>NC_059339.1:66369386-66991886 GCF_018350155.1 Leopardus geoffroyi | reverse complement strand
GAAAAAGTGCCATCGCTCATCAGTTACCACCAATGGGGGAAGAAAGAATGGGTAGGCCATCATAACTCCTTCAATAATACAGAACACCCATGCTGATCATTTCAGTCGTGGGATTTTTAAGCTGAAAGTGACGTTGGAAGCCGTCTCTTCCAAACTCCTGAGTTTACAAATAGGGAAACTGAGCTTCTTCGAGGTGGGGCACATCCTTCAAGACCAGACCAGAACACCAGGGCTGTAATCCTCATCCAGTGCTCCTCTCAGTTCACTGCACAGCCAGCCTTTGACCGTCACCTATTAGCTTTCCTCTTTGACAAAAACAGCCTTTTTTACTTTCATTTTTACAAAGAAAAGGGATGCCCCCTTTTGGTTCTAGATTCACGAATGCCACTTACTTTTCGTGGGTGGACGTTTTCTTCTCCGCTGCCTTTGGGGATTCCTGATATACTCAAGCCAAAGTCAGCGCCCTCCATGGGAGTATTATTGACAGTCTCCTGGGGAAAGAGGAAGACAGCAAGAAGCCAGCTGGGGAAGCAAGTTCCACATGCTGGTGGAAAATGCCTATTCCAGCATCCAGAATCACACACCGGATATCAATTCAGTAAATGGGAACCTCATGTGTCATTCGGCCACTTCTGTGCAGACCCAACAAGATGAATTCACTGTCTGCCTGTGCCATACGGGAAGAGCTGTCACCAGAAGCTACAGGCTTTGAGCAGCTTTTCCAGTGGAGGAAACCGTTGTGCCTCAACCCATCCCCGTTCACACTGGCTTGCCTGTTCTATAACGAGGTATCTGAGGCCAGGGGTGGCTGAGTTTGGAGGTGGAGCTGAGTCAACAGTCAACTGCTTCCTGCGGATTCCCCTGCACCACCTTCGGCTCCCTTCCACCTGAGCCAGACTGCAATGGCCAGAAGTGTACAACCTCCTCGAGAGTGAGAGGTTCCTTCTGACAATCGAGTTTCACGAGGACTCCTTTCTCCCCTGCCAGGGATCTCTGACACTCTTTCTTCCCATTCTTTTTCACTATTTCCATTAGTTCTCTTTCCTCTGAAACCTGGTATGTTTGTTCTGACCCAGGAGGTTGGAGGTATGAATCCCCTGAGTTAGAAGCCATTGATTTCCCCCGCCTGCTGGGCTCTGTCCTCTTGCTGACCACCCTGTCCCCAAGATTGTTTTGCAGGGAGGTCTGGAGTGAAGACCAACCATTTGTGTTTTGGAGAAACCCAGCCATTCCTGAGGCCATCCTTGACTTAGTCGTAAGAGTCCAGGAATGTGCTTTGGGACAGGAAAGATGTGCCACCTATAGTTACTTCAAATGGGATGATCGAGCTCTGTAGCAACCAGCCCCCTGCTCTGACTGGACCCAGGGCTTAGCCCTCGAGGACTGTTTCCCAGTACTCCAACCAGGGGGAAGGCTGGCGGAAGGAAGGAGACTTCCCACTCGAATTAAGAAACCTTAGGAAGGCTAGAGACTTGCCTGTGGTTTTAATTCAGTATACTGGAAGAAAATCTACAATGTAACAAAATCACACAAAAATGAATAAATGTGACTCTTTTCTCAGGGCTATTTCTCAGCCACCTGCAGTTTTACCAATACCAGCAAAGCCATCCAGACCTGTTTAGGATGCTCCTTATGGACGGATTTGGCATCCCCTGGCTTCCCCGCCGTGGTTCTGGACCGTGGCCTCTGCTGACTGATCTTGGGAAGATTTTGACAACTGTCGCTCATCACCCTAGGGGAGGGAACAAAGACCCTGGAGGAAATTATTCAAACCATTTAATTTGAGGTAACTAAACAACCTGTGTAGCCGACTGAAAAAGAGTTCTACAAAGATGTGCAGATGTGGCACCATTGGGCCCTTCCATTTGCACTGTCCTGACACCCTGGCCATCCTGGCTCTGACTTGCTCCACTCTACCCCTTGGGTTCCTCCAAGAGCAAGCTAGAGGGTCCACCTCCTCCTGGAGGCCCCCAACCCCCTCTTCATTTTCCCTTCAAGCCACCTGGCTCCAGCTCTTCTGCCGATAGCTCTGTATTCCTAAGAACACATGACTTTTGCAAGCATTTTCCAATGTTTCTTCCCACCTTCCTTAAAGAACAGTATGCAGCCCAGGGGTCACGTTGTGGGGAGGAAGGAGGAAGCCTAGGGATTTGCCTGTAGTTTTGATCCAGTGTGCTGGGTGTACTTAAAATAGTTCTCATCAGGCTGCGTACAACCAACATGGAAAGGTGCTCACTTCGGCAGCCCGTATACTAAAACAGCGAAGGGGCTTGTGCAAGGGAAGCAAACCTTACCTCATCTCTGTTGTCACAGATCTTCATATTTGCCAAACAGATTTTCACCAAATATTGTTCACTTAAGGCAAAACATATTGATGGGTCTGGACGCCAGACAGTGGCTACCTCTCTTGGAGATGGGATGCATTGATCGGGAAGAGAGCCTGCTGGGGGGCTGGGGTGGTGGCGCTTACGAGAGTATATGGACATTTGACTGCATATGTGTTATATGCATCAATATAAAGGTAAAATAAAGTTGTTCGCTAGGTCCTTGGAATGAGAAATTCAGTTTTGGAAAATTAGCAGATAGGAGATGACATCAGAGAAAGGCAGGACTGCTCGGGGGGCCGACCGTGAAGTCCCACATCTGAACTTGTTTGGGTTTTCTCCATTCCTTTGTCCTTACGTGTAAGATGTGTTTGCAGGAGTTTTGCTGGAAGTATTTCTCCCCTGTCCTAAGGGGTCTCAGAGAGCATCTATTTCTCCATTTCTTTTTGAGAAAGGAGGAGTTGTATCTAATATAAACACCTAGCCAGCAAAAGACCACCCATGCCAATAATAATGCCAGCGTCCACACACGACGACCCCGGTGTTGGCCCACTGGGGTGGGTATCATAAGAGGTGGACAGCTGACAGTTTCTCGGAACATTGTTTTTCATCTGTAAACTAGGAACACAAACGTCTGTTCCTCAGGCCTTTGGCTGGCACAAAAATGAAGTGTCTATGAAATGAATACCAAACATGTTACAAGTGCAAACCCTTATGAATAGCACTGATTTAAATGCAATGAGGTCATATATATACATATGTAGTGAAGCTTGCCTAACGTCATTGCAGGGCAGACAGGGAACAGGGAGTCTGTTTTCCTGCTTTGATTTCCCTTTGGAGGCAAGTGGTTCACAGATCTGCTTTAACACGATCAGAGACAAGTTCTTAATGTGCAAAGCAATGTGATTCATTCCCAGTCAGCTCTAATGATTGTAAAATTCATCCTAATATGGGACCAAATCCACCCCGCTATAATTTTAGGTGCCCCTCCTGAGTATGCCCTGTGGAATTCTACAAAGAAGGCTCAGTCCCTCTTTAGAGGGTGAAGACTGGTGCTGTGTTGTTCTAGGGGTACTGCCTCCCCATGGGTTCCAGTCTTCAAGCTAACCCTCTCCAGTTGCCCCAATCATTCCTAAGGTTACCTGGCTCCCAGATTCATCCTCATCCTGGTCACCTTTCCTTTGTCCACAGTCTTCTGACCACAACAGAGTCACCTCCTATTTTGGGGACGCTGTATTTCTATCAGTGAGGCCCGAGACCACATTAGCAGCCACATCACACTGTTGTGATCACCCTCACCTTATCTGTTGTGAACTCAGATTTCTAGGTCCCTGATTTTGTAATGAGGGAGCTATTTGTCATTAGTCTTTGGTTGGAGCTTACACCTTATTTCATTAAATTTCATTGTGTTATTTTGGGCCCATCTTCCAAATTGTCCAGATTTTTTGGCATCCTAATTCTGTTATCCATCACATTAAATAAACTTTCCTCCACTCAGTTATCTGCAAATCTGTAAACTGGGAGCTTGCTCTCTGGTGTGAAATGCAAGCATTAGGAAAAGGCACTTTCATTTGTTAATAGCCAGTCTCATGACACAACCTTTCATTTCAATAGCTATCTTCAATTACAAAATTGTAAACAAACAGCATTCATTACTTTCCTAATTATCCTTCCTGACTCCAGCCATTTGCTGTCTGACCTTTACGCCTGCCACGTACAAACGTTTACTCAGAGACGAGCTGAGGACACCCAAGCTGTCAAGCTGCCTCCCTGAAGAGAAGCAAAGTGCTCGAAAGACATTCACTCTTGGAATGTTCTCCTAGGTAAGGAATGCTGGGGAAGTTCCAGGCATGAATACGTGGCTGAAACATAATCAGAACCCAAATGCATGCCAAAGCTGGCTTCTTTAAATGCTCCTCACTTTTTTGGTTCAAAAGTAGTTATCGTTTGTTGTCAGAGTCTGACTAGCTTTATGGAAACTGTAAATAAATGGATAATGCTTTGGTCAAAACGATAAAATTGTACAAAACAAAGTTAGCCTCAGGCAGAGCATCATTGGGAGTATTATCATGAGGCATGCATGGGTGCTTGCTACGTGTGGGGACCTCACTGTGTGTTAGAAACTTGCTCCAAGCTTGTGAGGAGCAGAGCCAGGAATTGAACCTGGGTCTTGCAATCTCTGAGGTCCATACTCTTCATAGCACATAGCCTTGAAAGAGCACTAGTGAATGCAGTTATCTGTGGTAAAACCAGGAGAACCCATAGATGTTGGCTCATGTCTTGGACGTCTGTAACGTGTGGGGAACCCATTGCTGGGCCCACTAAGGTCACATGATCACAGTCTGCAATTGCTGGTAGACAGATAGGGAACCGAGCTGGAGAATCTTCTGGAAAGGGATCCCACAAACTCTTAGAGCTGGGTTGGTCAAGAGGAATTACCATTCACTTTACCTTCTGGTCTTCCCTCCACTTCTTTGTGGTAAATTATTTTCCACTGTAGCAAAACAAATATTGGAGGACAAGGAATGAATTTAATTTTTAAGAGAAAGTGATTTTTCAGATATGTTTGCCCTTTTACATTGTTCTCAAAATTTGTGCTGTAGCCTTGTGGGGTCCCGGAGCTCTAAGCTATTCTCATATAGAAAGAAGTGAAACTACCAGCAGAAGGAAAGAAACCCATGTTTCCCAAGCATTTCTGCATGGAGAAAGACCCCAAAGCCCTTAGATATTAATTGAGTTGGAGACCATGAACCTGGTGGCAACTTCAGTGTGGGCCAACTTTACGGTTACCATTACATTAAGTTTTCATGAACTTGACACCATTTTGCTGTGGTCCGTGGGACACCAGGATGATTGCATGAACACTTACCAGTCGTACTCTGCCAGTTTACCTTAAAAAAAAGACATTGTGTCTAATATCCCAGGAGAATATGGTTCCAGACTAAATCAGAACCAGCAATCTAGAAATTAGATCTTGTCAATAATAGTCCTGGTGGCCCAGGAGTCAGTGCTTCTCTGCCCAAACCCAGACCCAGCAACCAGCCAAGGACAGGGAGCTCTGAACTCTGCCCTGGAAAGGAGCTCAGATAAATATCCCTTCCAGCTCAGAGATGCGCCCCCAGCTATTTTTAATTGACATTCCTCTTGGTTTCCTGGTCCCCACATGAAATGTTAAAGTCTGTGGCTTAACAAGTGCCTTGTAAACAGGACAATGATCTCCCTTGGTTTATAATTACTTCCCCCACTTACAGACTTCCAAGTCAATGTTACTACAAAACATAGGGCCCTCGCTTTAGATCTTTCCTCCAGCCAGCCTCCTTGACTGCTAACCTATACTGGGTCTTTGCATTATATTGATCATTATCTGGATTGATGGCTTTCAAAAGCATTTCATTATCTATACATGAGCTATTAGCTTCACCAATACTCATTTTCATGTTATTTTCAAGATAGATAATAGGTCTTCCTAACAACAACAACAAAAAGTCTTCTGTCTTTTATCCTCTTCCAACAGCTCTTTCCATTTTTAAAGAAATGAAAGTAACGTTGGTCTTCTAAAAAGCACCTGTGATGCACTGGGGTTTTGCTTTCATTGTCCTAAAACACACATACCTCAAACAAATGCCACCATGACTAAAGGGACATCACTGCCTGGCCGATCATGTTTCTATTTCTGTACAGGATCTGATACAGGCTATACAATCTTTCTGGTCTATTCTTTCAGTGCGGGGAGGGGGAGAGTAGCATCTATCTGAGAATAAAATGAGGAAGAAACACTAATCTTAAAGATGAGAAAAAACGTTATTTCTAGAAAATAGCCATGTACCTGTGTCTGATGCCTTTTTGACAATTTTGGGGTATTTCTGAAATTTTACAAAATAATAGCTCTCATATTCCATCAAAATAGTTTCAAGGTCGATGTTGTCACAGACTTCAAAGCGTCGTAGCCCCAGTTTAGTTTCTTGCTCCAAAGCATTGGCTGCATCGATATATCTGGCCATTTCACAGAAGAAAAAACAACAAAAATTAACTCTGGGTAAAAAGAATAAAGGCAAACAGGCATTACAAGTCCACAGAGACTCAATACAAATATTAAGCTTATATTAAGCAGTACATTCGATGAAAATTACAATATATGAGGTTTGCCTATAGAAGGAGCCCACATATGTTAAGTATATCCAAGTACTGTTTTTCAAACCAGTTGCCTCTGGAAGCTACATACTTATTCTAATGATGTCATCGTTGTTCAAAACATTTTTGGAAGTGCTTAGAAGTCAAATGAGTAAATCGACTAAGAAAATGTCCTGTGTTTTCTCATTTCTAGCCAAAATTGAGTATTTGCCCAACTTGATTACCTCTTTATTCACCAGCATTAATTTTAGATAACATCTGGCAATTGTTAAACCCAAATTTAAGCCCAAGAGGCAAGATGTGCCATGATTGTGGCACCTGAAAAGCATAGGTCATGAGTTCTAAAGGAAATTCCAGAAATATGTTGATCAATATCATCAAAGAGATTGAGTATAAGAAGAAGTCATCTGCTGGGCCATGTTATTTCTGGTCATTTTTCTTCAGTCACACATCTACACTACCCGGTGACTGTGGGTGGAAGCATAATCTTCACCGGGGTTCTTCACTGTCACTTTGAACCTGTTGTGGTCTCAGCAATGCTCTGTCTCCCAATCCTCTGAAAGTGGAAAGACTTTCCACATTTTAATCTTAGTTCTCAACTTCTTATGAAACCAAAGACTCTCCTGAAAAATGGGCAAATATGCCCAAATCAGCATACAATTTCATCCAAGGACATTGGATTAAGAATTTTTGCCTCAGGATAGACTTCTTTCTGTTTGATTCAAATCTGGGAAGGTAGGAGAAAACTTTCTTTTATATTATGCTCTCTTCCCTTCACCAGATTCAGGTCAGTTGGAACACTGAACTTTCTTAAACGAGGTTGCCATGATTATTTCCAGTGACCTTGCTAAACTTTAAAGAAACTGCAAAACATCAATTGGCTGTAGTCAGTCAGCCTCTATACACATTGATGGCTCACCAGGCTTCTATTCTGTGTCTTAATCCCCATTTTACAGAGAGAAAAACTAACTCTGTCCTAGGAATAATTTTTGTTTAGTATTAAGTAATGCATGCTCATTTGAGAAAAAACTAGAAAATACAAGTAAGTCAAAAGAAAATTCCACTACCTTTGCCTATCTTTCCAAACATTTTTAATGACTAAATACATATATACTTACATATATACACTTGTAAAGCTCTATATATGTATATACACACACACATATATATGCATATATAGATATATGTTATATATATATTGTGTGTGTGTGTGTGTGTGTGTGTGTGAGAGAGAGAGAGAGAGAGAGAGAACATACACTATAGACTGCTTGTAGTCTTTACTCACATCACATTATATTGAACTCTTTCCAGGATCATGGGCTTTTGACTTACACAAAAATTATAAGAATAGATGATAGTAGGCCTCATAGATCCCAAACTAATTAATCGGGGAACAAAACTGCTTCTGCGTGTTGCTACTACATTGTTTGAGCTTGAATGAAATCTGAATTTAATGAGATTGGCTGGAGGAGCCACTAGAGGTTCTCAACCAACAGAGTGACAGGATGGGACGTCAGGAAGAGGAGTGAGCAGTAATGAGCATGACATAGTGGGAGAGATGGGGAGGCTGTTAACAGGTGCTCAGACCCAGAAAGCAGCGTGTGTAGTCCTCGAACCAGCAGCTGTGATCCTCCACTGTCGGACCTCACTTGTTCTCCCACACACAGCCCAACTCTGGTCTTTCTCCACTTATGCCTCTTCTTTCTCTGTGAGCCTGCCTGCAATGTCCTTGTGCATCATGTCTATCCATCTTCTCCACATCTTTCTAGACCAGCTCACCTTGCCGTCTCTACAAAGCTTTTCTCTGGTTGTTTATTCCAATCCACTGTAACCTAGCCTCTTGATGAGGATAAATCCTTGGTCTTTTATTAAAGACAGGTCTGCTTTTCCAACATTGATATGTCTTTTAAAAATACCTACAGTTTACTTTTCATCTTGACATATACTCCTAAGTGCCTTTACCAGCAGGTCTCAGGAAAATGGTCAATTCTACTAGAATTTTCATTGATTTGAGATGCAAGGGGCCATCTCGTGGCAGAAAGGGGAAATGCATGCTTTGTAAATACACAGTCGAAGGGATAAACTATGCTGACTTTTCTTTGTCTTTTGTTTTAGTGGTTCTCCTTTCTGAGATAGTTTCTTGGCACAGTTACCACTTAAGGCTGGATAATTCTGTTGTGGGATGCTGTCCTGTGCATTGAAGGATGTTTAGCAGCATCCCAGACATTGCCAAATGCTCCCCAAGAGGCAAAATCACCCCAGTTGAGAACTGCTGCTCTAACTTGAAAGTTCAAGCCCTAAGCCTGAAACCTGAATATTTTCTTCCTAGATGAAACCTGGAAAGAAAGGAAACTGGAAAGTAAATAGTGGATGAGCTCTCTTCCTCATAAAACCCAGCACATCTGCAGCCTTCATTGTAAAGGCTTGCACATTTCCCGATCAGGTAGGTGGCCAAACTCAGATGTTTCCAAATTTCCTCCCCTGCCAGTTATTGAATGGCATTGTCCGGAAAAGAAAGGGGGCATAGGTCATCCAGTAAATGCGATACCTTTATTTTGAGGGAAGGAGAATTGAGGAATAAGAGTGTGATCTCTGTGTATGTAGCTTGCTATAGGGCCCTGGGAATCTGATTTGATAGGCCTGAAACCTGAATGGGAAAGGGAAGGTATCTCATGACTGGGTAGCTTTGTTAGAGTTTTCAAAATGCATAATGGGAATATCTGTGTCAATGAGGCCATAAAATTATGAATCTAGGTTGCTGATGGTGGGGGCAGGGACAGGCAGAGTACAAGGGATATTTAGGGGTGAAGCTATTCAATGTAATACTACAATGCTGGATGCATGACATTATGAATTTGTCAAAACTCATGGAACCATTCAACACAAGAGTAAACCCTGATGTGAACTATGGACATTAGCTAACAGTAATATGTCAAGATTGGGGGCACCTGGGCTGCTCAGTCCGTTGAGCATGAGACTCTTGATTTCAACTCAGGTTACGATCCCAGGGTCATAGGGTCAAGCCCCGTGTTGGGCTCCACAATGAGTGTGGAGCCTGCTTAAGATTCTCTCTCTCTGTCTCTCTCTCTGTCTCTCTCTCTGTCTCTCTCTCTCTGCTCCTCTCCCTCGCTCACACCCTCTCTCTAAAATAATATGTATATATACACACATATACATATAGGTACATCTACATACACACATGCACACACACACAGATATTTATATATAAAGATTAGTTCACCAATTATAACACACGTACCACACCAATGTAAGATGTTAGTAACAGGGTATACTGGCTAGGGTAGGGGGATTCCCAATATATGGGAACTCTGAATACTTTCAGCTCAGTTTTTCTATAAATATAAAACTGCTATAAAAAATAAATTCTATTAGCTATTTTTATAAGTGTATATCTAGAAAAGTGGAGGTCAGACAAAGAGAGGAATCATGTCTGTAAATCTTTGAAACAGAACATACCCTTCTTGTGTTAAATAATGCAGAATCAAAATAAGAAGATTTTTTCGTCGTGCTTCTGTTCTCCTCTCACACTGTGAACAAACAGGAGAATTTAGATGGGACAACAATGAGATCTAACACTCTTTTTATAGCAATAAACCCTCGAAGGTAAATGTAACCTGTCAAAACCAAGAAGCATGACTTAAAGGCTGGAAGGCAGTTCAACGTCTCTAAGGATATGTAAAGTTATTTTCCATTGTCGTTTTCTTCTTAGAGCTGCCTTCTCAATTGTACACTGAAGGTACAATGATTTAAATTAGAATTGCACTTTACTAGTCAACTTCTTCCTGCCAAGCTAATTGGCATTTTATTGCTTATAAGTGCAAAGAAATGAGTATACACGCTCCTGTTTGGGCCAGGTTAAAGAAAGTGATGGTAAAGAGAAACTTGTGAGCTAGAAATCAGCTCTGACAGCACAGCATCTTTGGTTCACCCGGAGTCGCACCCAGTCCCAGCACAAAGTGGCCTTGAGTTCCAACAAGCCACTCAGCGGGTGACTACACAGCCAAACATTTAGCATACCCACTGAGAGCAGCAGAGGCCAGAAGTCGGAAATTCCTGCGTAATAATGTCCTTATTCAAACTCGATGCATGTGTACGTTTATTCAGCATTCGTGTGCTGTGTTTAGGTATCAGGTATCTCAAATTCCCCTGAAATGTATTCCTAAGACACCTACTTTCAGTAATACCTCCCTTATTTGTGAATAACTTACCTAACATCTTTTTCTAAGGAGCATACAGGTAAGAACTGGATAAAAGCAAAAAAGGCCCCTCAGTGGCCCAAATAAACACGCTCATGACATGTATAAAAACTTTCAGACATTCATCCGAAGCTTTCTAAAAATTAATGTAACACAGTTAAAACGTGTGCAGTTATTTAAATCAAACAGTATTGGGGCGCCTGGGTGGCTTGGTTGGCTGAGCATCCAACTTCGGCTCAGGTCATGATCTTGTGGTCTGTGAGTTCGAGCCCCGCATCGGGCTCTGTGCTGACAGCTCAGCGCCTGGAGCCTGCTTGGATTCTGTGTCTCCCTCTCGCTCTGCCCCTCCCCTGCTCACACTCTGTCTCTGTCTCTCTCTCAAAAATAAATAAACATTAAAAAAAGAATCAAACAGTATTATAAATTATTTTTTTCTTACATCGCTTTTTTATGATGAAATATACATAACGTAAAATTTACCATTTAAGCCATTTATAAGTACAGTTTAGTGGCATTGAGTACATTCATATTGTTGTTAAGCCATCGTTGCCATCCATCTCTAGAACTTTCTTCTCTCTCCCAACTGAAACTCTGTATTCATTAAACAATAACGCCCTAACCTCCTCCCCCTGAGCCCTGGCGCCCACCATTCTACCAGTCTACTTTCTGTCTCTAAGAATTTGCCTTTACTACGTACCTCATGTAAGTGGACTCACTTCAACAGTATTTGTCCTTTTGTGTCTAAATGTCTTTATTTCATTTAGCATAATGTTGTCAGGGTTCATCCATGTTGTAATATGTGTCCAAACTTTCTTCCTTTTTAAGGCTGAATAATATAGTACTATAAATTTTTATTTTTATAATTTTCTTAGGATTGTGTTTTTTTAAGTAATCTCTACCTCCAACGTGGGGCCCAACCTCGTAACCCCGAGACCAAGAGTCTCATGCTCCACTGACTGAGCCAGCCAGGCACCCTGATAAATTTTTAACAAAAAATAGACTGTGCCCCCACTCCACTACCTCACTCCCCACTTCCCCCCTAGAGGCAACAACCTTAATCAGCTTAGCCGTTTCTTCTGACACTCACCTCCATGTTTCTAAATACATCACTGTTTTGTGATACGTGAACACTAGGCATTAACTGTTCACATCCTGTTAAGGTAGATGAGAACTACGTTGCCATCCAACTTCTCACCCTCCCCTCCCCGCTACACTTATATCAATATTCAGTGCTTACATTATTATGACCATGTAAATAATGTTCACTGCTGAGTCAGAAAGCACTTACCCATTTCTGTACATTATTTTTTCTTAGAATGAATAATTGCCTCATTTTTTTAGCTTGGCTGTATACATATTACTAATTTTCAAACAGCAACACACCTCTAAAGTCCCCTCCTATCACTTTGTTCACCATCAAATACATCAGATAACGTGTCACATACACTTTCCCCACTCTTCCAAGGAATGCATTTTCCTTCAGTGCAAAAGAAATGGTCTCAGAATGCACGACAGGGAAGAAGGCTTAGGATTGCCCTATGGAGCTTCCGTTGCTTTAGCGTGTGTGTATATGGGTTGGGACCCAACCTAAAATGTCTTACAGTTGGGTCACAGTAACAGATTGAAAGTCACTACACAAAATGACATTGTCCTGATCTTAAGATATTCAACACTGGCCATTTTTGCTCATTTTTCTGAAGATGTTGACATAACACTCTTGATAAAGACTGAAGCTTTTCTAATTTACCATATTTAGTAACTTTGACTCTGATAGTCAAAATCTACTCCCCCTCCCCCACTCCGTTTTTGTTTGTTTGTTTTTGTTTTTTTTTGTTTTTGTTTTTTGTTTTTTTGTAATTTGATTTGACTTGCTTGTAGTGCCATCTAGTGTATTAGGAGGGGAACACTTCATGAAATTTAGGTTAGTTCCAAATTATTATTCACATAAAAAATGACAATCATCGCAAAATTCAGTCCAAATCAGGTTTGCAAATAAAGATATAACCACATGTTAGAGAAGCAGTAATAAGATTGATAGGATATGTTTCTAAGTAGAAAAATTCTCAAGTTCAGGCTTGGGGTTTTGATTCAGAATTTTAGAAGTCTAGAAGGTACTGGGAGATCATTGAGTCTCAAGAACCTAAGATCTAGATAAATTAAGGGATTTGCTCAAAGCCTGCAGACTTGAGCTCAGAACCCAGTGCTCTTCCATCAGTTCCTCCCGGTTTAACCCCCTTCTCGGCAATCTCTGCTCCCACCCCTACACCCCTACTACAGACTAGAGAGAAACTGCTATTTTAATTTGCCAAAAACTGCCAAATTTGCTAAAATCAAACAACTGTGGTTACCAAACAGTCTTTCTCAGCTGACCTCACATAGTAACACACAAGTGGTGGCTCTTACAATTCCTCAAACCTAAAATCCCACAATTTTAGTGACCATTTCGAAGCAATTACTGGCTAGACCTCCTTCAAAAAGTCAGTCTCCCTGCTGCATCAGGAGTGTTGTGTCTCGTAGGATGATCATGCTTTTTAATTTCTGAATAGTCAGATTCCTGCTGTAAATGAAGCTAATCCATTTCACATGCATGTAAAGGTCTTTGAGAACAAAAGGATTGGAGCTAAAGAGCCATGAAAGCCATGCACGTTCTCAGAGGCGCTTCAGTGGACACTGGCTAGTGCCCTTTCCAACTGGGCAGTGTTTTTGCAGACTGTGGGGTGCCGTGCCCGTATCAGGGTCAGTGATTGGTGGGTGCTCAACAGCTGTTAGTTGCTTGTTCTTATAATTCAGAGTCTCTCCATCCTTCACTCTGGAAGCATGCACTTCTTAATCTAAACGTGTACAGGTGCACATGTTCTCTTATGAGTAGGATGCTGAGAAAAATTAGCTAAGGAGCGTTTTGCTTCTGTTCCTCAGTACTGCACACACCGCACTGTGTTTGGATGATAGCTCTAGATTTCCTAAAGAGGAAGGTCTGGGTAGAGCCAGAAAACTTATTAGGTGAACAGAAAAGATCTTGAGAGGGATGTTTTTAAAAGGGGATGGGAGGGGCGCCTGGGTGGCTTGGTTGGTTAAGCGTCTGACTTCAGCTCATGTCATGATCTCACGGTCCGTGAGTTCGAGCCCAGCGTCAGGCTCTGTGCTGACAGCTCAGAGCCTGGAGCCTGTTTCAGATTCTGTGTCTCCCTCTCTCTCTGCCCCTCCCCTGTTCATTCTCTGTCTCTCTCTGTCTCAAAAATAAATAAATGTTAAAAAAAAAATTAAAAAAAAAAGGGGGGGGGATGGGAGGGAGCGCCTGGCTGGCTCAGTTGATCTGAGCATGCGACTCTTGATCTTAGGGTGGTGAGTTCAAGCCCCACACTGGGCATAGAGCTCACAAAGAAAGAAAGAAAGAAAGAAAGAAAGAAGGGAAGAAAGAAAAAAAAGTGGGTGATGGGAGGGCTGGGGAGGATGGAAGAATGGGGTGGGTAACAGTTAAGGGATGTACAGTTTCTTTTTGGGGTAGTGAAGATGTTCTGAAATTACCGTGGTGATGGTTGTATGTGTACCTCTGTAAATATACCTCGGGTGAGTTGTCTGATATGTGAATTATATCTCAAATAAGACTGTTTTAAAATGCAAAAAAAAAAAAAAAAATGGAGAGAGGTAGAGAAAAAAAAGACTAAAATGAATGTAAATAATTTGAGTAACTTTTTTACCCTGATTCACAAAACAAATGGTCTGACTGAAAATAGAAATCCTTTTGTGCAACATTTTGAAGTGATTCAAAATGGAAATGGTGGGGAGAAAGAGCTGCTGATCACCCACATCGCTGTGAGAGCCTGCTCCCCACCCTGGCGGCAGGGCCCGGGCCGGTCCTGGTCCCGGGTCCCGTCGTGGGATGCGGCGACCACTGGCGCTCCTTGATGTGCTCTGATCAGTCAGCTATGTCCAGCCAGCGAGCCCAGCGTGACCAGAAAACATGTAGGTGTGCTGGACAGGTAGGTGTGCTGGACAGAAAAGAAAACATGAAACCCTCTGGGCAGACATTTCCCTTTACTGTATACTTTTTGGTTTTGTCATCATGGGCCATGCACATAAAAGTTGAAGAAACCACCTTAGGGGCACCTGGGTGGCTCGGTTGGTTAAGCCTCCGGCTTCAGCTCGGGTCATGATCTCATGGTTTGTGAGTTTGAGCCCCGTGCCAGGATCCGGGCTGACAGCTCAGAGCCTGGAGCCTGCTTTGGATTCTGTGTCTCCCTTTCTCTCTGCCCCAACGCCCGCTCATGCTCTGTCTCTGTCTGTCTCTCAAAAATAAATGAAGATTAAAAAAATTTTTTTTAAGTATTTAATAAAACGCCCGCTCATGCTCTGTCTCTGTCTCTCTGTCTCTCAAAAATAAATGAAGATTAAAAAATTTTTTTTAAGTATTTAAAAAAAAGTTGAAGAAATCACCTTAAATATTGTTAATATTTCTTCAGTTCATTGGACAAAAATAAGACTCTTTCAGTAAAACAAAAATTCCTTTTTTTTTTTTTACAGAGAGAATGTGTGTGCATGTGCGTGAGTGGGGGACAGGGAGAGGGGGAGAGAGAGAGAGAGAGAGAGAGAGAGAGAGAGAATCTTAAGCAGGCTCCATGCCCAGCCCCAAGCCCAAACGTGGGGCTCAATCCCATGACCCTGGGGTCATGACCTGGGTGGAAATCAAGAGTCCCACGCTCACCTCTCACATTTCTTTAAAAGAAAGATCTTTTAAAGATCTGGCAAGGTCTGAAAGAATATGCTCTCACATATGACTGGTGGAAATGTAAACTAGTGCAAACCTTTTATAGAGCAAATTGGCAAAATCTATCAAAATGAAAAACGCACAGACTCCTTGACCCAGCAATTCCACTCCTAGCAATTTCCATTGTAGAAGATCAATTATATTATATCGTAGAAATAGTCCATGTATGCACAGTGATTAATGTTCAAGGATGTTTAATACAACATTATTCGTGTTCGCAAAAAAATAGCAATAGGCTATAGACATCCATCAGTGCTTAAATAAGTCATGGCGCAAGCTCACTGTGGAAAGCAAGGCACCGGTAAGAAGAATGAGCCGGATCTATTCACACCGCTGAGGAAAGATTCTGAGCACGTCGTGTTTTCGCTCCACCCACTCACTGCCCTCCCCCGCCCCCCAATATTGTGTTACTTGGGGCAGGAAAGCTTGAAACACAAGCCTGAATTAAATTTGATAAACAAAAAAACTTCAAACAGTACAGTTTAAAAAGAAAAGATTCTTGGGGCCCTTGGGTGGCTCAGTCGGTTAAGCATCTGACTCCGGGTTTCCTCTCGGGTCATGATCCCTGTGTTTGTGAGTTGGAGCCCCACATTGGGCTCCTCCCTGACAGCGCAGAGACTGCTTGGGATTCTCTCTCTCCCTCTCTGCCTCTCTCCTGCTCGCTGTGTGTCGCTCTCTCTCAAAATGAATAAACTTAAAAAAAAAATTTTTAATAAAATAAAAAATAAAAATAAAAGATTCTCTCTTCCTTCTATCCACTATTTTAATTTCTTGTGTAATCGTTCAGAATATCATATCATACCTATCAACATACCTATGTGCAACTTCTTTAAAGTTTATGAAAACAGGATAGTTTTGTTTACACTGTTGGGCATCCTGCCTTTTCCCACCACTTAATAATGTATCTTGTGAATCTTCCAATTCCAGCATCTGTAGATCTACCTCATTCTAAGACTTACTGTAAAGTGAAAAATCACATACACACCTACAATCCTTCACTCATAGAAGAAGTAAGGAATAAAACCCAGATATGTAATTACCTCTGGGCACAGGAATGGGATGGGGACGTGGCTACTTAAGTGCCAATGCATATGAATTGTTTACATTTAATACGTTGGCAAGTAAAAAGCAAACAAAACGTCAACTTGGGTTGGACTGTTCACAGATTAGAAAATTTCTAGGCCAAGGAATTATATCCACCACCTTGGCAGAGAGCCACTCTGACATCCGGTTTCCCTGCCCAGGCTTGGTAGGTATGGGGTGCAGGGGAGGGGAAGATCCATACAAAGTCACCCAGAGGCACCTCCTCCTCCACATCGTGCTGCCCACCCCTGTGACTCCAGACCCCACCTGCTCCACTTCACCTCACATACACAGAGGCTGGAAAACCTAGGAATCGTATCGTCCACCATCCATAAGTAGGGCCTTTGGTTTCACAGCCACCCCGACAAAACTTGAGTGGAGGATTTGTCAGAATTATCTCCCTTGGATTCCCTGGAGTGTTGTTTACACAGTGGACCCACTGACCTGTGAACTCATGGCAGATCAGGCTGAACTGGAGGACAAAAGTCTAATGCTTGAGGGGGAGGCACTTCTGGACCCTAGGCTGATCTGGGCAGTGTTGGCCATATTCTTCAAAGAATATAAATAACCTATCAGAGAGGCTTGTTCAGGGGTTTGATTTCATTCCTGGAAAATGGTAGCCGTCCCAGCACTAGTTGAGGGTATTTCCGGGGGGTTTTGGCCAGAATCACAATGTTTGGCAAATAGTCCTGATGTCTATGGCAGATGATGGGGATTCAGGGGCATCCTTTGGTTCAGTGATTCAGAATTCTGTTTGGTAACGAAGCTGCTTCAAAGAGAGCTTTCCTACTATGCAGATTGTGAAACGGCTTGTACTTGGGGGCTCCAGGCCTGGAAATAATACTTCAACTTTTTCTTTGAAACAAGTTTGGTGGTAGTTCAGAATTTAGTAAGAACAGAAAAAAAGGTATAAGAAAATACTGTTTAAATACCTAATGCGAAATATTTAAGATGTGCTATCACTTGAAATACAGAATGTGGTCTTATAAAGTTATTAATTAAAAGTGTAAAGTTTACCAGATCTGTAACATCTTTATACTCCGGCCATTCAAATTAGCATGGAAAGTTGTCTTCTGAATGAAAAAACTAAGAATGGACCATCAACAAATGGCCAATTTAAACTGTAAAAGATGGTGTGCCCCTGAAATGGACACAATTAGATGCTCAATTAATTTCTGTCTACCAAAGAAAGGAGGACCAGAAGTGAACATAGAACGGGAGGTATCTCATTTGTCTCTGCTTCAATGATCTGGCTGTTTTCTTCTTCCTTCATTTCCTTTGTGGGCAATTGTGCAACAAAAATGCCTCCATTATCAGTTTCAAAATTGAATCCTATGATACTGTAGCCTGAGGAAAAGGAAGCATTGAATATCATCCCTAGTTTTAGACCCAGAAGATATTTAGGAAATGTTACTGTATATACACCACATGCAACATTAGTGCTTTTAATTTCTTTTTTACGGGTGCAATGGAGATTAATTTGCATGGGCTCGTTTCAATTTCTGTAATAAGATCCAAATTTTGCATTAAGCTTTCCATCTCAAAAACAAACAGTTAAAAAGGACACATTTCTTCTTTCAAATGTTTTTATTATAGTTCTATTTTACAGTCCCTGCATCTGATATTCACTTAAAAGCTTGAATATATACCCATAGGTTCTAATTTGTTTTTTGTTTGTTTCCTGATTACCTCCTGTTTGTACCAGGAAACTTGCTAAGTTTCAAACACTGTACAACTTGACAAAGCACTAGAACTACCAAAAGTGTGTCTACAGATCCAGGGAAGGCATTTATTGTATTTAATACAAAGTCAGAACTGGTCAGCTATGCTCAGGAACAGTGTGTTCCATGAGAAGAGACACTTGTTAATCCTGAGTATGAACTGGTGATGGAATTTGGGATTTCAGAGAAGTATAAAGTCTACTGAAACACAGAAGACTTTCCATGCCACACGGTGCCATTGTTATTCAACACTGAACCAGATTGCGGAATTATGATATTTGTGTTCTTTTCAAAAGCCCATGCTCACACAGGCTACTTTCTGCTTGCAACAGAGCTGCACGATGGGGAGATCAGACTGCCGGGCACAGAAAGGCGATATCAGTCCCCTGACATGTGCCATGTGAAGTTCTCAGTATCACCTATGAGGTAAATGAAAGGATTTGATGTAAATCCATCAAGCCTTTAGAACCAACTTTTCTTTCACCAGGGATCGAGCCTCAGAGATAGAGATCTCAAGGAAGCAATCAGACAAATCTAGGAGGGGAGATGTTCTGCAGAACGGTTCTCGTGGTTTCTGGAACAAGTCAGTGCCGTTGAAAAGAAAAAAGAAAAGAGGAGAACAATAAAGTACGGGTGGGGGCTGTGGCAATGCAAAGAGACTTCAGGGCTATGACAACCAGATACAATGCATGACTAGTTAGAGAACTGTCTAAGTTCTCTGGTTAGAGAACTAGTTGGTTAAAGAACAGTACTTACTATATGATTTCATTTTGATAAAACGTGTGTGTGTGTATGTAACTGTGTACACATAGAAAAGGATCTGGAGGGGTGTATGGATATACACTAAGGTTCACCTTTGGTTAACGCCATAGTGTCTCTCGGTTGTGGGAATGTGGTGTTTTTATTTTATTTATTCTCTTCATTACCTATCATTTCTTTACGCTTGATTTATGATGATGGAAGTAATCATGCAACATTAGAACTGCCAATTGATACTACTGAGAATATTGAAAATATAAAAACTGTCAGGGATTCTTAAATCTAATAAATGCTAAGACTTGGGGTATCTTTAAACCTAAAATGATGGGGAAAATCTAGACTATAGGTAAACTACTATTTATAATGTTAAGACAACTGGAAAGTGAAGGAAAATTGAATAATACTTAAAACCTATACCCATAGCATTGTTCAAGAGATTAAAAACTTTAAATATAGAAAGATAAAGGAAGTGCAACCAGCGAGCTTTCCTGATTTGGGCAAGGGGTCCAGGCCAGGTGCATTCCTGGAGATCTGACTAGGATCTAATTGGATCCAATCCAATCAAAGGAGCTATAATCAATGCTGCCATTTTAAGTTAAGACTATTAAGTGATTAGTTTGAGTTGTAATTGTAGTAATAATAAAGTGCAGGGGCACCTCAGTGGCTCAGTTTCTTAAGTGTTGGACTCTTGATATCAGCTCAGGTCATGAGCCCAGGGTTGTGGGATGGAGACTCACATCAGGCTTTGGCACTAAGCATGGAGCCTGCTTACGTTCTCTCTCTCTCTCTCTCTCTCTCTCTCTCTCTCTCTCTCTCTCTCAAATAAATAAATAAAAATAAATAAAAACTAAATAAAATGTAGTCCTTCTAAGATAAGGGTAAGTGCCCTCAAGGATAATTGGGGGGAGTCGGGCTTAGGCTCATCTGACTCAGGCTTTACTGCCGATGTTCAGGTGGTCAGAGCCAATGGCTATTCATTCATTCATTCATTCATTCAAGAATGTATTCGATGCCTGTGTCCTACACCACTTTGGGGACAAGCCAGATGTAGGAACTATTACCGCCCTCATGGGGCTAAACTGTGTGACTTTGAACTATTCCCTTTCTCTCTCTAGGCCTCAATTCCTCCACCTACTCAGAGGTGTGTGTTCACCCAGGACCTAAACTACTTTGATTCAGGTTCCAGCTTCACCTCTTTCCGTTATGTGACCACATGCAAGTTAATTTGATCTGTCTAAACCTCAGTACTCTCATTCATAAAATGGGGGAAGTATTACCCGTTTTGTTGGGTTAAGCTGAGGTTAGAAAAGATTGTCAACAGCAGGCGCAGGGCACTAGGGACCAGACCAGAGCCGGGCAGGGGGCCCAGGGACCCCCTACAGGAGTCAATTTCCTGGGGTAAAGGTCCACAGCCCACACAGACAGTGTGGGTGGGTCTTTCTAGGGCCAGGGTCAGGGTCTGGGGCTGGGCTGGCCACTGCGCTGGCTCCGCACGCCGAGGACCAGAAGCCGGGCTGCCGGGCACGCCCAGGCTGCAGGCCCAGCTCTCCAGGGCACGCTGGTCCGGGCCAGGTCCACATGGGGCCAGAGGTGGCACCCGAGCCGTGCCTGAGCAAGGGCAGAGAGGTCGGGGCACCCCGTGGTGCAGGAGCTGCAGGCGAGCCAGCCACAGGCCCTGACCCGAAGAAGCTGCAACAAGATTTGAAGGGACTCTGCCTGGCTCCACTCAGTAGCTGTGCTCCCCGAGACCAGGGTGGCGGGACAGTCAGTCGCCTGCACAAATACCAGCAATCCGGCGGCCTGGTCGGGGACGTGGCCCAGGGGCAGAGGCTGGCTCCCATGGATCAAACACTGAGCCTGCTTTGGAGAAGAGGATTCCCCAAAGCGTCCTGGAACCGCTCCTTAGGAGGCCGGAACCGAGGGAGACCAGCCACAACCCTGTAAAAGCCTCCAGCGGCTGATCAGACGGCCCTGAACACAGACAGAAAAACCACAGAAAAGCCTCCAAGCTCAAGAGGCCCCACCCGGTGTCCCACAGTCGTGAGAGGAGACGGGAAGAGCCACAGCGTTGCTCCAATTTAGCCCTGAGAACAGGAATCTTCTGGTTACACGCTGTCCCGTCCACTGTCTGCGGGTCCTCAGCAGTTGTCGGGAACCAGCACGGATCCCTGTCGGAGGCCCACGCTGCAGTGGCCTTCTCCAGGCCACTCTGGTGCCTCTCAGGACAGACGGGGACACAGCCAAGAATGCCACCTGGGTGGCCCCAAGGGAAAGGGGCTGTGAGTCAAAGCAAGGGGCACCCGTCTTCCCAAAGGGACAAAGTCCTGGGTGCCGAAGGACATGAGAAGTCCTCTGCTTTGCTCGGCCAGAAATCACGCCAGGCCTTCTCCAGGGAGGAAAGCCCAAGGCCTCTCTCCCAAGACAACACAAAGAAGAAACGCCCTCTGTAGGGCTGTCCAGAAAGAAGGAAAGAGGGCCACTGCCTTCACAAGTGTTCACTCCGTCGCGGTTGCTTCAGACTGCACCGCCTTAAAATGCAAGAGCGCAAGGCTCAGAGAAAGCCAAATCAGACAAAAACAAGCAAAGTCTAGACAGCTTAGACTTGGAAAGTGGGCAGGAGGCCCACTTGTTGCCCAAGGCGAAAGAGAAGGTTCTAACAACCCAAGGATTCAGGAAGGGAAAATAAAAACTTTTAATTTGGATAGAAAGCCAATGGGCTCCCTCCCTGAAGTTGAGGAGGCAGATCTGGATGATGAATTGCAGCCACCCCCTGTGTCTTTTGAGTCCTGCTTCAACTATGACCGCCCCCCCGGGGCAGGGGGTGGGAAGACTGAAAACTTCAGCTACTGCATTCTGAGAAAAAGGACTTCAGAATGACTCTAAAAGCACTAGTGAAAACTTGGACTCGGTTCAGAAATGACCTCAGGTGAACAAAAAAGCAAGTCAGGGAAGGCACAGCCGTCTGGAGCCCATCGGGCCAGGCGGAAAGAGGTCCCCCCCGCTGACTCACTACCAGTGTTGACAGACCTCCCATTACCCAGGGCACAGGCCCGTTACCGGCCTCTCGTGTCTTTGCATTGATGTGCTCCTTCCCACCAAAGCAAGAAGCGCTGTCTTCACCCCAGGAAGAGGAAGAAGCTGGATTTACCGGACGCAGAATGAATTCAAAGATGCAGGTGTTTTGTGGTCCCAAGTGTGCCCAGCTCCACGAAATGATGACCTGGTGCAACCAGTGCATCCGGATACTTAAAAACAACATCGATCTTTGAAGTGGGAGGAGCCACGCATTCCCTTCCTGAACCCATTTTGGAGATTTTATGCCGATCAGCTATATCGCATACAGAAATACAGTCGTGTGCTAGTTGAAGAAATCGATGAATTATGGAAAACTCATTGACACCAATGAGAAGATCCAGAAGAGCGTGAGGCGTGGTGGGCGATGTTCGTGCAGCTTCGGGAGGCCCGAGGGCGGCGGCTGTGAGGGCTGACAATGAACGTGGGGTCTGCACGGGCCAATAAGCCCTAGGGCTGACCAGCAAAGCTGGTCCTTTTCAAGTCGGTGGCCCAGCGCCCTACTGATGTTCTAAGGAGCCGGGAGACGTTTGCACGGAGGAGCCGCTGATCAAGCTAGCACCACACCATGCTCTCGGCGGCGGTGACGGAGGGACAGCTTTAACCTATTCTCAGAGAAGCCGGCCTGCGACTGCCCGAGCTCCCGCAGTGCCCACTGGGCCGTGGAAACCCGCCAGGAAAAGTGCCCAGATGACGGCCAAGCCAGTGTTAGACTTCAAGAACACATTCTCCCCACATAAGCTGAGACTTGCCTTGGACATGGAATTTGGGGTGGGGGAGACAAGGGTGGCGGGGGTTCCGAGATGGCACTTCCCCAGGAGACCAGAGGCTCTTGCTTTGCGGAAACTTCGGGACTCTCACTCCTGTAGTATGCAAAGGTTGCACCTGAGAACCTATGTGCCACAGCCACTGCCTCCTCGCCTGGAGCATACTCCAGAATTCCCAAGACGTGAAGCCTCAGTTTTACAGAGGATTTAAAAAAAAAAAAAATTTTTTTTTTTAATGTTTTTGCTTATTTTTGACGGAGAGAGAGACAGACAGAGCATGAGCGGGGGAGGAGCAGAGAGAGAGGGAGACACAGAATTCGAAGCAGGCTCCAGGCTCTGAGCTGTCAGCACAGAGCCCGATGCGGGGCTCGAACCCACAAACTGTGACATCATGACTTGAGCCGAAGCCAGACACTCAACCGACTGAGCCACCCAGGCGCCCCTTTACTGAGGATTTTAAGATCAATTAGAGTTTTGTCAAGTAGTCCCTCCGTAAACAATAAGACATTGTTTTAATTAATAAGTAGTATTCTCAGATTGTTTATACATACATACATAAAACTACTTGGCATGGGATTATTTTTTTTAATCTCAGA
Source organism: Leopardus geoffroyi (assembly GCF_018350155.1). Classification (NCBI taxonomy): domain Eukaryota; kingdom Metazoa; phylum Chordata; class Mammalia; order Carnivora; family Felidae; genus Leopardus; species Leopardus geoffroyi. Next base: position 66,968,451 of record NC_059339.1, on the reverse strand, counting down.
GTAAATAAGGCTTTCTTGGACACAAACCCAGAAACCATTAATTAAAAAGACTGATAAATTTAACTACATAAAAATTTTAGAAATCAAAAACAAGGTCAAAAGACAGCAATCTGGGAAAGATTTACATTTTTTTTTTTAAACATTCAAAGGCCAACCTCCTTTATATATAATAAGCTCTCACAAATCAGCGGGAAAAAAAGACCACAATTTGCTATAAAAATGAGCAAAACATAGGAAAAGATGGTTCACTGGAAAGGAAACACAAATGACTCTTAATTTTATGAAAAGATGCTCAATCTTACAAAAATGCAAATGAAAAACATAATGTGATACAAAATTTTACCTATTAGTTGAGTCAAGTTCAAAAGAACAGCCTGCTGTGTTAGAACAAATTATCATGCATTATCAGTAGACGTGTAAATTGATACAACGTTTATTGGAGTTAATGGGCAAAATGCTGAAAGCATACATTCTTTGGTACAGAAACATCACTTTTAGAATAAGAGACTGAATATATAAATGGGTAATGGTCAGACCCACATAAGCTCAGGAAGCCAAACCACAACCTCTGCAGCAACCAACCCAGAACACCAAACCACAGCCTCCACGGCAAGCAGTCCAGGAAACTAAATCACAGCCTCTTGTAGCAATTGGCCCAGAACGGTCAGGATTCGGTCAACAACTGACAGCCTCACAATTTTTGCCCCTGGCTTCCAAATCAGGACAGAGCAGAGAAAGCCAAATATGCTGTCCAAATCAGGTACATAAGGTACCCTGCTTCTGGGTAGCCTGCCTCCAGCTTTCCCCAAGTCAACAACCTCCAATGAGAAAATACCTGAAGACTTGCTTTTTTTCACTGCAAAGCTTTCCCACTCCCTTGCCTGCCTTTGATTCTCTGCCAGATACATGCAAGTGACAGTACCTGACTCCTTTGCTACAGCAAGCTCAATGGGGATGGTTAAAAAATGCTGTCATTTGGATGGTTTTCATTGAGTTCCACAAGAACTTTATTCTACAGATGCACCTATGCCAAATATACACATATAAAAACTCTTGGACATAACAACTTCACTTATAGGATCTTATTACCCTGTAGATCTACCTGCGTATGTACGTGTATTCATTAATCCACAGACATAACCAAGACATTTAAGCCACTTTTTCCCAAGTACATTTGCCTGCCTCTAAGATACTAAGATGCCGAGTAGTATGTTTGACAACCTCAAGGTGCTAAAGGTGCAAAAGTTGGAATCTAGGACACAGCATAATAGGGGATGCTGGTAAAAAATATGAAGGAGGGCTCAGTCCTAGGACTCAGGGCTAAGGACAAAGGAGAAGTTAAGCTGCCCAAGCTCAGTTTCCCATTGTCTATGTGGCTCAGAAAAATCTCAGTCCCTGAAATTGGATTAAGATGTTCCTGGATTGCTAGTGTCTCCCCCCTCAGGTACAATAATGCCTCCTATCCCCACTTCTAGTCAACATTATAATAGAGGTCTAAACCAGGAAGTTTAGGCAAGAAAACCAAATGGCGTGAGAATTTGAAAAGAATTAATTCTGTCTTTATTCATGGATAATATGATTGTGTAGAAAAAGAAGCCAAAAGAATCCACAAACAATTCTTAGAATGAATGAATGAATTTAGCGATGTTGCTCAAATAAAATCAACATACAAAAATCAATGACGTTTCTACATACCAATAATAAACATAAAATGAAGTTTAAAAAAACAAGAAACCATTTGAGGTGACCACTTACAATAGTATCAAGAAACTAAAAGCGTATCTAACAAAAGATGGACCAAATATGCAGAAAACCCTATATTGCTCCTGACAAAAAATTACGAAAGTTGTCAGAAAAAAGATAGGCATTGACCAGAAGTCTCATTATTTTTAAATTGTCAATTCTCCGCACGTTTATCTTCAGATTCAATTCCATCCCAATCAAAGTCCACCAATCTTTGTGGAGTTTGACAGTTGATTCTAAAATATATAAATATGTCTTGTCAATAATAGTAACCATTTAACTTAAAAAAAACCAGTGGAAGTATTTGATTTAATAGATATGGAGATTATGCAACTATAGGTATTAAGACAGTGTGGTATTAGCACAGGAAATAGACAACTAGACCAGTGGAACAGACTTGAGGGCCCAGAAACAATTCTGCATATACATGGATGAAGAACAGTGTTGGAAAGGACATCTTTTCAATAAATGCCTTTGGAAGAATTGTATGTCCTACCTCCTTCCTTACACGCAGACGTGTGTGTGTGTGTGTGTGTGTGCACAAATCAGTTTCACATGGATTACAGATCTAAATGTGAGCACAATATGATTTTTAGAAGATAATATAAAAGAATATTTTCATGATTTTGGAATAGGGAAAAGATTTTCTAAGGGTACAAAAAAAAACATTAACTGTAGAAGAAAAGATTAATAAAGTGATTTTTATGGAGCGCCTGGGTAGCTCAGTCGGTTAAGCTACCAGCTCTTGGTTTTGGCTCAAGCCATGATCTCGCAGTTCGTGAGTTCCAGCCCCATGTTGGGCTCTACCCTGACAGTGCGGAGCCTGCTTGGAATTCTCTCTCTCTCCTTTTCTCTCTGCCTCTAACCTGCTAGCACTCTCTCTCTCTCTTTCTCAAAAGAAATAAATAAACTTAATAAATAAATAAAGTGACTTTTATTAAAATATGCATTTGTGTTCATAAAAGAGAACATTTTGGTATGTTGAAAATATCAACATTTGAAAGAATTAATATACAAATACATAGTGAGTTTCCCAAAAGAATCAATTAAAAAGACAAAGTAACCCAATAGAAAAATGGACAAGAAAAATAGGTGCCTTGCAAAATGGCATCTCCAAATAGCTAATAAACAAAAGGTACTTGACCTCATTTGTAATCAAGGAAACATAAAATAAAGGAAAAATAATTGGTAATACCACATATTGATAACGGTGTAGACCAATGGGAATTCTCATGCGCTGCAAGGGCAATATAAACTGATATAACCACTGTGGGAAGTTGTCTGGCATTACCTACGGAAGTTGGGCGTATGGCTAGTCTATGTTTCAGCAATTCCTTTCCTGGGGGTCCTATGTTTACCTGTTAGCTGCCTTCCCTACTAAAATATAATCACCATGAAGGTAGAGGAAGTGTCTTTTTTTCACCACTATATCCCCAGAACTTAACATATCTCATTCAGGTTCTCCATAAATATTTGTGGAAAGACTTCCAAGATATGTAATAAAGTAAGGGGGAAATAGAGAATGAAGAAAATAATCTCTTCTGTGAAAAGAAAAAGATATAAATATATATGCAGTATGACATGTAAATATATTTCTAAATAGATATATAAGAAACTATAGATGATAGTTTCTTACAGGGTGAGAAACCAGAAGTGGCCGGGGGGGGGTGTAGAGAGTAGGGAAGAAGGCATTTACTTTTCATTATATAGCTTTCGGTTAAATACTGTTTGAAGTTTTATACCATTTTTAATTTAAAAAAAAATTTTGTAACATTCGGTTTTGAGAGACAGAGACAGAGACAGAGCGAAAGCAGGAGAGGAGCAGAGAGACAGGGAGACACAGAATCTGAAGCAGGCTCCAGGCTCCCAGCACAGAGCCTGATGTGGGGCTCAAACTCACAAACTGTGAGATCATGACCTGAGCCAAAGTTGGCCACTTAACTAACCAGGCACCCCTTTATTTATGTACTTTTTTGAGAGAGAGATAGAGAGAGTGCGAGTCGGGGAGGGAGTAAAGGGAGAGAGAGAGAGAGAGAGAATCTTTAACAGGATCCATACTCAGTGCAGAGCCTGACGTGGGGCTTGATCCCACGACTCTGGAATCATGACCTAAGCTGAAGTCAAGAGTCGGATGCTCAACTAACTGAGCCACTGGGCACCCCTGTGTTTTTATACCATTTTTGAAAGCAACTTTATTAAGGTATCCTTTAAATATAGTTCAATGCATCCATCTCAAGTGTCCAGTCCCATGAATGTGTGCACATCTATAATCAAAACTCCAACCCAGACTTAGAACATTTCTGTCACCCAAATGTGTTCCTTCTGCCCCTATGGCTGTTGGCAGAATTCAGTCCCTTATGAGTTGTAGGACTCTGAGCTTCAGTTTCTTGTCGGCTAGTGGCTGGAAGCTTCCTTCAGTTCCTTGCCACATGGGTGTCTCCGAGGGCAGCTTATGACGTAGCAGATGGCGTTGTCACAGTCAACAAATGTGTGTCCTGCCCGCAAGTTTTTGAGTTTCTTGGGTTTGTGGGGAAATTTTGTCCATGGTTTCTTCATATTTTTTCCTCGTCTTCATCTCCAATCTGGGCTATGAACTGCACATATGTTAGACTACTTGACATTGTCCTTCAGGTCACTGAGGCTTTGTCCATTTTTTTCTTCAGACTTTTTCTATGTGCTGTGGTTTAGATAGTTTCCAGTGAGTCTTTTAGATTAAAATTACCATCTTTTTCAACTCTGTAAGTTGTGTTTTATTCTTTCTGTATCTTCTGGTTTTTTCCTCTTTATGTTTTCCTGAGGTCCCCAAAGTCCTTGTCTGCTAATGCTGTCTTCTCTACTATTTCTAAACCCATTTCTGTTAACTGATGCTTGTCCTGGTTTTATTATATTTTTCTGTTTCTTATGACTGCTAGTAGTTTTTTTATTGAATGTCAGTCTTTGCGAATATCTGGATTTTATTGTCTTCTTTTAAGTGTGTTGAGTTTTATTTTGGCAGATAGTTCAGTTACTTACAGGTAAGTCTGATCTTATCAAGTCTTGTGTTTAAGCTTTGTTAGGAAAGATATATCTAAAGTAGCCTTGCTCTAGGGCTGGTTTAGCACAGAATCCCAGAATCTCAGCTAAGTGCTCTGCCGGTCCACAACATTTCTCCACTCAGGCTGGTTGACATTAAGATGACTTTCAGTGCTATAAGGAGGTTCTATGAGCACCAGTAGGTAGGTGTTCAGTTTATTGTTCCCTGGTAATTGGTTTCCCCCCCAGCTTTGTACATTTTTACTCGATGGATGCACAGCTTAGTATTCAGCCCCAAACTCAGAAATATGGAGCAATTTGTTTGCATAGACCCTCCTCTCTGGTCCCCTTTCTCCCCAAACTCCTTTCTGTCTCATCTGTGCTCTGCTTAGATACTCCCGTGTGGGCCAGAACCCAGTTACTTCTTTCAAGCGGAAGGCCTTTACTCATGAGCACATTGTTCACTGTCTGAAAACAGATTATTCATCTATAATACAAATAAACTGCAGGCCAGTTTTCTAGCTTTGTACAGCAGGAAGGCTATCACAGTGGAAAGCAGAAGGCTATATCAATTGTTTTAATGCCTACAAGCTTTATCTGGGTGGTGAGATATATACTTTTTACATTAAAAAATAAAACCTGATAAATGTTATTTTTTCCAAAGGAAAGGGTGTTTTTAACCCAAGACATCAAATATACAAATTCATATCTGTATACTCTCATATTCTCTTTTAGTGGTTAAAAAAAGAAATAAAACACAAAAACAGGTGTCCAAGAGTAGCCATCTGACATCAGCAAAGTGTTCCAGGTTGTCTGATTAGTCTCCCTTTCTTGGTCCAAGTTCAGAAAGAACGTGGTCCCACGGCAGCCACCACGTTTTACAGGATACCCACAAGGCTGCAGCAGTGGTCAGCAGTGAAGTGGTTAATCTTCCTTATGTAAGAGCAGAGAAGAGCACTTAAAACATAAAAGTTACTTAAAATTCAGCTTAGCTTTATGGTGATTTAGAGTTTGTTTAATTAGTATTTAGAACTGCACATTGTTTATAGCTATTGGTATTTCAATAGATGCTTAAATGTTTAAACATTTAAAGTTTAATACGCCTCAGTTCTTTGAAGAAAAACATTGATGTAATTAAATTTTCAATTACTCTTCTTTTTTTTTAGGGGCCCATGCAATTAATAAAAGCTAAGGCATTTAACAACACTCATTTGCAAACCTAGTCAACCACCTCATTAATTAGCTAACACTTAGAGTAGATATTTTTAATATAAAGGCTCACAGACACAAAGTCACAACTTTTGAAAAGTACATATGATGACACATGAGAATGAATAAAATGAACTTTGCTTCAGGATTATTTTGTGTCACACATGAATGTGTGGATCAATTATGGCTTTCCAAAAGCATTCTTGTGCACTGATACCAATTACTGTTTATTTGTTTTGAACGTGTGGTCAAATTAAAAACAGTGAAGCGGGGCGCCTGGGTGGCGCAGTCGGTTAAGCGTCCGACTTCAGCCAGGTCACGATCTCGCGGTCCGTGAGTTCGAGCCCCGCGTCGGGCTCTGGGCTGATGGCTCAGAGCCTGGAGCCTGTTTCCGATTCTGTGTCTCCCTCTCTCTCTGCCCCTCCCCCGTTCATGCTCTGTCTCTCTCTGTCCCAAAAAAAATAAATAAACGTTGAAAAAAAAAAAATTAAAAAAAAAAAAAAAAAAAAAAAACAGTGAAGCAATTGCTCCTTGGAGGTGCCTTGCCCTTAGCACATTTTAGAGGATTTTAAATTCAAGTCGGAAAGAAGAAAGTGGCAGGGGCATACAGATTGGAAACAGTCTTATTTCAATTAAACACTACGTTTAAAATGGAATCGGAGCAAATTCTCCATTCCCAGATCTTTGCTACCCGAAGATCACCAGCAGTAAGAGTATTACACGAGAGCTCACAACATACACCCCACCCCAGAACTACCGGATCGAAGCAGCATTTTCAAAACATCTCAGTGTTTAGTGTGCATGTTAAGGACTGAGAAGTGCTGAAAAAGCATGACCAGTGTGCTTGTCAGGAAAGAAACTTGCCAGAGTCCTTGCCCTTAAGGAGCTTATTGTTTCCTGGGGTGGGAGAAAGGGATCAACAAGGAAGAATTCAATTATGATTTCCAGGGAAAAAGGAGGTGTGGTGATGTCTGCTTACTGCATCAAGGAGGCATCAAGTCTGAGAAACAGGCTGACCAAGAAAGGCAAGTTCAGACCCTAAAGCACAAGACTTTAAGGGGCAGAGAAAGAGAAGCTCATCGAGGAAGCCAAGAAGGAAAGTAGAACACTAGGAGACTGAAAACCAAGTAGTAGTAGTATCATGAAAACCAAGAGAAGAGTCATGTTCTAAGGGTAATCAACAGTCAATACTCCCATTTATGGATATCTCAGTACCATGTTTGATACATGTTGGGCGCTAAGTGTTTACTAAGTATTTACCTCAGTGTTAAGTAAAAACCAGGATATGAATTCAAAAATGTCTAACTCTCTTATGCTCAGCCATCAGCTCCTACCATTTCCAAAGAAATAACAATATTTAAAACCAAATTTGAATACATAAGTATATGTATGACAAATGCCTAACTTGAAACCAACAAAAAAATTAAGTTATTTTTTCTTTATTTTAAAAAAATTTTAAAGTTTATTTTTATTATTTATTTTGAGAGAGAGAGAGAGAGAGAGAGAGAGAGAGTATGCATGAGGAGGGGAGGGGCAGAGAGAAGGAGAGACAGAATCCCAAGTAAGCTCTACCATCAGTGCAGAGCCTGATGTAGGGCTCAGACTCACAAACTGTGAGATCATGACTTAAACTGAGATCAAGAGTCCAACATTTAACCAACTGTGCCACCCAGACACCCCTAAGTTATCTTTTAGATATGAATCATATATTAGTTGATTTTATATATTCACTCCTCTGAACCCCTGCAAAAGCAACTACTGTGATTCATTGTACTCAGTAGGTATTCAATAAATATCTGTAAAATAAAAAATGCTCTAGAGACCATTTATCTTTTATTCCTCCCAAAACCACATTAAAACTATGATAAAGGAATAAAAACACAATGATCCGTCAAGAACAAAGACTCCACCCACCATGGGAGCGCCCAGATACATAAAGCAACTATTAACAGACATAAAGGAAGAAATTGACAGTAATACAGTAATAATAGAGGACTTTAACACCCCACTTAAATCAATGGATTGATCATCCAGAGAGAATATGAACAAGAAAACAGTGGCTCTGAACCACACATTAGACCAGGTGGACCTGATAAATACAGAACATTCCATCCCAAAACAGTGGAATACACATTCTTTTCAAGTGCACATGGAACATTCTCCAGGATAGATCACATGGTAGGCCACAAATCTCAGTAAATTAAAAAAGATCGAAATCACATCATGCATCTTTTCCAACTACAACACTATGGAACTAGATATCAATCACAAGAAAAAATCTGCAAAGAATACAAATACACGGAGGCTAAATAACATGCTACTAAACAATGAATGGGTCAACCAAGAAACCAAAGAAGAAATCAAAAAAAGACATGGCAGGGGCGCCTGGGTGGCGCAGTCGGTTGGGCGTCCAACTTCAGCCAGGTCACGAGCTCGCGGTCCGTGAGTTCGAGCCCCGCGTCAGGCTCTGGGCTGATGGCTCAGAGCCTGGAGCCTGTTTCCAATTCTGTGTCTCCCTCTCTCTCTGCCCCTCCCCCTTTCATGCTCTGTCTCTCTCTGTCCCCAAAAATAAATAAATAAATAAATAAACGTTGGAAAAAAAAAAAAAAAGACATGGAGACAAATGAAAATGAAAACACAATGGTCCAAAATCCACGAGATGCAGCAAAAGCTGTCCTAAGAGTGAAGTTTATAACAATACAGGCCTACCTCAAAAGCAAGAAAAATCTCGCAATCTCAAATAAACAGCCTAACCTTACATCTAAAGGATCTGGAAGAACAAAGTCCAAAAAGCCAGTAGAAGGAGGGAAATAATAAAGATTAGAGCAGAAATGAGTGAAAAAGAAAAGGACAAAGACCCTAGAAGAGTGACAACAAGCAGTTATGACCACAAAATTGACATATGGATACAGGAGTGCTGATGCATAGGGGCACATGTACCCCAATGTTTATAGCAGCGCTTTCAACAATAGCCAAATTATGGAAAGAGCCTAAATGTCCATCAATGGATGAATGGATAAAGAAGATGTGTTTTATATATACAATGGAATACTACTTGGCAATGAGAAAGAATGAAATCCTGCCATTTGCAGCAACGTGGATGGAACAGGAGGGTATTATGCTAAATGAAATAAGTCAGAGAAAGACAGATGCCATATGTTTTCACTCATTGGTGGGTCTTGAGAAACTTAACAGAAGACCATGGGGGAAGGGAAGGGGAAAAAAAAGTTACAAACAGAGAGGAGGGAGGCAAACCATAAGAGACTCTTAAATACAGAGAACAAACTGAGGGTTGATAGGGGTGGGGGGAGAAGGAAAGTGGGTGATGGGCATTGAGGAGGGCACTTGTTGGGATGAGCACTGGGTATTGTATGGAAGCCAATTTGACAATAAATTTATTTAAAAAATAAAAAATAAAAAAATTTGACATATGGAAAGCAAGTAGATAAATGCCTGCTGACTTAAGAGAGCAAAGAGGGGCGCCTGGGTGACTCAGTCGGTTGAGCATCTGACTAGATTTTGCCTTAGACCATGATCTCACGGTTCATGAAATTAAGCCCCATGTTGTGCTCTGTGCTGACAGCATGGAGCCTGATTGGGGTTCTCCCTCTCCTCTCTCTCTCTGCCCTCCCCCGCCATCAAATAAACAAATAAACATTTTAAAAAAGAGCAAAAAAAGACAAAAGCAAAGACAACCAAAATCAAAGAAAACCAAAACCTGTAGGGAAAGTAGTGAACAAGAAGCACATAAGTATGACAGAGCCCTAGACAATTACAGAAACTCACGGCACTGGCTACTTCTGGAGTCACCAGGCACCTCTAAGGACAGAAGTAATGAGGAGCAGGCTGAACACAGTATAAGAGATTCCCTCCCTCACCCCAGTCAGGTGACAATCCCTCCCCTCCCCTGGCTAAAGATTGGACATTTACCCTGAGGAGAAACACAGCCGGATAAACTTTGGGAAGGAAAGAGTAATTAAGTATTCAATTACATATATTTTTTTAAAGTAGGCTTCATGCCCAGTGCAGAGCCCAAAGCAGGACTTGAACTCACAACCCTGAGATCAAGGCCTGAGCCGAGATCAAGAAGAGTTGGACACTTAGTTGACTGAGCCACCCAGGTGCTCCAGTACCCAATTATGTAATTACGGAAGGAGTAATTAAGTATAAGTAATAAGTAATCAAGTGAGGAGAAACCCCCACCTTCCACATAGCTTCCTTTCCCTGCTTAACTCCTACAACGGTGGCAATCATGCTGATTTTGCCTTCATTCCTGTAGGAAAGTGTAGAGGATTTCTTCTTGGAGAAATCGAAGACCTCAGAGCAACATATATACGTATAAATATATATATATATATATATATATATATATATATATATATATATACATACACACACACACATATGATACATACATATATATATTTGAAACAACAATAAAAATCAGCCAAATAAAAAGCATGTATTCTGGAAGTCCTAATATAGTAGATGATGTAGATGATCAAAATTCCTTGTGGACACACAGTCCTTTTTATATCCAGTTCAGCAGATCGCCGCACCCACCTCCACCTTATTCCTTCTGCAGACACAACTAATCACAACTCCTTGCACTTGCACCCCCTGCAAAATCGAGACACCAATGGGCATACCTAAATATGTCTCTCAGCACCACCTAGGGAATAAAACGAAAAAAGAAAACTGGGTGTGCCTTCAGGTTACATGAATTCTGTTGGAGAGGCCTCGTTACATGCAGGAAACAGATAGGAACAAGTTAATCACAATTAAATACTAACTTGTATGGTACAGAGTATACGGAGTTCAGAGACATGTCAGATCAAAGAGAACGTGCCACAGATCAAAGGAGCTGTGGGAGGCAAAGTGGAAAGTGGTGAGGAAGAGGCTGGATGTGGAAGCTGGGCCACATCATTGCAGTACTCCGTAGGTTATGTCAAAGTTCGGGGGTTTTATCCCAAGGGTAATGAAAAGCCAATAAAAGGACCCCAGCCAGGGAGTGACACGATTTTAGGAAGATCACTGGATGAAGAATGGACTAGAGGGAGGCAAAAACCAATGGGAAGAATAGTTAGGAGGTTGTTGCAGTGGTTCAGGTAAAAAAATCATGGTGGTTGGGTCAGGCTCTCAGCTGTGGAGAGAGGGATGATTAAAGACCTATTTGTAGAAGTGGAACAAAAGGTTTGCTGCTGTCTTCCTTATGTAGAGGACAGAAGGGAGGGACTAGGAGGAAGGAGCTAAGGATACTCCGAGAATTCTGATTTGAGCAATTGGGTGGATGTTGGTTTCACGTTCCCAAGTAGACGAAGGTACAGGTTTTAGAAGAGAAGGCAAAAAGTCAGATATTGAACAAATGAAGATGCAGACACATGACACAAGATTTGTCAAGTAATCTGTTGATTCATCGTCTTCTCTGTATTTCCATCTTCTAGGACACTGTGTGGGCTTGAGGCCCAGCAAAGTAATCCAGTCTAGAGTCAGTTGGGTAGTAGGGGGTTGTGGGCATATAGATGGTATTGGAAATCATGAAAATGTATGAGACTATTTAGGGCAATGGGTTTTATTTATTTTTAATGGTTATTTATTTTTGAGAGACCGAGAGACAGAGCACAAGCAGGGGAGGGGCAGAGAGAGAGAGACACAGAATCCCAGGCAAGCTCCAAAGTTCCAAGCTGTCACCACAGAGCCCTGTGCGAGGCTGGGACCTGAGCAGAAGTGGGAAGCTTAATCAGAGGGCGGTGGTTTTTAAACCTGGGTGTGTGTTTATAAGGCACTTTTCAAGACCCTATCCCAAACTATTTCTGATTCAGTAAATCTTGGTGAGATCCAGGAATCCGCTTTATTAAAAGACAACACAAAAGGCTCTGATGTGGGTAGTTTGGGCTGGATTGAAATGGGCTTGAGCACAATCCAGACGTGAGGCAGTAGCAACACCAAGCGTCACCAATCTTTTCCAGAAGCTGGAATGGAATGGAGGTTGGTAGGTAGAGGCGAATGTGAGGCCAAACAGAGGGTTACATCATCTTTTGTATTGTTAGTATTTTTATTTTTTTATTAAAAAATTTTTTTTAACGTTTATTTATTCTTGAGACAGAGAGAGACAGAGCATGAACAGGGGAGGGGCAGAGAGAGAGGGAGACACAGAATCTGAAACAGGCTCCAGGCTCTGAGCTGTCAGCACAGAGCCCGACGCAGGGCTCAAACTCAGGGACCGGGAGATCATGACCTGAGCCGAAGTCGGAAGCTTAACCGACCAAGCCACCCAGGCGCCCCGGGTATTGTTAGTATTTTTAAAAAGTGGGACACACTAGAGCAGAGGTTCATAACTTTGGCTACACACTGTAATCACCTGTTGGGCTTAAAAAAAAAAAAAATGTCGATGCACAGAATCCATCCCAAATCAGTAAATCAGAATCTCTAGAGGTGGGGCCCAGGTATAAGTTTTTTGTTTTTTGTTTTTTGTTTTTTTAGTTTATTTATTTTGAGAGAGAGCTAGCTGTGGGGAGCGGGGGGAGCAGAGACAGAGGAAGAGAGAGAGAATCCCAGGCGCTAAGAGTGCAGAGCCTTAAGCAGGGCTAGATCTCACCAACAGTGAGATCATGACGTGAGCTGAGATCAAGAGTCCCACGCTTAACCCACTGAGCCACGCAGGCACCCCCATCAGTATTTTTTTTAACTTAATTTTATTTATCCTCGCTCCCCACCAAAGCATTGCTTTCTCCCCAGTGCCTGGCATTATGTCCTCAATTCATGTGCGTTGTTGTGGAAAGTACTGCTGGCCTTTTACCAGATGATACAACAGAAACCACGTACGTATTGTAAAGTTCATGTAATCTTCGTGTGAAAAGGATTATAGTCCATTTACTTTACTTTCAAATAAGGTAACTCAAGCCCGAGGGGGGAACTAAATACCTAAGATCCCTCGGCCTCGGTAAGTGGCCAATCAGGACCAGAACCCAGTGTCCCAGCTCGCAGGTCAGAGCTGTCCTGCTTTTCAACACTCTTCATTTTGACCACTCCCCCAAACCCGTTCACCCATCAAGGCAGCCTGTTTAATAAATACCAAACCGTTTCCTCAATCACAAACTGCGGCCCCTTTCATCAAACCCGTAGTCACTCCCAAACCCGCCCCTGTCCCGGATCCATCCTATCCCCATCACCACCTCAAGCCCAGCCCCGGGAGTTGACCAGTGGGGCCTACCGTCCCTCACTGCGCTTGCGCCTCGCGGCTGGGGACTCTGTCGCCATAGCAACCAGAGACACGCGAATCGGCCTGAAGCAACAGGGGAGAGGAGTTCCGGGTACGGTTCCTTTTTTTTCTTTTTTGTATATGCTTTCCTTACCGCTTCCCGTGCCTGGTGCGTGAATTTGAGGGTCTGGTAAGAAAGCTCCATCGGCTACTGTATTAGGGCCGGAAAGGAGAAAAGGGCCAGTCACTGGGTTGACCAGTACTTCCAAGGAAAGCTGCTTGGGGGAACCTGACGCTTAACCAGCCCGCCCCTTTCAGGATTGGCCGGAGCCTAGACAGGTCAGCCAATCACTGGGCACCATTGGATTCTTTCTCGTGCCAATCAATGCTAAAATAAGCCCGTTTAAGCCAGAGCGTTTGCACCGCACTGACCAATCAAGAAATGGAGAGGGGATGATTGACAGGGCTTGGGGCGGGGCTTGAAATTGTTTCAGCTGGCTTAATTCTGTCTCTAAAATGCAAGTTACCAGGTTTGTGTACCAGAGTACTTGTCCTTGATTTCGGCAATTGTTGAGTTCTTTGTGACCCAATGTTTGCGTTCCCAAGACTACACTTTAACATCCATCTTTTCCAGGCCTCCTTCTCCCTCCCTTTTAAGGTAAAGGTTTGGAAGGAGCTTCCTGCTTTACTTTGAGATGCCTCCAAGTGGTCCTTTTAGACTGGAAGAATCTGCTGTGGACTTTGGCTGTCAGAGGCTTTCTGGGATGCAGAGTGTGCATCAACCTTTCCCTCCTCCCCCAACTCCCTCCACACCAGACCTAAGCTCACTCGAAGTGGACAAACATGGACTTGACATTTTCCTCTGCTTCATTTTCTTCTTTGTGTTAGCTACTTTGTGTCTTCGATATCTTTCCCTTCTGTCTCCCTTCCTGTTAATCCTATTCTAAACCATCCCTTCTTCCTTATCTTCGGGTTTCTTCTTCCATCCTCTGCCCATAGGATACAAAAATATTCAGATTTCCTCAGTCTAAAACACACACACACACATACACACACACACACACACACACACACACACCTTCTAATCTTATGATTGTTGAATTGAATCACCTCTCTCCCATCTACTTCATGCTTTTTTAATGTTTATTTATTTTTGAGACAGAGAGAGACAGAGCATGAGCTGAGGAGGGGGAGAGAGAGAGGGAGACACAGTATCCAAAGCAGCTCCAGGCTCTGAGCTGACGTGGGGCTCGAACTCATGAGCTGTGACATCATGACCTGAGCCCAAGTCGGTCGCTCAACCCTCTTCACTTTGTTACCTCCCATTCATTTCTCAACACATTCTGCCTCTACCCCTTTGAAGTTGTCCTTACTAGAGTCTTCAATAACTTCCTAATTAGGAAAGCCAATTATAGATTATTTTACACTCTATCTTATTTAAATTTAGCACCATTTGAAACTGTTGACCACTCTCCTTAGAAACACTAGTTATAATTTACTAAACATCTGTAGTACCAGACAATGCACTATGTGATTTACGTGGCTATCTAATTTAATCCTAACACCCCAGGGAGAAGTTATTACTACTCCCAATTTACAGTTGTGGAAATGGGCTCAAAGAGCCAAATTAGCCAATTCTAAGTTATCCAACAAGATAACGTTAGGATGCAAAACTAGGTCTCCTGACTAAAGCAGTGTGCCTCTCCACTACACCATGCTGCCACCCTCCCTGTCCAGGCTCACTTGTCATTCCCACCCCAACCCAGGCATACCCCACCCCACCGTCCAGCATACATGATTTATAAAGTACTGAACGGTTTCTTTTACTTGGAGGATCACTCCCACCTCATTTGCCCAATAAAACCCTATATTGCCTCCTAAGACTCAGCTCAGAAGTCACCTTCTAGGACAATTCAGTGGAGCTTTTTCTATCACTACAGTTACCCCAAGCAGAGTTTAGGCAGAGAGAAAATTGTTCCTGATTTCTTTACATACCTTTCATGCTGCTCTTATTACATTGTTTTGATGTGATTTTCATAAAATTAAAAACGTAACTCTTTAATATGAATGGACACGTCAAAGATTCCCCTTAAGTCCTTGAGGGAGCCAGTTAAATGAGAGGCAGTTTAAAGAGCATTTTGAGGGGCGCCTGGGTGGCGCAGTCGGTTAAGCGTCCGACTTCAGCCAGGTCACGATCTCGCGGTCCGTGAGTTCGAGCCCCGCATCGGGCTCTGGGCTGATGGCTCGGAGCCTGGAGCCTGTTTCCGGTTCTGTGTCTCCCTCTCTCTCTGCCCCTCCCCCGTTCATACTCTGTCTCTCTCTGTCCCAAAAATAAATAAACGTTAAAGAGCATTTTGAGGCACCAGATATTTGCAGGCACTTTAAGAAAACAAAGTTAGCATAAGATTGCTAGGTGAGATACAAAACTGGTTAATGTTCTACAGGGCAATACAACCACAGCCTTTGGAATTTTTTCTAAGAGACACAGATACATTCCTCTAGTTTTGGCCATTGACATTTAAATTTTAATTAAAATTAAATAAGGTTATCAATTCAATCCCTCAGTGACACTAGCCACATCTCCAGTGATTAGTTGTCACATGCAGCTAGAGGCTAATATATTGGGCAGCACGCAGATAGAACATTTCCATCATCACAGAAAGTCCTACTGGAGAGAGGTGGAACCTCTTAAACATTGTTCTAGTGTGACATTGAAAGGTCATAATACTCTGTTTTGCCTGATTTCCAAATTTAACATAATTTTTTCTAAAGAACCTCCTTCACATGACTACTGGCTTTCAAATGTTTCTAACCAAGACTCACATTAAGAAATTCATTTTGATCAACTAATATTTGACAAGTGAGCTGAGAATGCTCTAGGGGGGAAGGATAGTCTCTTCAATAAAAGATGTTGGGAAAATTAGATAGTCACATGCACAAGAATGAGACTGGACCCCTATCTTACAGCACTTACAAAAATTAACTTGAAATGGATTAAAAACTTAAACATAAGACCTGAGACCATAAAACTCCTAGAAGAAAATGTAAGAAAAAGCTCCTTAATATCCATCTTGACAATGATTTTTTTTGGATATGACACTAAAGCACAAGCAACAAAAACAAAAATCAACAAGTGGGCCTACATCAAACTAAAAAGCTGCTTCACAACAAAAGAAACTATCAACAAAATGAAAAGACAACCTATGGAACAGAAGAAAATATTTGCAAACCATCTTTCTGATAAGGGGTCTGTCTCCAAAGTATACAAGAAACTTACACAACTCAACAGCAAAAGAAACCCAAACAATCCGATTTAAAAAATGGAAGAGCTACAAAGGAACAACGAGTACATGAAAACATGCTCGACATCTCTAATCATCAGGGAAATGCAAATCGTAAGCACAATGAGATATCACCTTACACCTGACTATAAGAATGACTATTATTAAAAAGCCAGGAGATAACAAATGCTGGCAAGGATATGAAGAGGGAACCCTTGTGCCTTGCTGGTAGCAGTATAAAATGGCACAGCCACTATGGAAAACAGCCTGGAGATTCCTTTAAAAGTTAAAAACAGAACTACCATTTGATCTTGCAATTGCACTTCTGGATACATATCCAAAAGAAATGCAATCACCCTCTTGAAGAGATATCTGTACCCTCAAGTTCATTGCAGCATTATTTACAATAGCCAAGACATGGAAACAACCTGGGAATCTAGATGACTAGAGAAATACATCTCTAAAGTGCTGAAAGAAAAAAAAATACCACGAACTTAGAATTCTATATGCAGTGAAAATACTCTTCAGAAATTTAAGGTGACATTGAAAAGATGACCGCCAAGAGCTGAGAGGTCAGAAGGGAGGCTATGGAAGTAGTGTAGATGAAGAATAATGGGGCAGGGACTGTAAGGACGAAGAGGGGAGATTCTCAGATGAGGTCTTTGGACATCGCCTGACCACAGAGTTATGCCCAGAGTGGTGTCCCAGATGATCCAAACTCTTCATCTTGACATGTATGTCCCTCCCCAGTCTCATCTCACCATGTCTTAAAATTAGTTTTCATTAAAGCCACCACTTTAGGGGAGCCTGGGTGGCTCAGCCAGTTAAGTGTGGACTCTTGGTTTCAGCTCAGGTAACAGTCTCATGGTTTGTGAGATCGAGCCCCGCATCAGGCTCTACGCTGACAGAGCGGAGCCTGCTTGGGCTTTTCTCTCTCTCCTCTGTCTCTCTGCCTTTCTCTCTCAAAAAAATAAACATCTTTAAAAAAAAAAAAAAACCACCACTTAAAAAGAAAAAGCAAACACCTAAGTTTTCCCTTTGAGTAAGGAACTCAGGGGCGCCTTGGCTGGCTCAGCTGGTAGAACATGCAACTCTTGATCTTAGGGATGTGAATTCAAGCCCCACATTGGGCATAGAATTTACTTAAAAGAAAAAAAAAAAGAAAGAACGCAACTTTTCTCACTGAAGTTCTCTGCTAGCTAGATTTGTTGCGCTAGGGCGGCATTTCTCAAACTTGCCCCTATTGACATTTGGGGAAAGATCATTGTTGTGGGGGACTGACCTGTGCAGACTAGGATGTTTGGTAGCACCCCTGGCCTCTCTCCACTAGTCACCAGTAGCGTTTCCCAAAATTGTGACAACCAAAAATGTCTCCACGCCTTTCCAAATGCCAAATGTCCCCTGGGGAGTAAACTCATCCCTAGATTAGAACCTAGGATGTACACATAGGCATGCACACCTTCCCTCCCCAACCCAGATAAATTAAAAGAAAAAAATAAGAGCAAAATTCTGTTCAACAGATAATTTTTTTTCTTTTTTTAAAAAGTTTTGTTCCCGTATAGTTAACATAGAGTGTTCTGTTATTTTCAGGCGTACAATGTAGTGACTCAACAGTCCTACACATTACTCAGTGCTCATCAAGGTAAGTGTACCCTTAATCCCCTCCAGCTATTTCCCCCATCCCCTCTGTTCAACAGGTCATTTTATCTTCACTTCTGGAAGATGTTTCCATGTCCCATCCCATGCCCTCCTCCTCTTGGGGCCACATGAACCTCTTCCACTGCTGACCCTTGGGCCTCGTTTTCTTTTCCATTCTCTTTAACATGGGCACACTTTTGGGAGTGTCAGGCAAGATCAGAACAATCTTGCTATCCCGGGTGTATGCCTCCAGCTGTGCCATTTGTCATCTCCATAGGGGACTGTGATATTGGACATCTGGCAGTTCCCATTGTCCTCTGCCTCTGAGTTTCCCACAATACACTGCAACGGTGTTTGTCTCTCGTGTTGTGGCCTTCAGCATCATGTAGGACTTTGACCGACACACTGTTAGACAACTCAACGGGAAGTGAGTGTGGCCCAGCGTCCTCTTCCTTTCTGGTGCAATGGTAACTCCAGGGACTGTGACGGTGTGAGGTGAGCGAATGGTCGGTTCCAGGCTCTCAGAACCAAGTTTTTTAAGGTGTCAATTAGCTTCCTAACCTGTTAATGCCTACAGAGAAAAAGAAAAATTCTCCTTTTTCTTAGAAAAACTTATTTTGGGGGCGGCTGGGCGGCTCAGTAGGTGAAGCATCGGACTTCAGCTCAGGTCACGATCTCACGGTTTGTGAGTTCAAGCCCCACAACGGGCTCTCTGCTGTCAGTGTGGAGCCAGTTTCGGATCCTCTATCCCCTCTGTCTTTCTCTTTTAAAAATAAAATATTGGGGGAAACAAGAAAAACTTATTTTCCCTCCTTTTATACATCACATTAATATTTCTTATGCTTGTGTTTTGAACAGTTTAAATACTGGGGTGCCTGGGTGGCTCAGTCGGTTAAGCGTCTGATCTCGGCTCAGGTCATGATCTCACGGTCCATGGGTTCGAGCCCCGGGTCGGGCTCTGTGCTGACCGCTCAGAGCCTGGAGCCTGTTTCAGTCTATGTCTCCCTCTCTCTCTGCCCGCCCCCGCCCTGCTCATGCTCTGTCTCAAAAATAAATAAAACATTAAAAAAATTTTTTTAACGGTTTAAATACTTACCAAAGTAACAAAATTGTGTCTGATGCACACATTGTGTCATTTGATGTATATGAGACAGAGCTCAAGCTTTACCACTTGTTTCACAAGGCATATTATTTTCTCAAGTATTCAAAACATGGGGCGCCTGGGTGGCTCAGTTGGTTAAGCTTCCGCCTTTGGCTCAGGTCATGATCTCATGGGTCATGAGTTCGAGCCCCTCGTAGGGCTCTGTGCTGACAGCTCAAAGTCTGGAGCCTGCTTTGGATTCTGTGTCTCCCTCTCTCTCTGTCCCCCCACTCTCAAAAATAAGTAAACATTAAAAAAGTAAAGTATTCAAAACACAGTCCAACTTCAGTGAGAGAAAACAAGTTATTCCTCTCTCTCACACAGCAAGGATGTTATATAAAGTGAATTCTGAATGTTTTTCAATCATAAACTTTGATTTATTGTTTACTCTCTTCAAATCATACCTTAATCCATCAATCCCTACCAATTTCTCTCCCCTAGCCTCTCCCCCAAATGAACACTGGATTTCTGTACTCACAACTTCACTTGTGTCAAACCGCCCTCCACGGGACTTCTCTAGACGTGCAAGAATGAGGGGAGGTTTTTCAAGAATGACCAGAAATATACCTGCCTCACTGCAAACGCGGTGACAGTCAACTATAAGTCACCTCTGAATATATGTCGTTAAAACTCCACATTTTACGTTGCTAAAAAAATCCTGCCATTCTTTCAAAACTGTCAACTCCGTCAATGGGAAGAGAAAACGTTTTAATCATACAGACATTCCGTGTCGATAGAAATCTCCCTCTGCCAAAGATTGTTGAAATGCAAGAATAAAACTTTTTCTGGATCTTATCCAAAAACAGAATGAAATCTGGGTTTTGCCCCATCACGGAGATCAGGCTCATTTTCTAATTCACCCCCAATAGTATTAAAATGTTTGCTCTGTTTTCCTAACTTCATCTCTACAACAGCCCCTCCCTCTGCCCTTCCTGCAGCCACAGGTAGCGGCTCAGCGCTCCTCTCCAGAGTCAGAGTTCAGAATGGCAACCTTTACTGCTCTGTGATACTGGCAACAGTATTGGACCTGCCCAAGTGCTGTCTCCTCATCTGTAAGATGGGAATAGTAATACCCTCTCATAGTATTGTAAGAATTAAATGAGACCATGCCTGGGAAAGACTGTCTTAGTCAAGTTTCTTTGATCAAGAGGTTGTTTACTTTTCTGCTTTTAGGATGAGTCATCAACAAAACAAAGAGGCTTACCCACATTCATTTTAAAAACGAAGGGACTGGATTTCATGGGAAGGATAGAGGGGTAACTATGTCTTTAAGCCAAGAAAATATTGACCAACAAGTCCAGAAAGGGCAGATACCAGTGCAGCTTCAGGGACCTCAACAGCTGTTCCCATCATTCAAAACTGTCCTGCCATTAACGTGACTCATCTTCAAACTTCTTTAGCCTGTGCGTCTCTCAGCACAAATTTTCAAGACAAAGAATCTGATTGCTTCCTCCTGGCTAACAGATGAGCTTTTCTCACCCAGCGTTTGATCCAGATCCAATTAGCTGTGACTAGGGAGGAAGATTTCATGTCACAGATAGATTCTCAGGGCCTACGATAAGGGAGGGAGGCCGATGCGCACCCCAAAAGTATGTGGTCCTCGTGTTTGGAAATGCCCGGTACATAATGCGTGCTTACTGAGCCTTAGCTATTGTTATTGTTGACAGAGTACCCTGTAATTTTCCCCTTCTATGTGTTTGATTATATCTTTAAAAAAAAATTTTTTTTAACATTTATTTATTTTTGAGAGACAGAGCATGAGTGAGGGAGGGGCAAAGAGAGAAGGAGACACAGAATCTGAAGCAGGCTCCAGGCTCTGAGCTCTCAGCACAGAGCCTGACGTGGGGCTTTAGCCCATGAACCGTGAGATCATGTCCTGAGCCGAAGTCGGATGCTTAACCAACTGAGCCACCCAGGCACCCTAGATTACACCTTTAAACAAAAAACAAAACAAAACAAAACAAAACAAAACAAAACACTAAAGTGTCATTCCTCTCCTTTTTGAATGAAAAAGAAATCTCTCATTTATTTGTTCATCCAAAAAACATGTCATACTTAACGAGTCAAAAATATTCTCAGCACCAAGGATATGGCAGAGAGCAAGGTCCCCACTTTCGTGGAACTTATATTCTAGTGGAAGCTGGGGACTCTGGGAATAACTATATCCAGAAACCATGAATTAATATAATTTGAGGTAGTGAGAAGCTCCAAAAGAAAAATAAAACCGTTTGAGGGGATAAATAATGATAGTGGAGGAAGAATAAGATCTTAAGAGCTAAATGTCGGAGATAAAGCAAGGACCCGTGGACTGCGGTATGGAGTTGAATTTTTATTTTTAGAGTGATTAAACCCACTGAAAGGTTTTGCATGGGGAGATGGTAGATCAGATATATATTTATAAAATATCATTCTGGCTAGCATGTGGAGAATAATCGTGGAACAAGACAGAAAGCAAGGAAATGAGACGGGAGGCTACCGTGGTCATTCAGGAACAGCAAATTAGTAAAGAATGATCAGATTTAGGATCTGTTTTGTTTTGGTATGAAATGTTTCAAGCACACAAATATAGAGAAAAGTAGATTGGTATATCCACCTTCTGGGTCTGTCATATCTTAACACTGTGCCATATTTGCTTCAGGTCCTTTTTTTTTTTTTTTTTTTTTTTTAATTTTTATTTACTTATTTTTGAGTGGGTAGAGGGGCAGAGAGAAAGGGAGAGAGAGAATCCCAAGTAGGCTCTGAGCTGTTAGCACAGAGCCCAAGGTGGGGCTCGATCTCTCAAACTATGAGATCATGACCTGAGCTGAAATCTGGAGTTGGACACTTAACCAACCCAGCAACCAAGCTCTCATGCCTTTTTTTTTTTTTTTTAACAAAAAACTTTATAAATACAGTACAATCCCCCAGAATGCCCCCACAGATCCCATTCCTTTCTCAGAGGCCCCAACTGTCCTGGTTTTGGTATTCATCATTCACATGTTTGTTTCTGAACTTCTATCACATATGTGTATATCCATAAATATATACCATTGTTTCAAATTTCGGAAAATTTGTAGAAAGGATATATAACTTTTCCCACCTTGATTTTTTCATTTCATAGTTTTTGAAATTTGTCCATTTATTATATGTAACTCTGGCTTATTCATTTTTCTTTTTATACTATACACATAGCATTCTTTTTCAGGAATATAGCACAATGTATATATCCACTCTCTTCTTGATGGAGATAAGTTGTTTTCAAGATTTCATTATTACAAACAGTGTTTATTACAACACACTTGTACATGGGGTGCCTGGGTGGCTCAGTCAGTTAAGTGTTCGACTTTGGCTCGGGTCATGATCTCGCAGTTTATGAATTCGAGCCCCTCATCGGGCTCTGTGCTGACAGCTCAGAGCCTGAGCCTGAGCCTGAGCCTGCTTCGGATTCTGTCTCCCTCCATCTCTGCCCCTCCTCCACTCATGCTCTGTCTCTCTCTCTCAAAAATAAAAATACACATTAAGAAAAAGAAAGAAACACTCTTGTACATATCTCCTACTGTGCCTGTGCGGGTGTAAGAGATTCTCTAGGTGGGTGCTTCCTAGCCTTTTTCAGGTCACAGCACACAAAGAAAATGATAAAACTTCTGTGGCATGTTGATAATTTGGAGGGGATTTAGAACACCTATTATGGGCCTTGGTAAAAAACAAACAAACAAAAAACAAGCTCATTACTTTTTTCTTATAATTATGAGAAAAAATGGAATAGTAAAGTGCTATGGAAACTGTGAAATATTAAACTTATATAAAACTTAAAAAAATTTTTTCAAAAGTTTTAATGAAAAGCTTGAGAGAACTTCCATAAGCAGATTTAGTGCTTGAAATGTCTATACTTCCTGATCAAGACATTTTAACGACAATGTCTTCAAATTCTTATAGATACATCTGAAAATAAATTTTACACTTTTACCATTGTTTAAAGGTTGAAATTGTTAGCAAACTGGTGCAGCCACTGTAGAACACAGAATGGAGCTCCCTTGAAAATTAAAAATAGACCTGTGATCCAGTAATCACGTTACTGGGTATATACCTAAAGAACACAAAAACACTAATTTGAAGGGATATGCACAGTCCTATGTTTATTGCAGCTTTATTTACAATAGCCAAATTATGGAAGCAACCTGTGTCCATCAGTACATGAATAATAGGTAAAGATGATGTGGTATAGGCCACCTGGGTGGCCTCGGTTGAACATCCCACTCTTGATTTTGGCTCAGGTTGTGATCTTGAGGTTCATGGGATCCAGCATGGAGCCTGTTTCGGATTCTCTGTCTCCCTGTCTCTCTGCCCCTCCCCCACTTGTGCTCACTCTCTCTCTCTCTCTCTCTCTCTCAAAATAAATAAATATTTAAAAAAAAGACAATGTGGTGTATACACACACACACACACACACACACACACACACACAGGAATATTACTCAGCCATTAAAAAATGAAATCCTGCCATTTGCAAAATAATGGACAGAGCTAGAAAGTATAATGCTAAGTGAAATAAGTCAGAGAAAGACAAATACCATATGTGGAATTTAAGAAACAAAACAAATGAGCAAAGGGGGAAAAAAAGAGGCAAACCAAGAAACAGACTCTTAACTATAGAGAAGAAACTGATGGTTACCAGAAGAGAGGTGGCCATGAGCGGGCCAAATAGGTGATGGAGATTAAAGAGTACGCTTGCTGGGCGCCTGGGTGGCTCAGTCAGTTACGCATCTGACTTTGGCTCGGGTCATGCTCTCACTGTTTGTAAGTTTAAGCCCCGCGTGGGGCTCTGGGCTGACAGCTTGCTCAGAGCCTGCAGCCTACTTCAGATTTCTGTGTAAACATCTCCTTCTGCCCCATACCCCCCACTTGTGAGCACTTTCTCTCTCTCCATCCCTCCCTCTTTCTCTCAAAAATAAATATTTACAAAAAATAAAGAGTACACTTGTGATGAGCACTGAGTAATGTATAGAGCCCCGCTTCTCTCTCTCTCTCTCTCTCTGTGCCTCATGGGATTCTCTCTCTCTCTCTCTGCCCCTCGCTCACTTGTGCCCTGTCTCTCAAAAAAAAAAAAAAAAAAATCTAATACCCCCCAGGGTGCCGGGATGGCTCAGTGGGTTAAGCATCTGACTCTTGATTTCGGCTCAGGTCATGATCTCACGGATTCGTGAGTTCAAGCTCCACATCGGGCTCTGTGCTCACAGTGTGGAGCCTGCTTGGGATTCTCTCTCTCCCTCTCTCTCTCTCTGCCCTCCCTCACCTGCACACACCCACACTCTCTCTCTCACAATAAATTAATAAACATTAAAAAAATCTAATGCCCCCCAAAATAAAATAACAAAAATAAAAGTCTAATAACCATTTTATTTTCTATCATTGGAAAATACAATTTTGAATGATAAACATTTTATCATTACAATATGATTTATCATTTTATGATCAACAAAATAGGCTTTACATTCTAGCTGTGCTTATAGTATAGAAAATTCACATATACCCAGTTCCCTTATTATTAACACCTCATATTAATGTGGTATATATGTCACAATTAATAAACAAATAATAGTACATTATTATTAACTAAAATTCATACTTTATACAGATTACCTTAGTTCTTGCCTAATGTCCTTCTGTAGCAGGATCTCAGCCACATTATATTTAGTTGTTATATCACCTTAGGTTCATCTTGGCTGTGATTGTTTCTGACTTTCCTTGTTTTTTGATTACCTTGAAACTTTTAAGGAGTATTGATCAGGTACTTTGGAGAATATCTCATAAGTGAGATTTGTCTGATGTTTTTCTTTTTTTTTTTTTTGAAAAATTTTTAACGTTTATTCATTTTTGAGAGACAGAGAGTGACAGAGTGTGAGCAGGGGAGGGGCAGAGAGGGAGATACAGAATCCAAAGCAGGCTCCAGTCTCTGAGCTGTCAACACAGAGCCTGAGGTGGGGCTCAAACCCATGAACCATGAGATCATGACCTGAGCCGAAGTTGGACGCTTAACTGACTGAGCCACCCAGGAGCCCCTGATGTTTTTCTCTTAATTAAACTGGGGTTATAGGTTTTTGAGAGGAAGACCACAGAGGTAAATTTCCATTCTCATGATATCATATCAAGGGTGCATACTATGATCATAACTTACCGTATCTCATCAGAACTGGGGAGGCGATAAAAAACTGTCTCATGACAGTCTCTGTGATACAGAAGCAACTGAGAAACAGACTTGTAGCAGCTCCTCACAAATCTCCATGTTGGTTTTTAGTCATTTGATCCTGTTTTCTGGCATGTCTGGTAATTTCTGAGCACATGTCAAGCATTGTGTATAAATTATATATTAGTTTTCCCCTTCATTAGTTTCTTCTTATGTTTAGTATGTCTTTCTTCTTACTTTCCTTGGATATTTTTCTGTTCTCTTATTTAAAGTTGTTCAGGTCAACTGACCACAGCTTTTTATCCCTAACTGTAAATTTAAGGTTAAATTTCTCTATAACTGTAGTTATAGGTACACCTCAGGGTTTTTTTTTTTTTTTTTTTTTTTTTAATTTACATCCAAGTTAGTTAGCATATAGTGCTATAATGATTTCAGGAGTAGATTCCAGTGATTCATCCTCCATGTATAACACCCAGTGCTCATCCCACCAAGTGTCTTCCTTAATGCCCCTTACCCATTTAGCCCCTCCCCCCTCCCACGACCCAAGCAACCCTGTTTGTTCTCTGTATTTCAGAGTCTCTTATGTTTTGTCCCCCTCTCTGTTTTTATATTCTTTTTGCTTCCCTTCCCTTATGTTCATCTGTTTTGTATCTTAAATTCCACATGAGTGAAGTCATATGATATTTGTCTTTCTCTGACTTATTTCGCATAGCATAATACCATCTAGTTCCATCCATGTTGTTGCAAATGGCAAGATTTCATTCTTTTTGATTGCCGAGAATACTCCATTACGTATATATACCACATCTTCTTTATGCATTCATCTATCGATGGACATTTGGGCTCTTTCCATACTTTGGCTGTTGTCAATAGCACTGCTATAAACATTGGGGAACATGGCCCCTTCGAAACGGCACACCTGTATCCGTTGGATAAATACCTAGTAGTGCAGTTGCTGGGTCGTAGGGTAGTTCTATTTTTAACTTTCTAAGGAGCCTCCATACTGTTTTCCAGAGTGGCTGCACCAGTTTGCGTTCCCACCAGCAGTGCGAAAGGGTTCCTCTTTCTCTGCATCCTCGCCAACATCTGTTGCCTGAGTTGTTAATTTTAGCCATTCTGACTGGTGTGAGGTGGTATCTCATTGTGGTTTTGATCTGTATTTCCCTGATGATGAGTGATGTTGAGCATTTTTTCATGTGTCTGTTTGCTATCTGGATGTCTTCTTTGGAAAGTGTCTATTCATGTCTTTTGCCCATTTCTTCAATGAATTTTTTTTGGGGGGGTTGTTGAGTTTGATAAGTTCTTTATAGATTTTAGAGACTAACCCTTAATCTGATAGGTCATTTGCAAATATTCTCTCCCATTCCATTGGTTGCCTTTTAGTTTTGGTGATCAGAGATTTTGATATGTAGTATTTTCATTACCATTCAGGTAAATAGTTTAAAATTTTTCATAGTGATATTTCCTTTGACTCATAGGCTATTTAGAAGGGTATTTCTTCATTTCCAAAAATGTGGCAATTTTCTAGTTATCTCTTACTGAGTTTTAGCTTAATTGTGCATAAGTCATAATCTGTATGATTCCAATCCTTTTAAATTTAGTGAAAATCAACAACAAAAAAACCCAAACAACCTGATTTTAAAAATTGGTAAAGGTTTTGAGTAGACATTTCTTCAAAGAAGATATACATGTGGCCCATAAGCACATGAAAAAGTACTTACATTAGTAATCATTAGGGAAATGCAAATCAAAACCATAAGATATCAGCTTGCTCCTATTAAGATGGCTACTATTAAAAAAATAAAAACCAGAAAATAACAAGTGTTGATGTCGATGTGGAACATTTGAACCCTTGTGCACTGCTGGTGAAAATGTAAAATGGTGCAGCCACTGTTGAAAACGGAATGGCAGTTCCTCAAAATGTAAAAACAGAATTACCATATGACTCAGCAATTCCACTTCTGGGTATATCCTGAAAAGAACTGAAAGCAGGGTCTCAAAGAGATATTTCTATACCCATGTTCATAGCAGCATTATTCACAATAGCCAAAAGGTGGAAGCAACTTTCTATGAACGGAATGTCTGCATTCCCCCCCCCCCGCCCCGACCCCCCCCCCCCGACCCCAAACCCATCTGTGTTAAAGCCCAGTTCCCAATTTGATGGTAGTTGGAGATGGGGCCTTTAGGAGGTAACTGGGTTTAGCTGAGGTCACGAGAGTGAAAGCTCTAAGATGGGATTAATGCCCTTATGAGAAGATGAAGAGACCACAGCTCTTTCTACTGTGTAAGAATACAGCAAGAAGGCAGCTATCTGTAAACTAGGAAGCAGGCCCTCATCAGACACTAAATCTGCTGGCACCTTGATCTTGAACTTCCCAGCCTCCAGAACTGTGTATGTGTGGGGGGAAGTTGTTGTTCAAGCTACCGGGTGTGTGAGATTTTGTTTTGGTAGCCCAGGCTAAGACACAACCTGTGTTGACATATAAACAAAATATTGTATATACATACAATGGAATATTATTCAGCTTTAAAAAGGAAGAGTATTCTGTCCTATGCTACAACATCGTTGAACTCTGAAGACATTACGCTGAGGAAAATAAGCCAGTCACAGACACAAAGGCCCTATAATTCCACTTACATGAGGTACCAGGAGCAGCCAAATTCATGGGGAAAGCAGTATGGTGGTGGCCAGGGGCCAGGGGCAGAGGAAAATGGGGAGTTATTTTTAGATGAGTTTTGGTTTGGAAAGACAAAGAGTTCTGCAGATGGATGGTGGCGATGGTTACGCAACAGCGGCTATTCTTTATTTTTTTATTAAAAAATTTTATTTTAATGTTTATTTTTGAGAGAGACACTGAGAGTGGGGGGGGGGAAGGGCAGAGAGAGGGAGACACACAGATTCTGCAACAGGCTCCAGGCTCTGAGCTGTTAGCACAGAACCTGATGCGGGGATCGAACTCACAAACGGTGAGATCATGACCTAAGCTGAAATTGGATGCTTAACCAACTAAGCCACTCAGGCACCACAACAGTATGACTATTCTTAATGGCAGTAAGCCGTACACTTAAAATGGTTTAAGATGGTAAATTTTATGTGTGGTTTATTGCAATTTTTTAAATTGTTGAGACTTGCTTCATGGTCAGTGTATGTATAGTTTTTGCAAATGTTCCTTAAGTGCTTGAAATAACACATTTTCTGCACATTAAAGTCACTTGGTTGAGTTTGTTAATCATGTTCTAACAAAAATCTAGATCTTTAATGATTTTTTCTTTGCCTTTTTGGATCAATTACTAAGGTAGGTATGGTAAAATGCTTCACTGTACTTGTGGATTTATTCTATTTCTCATTGTGGTTCTATGTGATACGTGGAAGTCATGCCATCACTTGCACACAATTTAAAACTGCTATATTTTATTGGTGAATTAAACGCCCTTGGGAAATCCCAAGTATGGCCTCCCTATAAGGTATCCACAGTTCATTTATAGTCAGTTCCTCCTGATCTAGAGGCAGTTTACTGGTCAGCAGTCGTTTTTAATTTTTTAAATGTTTATTTATTTTGAGAGAGAGCACATGAGAGTAGGGGGCGGGGGAGGGTCAGAGAGAGAGGGAGGGAGAGAATCCCATGCAGGCCCCTTGCTGTCAGTGCCGAGCACAATACTGCGCTCAAGCTCACAAACTGAGATCATGACCTGAGCCAAAATCAAAGTGGGACGCTTGGGGGTGCCTGGGTGGCTCAGTCGGTTAAGCCTCTGACTCTTGGTTTTGGCTCAGGTCATGATCTCAAGGTTCTGTGGGTTTGAGCTCTGAGTTGGGCTCTGCACTGGCAGCAAGGAGACTGCTTTGGCTTCTCTCTCTCCCTCTCTCTGCCACTCCCCTGCTCACACTGCCTCTGTCTCTCAGAATAAATAAATAAACTTAAAAAAAAAAAGAGTGGGACACTTAATGAATTGAGCCATCCAGGTGCCTCCAGAGGCCATTTTTTAAATCATAACACTCTATCAGTTTCCAGTGAACAAAGTTGGAAAGTTAACTGAAGGTCAAGTTCTCATGCAGGATGGGAAAGGGTTTTGTTACCCTTTCACCTAGTGTTTTTCATCAGTCTGGAAAGTCTCAGGTTTTCTTTCTCCTCACATATTACTTCTGCCTCATTCTGACTTTCTTGTTCTTTGAGGACTCCAATTAAACATCTTTTGGACCTTTTCAACATCATCTCATGTCTCCATGAGATGTCTTCAATATTTTCCTAGGCATTTTCCTTTTTTTTTTTTTTTTTTTTGTTTTCTCTGTACTTCCTTCTGACATATGTTCTGGTTATTTTCTCCTAAACTGTGTGTAATATACTACTAAACCTATGCATTGAGTTCTTAAACCTCTCAATTCTGGAATAGAGTTTCTGCTACGTTATTTTTTTTAAACCTCTTATTTTTTAGTGCAAGCATGATTTTTATTTCAGTCTTCTGACTACATGTTGGTCATGTTATTTGGAAAATTATCTGTGTCGGGTAATTTGAGGTTTGGGGTGATGATATCTTCACCTGGAGAGAATTTCAGTTTGTTTCTGCCCAGTGCCTATAGCTTGCCACTCTAGGCCCTGTTTATTCAATATACAAAACTTGAGATTTTATTACTGTTAAACCTGATTGCAATCTGTGGAAGTGCTGATTGACTCCTGGTTCATCTTTACCCTATAGGGTCTTGTATTAAATATGTGGGGTGTTTACTAGACTTTCCATCTTCTGTGGCACTACATTTAGACTTATTTCTCTCTTGCTCAGCAATCCTGCAAAAGTCATAGTTACTTTATAGGTTTTACTTTTGGATCATTAAATGCCTTCAGGACAAATGTTTGGTTTCACTGCCTGGAATACTTCCTTCTAATATTTTGGCTGGATAATTCCTTATACAGTATTGGGCATGTGGTTCTGCTTTTCTAAACCCAGATTTTTATGTTGGTTTTCAGGTGGTGAGTTGGATCAAATGACCAAATTGTTTATTATGTATGCTGTGTGAAACCATCCTTGCATTACAAAGGTAAGAGCTGTTTATAAGTTAGATGGAAAAACTAATTTTTGTCTAGTTTTGGCATCAAAATTATTATAGCACTTAAAAATAAGTAGAGAATGTTGCTTCATTTTTTAGTTCTCTCTATAGTATTAGAGATCCGATCATTGGTTGCTTCTTGTGGGAGCTTTGACTGGGAAGGGGCAAGAAGTAACTTGGAACTTTCGGGGCTGATGGAAATGTTCTGTATCTTGATAAGCATTTTTCAAAACTAATTGAAGAATTTACTTAAAATATGAGGATTTCATTATATGTAAATTATGCCTTAGTAAAAATTATTGTTCAAATATTAATAATTGTTGAATCTAGTTGGGTTATATACAGGTGTTCATTGTATTATGCTTTCAACTTTTCCTGGTGTTTAAAAATTTGAGGGGCGCCTGGGTGGCTCAGTTGGTTAAGCTTCCCACTTGGGCTCAGGTCATGATCTTGCAGTAAATGAGTTCGAGCCCTGCATTGGGCTCTGTGCTGACAGCTCAGAGCCTGGAGCCTGCTTCGGATTCTTTGTCTCCCTCTCTCTCTCTCTCTGCCCTCCCCAGCTCACGCTCTGTCTCTCTCTCAAAAATAAAACATTAAAAAATAAAATAAAAATTTCAGAATAAAAAGTTGGGGATATGAAGTTAAAAGATAAATTCATTGTTCAGTTTCTTTCATATTAGTTTCAATAACGGTCAAGATCAAACACTATCAGAAGAGTGTTAAGGAGTGAAGAAATGTGATTAAAATAGATGTATGCTTGGCAAAGGAAGAAAGGTGGCTTGGAAATATAGGAGGCTTGAAAATCATGATTATACGGAGGAAGAAATCAGTGGAAAAGAGAGATGTTGAGATCAGGGAGGGTTGATGGGTTTAGAGATAGGAAGGAAAAGGATTAACAAGACAGGTGCTTGGAACTGAATTAAAAACTTCACTGCATGGTCCAACCACGTTAAGTCTTTTCTAAAGACACTGGTATATATTACATGGGTATATGAGAGTCTCTTAATAATTTTATTTTGGTATGTGTTTATCAGCTGTTTAGATATAAAAAAATTATCATCTATTGCTTTGTAAGTTCATAAAGTCATGTATCTTAACTCATTTACTCCTTCACCATCCTGAGTTCAGGAATAATCATTCTTGTTTTATAGATTAGAAAATGAGGTTGTGACTTTGCTAAAGTTACACAGCTAATAAGTGAAAAAGCCACTCCTGAGACTTTTGACTTCATGTAACCTTAGGCCACTTTAATTACAATACTGAGGTTTTAAAATTTGAGCTAGATTAAGGGGGTGGATCAATCAGGTAATTGCCTTGAACATCAATTCATATAAACTGTTGACACATTCTATCATTGAAAATATGAGGGGGGGGGGGCACCTGGCTGGCTCAGTTGGTGACGTGTGTGACTTTTGATCTCAGGGTGGCAAGTTTGAGCCCCACATTGGGTGCAGAGATTACCAAAAAATAAAATCTTAAACAAAAGGTAATAAGGAGAAAATTGCATTTAATGTAACTCCCCCCTGGGGTAATAGTTCTGTGTGTGGCCAGAAGTGGTACTTTGGTATGTGGCCTCAAGTGGTGGTAAGGTTACCACACCTTCCTCCTCCCAACTCTGCTCCAAGGACATTTCATGCCACATTATAAGGAAGTTAGATTCAAGTAAGTGCAGGGCTTTCTTTCTCATGAGTAGGATACACAAATTTAGACCAGAGCTAAACTGTTTGTGACAGTAAAGAGACAGGCGTCTTCTCTATCCTTTAGCACTCAGGCCTTCCTTAAAACAAGCATTGGAATGAGTATTCAGAGTATAGTTTAGAAAAGATGCCAAGTTAGTAATCTGGTCTAGGGAGACAAAGTAGCATCGTATTTCAGATGCTAATAGCAAACCCATCTAAAACTATCTGAAACAGTTATGGAAGGGTATTGGCTTATGCAAGTTGACAAGTACAGAGGTCAGAGTTAATTCTGATATTTTTAAGTTGATTCTTCTCCATGAGTTGGGCTGGCCCCTCATCGTAGCAAAATAGTTACAGCACTCCACAAGCTAGAAAGTCTCATCTCTCATCACTGCATAAATGGGCCCACTCTTGATCTCATTGGCAAAGCCTGAAAATGCCCTGTAGTAGTGGATTTACAGGTTCAGTTCTGACGTAATCACGTGGCAAGGAAGACATTAGTTATTATTAGGCCTGTCTGGGGCAGCACTTAGAATTCTTTGCAGTCAAACCTGCCTAACCCTACAATGAATACTACAAAACAAGCCTCAGTGAGGCCGTGCTTCTCTTAATTTTGTGTGTATGTTGGTCCCTCTTATGTGTTGTAAGCTTCTTGATGGAAGCATTGTATTATATTCTATTCATCCTTGTTATTCCCTCAAAGCTCCCAGTTCACAGTGGCCTTCACTTAACGCCTGTTCAACAATGTTAAACTCCACTTAGGTATAAACCAAGGCCTAAGCAGAATCAGCGAAGATCGGGGATACGCCACCCTGAGACCCTAAAGTTCATGGTAGAGAGCCAGCGTTAGAACCCACTCTAGATACTGTTCACTCTTTCTTTTATTCATTAAACATCCAGGAAGGAATGGGAAGAAGCACTAGGCAGGAACCGGATTAAACAGGGCCTTGCAAATTATAATAAGCGTTTTAATATTCTGTCGTGGGTGGGTTTCATCCACTTCTTCAAAGAAATTTGAACCCTGTACTTGGTCCGGTGAGTTTTCTCAACAGCTTGAGTCAGCATCTTCTCTCATCCTTTATCAGCACGTCAGGGCTGCCATCAAGCTTCCTTCCATCTATTCTGCCCTTGGCATTTCATTCTTTCCTAGCTATCTGATTTCCCTGACCCCTCGACTTTTTAAAAACCAGGGTTCTTCGGAGCGCTCTTATTTCGCTCTCTTATTTCACGTCTCCCCAGTCCCACCGCCCGGCCCTCTCAACTCTGCAGTCCATGACATTCAGTCGCCCTTGAAAATCTGAAGGAATCAGCCAGGTTAGTACTTTGAGGATATTACCAATCCAAAGAGATCTCACCCATCCTGCACCATTAGATCGGAACAATGGCTTACCCGACACCCATATTTTGATTGTTCCGCTACTACAATGGGGGACGGGTTTATCTGCGGCTGCTTCCTCCAGCTACAGCCACCGTGTGGAAGGGCACCGTTAGAATTTTCCCGAAATGTTGCCGCCAGGAGTCAGGAGTCCCGTTCACCTCTTCTTCCTCTCCGCCGCTCCCCCGGGCCAGGCGCTCCCGCGGGCCGGCCGGTAACGCTCAGTCGCCACCGCGCTTCCAGGGGAGGGAGGCGCCGTGCGGGGCCGAGGGGTGCACGGCCGCAGGCCCGGGCGACGGAAGGCGTGCGGGAGGCGGGAGGCGGGTAGGCCGCGGGAGAGGGCGGGAGCTGACGCGCCGCGAACGCCGCGCGACGGGAGCCCGGGCGGAAGACGTGGGCGGAAGGTGGTGGGCCCGGGGGTGGGGTGGGGGTGGGGGCGCCGGAGGGCGGGGCCCGCGCGCCCCAGGGGCGGAGCTCCCGCGCCGGTCACGTGACAGGCCCGGCGGCGGCAGCGGCGGCGGCGGCAGCGGCCGCGGCGTCTTCAGCGGCGCCCAGTGCAGGATGGTGCTGGAGGCGGCGGCGGCGGCCGTGGTGGCGGCGGCGTCGTTGGCGGCAGCGGGAGGGGGTGCTGTGGCGGCAGCGGCGCCCGCGGGTGGTGTAAAATGGCGGATTTCGAGGAGTTGAGGGTAAGCGGGGGCGCGGGAGTGGAGAGCGGAGGCCGCGGGGGAGGGGAGGGGAGGCGGGGAAGCCGCAGCGTCGCCGGCCGCCACCTCCTTGTTTCGCGGGGACCGGTTGGCGGAGCCGCTAGCCCGGCCCGAGTCCGAGCGGGCGCGGGCGGGGGAGGGGAGGGGAGGGGAGCGAGGCGGCCGAGGACGCCCGGGCCGCGCGGGGGCGGCGGACCCTGGGCCCCGGCCAGCGGTCGGTGGGTCCGGCCGGGGGTCCGCACACCTGGCGCGGGGCGGGGGCCGCCGTCGGGAGGGGCTCGTTGGGGACCCTCCTGCCTCGTTTGAGGGCTGAGGTGGGAAGCGGGATTTGCTTTTGCACCTTTACGGGGTGTACGTGTGCGTGGCGATTCAGAAGTCTCCACGTTACTCACTTGGTGGGAGACTGTTTTCTGAAACGTGAAGTTGCGTTTAGGAATCCTCTCTTGTGGCTGATGCTACTGTTTAGTGAGATCTGTCACGAGAAAGGCCCCTTCCACCTACCAGTGCTTCCTCTTGGAGAGAAGCGTGGTCTTTGGGGGAGCATTGCTTTTAATAATCGACCTTAAACCTTGAATATTTTCTTAGTGCGGTGGTAGAACACCCGCAAAGGCCGTGTTGTGAGGAGGTTTGTGAACTCGTTTTGCTCTTGAGGGAAAACATTTTTTCTTCGTAGCCTTAAAACAAGGTCACAACTTTATTGTTGATATCTTTGTATAGTAGAGGTTTGAAAATGGGTGTGCTGGGGATGGAACGGAAAAGATAGCTTTCTCCGGGCTGCTAACCTTCGGAGTCCTCAACTGAAACAAAACTGTGGTAAACGAACAGAATTTATGTTTTACGGATCCCTGAATTATTGGCGACGTAAATGGATTACTTAAGGACGAAAACCCTGATTTAAAAAAAAAAGTCAAAGTAGAGATGAATGTGAACTTGAAATTAACTGCAATCTTTTTGCGTCACAGAGGTAGGATATCAGGGTTACTTTTTTGGAATAGAAAGGAAGAGGAATCCGATAAAAGATTCAGTTTTGTATGTTTATTGTTTTTTCGACGAGAGATGGAGTCGGGGAAGGATGTTTGCTGCTTACCTGGCTGATACAGTGGGCATCAGCAAAAGAACGGATTGGTGATTCCGATCTAAAGGGAGAGTGTGTTATAGTTTGCAAAATACCTGCCATTTTCCCGTCTTTTGTTTCAAAAAGAATTGCTTAATTCCTAGTGAAAAGTGCATTAATGCATTTTATGCCCCATGTTAGTTTATGCAGAGAACCTTAACAGTAGGTTAAGGGGTGTTCGTACTTGGAAGTGTAAGGGTTTTTGTGTCCAGAGCCCCAGCTGTGGAGCTTTTAACACCTGTGGAGCTTTTGAAACAGCCAGGCCTGAGCCTCAGCTATGTAAATTAATACGTTAGGTTTAGGATTGGTTGAGAAAACTGAAATTGAGGCTATTTTTTTTTTTTTAACTTGCAGTATCCTCTTAATTTTTGCGTAGTAGTATATGCATACAACTTATCCTCTTCTAAGGTTTTTGTTGATGAAAATCTTTCCAAGACTTGTGTTAGACTTTTATAAATGTTGTTGGTCAATCTTAATAAAAAGGGGAGGATTTATTTACCGGTAGAGGGCACAAAGGGCAGTCAGTGCTGAGGTTCTAAGTGGAACTGCAAAGTGGTTGGCAACCAAGCAAGCTTTTTTCCTTTTTGGGTCTACCTTTCCCTTCTTCCTTTTCTCTTCCCCCACCTCCTTTCCCCCTTTGGCCCTCTCCTTCTTCCCTCTCCCTCATCTTCCCCTCCACAATTTGTTTTGTGGGTCAGCTGCATCATCTCTTTCTGTAAACCAGCTGTCTTTGCTTCTCCCTATACTTGATGGAAGATGGCCCCTCTTGCACAGTTCACATCAGGTGCCCAACAGAGACTGACTGGGGAGAGTTTTCAGA
This sequence comes from Leopardus geoffroyi, assembly GCF_018350155.1. Classification (NCBI taxonomy): domain Eukaryota; kingdom Metazoa; phylum Chordata; class Mammalia; order Carnivora; family Felidae; genus Leopardus; species Leopardus geoffroyi. Next base: position 66,932,330 of record NC_059339.1, on the reverse strand, counting down.
GGAGGGGAAGGTGTGCAGATAGATGCTGGAAGAGTCATCAATCCCAGTCTTTGCCTTAGTTGCTCAGCAGCACCCTCTAAATTTAAAGGTGCACTGTCCCTCTCTGTGCCCTGCCCCCCCACTTCAAACAGTGATGATGATAATGATAATGGCAGGTATCCATTGTCATATAGTGGCTATTACATGCCTGGCTGTGGTCTAAGCACTTCATATACTTGTTTAATTCTCAGGACAGTTGTAACAGAATTGTTAGAAGAAATTGTCAGAAGAAATTGAGACAGATTGAATAACCTGACACAGCTTGAGCTGGAAGACCTGAGGTTTTTAACCTCAGATGTGTGGCTTTAGAGTCTATCTTGTGTGCAGTTTCCTGCAGGTCCACCTGGTGCTGCTAGCCATCATCCTGCAATCTGTGAGCTAAACTGAATGATAAATAGCCAATGCCCTTCTTGTGTGACATATAATACTGGAGAGGAAATAGGACAGCTGACTGAAAATCTAATAGAAAGGAAAAGGGGAAGAAACATGTAGGGCATTCTAAATGGTCTCTGCTTCAGAATATATTCTGAGGATCAGAGAGATAGTCAAGTAAATTAAAGGACCAGGAAAAATAGCCAGCATTAGTTTGTTGGTTAACTTAGCAGTAGAAAAAATAGCCGACCTGGATGTCACATATTTGGCTGCTAATTCTGCTGCTGAAGGGATTTCCATTATCTTTAGCCATCATCATTCAGGGCTACTCCCTAGGGGCATGTATAACCAGAGCAGGTCACTCTGGCTCTGCTGCCCTCTCCTGTACTGGAGGTCAGGAATGCTGGGAAAGGTCATCCTCACTGTTCTTTAGTGACTCCTGTGCCTTTGCTTTGTAAGCTTGGAGTGGGTTGCGGGATATTTGATGAGGCAACGTCTGTGGAACCTTAAGAGGCTGCCAGAGGATCTTAGTTTTTGAGACTGCTGTGTAAGCCAATACCAGAGTTCTTGTCCGGTCATAGCAGAATATGGCAGTCCTATGCTTTGCTGCTTTCATTTTAATAGAATACCAGCACACCTTTCTTCTAGTTCTTCTGAGAGAGAGGGTCTGACTGGCTGAGCTTAGGTGAGCATCCACCTGTGTTCTAATCATCTATGGCCAGAAGGTTAGAGTCCTATTACGCAGACCTGACTCATGAGATTATCTTGATGGATTGGGGGAAAGGAAAGAGCAAGTTCTCAGTATGGAAATTGTGGTCTGAGCAGTCAAGGATCATTATAATGTGACATGTATTTGAAACTTTCAAGGTGCTAGGGAAGAAATTATTCAATCCACTGGTTGCCCGTTTATAGCATTTATGTTGGTAGAAGTTTGTGAATTTACTAGTTAGCTAGTTATGAAAAAACCTGGGACAAGCTCATAAGATCTGATGGCCTGGGCCTCTCTTATTGCCACCTTCCTTTCCCCCCACAATAGTCTGTAGCAGAGCTAAGCACAGAGGCAGAAAAGTGGGGGTCCTGAAGTCCCTCATTCTTTCAACCAGAGTGGGTTTTTTTTGTAATCCTTGTCTTTCTCTTCCAGTTGCGTAATTGTATACTATGGGCTGCGGGTGCAGTCTTTTGGCAGTCTTTCTTAAAAAGGTTCCTGCTAGGGGTACCTGGGTGGCTCTCTAAGTGTGCAACTCTTGGTTTTGGCTCAGGTCATGATCTCACGGGTCGTGGGTTTGAGCCCCGTATCGGGCTCATGCTGGCAGCAGAGAGCCTGCTTGGGATTCTGTCTCCCTCCCTGTTTACCCCTCCCCTGCTCAAGTGCACACAGTCTCTCTCTAAATAAGTAAGTAAGCAAATACATAAACATTAAAAAAAAAGGTTCCTGCTACTTTAACCTCGTTAGTCCACTCTCCTTACTTCTCACCACCCGAGTGTGGGGATGGAGGGGGGATCTTTTGCAGTAGTTTTTTTTTAAGTCTCTTTTTCCTGTATTCCTCATCCTCATCCTTTTTGTGCATTGAGTTTATTATCTCTGTGTGTGTCAGAACGAGAGTGAGTGTGTGTGCAAAGTCTTGGTGTATATTTGGGCAAGTGAAAGTGAGTGATCATAACTTTCTTGACAGATACTGGTAAACCAGATGCAGAAGATCGTTTATGCTGAGTCTTAAGTACTTCTAGAACAGCGATTTTCTACCTAGAAAGCTTGAGGATTTGTTTGGTTCTTTACACCTAGGAAGACTTGCCATTCTGGTAGCTTCAGATGCTCTTGGGATGTAGAGGGAGCATCAGAAGTGAATCGGGGATTTGAGGTTAGAGTTCTTCATCTTTCATAATATCCCCCAACTAATGGGCAAGAAAATAGACTAATATATATGACAGATGTAACAGAATCTACCGTATGATTCAAAGCCATCATTGGACACAACTAAAATTTCAAAGATGACTTCACTTGAGATCTTGTCTATGAAAGAAAATTCTCACCTCAATATTTAACTTAAATAGATAATTTTTAATAGTAAGCCAAGATATTCTTAGCTATAGTAGATATTTTTGCATTGGTTTGGTCCTTAGGTCCATCCCCTCCCTCTAGTAAACATGAATATCTTTTCTGATAAAGCTGGCACTTTTCTAAGTATAATATTGTCCAAATGTTTCTCTTTTCTCAGCATTTTGCCTTTGTTTTTCTGGATTGCATCTTAGCTAGTTTATTTTTAAATTTTCTTATTGAGATATAATTGACATACTATAAAATTCAGCCTTTAAAAAAATGTTTATTTTTGAGAGAAATTTGGGGCTGAGATAAATTGAGAATTATATCTCAATATACATATTGTATATGTATACAATATACATATAATGTACATATACAATACCTATACAATATGTATATTGAGATATAATTCACATGCCATAAAGTTCAGCCTTTAAAAAAAAATGTTTATTTTTGAGAGAGAAAGGGGAGGGGGCCGTCAGCACAGAGCCCGGCATGGAGCTTGAACTCACAAATAGTGAGATCATGACCTGAACTGAAATCAAGAGTGGGATGCTTAACTGACTGAGCCACCCAGGCACCCCTGAAACTAAGCCTTTTAAAGTAGTTTTGTCTATTCACAAAGTTGTGCAAGCATCACCACCATAATTCCAGAACATTTTTATCACCCCAAAAGAAACCCCATACTCATTAGCAGTCACTTCCTCTTCCTTCTTTTGCCCAGCCCTCAGATTCCGGTAATCTTTCTGTCTCTATGGATTTGTCTGTTTTAGACATTTCATAGAAATAGATTCATACACATGGCTTTTTGTGTCTGGCTTCTTTCATTTAACATAACCTTTTCCAGGTTCATGTGGTAGCATGTATCAGTGCTTCATTCCTTTTTTATGGGTGAGTAATAGTCCATTGTATGGAATATACCACATTTTGTTTATTCATTCATGAATTTATGTACATTTGGGTGATGTCCACTCTCTGGCTAGTATGAACATGGCTAGTATGAACATGTGTATAAGTTTCGTATGGACATACATTTTCAGTTATTTTGGGTAGTTACATAGGAGGGGCCTTATTGGGTACATGTGGTGACTCGGTTTAAGTGTTTGAGGAACTGCCAAACTTTCACTACGTCATTTTACATTCCTGCTAGTAGTTATGAGTTCTGATTTCTCCATATCCTCACCCACACAGGTGTAAAGTGGGCTCTCATTGTGATTTTGATTTGCTTTTCCCTGGTGACTAAGATGTTGAGCATCTTTTCATGTGCTTATTGGCCATTTGCATGTTTTCTTTGGAGAAATATCTATTCAAACCTTTTGCCCATTTTAATTTTTTTATTTTATTTATTATTATTGTTTTTTAATGTTTATTTATTTTTGAGAGAGAGAGAGACAGAGCACAAGCGGGGAGGGGCAGAGAGAGAGAGAGGGAGACACAGAATTTGAAGCTGAGCTGTCAGCACAGAGCCCCACGCGGGGCTGGAACTCACAGACCGTGAGAGCATGACCTGAGCTGAAGTCGGACATCCAACCGACTGAGCCACCCAGGTGCCCCAAACCTTTTGCCCACTTATAAATTGGGTTTTTGTTTTTTACGTTCAACTTCTTTTTAAAAAAAAATTTTTTTTTTAACGTTTATTTATTTTTGAGACAGAGAGACTGAGCATGAACAGGGGAGGGGCAGAGAGGGAGACACAGAATCTGAAACAGGCTCCAGGCTCTGAGCTGTCAGCACAGAGCCCGACGTGGGGCTCAAACTCACGGACTGTGAGATCATGACCTGAGCCGAAGTCGGCTGCTTAACCAACCAAGCCACCCAGGCGCCCCAAGTTCAACTTCTTTATATAGTCTAGATACATGTTTTTTTTTTGTTTTTTTTTTTTTATCAGATACCTGGTTTGCAAGTATTTTAGTCCTTTTTATGGACTGTCATTTAACTTTCTGCATAATGTACTTTGAAATACAATAGTTTTTACATTTTGACAAGGTTTAATTTATCACTTTTTTCTTTTCTTGCTTTTAATTTTGATAAGAAAACATTGCCTGATCAATATCATAAAGATTTATGTTTGTTTTCATGTAAGAGTTTGTATTTATAGTTTTAGTTTTTACATTTAGGTTGTTGATCCATTTTGAGTTCATTTTTGTTTATGGGGTGAGGTAGGATTCAAACTTCTTTTGCATGTGGATATCTAATTGCCCAGCATTATTTGTTGAGTTTAAGAAATTGCACAGTGGAAATAAAAGTGATTTGTGGAATCATTTGGTATCATAGTCCAAACTATTCTTTATGAATGTTTACTTTGAATCTTCTGGTAATGTGACTTTTTTCCTAGACTTTATTGGAAGAGTGGTTTGACACAAGAATTTTTGTGACTTTGCAGAGAACAGTATAAGCCTAACATAGCCATTCAGAGTGCTCCATTTGATTATTCATGCAGGTCAATAAAAGCAGTTCTTGATAATGTTGCCAGACAGTTGTTGTTTTCTTTTCTTTCTCTTGCTCTCTCTCTTTCTCTCTCCCTCCCTCCCTTCCTTTTTGGTATTAGCTTTGGGATGAGTAGCTCTTGACTGTATGACTGTGGCCAAGTTATTTCACTTTTTCTTTAACCTGGAAGGTGGTTTTAATAATAATTTTTTTAAGTTTATTTATTTATTTTGAGAGAGCGTGCGAGCTTGAGCTTGGGAGAGGTAGAGAGAGGGGAAGGGAAAGAATCCCAAGCAGGCTCCATGTCGTCAGCATGGAGCCTGATGTGGGGTTTGACCTCATGAACCGTGAGATCATGACGTGAGCTGAAATCCAGAGTCAGACTCTTAACTGACTGAGCTACCCTGGTTTTAATAATAGTTTTTATTCTTTGCTCCGTTCCTCATTTTTTTCCCCCCCAAATGAAAGCAATACTGTGTAGATAGTACAGAAAAACTCCTAAGGGAAAGTAAAAGCCCTTCCTTTCTTTCCCAGTAGGTTCCAAGGTTCCATTTCTGATGTAACTGCTTTTAACCGTGTTTGGGGTTTTTATTTTTGGTTTGGTTTAGTTTGCCCTGGTCTCTAGTCACCCCCCTCCCCCCAATTTGGTCATTTGTTTCTTAAATTCCACATGAGTAAAATTGTATGGGTCTCTCTCTGACATATTTCACTTAGCATAATACTCTGTAGCTCCATCGGTGTCATTGCAAATGACAAGATTTCATTTTTTATGGCTAAGTAATATTCTTGTGTGTGTGTGGCCAGCCACATCTTTAACCATTCCTGTATTGATGGATACTTGGGCTTTTTTGTAATTTGTTATTGTAGATAATAATATTGCTGTAAACAGTGGGGTGCTTATATCCCTTTGAATTGGTATTTCATATTCTTTGGGTAAAAATCTAGTGATGCGATTGCTGGATCATAGGGTAGTTCTATTTTTAACTTTTTGAGGCTCCTCCATACTGTTTTCCAGAGTGGTTGCACCAGTTTGCATTCCCAGCAACAGTGCAGGGAGGTCCATTCCCCTTTTGCCACATCCTTACTAACACTTGTTTCTTGTGTCATTGATTTCAGCCATTCTGGCAGGTGTGAGGTAATATCTCGTTGTAGTTTTGATTTGCATTTCTTGATGATGAGTGATGCTGAGGGTCTTTTCATGTGTCTGTTGGCTATCTGTATTTTCTTCTACCAATTACATTTTTTTTAAAAAGGAGATCTGTTTTATTTCTCTTTGCACACATCAGTGTATGAAGGTGGCTATCTCCTGACTCCATACATCTCTGACACAGAAATGCCCCCTCACATATGCCCAGTTATTCACCCCTCTTCAGTCTGGGAGAATTGGCAGTTAGTGGTGGGACAGAAGGTTTACATCTCAGGAAGGTGTTTTTTGTTTTTTGGAGACATTTTTGTGGGAAGTTTTGGGTCGGGGGGAAAGATAAGACCCAAGAATGGGTATTCCATCCTCCATGTTCTTGGGGAAATCCAAATCCCAGAGGTTTTCTGAAGAAAGGCATCTCTCAGCAACCCAGGAAGGGAAAGAGCTCAGACCTACTGCCTACATGTAAGTCTGAGACAGAAGAGGGGGTTTACAGAGAAGAGATTACAGACCCAAGGCAGAGGAGTGAAATGCTTGTGGGGGAGCGAAGGGGACAGAGCCCGAGAGGCCCAAGTTGTAAATCCCACCCCCTCCCCAGTTTTGAGCAAAAACTCTTTTTTGTTTCTAATTCTCATGTTAATTTTACTTTTTATTTTATTTTATTTTTTTACATTTATTTATTTTTGAGAGACAGAGCACAAGTCGGGGAGGGGCAAAGAGAGGAGACACAGAATCCGAAGCAGGCTCCAGGCTCTGAGCTGTCAGCACAGAACCTGATGTGGGGCTTGAACTCCCAAACTATGAGATCATGACCTGAGCCGAAGTCAGACACTTAACCGACTGAGTCGCCCAGGCGCCCCTAATTATTACTTTTCATAATAGTTAAACTTCTGTTTCTTGACTGATCAGTTTTAGACAACATCTTTTCAGTTCCCAGTTCACTTCCCTTTGTTTCTCCTACCTCCACCCTTTGTCTGCTTCTAACCTTCATTTTCTGTTGCATTGTCAAGATTTATAGCTTTTATATTATAACTTTTCTAAGCTTTTCTGTGCTTATATAGGAAGATTGTAGAAATTGAGTACTGATGACCAGCCTTTGTAATATGTATCCTGATAGAAATATTAGTCACTGTAAAACCAAGTAATGTGGAGCTATAGAAGAGCTTGTGTTACTAAACCTGTGCTCCTTTAAGGAGAAATGTAATAAAGTCCTGCTTGGGTGAGGAGAGCTTATGGAAATTATTTTTTAAATTTAATATTATAATGTGTTCTTCTATGTAACCATTCAGCTTTTCTTGAAGGTAGGCTTGCTGGAGCTCTCAACCTTCCTTTTCTTATTTGGGCAGCTTGCTGTCTAGTTCTGCTGTACAGCTGTCATCCTGGGCTTGCATTGTACTCCTGGATTAGGTCTGTTGCTTGAATCCCGTGTCTTTTTTAAATTCCTTTTTTAATATTACTGGAATGTAATCATGAATAGTTGTTTTAGTAAAGACACGTGATGAACAGTCTTAATTTCTTCAGTATCTGAAAAATGACTTGCCTTTGTTCCTGATTGGAAGTTTAGATGTAGAACTATAAATTGGTAGTATGGTTTTTCCTTACGGATTTTGAAAGCTTTACTCTAGGAATTTAAAACATCCAACGTTGCTAATATAGGTCCAGTTACAAATCCGATGGTTATCCTTTTGTAGTCATCTTGTTTAAAATCTTTATGGTGATCTTTTTATCTTTCGTATTTTGTGAAATATGTCTGGTTGTAAGCCTTTTTTCATTCTTGGGGGAGTAACTTTTCAGTTCTAAGACTCACCAGGTCTGGGGACTGTCTTCTATTTCTTTGATAATTTCTTTCCCTCCTTTTCTGTTTTCTGTGAGACTCTTGATGGGTGAATGTTGGACTTCTAGATTGATGTTTGTTTGTTTATCTGAAGGTTTCCTTGGTTTTGTTTTTGAACTCTTCTATAGAATTTATTTCAGTGATCGTATTTTTAGTTTATAGAATCTTTTATTTTCTTCCTTCCTTCCTTCCTTCCTTCCTTCCTTCCTTCCTTCCTTCCTTCCTTCCTTCCTTTCAGTGGCAACTTGTCTTCTTTTTATGGGGAAAAATGCCTTGAACTGAGGATGCTAGTTGCTTTAAAAAGGTCTCTTGAGACAATTCTCTTATTGTAATCGTGGTTTGTGTATTTGGGTACACCATGCTACCCTTTTTTATTTCTTAAATGTTTAAGTTATTTCATAAATACAAAAGATTATTTATAACAGGTAAAGGTACAGGTAAATAAACATGAATATAGCCATCATGTAAGTTAAGAATAGTTCATTAGGTCAGCAGGGTGCCCTTTCCTGGTTTAACCCATGATAACATGATATCATGTTATTTTATAGGTATATAAAATCATGTTATATCTATGTAAGTTTTTATGTGCTTAAACATTTTATACAAATAAGGGGCGCCTGGGTGGCGCAGTCGGTTAAGCGTCCGACTTCAGCCAGGTCACGATCTCGCAGCCCGTGAGTTCGAGCCCCGCGTCAGGCTCTGGGCTGATGGCTCAGAGCCTGGAGCCTGTTTCCAATTCTGTGTCTCCCTCTCTCTCTGCCCCTCCCCCGTTCATGCTCTGTCTCTCTCTGTCCCAAAAATAAACGTTGAAAAAAAAAAAAAATTTTATACAAATGGAATAATACTGTATTTGGGGTTTTTTATTTATCATTGTTTTTAATTTTCCACTGTATGAATACCACTTTATCCATTCTCTTGTTGGAAGTTTGTGTAGTTTACATTTTTTTCCTATTACAGTCTCTCACGTTCCTTATCTACACTTTGGAAATCCAAAAAGTTTTGAAAATGCAAAAAAGAAAAATTCTATAAACTTACCCTGCACTGATGTGACACTGTTTGGGAATTTAGTGATCTCATTTAGTGTAAATATTTGTATATTTCACCATTCAAATTCTAGGAGTAGAATTGCTGGGATTTAAGGGTGTGTGTATCTTCAAATACTGGATGATGCTAGATTGTTTTCTAAAGATTGTGTCAATATTTGCTCTCTCCATCAATGCAGAAGTTTTCATTGCTTAGCTTTCTTGCTAACACTTAACTTTTATCAAATTGAAAGTTTTTGCCAATGAGTATAAAATTTCACTTGTTGGATTTTAATGTTTTCCTTTGGTAAGAAGGTGAGCATCTTTTATTATGCTTATTACCATTTTCTTAACTCTTCGGAGATTCTAATTGCCTATTTTGTGTCTTTTGCCTGTGTTTGTACTAGCATAAATTTTTTTTTTTTTTTTTTTTACTAATTTGTAATAGTTCTACAATCGGATCTGTCTGTGCTTTCTGGATTCTGATCTCTTAGTCTGTGCTAACAGCACCATCAAATTGTCTTAATTTCTCTTAACTCTGTAACAACTTCCACAAAAACTTCTGTTGCTCTAGGGCATTCATATAGAAAATACATAGATCGTGAGAGTACAGCTGAATGATTTTTTTTTCAATATAACCATCTGTAGATGAAGAAATTGTACATTACCAGTACCCTAGAGACTTCTCTTGAGTTCCCTCCCAATGACTAACCTCTGCCTCCTGAAAGATACTACTGGCTTGACGTTAGTCTTAGATTAGTTTTGTCTATTTTTTGAGCCTTACATAAATGGAATTGTATGATGTATATATTGTTTGCATCTGACTTTTTTCTCAATTTAGTTTACAAGATTCATTTGTAGGTAGTTGTAGTTTGTTCATTCCTTTCCACTAGCAAAATAAGGGTTCCAGTTGTTCCATGTTCTTTCTTGTCTACTCTTTTAGTTTTAGACATTTTGGTGAATGCTTGGTGATTTTAATTTGCATTCTCCTAATGAGTAATGATTTTAAGCCCTTTTTAATATATTTATTGCCCATTTGGCAGTCTTTATTAACATGACCTGCCAGATTTTTTGCCCATTTTTGGGCCATCTATCTTTTTCATACTGATTTGTAGGAGTTCATCATATATCCCAGATATCAGCTTTTGCAGGTTTATATTTTGTTAGTAATCTCGATTCCCCAGCCCTATAAGTCTATTCAAAGATCTTGACTTCTCAACCTATCCATTGCCCTTTCCCCATTGGCAAATATTTCTAGGCGAAAAGAGGCATCAAATGTTGGACTCTATTTTCTAGACTTCCCTTCTTTCCACAGTGTTGGCCTCTCATGTCCTTGCTGACTTGATAGTGCTTCATGCCTTCAGATGGATGTTTTTCATATTATATTCCGTTTTTAAATTTTCACAGAGAGGGTTGGTCTCAAACTGTTTACCCATCATTGAGGGATAAGAAGTAGGTCAGTTCCTCCTCCCTTGTAGTTCTTGAGGGAACTTCTTGGCTGTTTGATCCTCTGTATAATTTTAAAATCATTTTTTTTAAGTTATGTAGATGCATACAAACATGCACAATCTGTTGGGATTTTGATGAGAAATGCACTGAATCTGTAAGCCAGTTTGGAGAGAATGAAATTTTCTTAACCATGAACATTGTGATCTTCATTTATTTAGGTCTTTTACAATATCTTTCATAAAGTTCTGTAATTTTCTTCCATTAAGCTATTGCAAATATTTTGTTAGATTTATTTTTAGGTGCTTTATTTTTTTGTATCAAATCATAAATTATGTCTTTTCATAATTTTCTACCTTGCTGGTGTATAGAAGCACAATTTGACTTTGTGTAACAACCTTGCTATACTCCTAAATGTGGTAAATTATCTGTAGAATTCTTTTGGATTTTCTGTGTAGACAGACCTATCTGTGAATAATGACCTCTTTGTTTCCTCCTTTCCAATTCTTATGCTTTTTTTTTTTCTTTCTTTCTTTTTCTTGTCTTAATGTGCTGGCTAGGATCTCCAGTACAATGTTGAATAGAAGCGGTGATGGGGGCATCCTGATCTTGTTCCTGATTTTAAAGGGAATGCTTTCAAAGTTTCACAGTTAAGTATGATGCTTGCTGTAGGTTTATTGTAGATAATCTTTTCAGGTTAAGGATGTTCCTTTCTATTACTAGCTTGCTAAAGGAAAAAGTCTTGAATGGATGTTGAATTTTATCAAAAGCCTTCTCTGCATTTTTTGAGATGTTTTTCTTTTATAACCTGTTAACATGGTGAAATACATATAATTTCAAGTATAAAGTCAACCTTGATTTGTTTCCTTTTTCATTATTGGACTCAAATTGAAGATAGTGAATTTAAGTTTTTTCTGATAATTAGTAATATTGACTTATAATTAAAAAAATACATTTTTCTTCTTGTGGAAGAATTTATTTAAGATTAGAGTGATCTGTTTAAGTGTTTGGTAGACTCCCTGGTAAAATTGTTACTGGTGTTTTCTTTGTGGGACACTTCTTAACCACTGATTCAGTTGCTTTGGTTATAGGATTGTTCATATTTTCAGTTTTCAAGGCAGTTTTGGTAGGTTATACTTTTATAGGAAGTTGTCCATTTTATTCACATTCTTGAATTTATGGTATTAAGTTGGTAATCTCTAATTTTGTAGAGTCTGTAGTTAATGTCCCTTTTATCTTTTTTTCTTTTAATGCCTTTAAAAAAAAAAACTTCTTAAAAAAGAATCAAATCCCTATTTTTTTGTTTTTGTTTCTGTTTTTTAATGCTCTTCATTGTTTCCTTCCCCCATTCGTTAATTTCTGCTCTTTGTTTCCTTAAACTTCTTTTGGGTTTATTTCTATTCTTTTTCTAATTTCTTAAGTTGTACGCCTTTTTGATTTTCAGGCTTTTAACATAGGTCTTTATTGCTTTGCCTGCATCACACAAGTTTTGATGTGCAATAATTTCATTATTTTTCACTTGTACTTTACAATTTTCCACTTTGAATTCTTTAGTTCATGAGTTATTTAAAGATTTTATTTCTAAACACATGGGAGTTTCTTTAGTTGTTGATTTGTAATTGTGTTGGGTTAGGAAGCATGATCTATATGCTACTAATCCTTTGAAATCTCATAAGACTGTGGTCAGTTTTTATTTTTGTTTGTACATGGAAGAGAATTTGTATTTTGCAGTAGTAAGCACAGTTTTATACATGTCTGGTAGCCAGGCTTGTTAATTCTGTTCAAATCTTCTGTGTGTTTTTAGAGAGCTGAAGTATGTTAATCTTTTAGCAGAATGTTTTTTTCCCCCAGTTTTTTTCTTGTAGTTCTACCAGTTTTTAAAATATATTTGTTACTAGTACATGGAAGTTTAAGCGTGTATTTTCCTGTTGAGTTGGAATATTTATTCTATGTGGTGGCTATGTCTATGAATGCTTTTTATATGACATACTACTGTTTTGTATTATACTATTTTCTTCTGGTCAGCTCACTTTTTCTGATTTTTAAAAAAAAAAAATTTTTTTTTCAACGTTTATTTATTTTTGGGACAGAGAGAGACAGAGCATGAACAGGGGAGGGGCAGAGAGAGAGGGAGACACAGAATCGGAAACAGGCTCCAGGCTCTGAGCCATCAGCCCAGAGCCTGATGTGGGGCTCGAACTCACGGACCGCGAGATCATGACCTGGCTGAAGTCGGACGCTTAACCGACTGCGCCACCCAGGCGCCCCTCACTTTTTCTGATTTTTAAAATTCTCCCTCCTATATTTTTGTGTTGTTTTGTTTTAGTTTTCTCTCTTGTGAATATCATGCTATTGAATATTAAAAAAATTAATCTGCTCTGGTAGTCTTGGTCTTTGTAATTTTTAATTAAACTTTTTATGAAGATAATAGTTTGCTCACAGTTAAGAAATAGTACAGAGACATTTCATGTAGTCTATACCTAGTTTCCCATAGTGGTAACATCTTGCAAAACCATATCAATATCACGAGGATATTGACATTGACACAATCAAGATATGGACCATTTCCATCACTATAAGGATTCCTCAGTATTGTCATTTTTATCGCCACACCCACTTTCTTCCCATTCCCTTAATATCTCGGACCCACTCATCTGTTCTTCATTTCTATGGTTTTATCTTTTCTAAGAATGTTATATACATGGAATCATACAGTATGTCACCTTTGGGTTTGTTTTTTGTTGCTTTGTTTTTGTTTTCATTCAGCATCATTCTCTGGAGATTCATACGTGTTGTTATATGTATTAATAGGTTTGGATTTGTTTAACCATTTACCTGTTGAAAGACATCCGTGTTTAGAGTTTTGGGCTGTTCCAAATAAAAGTACCTTAAGATTTTGCAAAAGTTTTTTTGTAAACATAAGTTTTCATTTCTCTGGGATAAATATCCAGGAGTGCAGTTCCTGGGTTGTATGGTTATTGTATATATAGTTTTTTAAGAACTTGCCAAACTGTTTTCCAGAGTGGCTGTACCATTTTACATCCCTACCAGCAATGTATGGAGTGATCCAGTTTCTCAGCATCCTCGCCAGCATTTGGTGTTATCACTGTTTTTCATTTTAGTCATTCTGGTATGTATCTAGTGATCCTTCCGTGAGGTTTTAATTTGCATTCCCCTGGTGGCTATAATGATACTGAACATATTTTCACGTGCTTATTTTTTATCTGTATATCCTTATTGATGAAATGTCTCTTCATGCCCTTTGCTCTTTTTTAAATTGGATTTTTTTTCTGTTGAGTTTTGACAGTTCTAGATATATTCTAGATACCAGTCCTTTGTTAGGTAATGTGGTTTGCAAATACTGTTGCCAAGCCTGTTGACTGTCTTTTCATCTTTTTAACAGGGTCTTGCAGAGCACAGGTTTTTAATTTTGGTGAAGTCCAATGTATCATTTTTTTCTTTTGTGGATTTTGCTTTGAATGTCAAGTCTAAGAACTGTTTGCCTAGCCTAGCTCTTGAAGATTTTCTTCTGTATAGCTTTATTCTAACATTTAAGTCCATGATTCGTTTGGAGTTAATTTTTGTATGAAATGTAAGACATAGTGGGATGCATAATTTGCTTCAGCACCATTCGTTGAAAGGCAGTCTTTCCTCCACTGAGTTACTTTTGCATCTTTGTCAAAACCTCTTTGGGCATATTTGTGTAGGTCTGTTTCTGGGTTCTCTGTTCTGTTCAATAAACCTATGTGTTACTTCTGCTGATAACACATAGTCTTGATTACAGAGCTACGTTGTGAAATGAAATAGACTGATTTCTATTTTTTTAAAATTGTTTAAGTTCTTCTAGTTTCTTTGTCTTTCCAGAAAAATTTTAGAATAATCTTATCTATATAAAGAAGTCTTGGTGGGCTTTGGGCAGAAACTGTGTTAAATCTGTGTCAGTTTAGGGAAAATTGATGTAGTTCCTTTGTTGAATCTTAAAAGCCATGGAGAATCCATTCATTTAGATTTTCTTGGACCTCTTTCATTAGCATTTTGTAGTTTTCAGTATATAATTCCTGTGTATGTTTTACTTTTAAACATGCATTTTCATTTTTTGGGGAGTGATTATGAATAGTATCATGTTTTTAACTTGTGTTTTTACCTGTTCTTTGTTAGTATATAGAGATGTGATTGGTTATTTGTGTGTTGGTCTTGTCTCCTGTGACCTTGTTGAAGTCAGTTATTGGTTTTAAGAGTTGTTTTATAGAGTCTTAAGGGATTTGCAAATACAGGCAATTAAAATTTTTTTTTCTTTCCAAACTATATGCCATTTATTTTCTCTTCTTGTCTTTTCCCTTATCCAGAACTTACAGTACTATGTTGATTAACAGAGCGAGAATTGGTATTCTTGCTTAGTTTCCAATTTTGGGGTGATGTGTTCAGTCTTTTCCCGTAAAGTGTAATGTTAGCTCTAGATATGTTGTAGGTAATTTCTATCAAGTTGAGGACGTTCTATATTCCTGTTTTTCTGAGAATTTTTGTTAAGAGTGGGTGTTGAATTTATTAAATTCATTTTCTGCATTGACTGTTTTGATCATAGGGTTTTCTTCTTTTAGCTATTAATAAGGTATACTGCATTGATTTCAAACATTGAACTAGCCTTGTATCCCTGGAATAAACTTCACTTGGTCGTGGTATATAATTTTTTTGTATATTACAAAATTCTGTTTGGTAACATTTTGTTAAATATTTTAACATCCATAGTTGTGACGGATATTGGTTTGTAGTTTTATTTTTATACTACTTTTGTCTGGTTTTGCCATCAGGGTAATATTAGATTTATAAAATGAATTTAGAAGTATTCTCTCATCTTCTATTTTCTGGAAGAAATTATATCAAGTTAGTGTTAATTCTTTTTTTTTTTTAAGTTTATTATTTTGAGAGAAACAGAGAGAGCGCGCATGCATGGGTAGGGCAAGGGCAAAGGGAGAGAGACAGACAGACTCCCAAGCAGGCTCCATGCTGTCAGCACAGAGCCTGATGCAGAGCTTGAACTCACAAATTGAGATCAAGACCTGAGCTGAAACCAAGAGTCGGACACTTAACCTACTGAGCCACTCAGACACCCCAATATTAGTTCTCCTTTAAATGTTGGGTAGAATTCTCCAGTAAAACCATTTAGCCCTGATCATTTCTTTTTTGGAAGTTTTAAAATTATGAATTAAATTTCCTGAGTAGTTGGTGGGGTATTAAAATTATCTATTTCATATTGGGTGAGTTGGGTGGTTTGTATTTTTCAAGGGATTAGTCCTTTTTTTTTTTTTTTTAATATTTTTAAAAGTTTATTTATTTTTGAGAAAGAGAGTGCAAGTGAGGGAGGGGCAGAGAGAGATTGAGACACAGAATCCGAAGCAGGCTCCAGGCTCTGAGCTGTCAGCACCGAGCCTGACATGGGAGCCTGACACAGGGTGAGATCATGACCTGAGCAGAAGTTGGATGCTCAACCTACTGAGCCACCAAGGCGCCCCAAGTCCTTTTCATATAAATTGCCAAATTCCTGTGTATAGAGTTGTTCTTAGTATTCTTGTACTATCTTTTTGATGTCTGTGGTTTCTGTAGTGATATCTCCTAATCTTGCTGTTTTAATTGGAAAGTTTATTTCATTTTTATTTGTTGGGATTATTGATGTATTTATATTGTATTTGTATTTACTCCTTTATTCTGTGCTATCCATTTTTTGTGTTTTGTATCCCCATGTGTTTTCTTGCCACCTTTTGGGCTGATATTTTCCTGCCCTCTTTCTCATGTTTCCTGCCATTTGCTTTCTCACGTACTCTTAGAGTTTTCTTAATTTTCTTTTGAAATTTTAATACGTGTAAGTCTAAAACTATCCTATTTTAATCTACAGAATACTTCAACCTGCTCTCCACTCTACCAACCTACACACATGCCATTGTTGCCTGGCAGTTTTGTTCTGTCATTTCTTAACCTCACAAATTTGATACTGTAATTTTATATAGTAAATATATGTTTAAGCTAATCGCCTCGTTCCTGGGTTTGTCATTTTCTTTGCTTATCATTCTGCTACCTTAGATTCCTCTGGTTCAGCAGTGATGAGCTTTTTACTTTCCCTTCCCTGTGTTAGACATGCTTTCTTCCTCAAAGGCTTTTGCACCTGTTGTGGCCTATGCTTTGGAATGCTTTTCCTTATATACCCATTGGGTGCCTTGTTACTCCTTCAGTTACTTATTCAATTACCTTCTGAATGAGACCTTCCCTCTTTAAAATTGCACATCCTTTACCTTTTCATTATGTTTCCTTTTTTCCATTATTTTTGTTCTTTGTATTCATCACCACCTGCCGTATTATATATTTTGTTTTTTGATAAGTTTTAATCTGTGAAACCCTTCAACTCATTATTCATTGGAATTTTATTATATTTGTAAAATAAAGTTGAGGATTATTGACATATTTTCAGTATTTACTATTTTTATTTAGTAACATGATACATTCCTTAATTTATTCAAGGTTTCATTTATGTCTTGTTGCTTTTATGCAGCTCTTGCAAAATTTTTAAATTTATTCCTTTGCGTTTTATATTTTTGTTACTTAGACTTATCTTTGCATTTTATATTTTTATGTTATTTAGACTTTTTAAAATACTGTTTTTCCTTATCAGTCACTTAATCTATTTGATGTAGAGAAAACTACAAATTTTCTTAACTTAGTATTATTAGGTCTTAATTTTCAGTGGATTTCTTTATTTTTCCTTTTTTTATTTTTATTTTTTTTTTTTTTAATTTTTTTTTTTTTTCAACGTTTATTTATTTTTGAGACAGAGAGAGACAGAGCATGAACCGGGGAGGGGCAGAGAGAGAGGAAGACACAGAATCGGAAACAGGCTCCAGGCTCCGAGCCATCAGCCCAGAGCCTGATGCGGGGCTCGAACTCACGGACCGCGAGATCGTGACCTGGCTGAAGTCAGACGCTTAACCGACTGCGCCACCCAGGCGCCCCTATTTTTCCTTTTTTTAAAAAATTCTTTTAATGTTTGTTTATTTTTGAGAGAGAGAGAGAGAGAGACATACACACACACACACATAGTATGAACAGGGGAGGGGCAGGGAGAGAGGGAGACACAGAAGGCTCTGAGCTGTCAGCACAGAGCCTGACGCAGGACTCAAATCCATGAATTGCAAGATCATGACCTGAGCCCAAGTCGGATGCTTAACCGACTGAACCACGCAGGCGCCCCTTCTTTACATTTACAGTGTAGAAAGTTCTGTCATTTGCAAATGATATATGTTACTTCTTTTATTTTTTTAAATGTTTATTTAGAGAGACAGAGAGGATGAGCGAGTGAGAGAGTATGTGCAGGTGGGGAAGGGGCAGAGAAGGAGAGAGAGAGCATCCCAAGCGGGTTCCATGCTTTCAGTGCAGAGCCCAGTGTGGGGCTTGATCTTACAAACCATGAGGTTATGACCTTAGCCAAAATCAAGAATCAGACATTTAACCAACTGAGTCACCCATGCACCTCTAAATGTTACTACTTTTGTAGTAGACAATTTGTATTGTCTAGATACTTCAGAATAACTTTCAATGAGAAAACTTATCTTTTGTAGGTGTTTATGATATAGTGTTTCATCTTTAAAGGTGATATTTGCTACTGATTTCTGATAGCTACCCTTTATCATGTTAACAGAGTTTCATTCTGTTTATTGAGAAGTTTTATCAATAATGGATAGATAGGACTTCTTCAAATGCCTTTCTGGCATTAATGCAGATTAATCATATGGCTTTTTTTTTTTAACTGACAAATCTTTTTGTATTGTTTTACTTCCTTTATCAATTTTCAGAATAATGAGTTTCTCAACATCCTGTAACAGAGATCAGTGAGCTGTATTTTTTGGTTTTTGGTTTTTTCGTTAAAAAATTTTTGTTTTAATAATTATTTTTTGAGAGACAGAGCATAAGTAAGTGGGGAGCAGACAAAGAGAGAGACACAGAATCTGAAGCAGGTTCCAGGCTCCGAGCTGTGAGCATGGAGCCCAGTTTAGGGCTGGAACCCAGGAACTGTGAGATCGTGACCTGAGCCGAAGTCAGATTGAGCCACCTACGTGCCCCTGGGTTTGTTTGTTTGTTTGTTTGTTTGTTTTAAGTAGGCTTCATGCCCAGTATGGAGCCCAGTGTGGAGCCCAGTGTGGGGCTTGAACTCATGACTCTGAGATCAAGATCTGAGCTGAGATCAAGAATTGGACGCTGAACAGATTGAGTCCCCAGGTGCCCCAGTTGTGTATATGTGTTTTAAGTATTATTGTGAACGAATGATTTTTAATGTATTTGATGTGTTTGAATTGATGCGGTTTTTGTTGTCTTCGATGGTCCAGTTGTCGTCTTGGGGCTATTGGATTGTTTTCTGTGTCCTGACAAGATTCCAGTAGTGTCTAATAACTTCTTTGCTTTCTGGTATGATAAAATCTTCTAGGCTCGTCTTGTGCATTTTCTACCCCTGACTTGGAGTTAGCCATTTCTTTAAGGATCCTGGTTTCCTTTTGTGGGAAATGGTATTTGGATCACAGTCTGTTTTTCCCTACCTTCAAACAATGTTTACTTAATTAAATTTGTAATACTTTTAGATTTATGGAAAAATTAGGAAGAGTGTGCAGAGAGTTGCTATATACTAGTTTCCTCCATTCAAGCAAACTTTTTACTATAGAAAGATTCTTATATTTACAAGGTTGAGAATTCCCCCTGTACCCAGTACTCAGCTTCAGCAATTATCAACTCATCTTTTTTCATGTATCCACTCCCCCCAGTGATTTTTTCTCAAGTTTCAGATATTTTTTATTACTTTCTTAATTGAGGTATAATTGACATATAATGTTATATTAGTTTCAGGTGTACAGCATGATTCACTATTTGTATGTATTGCAAATGATTACCACAATAAATCTAGCAAATATACATCATCTTACAGTTACTAACATTTTTTTAAGTCTTTTTTTTTTTAAGTTTGTTTATTTTGAGAGAGTCAGAGTGTGCAAGCGGGGGAGGGGCAGAGATAGCAGGGGACAGAGGATCCGAAGCAGGCACCATGCTGTCAGCAGAGAGCCTGATGCAGAGCTCAAACCCACGAACTATGAGATCATGACCTGAGCCGAAGTCAGATACTTAACTGACTGAGCCACCCAGGTGCCCAACTAAAAATTTTTTTCTTAGGAGAACTTTTAAGATCTCTCTTAGCAACTTTCAGATATACAATATGCTATTACTAACTATACTCATCGTGCTGAACATTATATCCCCATAACATTTAATTTATAACTGAAAGTTTGTACCTTTTGATCCCTTTCACCCATTTCCTCCCCCCCCCCCACACCCCAACCAAAACCACCAAACTGTTTTATGAGCTTGGTTTTCTTGTTTTTGTTTTGTTTTTAGGTTCCACATTTGAGATCATATGTTATTTGCCTTTCTCTATATGACTTATTTCACTTAGCATAATGCCCTCAGGGTCTGTCCATGTTTTCGCAAATGGCAAGATTTCATTCTTTTGTATGACTGAGTAATATTCCATTGTGTGTGCGTAAGCTGCTATATATATAAAGCTGTGAGGTGTATGTGTATATATACAGCTTCTTTATTCATTCCGTTTTTGGACACTTAGGTTGTTTCCATATCTTGGCTATTGTAGGTAAATAATGCTGCAGCAAACTTGGCAGGGGTGCATATATCTTTTCAAGTTAGTGTTTTCATTTTCTTCAGGTCAATACCTGAATGGAATTCAGTGGAATCGCTGGATCTTGTTACAGTTTTATTTTTAATTTTTTGAGGAACCTCCATGCTGTTTTCCATAGTGGCTGCACCAATTTACACTGCAGCCAGCAGTGCGCAGTGGTTCCCTCTTCTCCACGTCGTCACCAACGTTTGTTATTTCTTGTCTTTTTTGATAGTAGCCATTCTGACAGGTGTGGGGGATATCTCATTGCGGTTTTGATATTTATTTCCCTGATGACGAGTGATGTTGAACATCGTTTCATGTCCTTGTTGACCATTTTTTTAAATGTCTATTTGAAAAGTGTCTATTCAGATTTTCTGGCCAATTTTTAAAAAGTATTTAAATTTCACTTAGCATACAGTGTAATATTCATTTCAGGTGAATGTATAGGGATTCACCACTTCCATACGACTGGTGCTCATCGCAAGTGCACTCCTTAATCCCCATCACTTATTTTACCCATCCCCCCCCCCCCCCACTTCCTTTCTGGCGACTATCAATTCCCTGTAGTTAAGAGTCTTGGTTTGCAGCTCTCTTTTTCCCTTTGCTCATGCTTTGCTTCTTAAATTCCACATGTGACTGAAATCATACGGTATTTGTCTTTCTCTGGCTGACTTCTTTCACTTAGCAGAATACTCTTTAGCTCCATCTATGTCCATGCAAATTTGCTCAATTTTTAATTGGATTTTTTGGGTTCTTTTTATGAGTTCTTTATGTATTTTGGATATTAACCCCTTATTGGATACATGATTCGCAAATATTTTCTTCCATTAACATAGGTTGCCTTTTCATTTTGTCGATGGTTTCCTTTGCTTTGTGGAAGCTTTTTAGTTTGATGTAGTTGCACTTAGTGTTTTTGTTGTTGTTGCTTTTGCTGGTGGTGTCAGATTTAAAATAACATTGCCAAGGCCTGTGTCAAGGAGCTTGCCAGCATGTTTTCTTCTAGGATTTTTATGGATTCAGGTCTTGTGTTCAAGTCTTCAGTCCATTTTGAGTTCATTTTTGTGTATCGTGTAAGATGTTGGTCCAGTTGGTTCTTTAGCATGTGGCTGTTCAGTTTTCCCATATTGAAAAGGCTGTCCTTTCTCCATTGTATAATCTTGGCTCCTTTGTTACGAATTAATTGACTGTATACGAGTGGGTTTATTTCTGGGCTCTCCATTCTGTTCCATTGATGTATATGTTTTTTCATGCCAGTACCTTACTGTTTTGATTATTTTAGCTTTGTAGCATAGTTTGAAAACAGGGAGCCTGATGCCTTCAGCTTTATTCTATTTTCTCAAGATTGCTTTGACTATTTGCAGTCTTCCCCAAATGATTTTAAAGGAAATCTCATGTATAATCTTATCCATAAATATTTTAATATGCTACTATAAGGATAGAAATCCTCTAAACTAAATAACGTACAAGGTTTATGTTAAGCCATTTTTATTTTCCTGGATTAGACTATATTTGGGTACTTTGAGGGCTTTTGTGTCTATACTCAATGGTAATATTGATGAAAGACTTCGCTGGTCCACATTGGGAAATGAGAAGAAATAGGTTGTATTCTAGGCTCCCTTTTTCATCAGGCTTTTGCTTAAAATTTGGTTGGATGAGTCTGACTCCCTGATGTTTAGAAAACAAAAAATTGCATATTTAAAAAATTTTGTCTTCAACGGATTTTTTTGTTTGCCTTCTAACACGTATTTAACTTAAAAAAAAATTTTTTTTTAAATCTTTATTTATTTTTGAGAGAGAGAGAGAGAGAGAGAGAGAGAGAGAAAGCACGAGCAGGGGAGGGGCAGACAGATGGAGAATCTGAAGCAGGCTCCAGGCTCTGAGCTGTCAGCACAGAGTCTGCCGTGGGGCTCAAACTCATGGACCGTGAGATCATGACCTGAGCCAAGGTTGGACTCTTAACCGACTGAGCCACCCAGGTGCCCCCCAAAAAATTTTTAATGTTTATTTACTTTTGAGAGAGAGAGCGCGTGCGCGCCCACACGCGTGCGCACACACCAGTGGGGGAGGGGCGAAGAGCGAGGGAAACAGAATCCTGAGCAGGCTCCAGGCTCTAGGCTCTGAGCTGTCAGCACAGAGTCTGACGCGGGGCTCAAACCCATAAACCATGAAATCATGACCTGAGCCGAAGCCGGAGGCCCAACGATTGAGCCACCCAGGTGCCCCTGTATTTAACTTTTTGATTTATTGTTTTGAACAGCTTTTAAGAAACAATTCCATCTTTTCCTTGAAGGCTTGGTAGAAACTATTCATTAAGCTGTTTGGTCCAGGTAGATGCTTTTGGAAGTAGTGGGGGCAAAGATAATAGATCTCTTCTCCAAATCAGGTTGCGTATATTTTTGTAGGAAGTAACTTTAAGTTATTAGAATATAGTTGCATGTGCTGTTCTCTTTGTTTAAAGAAATTTGCTTGGTGTTTGTGGTCTTTAATGTTCTTTTTCTCATTCTCAAGACTGTTTTCTTTCCCTTTTTTTGGACCTGATGTTAGAGACTTTTCTGCGTTTGCTATATAATTCATGCTTTTTTAATCTTTTAATTCTTTACTCTTTTGAGGGTGTGCGTTACTGTTTCGCTTTTCTAACACTTACTAATTTTAAATTTTGTATTGTATGATAATAGAAGGATTTAGGGAGATGTTCTCCCCAGCTTTGGCTTACTTTATAAATTTTGAAGTGTAGTATTCTCTTTATTTCTTTTATTTTTAAAAAGTTTTTTGCTTTTAAAGTTTATTTTTGAGAGAGGGAAAGACAGCGGGGAGGGACAGAGAGAGAGGGAGAGTTGTATCGCAAGTAGGCTTTATATTCTTGGAGCTTGAACTCACAAACCTTGAGATCATGACCTGAGCCAAAATCAGTAATCAGATACTTAACTGACTGAGCCACCCAGACACCCCTTTATTGTTTCTTTTAATAGTTGATTTTCATTTTTGATTCCTTCAGCCTAGGAGTTAATCAATGTGTTGTAAGGAAGAGATCCACATATGTTCTCTCAGGTAAAAGGGATTTAATTATAGGGAAAACATGAATTCACAGGAATACAGTGCTACGAACTAAAGCCTCCTGTGACCTCTGAAATGGATAGGAATTAGAGTATTTTTCTAATTTGTCACATAACTTCTCTTATGGCTTGGCCACTCCTTTGATGAATTGGTATACATCTGGTAGTTTTTCTTTATCCATCCTACTTATAAAAAAAGATGTAAGCTGTTTTAATATTGTAGTTGGGGGGCACCTGGGTGGCTCAGTTGGTTAAGTGCCTGACTTTGGCTCAGATCATGATCTTTCAGTTTGTGAGGTCGAGCACCACATTGGACTTTCTGTGGTCAGTGCAGAGCCTGCTTTGGATACTCTGTCCTCCTCTCTCTCTGCCCCTCCTCTGCTCGTTCATGTTCTTTCTCTCTCTCAAAAATAAATAAACATTTAAAAAAATGTTGGGATAGACAGTGTTAATAATGTGATTTATCAGCTTCCCACTGTAGCTCCTTTCCCTACCGTATATAATACATCCTAGCAGATGGAGGATCCACAAAGTTTGTGTTGATCTTTACCATGGCTTCCAACCTTTAGAACTTCCCCAAATTCTGAACTATTTGCGCAGTTTCTGTCTTACGTTTAAGAGTTGAAGAGCAGGGGCACCTGGGTGGCTCAGTCAGTTGAGTGTCCAACTCTTGATTTCAACTCGGGTCATGATCTCACAGTTTGTAAGTACAAGCCTCGTGTTGATCTCTGCTCTGGGAGTATGGAGCCTGCTTGGGATTCATTCATTCATTCATTCATTCATTCTCTCTCTCTCTCTCTCTCCCTCCCTCCCTCCCTCCCTCCCTCTCCCCCCTTTTCTCTCTGTCCCTCCCCGACCTGCTTGCTCTCTCAAAAAAAATAAACCTAAAAAAAATAAAGTTGAAGAGCAGTCTCAGAAATCTTCTTACTACTCATTGGGTATTGCATGTGAGTATCATGTTTACTTCCTTAATGAGGTGTTTTCTAAATGTAGGGCTTTTCAACTTGCCTTCACTCCTATAACTAATGTTCCAATTATATGTCCCAGCTTTAATTTTTAAAATAATTTTGTTACTTTCATTTGATAAATAAGGTTGATTTAAAGTTCCAGTCTTAATTTATATTAGCTTTTCTTTAGAAATCCAGATTGTTTATGTATGTTCTTAAAAATTAGTCATGCCAACATATTTCTAGTTCATAGAATTGCCTTAAAATCTGTTAACAAGTATTTATTGAAATTCTTTTGTGTAGAGCATATAGGAATTGTCACTGAAGTTTTAGGAGACAGACTTTGGGAGGCAGCAGGGTGGACTGGATAAAGTCCATTTGAAAAAAATTACACTAAAAATTATACTAAAGATATAGACATTAGAGGTTGGTGTAGAACAACATCTGAAATCCATTCTTGGTAGGATTCGTAGCAGGCCCATCTTACCTGGTGACAGCTGAAATTTGGTTGAAGACTGAGTTAAAAAAAAAAAAAAATCCCTTTAAGAAAAAATGGGATCCAGCAAGATTTGTCAAGAAAAATATACCCATAGAACTTGACTTAGCTCCATAGAGAAGTATCTTAATAGCAAATGCTAACTAGAGGAGAGTTTTTGCTGTTGTTTGTTTTTGAGTAGAAATAGATGACCAGAGGGATGAAGTGACTTTTCCAGCATCCTGAGTTTTGATGCCAGGACTTGACCTACATGCAATTACTAATTGCTGTTGTGAGGTTTTCCACAGGACACCACTGGCTCAAAGCCGTCCTTTTTCAGCAGTACTTCACCTTTGCAGTATTTTGCAATACAGAGAATGCCCTTTCCTGGTTTCCTTTGCCCTTCCCCAAACCAAGGGATTTTTTTTTTTTTTTTTTTTTTTTTTGCTTCAGAATTTCCTGATTCCACATTCATGTGCTGCGTTCTTATCTCTTCCT
Source organism: Leopardus geoffroyi (assembly GCF_018350155.1). NCBI lineage: Eukaryota > Metazoa > Chordata > Mammalia > Carnivora > Felidae > Leopardus > Leopardus geoffroyi. The sequence goes on along the minus strand of NC_059339.1, from coordinate 66,907,332 downwards.
TTTTGTTTATATATTTACAATAGTTAATAGAGCCAATTGCATTAGCATTCTTTGCCAGATAAAGTTACCATTGGAAAATAAATGATATGAGACCTCCCAGAAATTCAGTTTTGAGATCACAGCTTAGGGTGACTTTGTGTTCTTTTTTGTCATTTCTGTAAAACAAGTCTCCTTAAAGACTATCCGAAAATAAGGAGAGAAGCAAAGTAATGCATTCAGAGTTAGATTTCTTTAGAAAGTATCACAGATATATCTGTATGACTGCCTTTGTTAGTGTTCTCATGATTTAATGTTGCTTACGCTACTGTAATAATATAAGCCAGCTTCAACTGAAGTATTAGGATTGGGGACTTTGGGAAAGGTGCACTGCATTGTTGCTTGGGAAGGCATTTGGCAAAGCTGTCCTGGTCCTTTTTATACGTGAAACCTTGAGTAAACTGTAACTTGACATAGGCCAAGAATGTTCTTGTTTTTCATCATTGTCCATAGCATTGGGGTAAGATAGATAAAATCCTCATTTTAACATATGGAGGAAATGGAAGTGAGTTGAAGTGGAATGGCCATGGTATATGTTGCTGTTAGAGGATGATTTAGGCTGCGTAGTTCAGTGTGGTAACTGTGGGCTGCTGAGCCTCTGAAGCACTTGAAAGTTGTTAGTCCAAATGGAGATATGCTCCAAGTGGAAAATACACTGGATATTGAAGACTTAGTATTAAAAAGCATCTGAGACTTTTTAAAAAAAATGGATTACTTTTAAATCACAAAAATTGATTACATGGGGAAATAATACTTTTGATAAATTGGGTTAAATAAAGCATATGAAAATTTTAACTTTTACTGTAACCGCTAAATATTTAGAATTAAATATGTGGTTCCTATTTCAATTGGACAGTGCTAGTTGAGTATAAAAAATGGTTGCTAGGATTGCAGCTTCTAGGATTACAATGTTCTCTGATTTGTACAGTATAAAATACGGAGATATATGAAGGAGAACTATGATACAGCTTGTACATGCAGAGTACTTTGACATATTTAAATTTGTTTGCATTTTAGAAAACTAACAAGTATCATTCTTGACAACTATTTAAAAGCCATCCAGAGTTTAAACAATTGCTACTGGGCTATCCATGAGACGTAAAAGTGCAGAACTGAGGACCTACATGAATCAGTACCAGCTGTAGGTATTGCCCTGCATACTTACCAGATTGAGAAGGAATCCCAGGTAGCTGTGGAGTGTGTAGCACTGAGGAGAGGTGGGCAAATAATCCTCAGGGACGATTTGTGAGGGTCAACTCAGGTCTTACTCTTCTTTCTGACTAGATGGGGCACTTGTGTACCAGTAAATCTGACCCGAGTGTGGTTTAACCTCCCAAGTTCTGAGAATCACTAAGTAGATGGATGTAAGAGGCAGCCAGTTATTAAAAGTATCTGCTAGGTTTTGTTAATAAATAGATGGCGAGATGTGAAGCAAGAACTGCTTGTAAACTTCATGTTATACCCAAGACCAAGTTAGCAGAGTGGCATGGGGAGAATCTTGCCCTTTAAGATTTATGACCGATCCTTTCCTTGCTTTTCAGAGGTCTTTTCCTCATTGGATACTCAGCTGGGGATTTCACTTGTTTTAGAAGTGTGCTAAATAAGATGTATGTGAATTTTAGCTTTAATATTTAAAAATGACTTATTTTCTTACTGTTAGGGTCAGGCGTAAGGCAGGGTAAAGATAGGAGTCAGAGGCTAAAAAGTTTTAGCAGTCAAAGGCTTTATTTGGGAACTAAGGTCTCGGGCGAGGGTCTGTGACGCAGGGAGAGAGAGGAGTCAGGGAAGTCGCACCCAGGTGTGGTGGACTGGGGTTTTTAAGCCGCAGCGGTTCCGGGTTTAGGTCCGGGTGGGCCTTTTTCGCGTCAGGTCGTGCTGTCGCTCGGTGATTGGTTGACCTCCAATTCGTTCTGGCACGCTACTGGGGGCTTTTCATTGGGTTGCGCTGGCAAGATGGCTGCCCCCTCTACTGTGGTTCCAAGGACGTCCTAACACTTACGTGGTCTGTTCCTCAATAATTTGAGTTGGGATGAAAAATTCGTTGGATTTTGAATCACAATTTTGTCTTGATTTTGCAGATTTACTGCTTCGCCTTGGAAGTTACGCTTATAGTTTTTGCAAAAATCTAATTTTTTGTTTGGTTAATTTATGACAGTACTGTAACAAACATTACATTGTGTGTTGATAGGGCTTACTTTTGAAAAGAAAATTTTCATTGGTTATAAATTTCATAGGCGTAAAGCAAATATGCGTTTACACTTGAGCATAATCAGATAATGAGGTGGTTAGTAGAAACCGATAGACCGTAGATTATCAAAATTAAGAATACAGCAAAACATAACACCATAACTTGAATATAACTTGGACAGGCAGTGGCTCTATAAATAGGATCAGTTCTAAGTGGTATGTGAAAATGCTGGTTATTGGCGTATACCAGTTGATAAAATGCTGGTAAATCAGATTTTACAGTCTGTCTTAGTTGGATGGAGTTTTTATAAGCTTGGGGATGACTCTTGGCTTATGTCCTTTTTTTTTCCTTTCCTTTTAGAATATGGTTTCTAGCTTTAGGGTTTCTGAACTACAAGTGTTACTAGGCTTTGCTGGACGGAATAAAAGTGGACGCAAGCATGACCTCCTGATGAGGGCGTTGCATTTGTTGAAGAGTGGCTGCAGCCCTGCGGTTCAGATTAAAATCCGAGAATTGTACAGACGCCGATATCCACGGACTCTTGAAGGACTTTCTGATTTATCCACAATCAAATCTTCGGTTTTCACTTTGGATGGTAGCTCATCACCTGTAGAACCTGACTTGGCCGTGGCTGGAATCCACTCGTTGCCTTCCACTTCAGTTACACCTCACTCGCCATCCTCTCCTGTTGGTTCTGTGCTGCTTCAAGATACTAAGCCCACGTTTGAGATGCAGCAGCCATCTCCCCCAATTCCTCCTGTCCATCCTGATGTGCAGTTAAAAAACTTGCCCTTTTATGATGTCCTTGATGTTCTCATCAAGCCCACGAGTTTAGGTAAGTGTTAGAGAAATCAATTCCTTGTAGATGAGAGAATAAATAAAGCAAGAGGCTTTCAACTATTGATTAATGATTTGCTGTTACTACTATAAAATTGAGACATTAATGCCAAATAAATGCCAGATAAGAAATATCGGCAACCATGACGGAAATCTAATATAAAACTGTTCATTCATCATACCAGCATTCTTATGGCTTAGAACTCAAATTGCTTCTGTCTATATAGGAACAGATACAAATATTACTTACTATCTGTAATTGGTATTTTGATGCTTTTACAGAGATTTAGTTTCTGTTTAACATAGTGTTTAGACTACTTTCCTAAGAAATAAACCTTTCATACTTTATTTTTTTCTAAATTGGCATGCAGAGTTTACGTTTTTATTTAATACCCATCAACTGCTCAGAAAATTTAATGGATTTTATCATTACTAAAAATTGATACATGGGACTTTAACAAATTTTTACCAACATTGATGGCTTCTTTGTTGTAATGGTATGATTTTTTTTTTTTTACCACCTAATGAAATTGTTTATAGAGTTATTGGGATTTATTGATGAAATAAATTGTTTGGGAGATGGCGTTTCATAGTTAATTTGGGAGATTTTTTTTTCCCCCATCCTGGGAAAAACCCTTTTTATTTGGGTTTTTATTTCCAGTCATCTGAAAATTCTCTTAAATATATCAATGTGCTTTTTTCCTTTTGTTTAGCATTATGCTGCTGTATATCTTGATTGAGCCAGAAGGAAATTTTGAGGGGTAGGGCTTGTTAATGGGGTTGATATGGTCTGATTGATGGTAAGCCAAGGTGGCTATGCTTTTCCCAGCCCCCTTTATCCTCACTTTATCTATCTTTCTTTCTTTCTTTCTTTCTTTCTTTCTTTCTTTCTTTCTTTCTTTCTTTCTTTCTTTCTTTCTATTTAATTTTGAGAGAGAGTGAGCAGGGGAGGTGCAGAGAGAGAGGAGGTTAGAGGAACCGAAGCAGGTTCTGTGCTGACAGCAGAGAGCCTGATGTGGGGCTCAAACTCACAAACTGGGATTATGAGCTGACCTGAAGTCAGATGCTCAACTGACTGAACCACCCAGGCGCCCCTCCCTCCCTTCTCCTCGCTTTGAATGTTTTTATTTAGCAATACTTAGCCAGACACAGTAATGCATTTTATTCCTTCATTACATTCATTATGAAGTAAGGGTTCTGTGTTCATGTTTTATTATTTGTGCAAAGTCCTCTGAGTAGAATTATTGTATCAAAGAGTAAGAACATTTTAATTTTAAACTCTTGATAACCTGTTGGTAAATTAGGTCCCAGAAAAGCTGTGCCATTAAAAAAAATTTTTTTAATGTTTATATATTTTTGAGAGAGAGAGAGAGAGACAGAGTATGAGCTGGGGAGGGGCAGAGAGAGAGAGGGAGACACAGAATCTGTAACAGGCTCCAGGCTCTGAGCTGTCAGCATAGGGCCTGATCCAGGACTCAAACTCACGAACTGCAAGATCATGACCTGAGCTGAAGTTGGCTGCTTTACCCAACTGAGCCACCCAGGCGTCCCAAAGCTGTGCCATTTTAAACTACACAAACAAAATGAGAGAATGCCTCTCATTGCCTTTCTTCCTGCCTTTATTAGGTATTATTAAAAACAGATCTTGGCAGTTTCGACAGGCAAAAGCTTGTATCTTTAGATTTTTTATTTTTAAAACATTTTAATTGTTTATTACCCATTTAACTTTCTTTTATGATTTTACGATCATCTTTAACCCTTTTTTTTAAACTGGTTCATTTAACTGGTTAAAATGTTTCCATAATTCTTTTTATTTCTCCCTCTTGTCATGGTTTTTGGTTTATACCAGTGGACAACACGGCTCATTCCCATGTTTCTTTCTCAGCAGTTGTTGCGAGTTTATTTTTTGTATGTATTTTGAGAAAGATTCAGACTGGTAATATGCCTACTAGGAGGCCCTACCTCATGGGACTCCTCAGGAGTATGGCTAAGGTGAGGGTCTTACCTTGGGAGGTAAGAGGGTCTGTGGGGTTGTAGTTAACAGTGGAAGGTACTTAAGAGACATGGTTGCATGCCTAGAAAGAAGACTGGAGAGAAGGTGAATCGTGTGTCTTCTGTGCTTATTAGCGTCAGTGGTGCACCAAGGGGTGAACTCTGGAGGGGCTTCGTGAGATCTTTCCTCATTTTCCTGCTTTGTTCAAAAATAGAAAATAGTTTTCTTGCTTTTCTGTATTTCAAGAGTTCTGTTTATCTCTATTTTTATGAACTTTATAAACTGATACTTGCTTTATCTACTTTAAAATTTTTCTTAATGTTTATATATTTTTGAGGTGGTGGGGAGAGGGGCAGAGAGAGGGAGACACAGATCTGAAGCAGGTTCCAGGCTCTGAGCTGTCAGCACACAGCTGGACATAGAACTGGAACTCATGAACCGCGAGATCATGACCTGAGCTGAAGTCAGACTCTTAACCGACTGAGCCACCAGGGCACCCTGATACTTGTTTTAAAATGAGGCTTAAACATTTCCGTACCCTACCTTCCCTAAAGAGAAGTTTTCTTACTGTATATCATCCTGTTATGTTAGATTGATAAAGCAGTGATCTGAGAAATGCTCTTAGATTTGGAGGCAGAAAGTTAGAAAATCCACATTAGTGTATAGTCTGCCAAATGAAAGTGGCAAAAATTTAATCATTTCCAGTAATGACCTTCAATTGAAAATTTTTCGTGTCATATTGTCTAAAGCAGCGTAATGACATCCAGAAGTTTTCTTAAGTTTTATTAATTTGGTTTTATAATATTGAAAATACATTCTAAAAATAGAAATTCTGGGAAAGTCCTTTTGTTTGGAATCCTGCTATGGAGAAACCTATTTACATTTGGGAATTGAGAATTTAAAATCCTTAGGAGTCAAGCGATGTCAAATCCATATTTCAAAGCACATACTCTTGACATCTGTAAGCCAGTCTGTGTATTCTTGTTTTTATATACAGTTGATTAGATGATTTTTAGGCCATCAGCATATTGTTAGGTAGGAAATTATTGACTACACGAAAGAGAATAGAAGAACCAGGTAGAAAAAATAGACACAAGAGGTAAAAAAAAATGTCCTTCTAAAACTTCTTGATATTGAAGCCAATAACCCTTTAGTATTGAGGGAATTGCTGTTACAGCATGGCACATACATTGATGCTTAAAGAAAGAACACAGGGTCCCTTGGTGGCTCAGCTGGTTAAATGTCCTACTCTTGATTTTAGCTCAGGTCATGATCTCACAGTTTGTGAGATTAAGCCCTGCATTCAGCTCTGAGCTGACAGCACCGGAGCCTGCTTGGGATTCTCTCTCCCTCTCTCCCCCTGTCTCTCTCAAAATAAATAAACGACCTTAAAAAAAAAAAAAAAAAAAGAACCCCTAAAACAACCATCATATGTATATTCTATTTAATAAGATACATTGTTACATAGTTTTGCAGTTTGGAATTATTTCCTTTAAGAATGGTTAAAATAAAAATATTTTAGCATTTAAAATGAAAAACTGTGGCATCTAAAAAACATGAGTGTACACAATACTAAATGACACAGACAGCTTTTCTCCTTCTTTTGTAAGACAGCTTCTTTTAAAGATGCAATCCTTTGGGATTTTTCTATTTAAGAAATTTGTGTTCAATCTACAGATTCTTTTTGTACACAAAAAGAATATATATAAAACATTAAGCTATAAAGGACATTAGTGAAATCAACACTTGTGAAACCACAATTTCGTTTTTTTAAAAAAAAAATTTTTTTTTAAACGTTTATTCACTCCTGAGAGACACAGAGAGACAGAGCATGAATGGGGAAGGGGCAGAGAGAGAGGGAGACACAGAATCTGAAGCAGACTCCAGGCTCTGAGCTGTCAGCACAGAGCCTGACATGGGGCTCGAACTTGCGAACTGCGAGATCATGACCTGAGCCGAAGTCGGACAAACACTCAACTGAATGAGCCACCCAGGCGCCCCCAACTTCGTTTTTTAAAAAGGAACATTGCCAATATCTTCAAGCCATCTCCTTGCCTTTTCTGAGTTAAATCACTATTCTGAATTTATGTTCCTCTTCTTTGCTTGTTTTACCATATGTGTATGTGCATTTTTTTTTAAAAGTAATGTTAATTGACTTTTGAAATTAGGTGATGGTATATATATTCTTTTGTGGCTAGCTCTTTTTGTTCACTCTGCCTGAAAGCATTATATGTTGATACATCTGGCTGTTGGTATTTTGTGAAATACCTTCAGTATATTTTGAGCCTTTCATTCCTTAAAATCTCCTCATTTTGCTCTTCAGATTACAGAAGTAATTTATGCTAGTAATTGAAAATTCAATAGAAATATAACGGAAAAGGAAAGCCCCTCATAATGTCATCTGTTACTCAGCTAGAGTTGTATCAATAGTTAACTGTTTTTCTGCATATGTTGTGTCATCTTCTTTTCTCCCTGTTCATTTAAAAAGCTTTTTCTAAAAAAAAAATAAAATAAAAATAAAAAAAAAAATTAAAAAAAAAAAATAAAAAGCTTTTTCTAACTACAGAGCCACTGTGCCACATTTCTAGCGAGAGAGGACACGATTCTACTTGTATGCTCTGTGAATACCACCTCCTGGAGCTTTGTATCATGATAATCTTTCTTAATTAACACAGTTTCTTGGAAATATAGATTTGTGGGTTACAGTAGATCTTTTATCTTGTAGATGTGCCATAACTTAACCAGTATTCTGTTGATACACATTTTCAATTTTTTATTATTTATTTGGAAATATTTTGGTATCTAGCATGTGTCAGTCATTATTCTTGTAGTTTTTCAACATTGCACTGTTAACATTTTGCATACGTGGTTCTGAATACTTGTGTGCCTATTTATGAAGTGTAATGTGTCTGTGAAATTGTTGGGTCAAAGAGTTAGGAGTACTTAATATTTTGATATTCAACTTTTGGAGAGAATTTCAGCAGTTGCTTCAGAAGCCTTGTGCCAGTTTATAATCCATTAGTGTATGAATGTGTTGTTTTCTCTACACCCTCATCAGCATTGGTCTTTCAATTTATTATTGGTCTTTTAATCTTTAAAAGTTGAAAAATTAATGAGAATCAGCATCTTTTCATATTCTTAAATTCCCAAGTTATTAGGAAATAGTCATTAAGCTTCTTGGTACAATTAAACAGGTTTAAAGTGGTATGCACATTAATGGAAAGCCATTAAAGTAGAGTCTCACTTCTGAAGAATTTGGATACATTCAGACACTATACACATCATTTTTATTAACCCAGTTAACACATATATAATGAGGATGTCAGTTGAATATGGTCATTGTAGTCTAATCGTGGAGAAGTCAGAAGTATGAGATGAGATTAGGAAGTTTGTTATGTAGTTGGGGAGGTAATGTTAACATGAGAGTCAAGTAGCAATGAGCTATGTGCCTGTATGATGAAGCACTGTAAATTGTGTATCTGGAACTCAAATGTCAGCCTAAAGAATGGGGAAGGCAGTCAAGACTTGTTGGAGTAGGAGTGAGACTTTGAAAGATGAATTTGTCTACTTTGAATTGGTGGCGTTCATAGGAGAAGAAACACCAAGAGGGGAGAACTGTGAGTAGTCCCAGGAGTAGAAATGAAAGTGGCACAGTTGTGAGACCTCACTGAGGAAACTGCTTTTGAGTAGAGGACGCCTTGAGGGGAGACATTGGAAATGCAGGTTTGCTAGGGAAGAGGTGGCCATTGTTTTGGGGACCCTTCTAGATAAGGGGGTTTAGATTGGGCTCATTTGGAAGTAGGGTGCTGCTGAGCATGTCTGAGCAGAGGAGAGGTGGTGAAGGTGATGCCAAGGGTGACTGGCTCATTTCTGCTGGGAGGCAGCAGAGGGGCAGCTTTGAGACTTTGTTTGCACAAACAGGTTTTAAATAGGATGGTAGTAGTGAAAATGGAGAGGAAGCAGTCAGTGAGAACATTTTAGAAAGCAGGACTTCATGACTAATTGGATATAGAGGATGAAGAAGAGGACTGGAAAGGAAATGAATGATTTCTAGTGACTGGAAAATTGGTGACTAGTCTCCTTTTCCAAAATTCTGAATTAGGGTTGCCTGGGTGGCTCAGTAGGTTAAGTGTCCGACTTTGGCTTGGTCATGATCTCGCAGTTCATGAGTTTGGTCTCTGTGCTGACAGCTCGGAGCCTGGAGCCTACTTTGGATTCTGTGTCTCCCTCTCTCTCTGCCCCCACCCACCCCCCTCTCTTTCAAAAATAAATAAACATTAAAAAAAATTTCTGAATTAAAGTCACTGTTTTTATAAGAAGCACGAAACCTCAGTACTCTACCCTCCCCTCGTGATCTTTGCAGCTGTTGTCTAGGGAAAAAAGTATTTTCATATTAAATATCACTGATGATTATTAATATAGTGATGGTTTCTGTTTAGGTAAAATTCTTTTAAACGACTCAGGTTTCTGAGTAAATGTCATTAAATTAGAACAGTTTGGGTGTGTATATAGGAGGATTATCATTTAAAAAGTATTCACATAAAACAATGAGGAGTGATAGCTATTCGTAAACAGTTGAATATTGGAATATAAAATCACTTAGGTGTTTATCGAAAGCATTCTATGTGCCTGTTATGTCCAGTGTGTTAAGAAATAAGTTATCAAAAATGAATAATTTGTGAACATAGAACAGAACTCTTTATATTTCTTCTATTATAACTTTTTATATTGTTTGTGTGTGTGTGTGTGTTTATTTGTACATGTTGAAGTTGTTCCTTCTACTTTTGATGCAGAGATACAATGGGAAAAGAAGTAAAGTAAGAGTATGCTTTGATTGGCGGTGATGGTACAGTTAATTGATGGGTGACAGGGAAGCAGATAGCTCAGGATACAGATCTTAGGTAATGCGGTGTAATAAACTGATTTATTCATTGTTACTTTATGAGTCATTTTATTTACAAATAAGCTAGACTGAGCCATGATAATGCACAAAGCTGCCTATAAAACATCTTGGTTTCTCTCTTCTTTCCTGAGTGGGAAAGCCCCTGTTAACCTAGGCACTCACTGCTAGGAAGTATTCTTGACCAAATATAAACCAATTTATCAAAAGGTGTCCATGTAACTTTCTGCGCTGGGGGAACTTGGGAGGTTTCCTGTTTCACTAAGAATATTTCACGTTGTTAGGCATGTTACAATATTTTCTACCTGAATATCTTACCAGGAAAAGTCATAATTATTGAATAGTTGGCAAAATGCATCTGTTGGACTGTATTTCTTTTTTCTCTTGAAATTTTGCTTATCTCTTTCAAAACATACACTTTTGGGGCACCTAGATGGCTCAGTCGGTTGAGCCAAAGTCCAACTTTGGCTCACGTCATGATCTCATAGTTCGTGGGTTCAAGCCCTGCTGTCTGCTGACAGCTCAGAGCCTGGAACCTGCTTTGGATTCTGTGTCTCCCTCTCTCTTTGCCCTCCCTCACTGTCTGTCTCTGTCTCTGTCTCTTAAAAATAAAATATACATCAAAAAAATAAAAACAGGCTTTTTATTAGTAAAAAGCTTTTAATTAGTAAGACTTCTAATCAGTAAGACTTCTGGAACTGAAAATATTATCACATGTTTTCAGAATGCTTTCACATACATTATTGATTTGATCCACAAAATAGCCATTAAGAGGCAGCTGAGCAAAATGTTATTCCCATTTTAATTGAGGAGTAAAGAAGGACTTGGAAGATCTTATGTGAATTTCCTATATCACTTGGATAGTAACCAGTAGGGCTAGATGAGGATATGGGAATATTCTGGTCCACTAATGCTTCAAAAGGTGGAAGGAACCAATATCCATAAAGGTAGAGTAGTCATAAGTGTTATGTCATATCAGCAGGCCTCGTCAGTTAGTAATTATAAATGAAGCTGGACACAATGATAGAACTTGGAATTTACAAGATTAATGCTAAAATTACTTTATGAAATTGTGGCATAGTTTTACTTATTGCTGTATAAAACATTGTTTCAAAGTACAGTGATGTAAAACAACCGTCTTATTATGTTCATGGATTTTATGTGTTAGGAATTGGAAGGACAGTGTGTGGATAGCTTGTCTCTACCCCAAGATGTCTGGGGTCTTAACTGAGAAGACTTTAGGGTTGGGGGTGACTTGATGGCTGGAAGCTGGGATTACATCTTCACTCATGTGTGGTGGCTATGCTACCTGTTGGTTGGACTCAGCTTGGCTCTTGGCTAGAGTACTTGCATAAGGCTTCTTCCTGTGGTCTCTTGTGCTCAGGAGCAAGGAAGAAGTGCATGGTGTTTTTATGATCTAGCCTTGAAAATTATATACCATCACTTATGCCACACACTATCGATTAAAGCAGTCACAAAGGGCCATTCAAGTTCAAAGGGAGGGTAATAGAGACCCCACCACTTCACTGGAAGAATGTCAAGGTTATAAGAAGGGTGTGTTGGAAGATACTGTTGTAGCTGTCTTTGAAAAACAGAACATACCTTATGGAGGTTTGTTTAAAAAAGAAAGGGTTTGAGTAAAGTCATACCTGATTCATGTCCCGGAGTCATGGTCTTTTTCATTTTTCATTTGCTGCTGTTAACATAAAAGTGTTCATGGGATCGGTGTAGATTTGGTTTTCTGATCCCAAGTTGGAGACACTACTGGGTAGAAAATGTACTGTAAAACCTGCAACTTTCTGCTTGATATCCTGCCATTTTTTTTTTTTTCCTGATTTGTATTAAAATGACAGTTCAGCTAATAGATTTACCTTATGGCAAGTTTTGTGTGCTTTTGGCTGCTATTCTGTCATAAAATTGTCTTGTCAGTGTTAATACAAATTGGATTTTATTAGCATACGCACTGTTTTTTTTTTGTTGTAAGTTCCTGAAGTTCAGTAATGGTACACAATGATGAAACATCTTTTTTTTTTCCCCATAGAAACAGGGTAGTTATTTGGTATTATATTTTAAAGGACAGAAAATTGGACATCAAATAAATAGGCAAAAACTGTTAGAAAAAAGGCTCTGCAAAAACATGTTAAGATATAAACTGCTAACATTAAACTGCAGGTTCTGTAAATTGTACATGTTGGCATATGCTGATTATGGAAGCATTCCAGTTTCAATGTACGTTTCATGGTATATGGGTACTTTTCTGGGTAGGTGGACTCCAGTCACCCAGTCAAGGCCTCAAGTACTGGCATTTGCACTGGGTGAATTGACCAAAGGTCTTGCACCTAGTTTTGCAGTTGTAGATATCTGACATTTTTAGTGCACAAAGAGTGGATCTGTCCCTGGGGAGACAGACCTAGGTTAATCAAGTTTATCAGAATGAAATAAGAATCACAACCGTTGGGCAGAAATAACTGTATCCTTTTTGCCATTGTCACATTTTCTGCGTATGTTAAAAATCCTGCCTTTCAGTGCCATTCCTTTTCCTTTAAAGGGTTATCTTTTTAAGGAATTCATAAAAAACAATGTATTCTTTTACCTTTACCACTTATTTACTGTTTGTATTGGTTTTCATTCCTGAAAATTTGGTTTTGAATTTGGTATCATTTCTTTTTATCCTGGCAGTTTCCTTTACATTTCTTGTACTACTTGCTTTCAGGAAATTCTCTTGGCCTTTGTTTATCTTCAAGTCATTATTTCATCCTGTTTTTGAAGGGTATTGAATTTTCAGTGACAGTTTTTCCTTTCACCACTTTAAAGATGACTTCTGGCTTGTGTTGCTTCTGGTGAGAAGTCAGCCTTTATTTGTATCGTTTTCCCCTTGTATGTAATGTTTCTTTTTTTTCCTGACTGCTCTCAAGATTTTGTAGTCATCATTGGTTTTCAGTAGTTTGATTTTGATGTGACTAGGTAGCTTTCTTTGTATTTATTTTGCTTGAGGTTTGATCCTGTAAGGGCTTCCCCCCAATCAAGTAATATTTTTTCATTATTTCTGCAACTTTTTTTTTTTATTAACTGTTTGAAAATGCAGAGTGTGCACCTCTAATCTCAAAGTAAATGTTACTGAATTTGACAGTTAAGAGCTCATTGATGCCTTTAACTGTGGATAGAGAGTGGGAAATGGAATTTGCACAAGAAAGAGTTGAGAAGTGAATAGGAATTGAAGAGATGGACAGACATACTATTGTAGCTGCCTTTGTGTTTTTTGCCCCATACTTAGAGTTTTGTTTGACTTTTAGGCTTTCATCATAAATAGCATTCCTTTCTCTCTCCTCCTTTTTTAAATGTTCTGGGAAAATATGAGCCACTTTATGACATGATTTCTAGGAGCATAATTGTTACACTAAACTATGCTTAAATAAAAATGTTTTACTCAAGTTAATGTTTTTCTTGATTTGGTGTGTCTTGTGGAAGGAAGTTTTCTGACACTGGGTATTCAACTGGCACCTTGTTTATTCATATTCGTGTATCAGGAAAACTGGCCACTCACACACACGAGAGCCGTTTGACCTTTTCTTGTGTGTTGTTGCAGTACTTGTTGGGAAGCAGCCGGTCTCTATTAGCTTTTGCTTTGTTTTGTTTTAAAGTTCTTTGTGAAGGAAATACATTTCAGTTTTAATAATATAGTTAAGGATGACTTCATTAGGTAATTTTTTAAACTAGATAATCTGTATGCAAATAATTATTATATATCTTAATTTTTTCAACTTAGAAGCTAAAGTTTAACATTTTATCTTCTATGAGTATTCTACGTAATGGAATATAAAGGCTCGAAAACAAAACAAAAGACCAAAAGACACCTAAATCTGGGATAGACATCTGGGGGGAGTTTGCGACTTCTTCAAGTTTTCATTTGAGTCAGTAGGATGAAATGTAATTTTGAAGAGTTGTGCTGTATTTTGACCTTATTATAATTAGTCTGTTAGAGTAATGACTAAATGCTTAAAATTGAGCCTGCTTTAGAGTGACTTTACTTTCATGATTCCAAGATGATTGCAATTTAGTACTTATTTTGGAGTTATTTTAACCATAAAAATTCCAGAATTTGGCAGACTTTATCAGAAGTGCATTGTTATTGCAGATGGTTACATCCTTGTACTTGTTTCGTTTTGGATATTGGAATGTTATCTTTTTTTTTCCTCCCCAGTTCAAAGCAGTATTCAACGATTTCAAGAGAAGTTTTTTATTTTTGCTCTGACACCTCAGCAAGTTAGAGAGATATGCATATCCAGGTAAGAAGAATGTTTGGAATATATGATGTTTCTTCATGAATGTTGTTACATTAGTCCACTAGGGCTGCCATTTACAAAGCACAACAGTGGGCAGCTTACACAATTGAAATTTATTTTCTCAAAATTCAGAAGGCTTGAAGTCCAAGATTAAGGCTTAAGTCAAGAGTTGGTTTCTCCTGAGGCCTCTCTCCTTGGTTTATGAGGATGCCTTCTTGCTGTATGTACCCACTTGACCTTTCTTCTCTGTGTCTGTGCATCTCTGGTCTTATAAGGACACCAGTTGTATTGGATTTGGGCCCCACCCTTATAACCTTTTTTAACTGGAATTACCTTTCTAAGGTTCCCATCTTCACAAATAGATTGGGGGTTGGGGGGTGGTCAGGTCTTCAATGTGAATTTGGTGGGGGAGGGAGGGGACACAGTTCAGTCCACAACAGTTGAACATATTGTTCCTTAAGTAAGCATAGTATGCATTGACTAACGTTAGCCAAATATTTAATAAATACTCTGTATTAGAAAACAGTTTTAACCTTTGACTAAAACCTCATCCTACTTTTTGAATTCCTTTTTGGCAATAACTTTTTTAATGAAAATTTTATTCCAAATATAGCAACATAAAAAAGAATTTGTGATAACAGCCCAAAGTAGGATGTCTATAAACCTTACCATCCAAACTGAGACACTTTTAAGAGTTAAAGTAGACATCATGTTCTTTTCCCAGAAAAATGAGTACACTGGAACTGTTCTGGGGTGCCTGGGTGGCTCAGTCGGTTAAGCATCTGACTCTTAATTTTGGCCCAGGTCATGATCTCACAGTTCATGAGTTTGAGCCCTATGTTGGGCTCTGTGCTGACAGTGTGGAGCCTGCTTGGTATCCTCTCTCTCTCCCTTTGCTCCTATCCTACTCCTGCTTGTTTTCTCAAAAAATAAATAAACTTAAAAAAAACCCAAAAAACTGGAACTGTTTTGAGCTAGGCAGTTACCTGGGCCATAAAATTAGCAGAAATCAGAAAACAATTATGAAAAATACTTAGCTTTGCCGTTTAGAAAAATTGGAGAACCTTAAACACATTTATGAAGAACAAATAAACTAAGATGTAAGAGGAAAGAAAAGGAAGTATGTAGTGTATACTTTTCCAATTAAAAATATAGTCATCTTAGGTGTCAATAACATGACTCTTTGAACTTGTGTTCTTAAAGATACAGTGTTAGAAAGCAGAGGCTCTAGGAGGTTAAATGATTTTCTGGGATTGTAAGGTTAAAAGTAGAACAAAGAATTGAGCAAATTAGAGGTTTTTTGCCTCCTTCCAGCTGTTCATTAGAAAGCTCGTCTTCTCTGAGATGTTACTAATTTACAAAAATAAGGTCTGTAGTTAGATTTTGGAAATTCTGTATTTAGCCCAGTTACATAAGTTCTTTACAGTTGGACTTTTTGGTCTTTACTATCTTCATGTGCATTGTCAATCTCCCAAGATGGTGAATCCAGACTTAGGGGCCTCATGTCTCTTTTAAGCACACTAACTTCTTGAGGATGCTGTTTTTCTGTAGAAAAGTCTGGGAGAAAGTTTTAGATTCTTTCATTAGTCATATCACCCTTATCAATATATATAGGGAAAGAGTGCTGTTGTCAGAATCTCAAAATGATTGTTATGTTCTGACCCTGTAAAGTTTGAGCTCTCAAAGAGTATTGCGTTAGATAGACTGCCTCTTCCACGAAGGGGGAAAGTGTTAATAACTAAGTTAAAAAAAAAAAAAAAGACAATGTAAGGATTAGTCCAAATGATCCAACATCCAAATAATAGTTGCAGAAAACATGGAGAAAATCATCAAAGAAATAAAATGGTTCCTTCTCACCAAGGGCAAGACATTGCAGTGAGTTTTTGTACATTAGAAGTGCGTTAAATCTTGGGGATTTAAACCAACTAACAAATAAATAGACTAAATTAAAACTTTAATAATTATGTTTATATTATTAAAATTATATTTTTTAAGTGTTTTTTAAAATTTATTTTGAGAGAGAGCGTGCATGAGTGGGGGAGGGGCAGAGAGCGAGGGAGAGAGAGAATTCCAAGCAGGCTCCACAGTGTCAGCACAGAGCCTGCTGCAGAGCTTGAACTCCCAAACTGTGAGATCATGACCTGAGCTGAAATCAAGAGTCAGCCACTTAACCTACTGAGCCACCTAGGTGCCCCTAAAATTACATTTTATACCTAAAACCGTATCATTAAGTTTTGTTTGTCATTCATTGATGAACCTTTGCTTGATATCAATGTTTACTGTTTATTAGGTACAAAGCATATATTATAAAACATGACCTTTTTCTACAAGTTGGCTTGCAGTCTTGTTAGTGAACCAGCTCATATATATAAAATGATCTTGGCGTTAGAAGGTGTCATGAAAAGATCCAATTTCAGTAATTACAAATAACTACTGATATATAGGAGGGATGAGGTTACTATTAACCTTGGTGGTCTTGGAAAGCTTCAACTGAGTGTTGGGTGGGTCTTCGAAAGAAGGAAATTCTTTAGAGTAAGTAGATTTATTTATTTTTTAATGTTTATTTTTTGTGAGAGAAACAGCGAGAATGCTTGAAAGAGCATGGGGGAGGGGCAAAGAGAGGGAGAGGGAGAGCGAGTCCCAAGCAGGCTCCAAGCCCAGCACAGAGCCTAATGTGGCACTTGATCCCTGGACCCTGGGATCATGATCTGAGACGAAATCAACAGTCGGGCACTCAACCACATGAGCCACCCAGGTGCCCCTTGAGTAAGTAGATTTCTTTTTATGTTTATTTATTTTGAGAGAGAGAATGCCAGCGGGAGAGAGGCAGAGAGAGAGAGAGAGTAGGCTCTGTGCTGTCAGCGCAGAACCTGATGCGGCGCTTGAACTCACGTACTGTGAGATCATGACTTGAGCCAAAGTCAAGAGTCCAATGCTTAATTGACCAAGCCACCCAGGCGCCCCTAGAGTACGTAGATTTAAAGATACAGATTTCAAGATACATTTTTAAGTGAACAAAAACAAGGCATCAAAATGTGAATAATATACAACCAATTGCCCTGAAAAGGTGTGTTTGTGTGTGTGTGTGTGTGTGTGTGTGTGTGTGTGTGTAATTTGCTTAAGTGCCTAAAATATGTCTGGACAAGTATGATCAGCTGCCTCTAGACAGGGGAATTGGATGGCCAGGGCCAGAGCTGGGATAGTCTTTTTCAGTTTATATTCATTCTGTATCTTTGAACTTTGAACTGTGTGAATTTATTAAGTAGTCAAAAAATGAATGACTAAAATTTAAATAATCTCAATTAAAAACTTTGATAATGTTCTGGAGATGGATACTGGTGGTGGTTGCACAACAGTGTGAGTATACTTAATGTCACAGAATTATACACTTAATGGTTAACATAAATTTTATCTTATGTATGTTATGTATAAAAACTTTTAAAAAACCTAAGACTATTTATAACCCTCCTTCCAAAGGAAAAAAAAATAGATCGAACACACACATGTATAGACAACATCCAATGTTTACTGAGTTGTGTAATTAAATAATACAGTATCTCCTTCTTCCTGATAAATGGAAGTGAAAGTTTGGTACCCATTAAACAGCCTCAGTGATTATCAACATTTTGGCAGTCTGTATGTGGACACCCCCCCCCCCCGTTTTTCCTGAAAGATTTTAAAGCAGATCACAAGTATTATGTAATTTCAGCTAGAAATACCTCAAGACACATTTCAAATCAATTCTTAATCTAATCACAGTAAAATTAATAATCCTTTAATATAAAACAATGGCTAGCTCCTATTCAGATTTTCTCGGTTGTTTTAGAACTTAAACACAGCCATGTAATTACTTTTGACTTCTTTATCTCCAAAGACTTTTAAAAACTTTATACTTTGAAGTAGTTATGGATTCATAGAAAAGTTATGAGAATATACTCTTTACCCAGCTTTTCTTTTTTTTTTTTTAATTTTTTTTTCAACGTTTATTTATTTATTTATTTATTTATTTATTTATTTATTTATTTATTTATTTTTGGGGGGGGGGACAGAGAGAGACAGAGCATGAACGGGGGAGGGGCAGAGAGAGAGGGAGACACAGAATCAGAAGCAGGCTCCAGGCTCTGAGCCATCAGCCCAGAGCCCGACGCGGGGCTCGAACTCACGGACCGCGAGATCATGACCTGGCTGAAGTCGGACGCTTAACCGACTGCGCCACCCAGGCGCCCCTACCCAGCTTTTCTTAATAGTAACATCTTGCATAACCATAAGAACAGTTATCAAAACCAAGAAATTAATGTTGGTATAATACTGTTAACTATAAATTTTATTCAGATTTCACCAGTTTTTCTGCTAATGAACTTCTTTTGCTAGATCCAGTCTAAGATAACAAATTACATTTAATTGTTATGTCATTTTAGTTTCTTTCGGTATTTGACAGTTTCTTAGTTTTTCCCTATTTTTCATAACTTTTGATACTTTTGAAGTGCACTGGCCAGGTATTTTGTAGAATGTTTTTCAGTTTTGGGTTTGTCTGATATTTTGTCATGAGACTATGCATTTTTTGGCAAGAATACCTCAGGTTATATGCTCTTCTTAATGTATCATATCAGGCTACATAATATTGCTACATCTTATTTTTGGTGTGTTAATTAACCTCGATCGCTTGGGTAAGGTACCCTTTACTAGATTTTGGCACTAAATCTAAGTTGGAAAAACTAAGTTGCTGGTTTTTCCTTTGTTAGTAATAAATCTTAAGGGAGATACTTTGAGACCAGGCACCTGTTCTGTTTCTCGTCAGATTTTTGTCCACCAATTCAGCATTCTCTGATGGACCTTTCCTTCAGCAGTTACTTTGTCCTGAACGTTCTGTGTTCGATGGTGTCGTTTTCTGTTGTCCTTACTCTTTTTCACATTAGAGTCATTCTTTTGTAAGGAAGAGTTATCCCTTCTCTCCCATTTATTCAGTTATTTACTTGTATCCGTGTAGGCTCTTGAGTATTCTGGATTATAATGCAGCGCTATGGTAATTTATACTGTTCAAACTGCCTTTGGCCATTGGCTGTTCTTTCCGGTTGGCTCTTGTGCTCTTTGGTATGTCTCCATCTGTTTCTGAGCACTATTACTTTTGGGCACCACAGGATGCTTCAGGTTCATTTTGTCATTTCTCTGCCCAAGTTCTGGAATTGATCACTTCTCCAAGGAACTCTCTTTCCTCTCTTACAATGCTTCTTACTATCCTCTTTGAAAATAGTAGTTCATTGATTCTGTAGCATATTACACATTCTGGATTTGGATCTAGATGCACTTCTTGTGGTGTCATTTAACTTCTATGCCTGTGGTTCAAAATACTTTGCTGCATATTAGAATCACATGGGAGGCTTTTAAGGCTCTAAATACCCATGTTTCATTCACGCCAGTTCAATTAGAGAATCTCTGAAGATGGAACCCAGTGTTTCAAGTTCCCCAGGTGTTTCCAGTGTTTCACAAATTTGAGAATCGCTGTTGTGCATCCAGCTTCCCCCCTTGCCTGTAATGGTAGTAAGGTCTAAATGAGGCTCTAATACATTCAGGTTTGGGTTGGTTCTTTTTATATTATGTTTGGTGAAGATTGATCAGTGAGTTCAGCTCTCTTCTTGGTTTTCACACTACCCCTTCCGCTTGCCTCTCTAATCAGGCTGGCTCAGCTCCTCACACTGACTTCTCTTACATGTTCCCGGGAATCAGTCTGTGATTCTCTTCTCACTACTCCTTGATAGTATCCGTGAATGTGCTTTGTTGTTTTTATGTTGGTGGTTGCAAAATCTCTGCTTTGCCCTGGAGTCCTTACTCACTGCCCTGTTTTGATGACTCACAGGCACATCGAACACAGCACATCCAGAATTGAACTTGCCTTCCTCCCAAACCTGCTTATTTGTCTTTTGTTCTTTCACTCATTCATTTAGTCTCACGGCAGATATTTATTTACTATCTATGATGATCCAGGCACCAGGGGTGCAATGTTGAAAAAATAAACTGGCTTCAAGGGGAGATTTTTGCTTGGTATATTTTCTCCTGTTGCCCATTTCATCAGTGCCATAGGATCTGCCTGGACAGAGCCCTCGTTGTATTATCCCACACTGCCTCCACCACATCTCATCAGTTTGCTGCTCTCCACTGATCCTTCTTTTATGTCTCTTTTGTGATTTAAAATTCGATGCAACTCTCCCCTTGAGGGAGCTAGCATGGTCTTTAGAGTCATACCAGTTGGAATCGGAATTCTGGCTCAGCCACTTTGGTCTGGATGCCTCTAGGTGGGTAAGTTATTAAAGCCTGTTGAATCTTACTTGTACAGTGTGTAAAATTGGAAAGATAATCACCACCTCACTCTGTGGTTGGGGCGATTGAATGCCAGAACTTGCTTTACCTTTTAACCTGCTGAGTAGCAGCAACGTGAAGCCAGTGGCACCATTCCAAAACCTGGGTCCAGCCTAGATGGTCCCCTTCCCTTATCCTACCTTCTTGTAGCCAGTCATTGAGTCCTGTCAGTTTTTATGCCTAAATATCACTCAGTGATGTTTCTGTTGAAATAGTTTCATCTTGGCCTATATAGTTGCAGTGGTCCCCTGACTCTCCCAGCTGACCCTGTGATCTTTCTAAAGCCCACTCAGTTTTCTCTCTCTTCTGCTTAAAAACCCTGGAGTGATACTTTGTGAAGTCCACACTCTGTTGCCTGGCAGTTGTCTCCAGCTTCTTGTGCCGCTCATCTTCTGTATCCTCACATCTCCCTGGCAGCTTATACTCCTGACTGGGCTGTCACAGCACTGTCCCTTTGCATATCCTCTTCCTCCCTGTCCTAGGGCATATCTTAGGGCCAGTTTAAAGCTTAGCTCTTCTATGATGCCTTTCTGGATTTCCCCCAACACACACTTTGTCTCTCATTGCGCTTTGTACTTAGTTTCTATTGAAGCCTCCTTGCGTTTATTTGAGTACTTGAATTTACAAACTTGATGAAAGCAACATCTTACTCATTTTCATATTCTTAAAGCCTGTCACAGTGCCTGGCATATAGTAATTCCTGCTTTCATATCTGATGGATGGGATGGACATGTGAAAGTTCCTAGACCAGTGACTGGTAGAAACTGAATGTCAGAAGATGCTTCCTCATTACTCATCATGTTTGTGAAGATATATAGCCCATTGCATTTCCCAGTTGATGTTAATTTCCCTTCCTGGAATAAAGTATAAATCCTTAAACAAGCTATTTAAAACCCTTTATATCATTTTCCCATTTATCCTTGTAGTTCTGTTTTTTGCCGTTTCTCTTTTTCCAAATGTTTCCCACCACAACAAGATTTTGTTACGTATCTCCAGTTGGTCTTCACCTGATCCCCGCTTTTTTTTTTTTTTTTTTTTTTTTTTTTTGCTGAGAATCACTGCAGTGGTGACCACTGTTACTGATGGAAGTGTGTCTAAATAGAAGTAGGTAGAACCACTGCTGTGCAAACCCGATTTTCTAGTTTATTGAACTAGTGGTGATAACTGTCTTGAACTTAAAAAAAAATTTTTTTTTTAGGGGTGCCTGGGTGGCTCAGTTGGTTAAGTGTCCAACTTTGGCTTAGGTCACCATCTCATGGTTTGTGAGTTTGAACCCTGCATTGGACTCTGTGCTGACAGCTCAGAGCCTGGAACCTGCTTTGGATTCTGTGTCTCCCCCCCCCTCTCTGTCCCTCCCCTGCTCGCGTTCTCTCTCAAAAATAAATATACATTAAAAATAAATTAAAAAAATTTTTTTTAACGTTTATTTTGAGAGAGAGAGCGTGTGCAGAGGAGGGGTAGAGAGAGAGGGGAGAGAGAATCCCAAGCAGGCTCCTGCATCAGTGCAGAGCCTGACATGGTGCATGAACTCACAAACTGTGAGATCATGACATGAGCCAAAATCAAGAGTCAGCCATTTAACCGACTGAGCCACCCAGGCGCCCCTGCCTTGAACTTTAAAAAAAATTATTTTTAATGTTTATTTATTTTTGAGAGAGTGAGAGAGCTAGCAAGCTGGGGAGGGGCAAGAGAGAGAGGGAGACACAGAATCCGAAGCAGGCTCCAGGCTCCGAGCTGTCTGCACAGAGCCCAATGTGGGGCTGGGGCTCAAACTCACAAACTGTGAGATCATGACCTGAACTGAAGTCGGACGCTTAACCGACTGAGCCACTCAGGTGCCCCCCAATTTTTTAAATGTTTATTTTAAAGAGAGAGAAAGAGCAAGCAAGGAAGGGTCAGAGAGACAAGAGACACAGAATCCAGAGTAGGCTCCAGGCTCTAAGCTGTCAGCACAGAGCCTGACATGGGGCTCGAAATCACAGACTGCAAAATCATGGCCTGAGCCGAAGTCAGATGGTTAACCGACTGACCCACCCAGGTGCCCCCCTGCCTTGAACTTTTAAGACAGAGTTAAACTTCCATCTTTTCTGTAGCACTTGTTTTTCAGAATTTACTGTAACCTTTAACACATTTTAGTCGTATGTATCTGTTACCTACTAGCTGTTAACCTACTAGCATGACACCTTTGAGAGCAAATATGGAGTCTTCATTTGTGGGAGAACCAGCACCCAGACTGTGAAATGTTTCTCAATTTTCATGAGTGGAGTGATATGGGTTACTCACAAGAGGTCAGTGTTGTCTAGGATACTGGGAGGTTTTGAATAGACATTTGAGAAGGGTGGAGGCTATTGGCAAGGGAACGTGCAAGCAGAGTTAGTAATGGTAGCAGCTGGCTGCTCACACTTGTTGGGCACTTTTTCTGTCCAGGCACTTTGCATGTGCTGTTAACACATTTAATCATCACAACTCCTCCATGAGGGAGGTGCAACAATTTTCCATCTTGAACAGATGGAGAAACAGAGGCACACACAGGTTCAGTAATTTGCCGGACTATAGAACTCAAGCTGGTCACTGTTGTGCTTTACTGCCTTCGAGGGAACAAAGTGGAGCAGAAGACTGACCCAGTTAAAGCAAGGTGAGGGCTAAATGCCCTCTCAAGAAGGAACTCATTTCTAATATGCTTCTCTCTGACAGGGTCCCAAGATTTACTTCTTACAGTATAACGTGCTTTCGTGTCCCTTGGGGATCATGGGAAAGCACAGATTCTAATTCTGTAGGTCTGTAGTGGGGCCTGGGATTCTGCATTTCCGACAAGCTCCCAAACAGTCACAGTGCTGCTGCATTGTAGGCTCCAGTTGGGGTGGCGAGGCTTTGGAAGGTTCAGTGCCAGAAATATTTTATTTGGCACTCCTTTAGGTTCTCATCCAGAAATTCTAAGACGTTCTGTGTCCTTAATTGGATATTTGATTATAAAGTTGCTGTGGTACAGAGATGCCAAGGCTCTAGGCATTTGTTCTCCGTTTTGCTTCTATATAAGAATCACCTGCTGTAAAAACTAATGCTCAGTCTAGGGGCGCCTGGGTGGCTCAGTCGGTCGAGCATCCGACTTCGGCTCAGGTCATGATCTCACGATTCATGGGTTTGAGCCCCGTGTTGGGCTCTGTGCAGACAGCTCAGAGCCTGGAGCCTGCTTCGGATTCTGTGTCTCCCTCTCTATCTCTCCCCCTCCCCAGCTTGCACTCTGTCCCTCTCTGTCTCAAAAATAAACAAACATTTAAAAAAAAAAAAAAAACAAACTAATGCTCAGTCTGTATTGCAGACAATAGACTATCTGGTGAATGGGTCTATATAGTTAAAAAAAAAAAAAATCACATGATTAAAATGGTCAGCCAGGGTTAAGAACCATTATAAACAAACAGCTAAATTTATTAAACTCTTTTAGAACTGAGGGTGCTCCTTCTCAAGTTAACCAAATCTGTTGCCTGTTGCAATAAACACTGTATCATGAGAAGTTCCTGTGAATTGAAAATACCTTAAAATTGCTGTAAGGACATGACCAAATATTAAGTGAATGATGGTTGTCATCACAACAGTGTTTTGATTAAGGCTTGTGCTGTTGGTAGGGTATTGTTCATCTTCAGAGATAAGAATAAAAATACTAATAATGCTTTCTTTCTGGTGAGAATGTTCTGCGAATTCTTGTTTTACCTTCTTAACCCAGTTTCTTTCTCTTTCCAACAGGGATTTTTTGCCAGGTGGTAGGAGAGATTATACAGTCCAGGTTCAGCTGAGGTGAGTTTGAAGGTTTCTGTTAATTTTATACTTGCTAACTATGTGCATATAGTCCTGAACTTGAAAATACATAAGCATGTTTGGGTATACTCTTTAATAAGAATTTTTTTTTCTTAATGCAGACTTTGCCTGGCAGAGACAAGTTGCCCTCAAGAAGACAACTATCCCAATAGTCTATGTATAAAAGTAAATGGGAAGCTGTTTCCTTTGCCTGTAAGTTTCTTTTTTATTTACCAGGCTTGTGTGTAAGTTTAGTCTAAATACAAGGCGTAGAATCAGTGACAACTCAGCACCATTGAACAGTCTTACTATCCAGGTTAAATACTGTTTTCCACTAGAGGGATTCATGACTCCTTGAAGAAATGGCTGATTCCAGGTCTAGGGGACTTGGAAAAGGTGAGCCTGGAATGTCTTGTGCCAGGAAGCAGGGAAGCTGTGAATGACTCTTAGGATTGTATCAAATGGCATAATAGGACATGACTTGCATATAAAGGGCAGCATGTTGTTGTAGTTGTCTGACTGAGCTGGGCCTACTCCATGGATGAGATGGTGAAAGGCAGAGGCTGCTGAGAGCGACCGAACATGGAGATCAAGGGTTCCAGGCTTGGGCTTTGGGGAATGGATGAAGTGGTATTTGATTGACATCCGTTGTTTAAGCAGTGAAGCTGTATATGGGCGTCAGCACTTGGGGGACACACACACACACACACACACACACACACACACACACACACAGAGTGGGAACAGCCTGTTTCTGGCCTGATAACTCTAGACTCTTTAAATCCTGTTAGTCAGGTCTAAAAATAACACTTAATTGTTGAACTTGATTGTGTATCTGTCTTCTCTAAGGCTTTGAATAAGCCAGTGAATCAGTGCAGCTGTTCAGTAAAGCCATAATCAGAAAAGTAGGAGAGCATGGCCTGTTTGTCAGGCACTACCAAGTGGAGGTGTATTTAACTGAGGACGTGCTGTGAGAACACTGATTCCACCAGTATGCTAAGTTGCCATTCCAGCACAGCAGAAACCATCGTGACTACAGAGAAGGAGTTAGGGGAGCTGTTTAGCATCCCCGCTGAGCACTCGAGACTTGGCTCTGGAGTAGATAATAGAAGCAGCACTCATGAATAGCTAAGCAGGCCGGACAACATGGTCCAGGACTCTGGGCTCTACCAGAGCCAGATGATGGTATTTGTGCCCCCAAAGTGAAGCTAGCCCATGACCAAAGCCAGTCCTTGTAGTCAAAGATCTGACTTGGTCGTCAGGAGTCCCATTTGTCTCCTCACAGCTTGTGGGTTTAGAGACCTGAGAGGTACCTAAGAGCTTGAGCAACACTGCACTGTTGTTGCCTGACTCCTTTTGAAAGATGTCCGTGGGTCTGAGAGCATGGAGATCGTCCTTTGGGGATGAGAGGGGAAATTACAGAGGCTGAGGAGGTGTGGTCAGGAGGAATGCTTACATGACCTCTGGCAAGTTCAAAACCCAGGTGAGACATTTTGCTTCTCGGGTTGTTGGCAGTCAGCCACAGTGGATTCTCAGGAGCTGTCTTTTATCTGGATCGATCATACAAAGATCTGAACTAAGGAAAGAAGCAGTTTTACTTGGAGCTGAAGGATGCCGGTGGGTGGCCAGATGTGTGGCAGAGAAATTCTGAGAAAATCACAGATTGTGGAACCCCTTGTGCACACTTTCCATGGCTGTTCATATCCAGTTTTCTTTGTTTGGGGTGTGTTAAAATCTCTTTGACCCTTGACTTTCATTGCTATTTTAACTCTGTCACCACCCCTGAAGAAAGAGCTAACTGTGAAGATCTTTTTGGTGTCTATGAGACCTACCTTGAAGACCTGTCCAGTATATGACTATGCCAGTGATGTGGGCTATCTGAAATGTGTGAGGTTCTGTGGAAACTCTGGCTTTGCTGCAGAAAATATGGTGGGTACACACACCAGTTCCACAAAATACTCCAAATACAGCAGTGTTATGCTTTGGAATGATGTCCTCATCCATGAGATCTGCAGCACCGTTATGGAACTCTGAGTATCTCTGAATTTGTCACTCTTTCAGTCCTTTTGAGAGAGAAGAAATTAGGCAGTGGAGTACTTTCTCTGGTGCAGTGTTACTCAGTTACTGCTGGTTTCTTTCCCGAAGCACCAGCTAACCCTTCAGTACTTACATGCGGCTGTTTGTGAACAGATCAGTTACTGTGTGATGAATCTGGCCTTCCCCTCTGGAGCGAGGGCCCTGCAGCAGCTCCCTGAGTACTTGTGAAGGAGGTGAAGAAGTGGAGTGTTAGGACAAAGGCAAAGACAGATTTTAAAAACAAAGCAGTGGGAGCTTGGGGATGGGTAGGGGGGCTTTTTTTGACCCTGAAAGGGCCATCCCTGAAATCAAATGCCAGCCTCTCCCAAAGAGGCTTTTCAGCCCTGTGAACTTCTTTGAACGACTGACATAAATTTATATGCAACTGATAGAAAACTCCGCAAACCCTCTCTTGATCCACAATTGTTATTGATTGAGGTAATGAAATATGGAGCGTTTACTGGCATGAAGCAAGTTTATGAAAATCATGTTGAGTATACTGCAGCCTCAGAAGAGGAAACTCTAGTGACCTTGTGGGAATTAATATATTGAGCTCTTCACCACCATGAAGATCCTCAGGGACTTTGTTCCAGTTATAAGAAACATTGACAGGTCTCAAGGAAGTTTAATATGTGGTCCTTGCCTGTGATCCTAGTTTATTGCATAGCAAATCCTAGAGGAATAAGCTTGACACAGTCATGGAATTTCCCATGAGAACTGTGAGTATATTTGAATTTGTGTCCTGGAACAAGTTCCTCTGTGTAGACCTTACTGCAGCACTCAGTCATTATGGAACCATGATACTGCGTGTACAGGGAGACAACGGAATGAGAAAGGGTATAACCTTGATGATAGCATCGTGTCCCTAGATTCTTAAGGGTCAAATAGTGATGAAAGCAGTTTCTGGGGCGCCTGGGTGGCGCAGTCGGTTAAGCGTCCGACTTCAGCCAGGTCACGATCTCACGGTCTGTGAGTTCGAGCCCCGCGTCGGGCTCTGGGCTGATGGCTCGGAGCCTGGAGCCTGTTTCCGATTCTGTGTCTCCCTCTCTCTGCCCCTCCCCCGTTCATGCTCTGCCTCTCTCTGTCCCAAAAATAAATAAACGTTGAAAAAAAAATTAAAAAAAAAAAAAAAAAAAAAAAAAAGCAGTTTCTGTGCGGTTTTACCCATGTCATGATAACAAGTTTTAGGAGACGCCTTCATGCATTGATTTTCCAGATTACCTTGATACAGGGACAGCAGTAAGCAGCTCATAGCAGGACTTGTGGAATGACAAGTGCAGCATGGACAGACACAAATGAAGTGGTCTCTGAGAGTATCCCCCTCACCCTATCTTTGACTTCCAGACTGACAGCAAGATGAGAACATTTTATGTTTTTAAGGACAGAAGGGGTGGGGAGGGAAAGATCCTCCTTGCTTATTAGAGTTATTGTGAGAGACTGAATTATTTTTCTTTTTAAACAGATTTTGAGAAATTTCTGTCATTCTGTGGAGCTGTAAGGTTGGGGGGTCATAGAAGTGGATTGACAGTGGGAGTATTACTCGGAAAGATTTTGTAGAATGGTGAGGACGTGTGCTACAATTCAGCTGACAAAAATCAAATATTTCCTCTTGGTGCAGTCAGAATTCTTCTCAGTGCTAGGCCTCTTATCCTAATATATTCATTTCTGTGTTCATGGATTTCTTTTTTCTGATATATGTTTTTTTTCCTGTATGTATTAGTCATGCAGATGGTCTGCCTCACAGTAAATCTGGAGGTAAAGTCAGCATTTTCTTCTTTTAAACATATACCTCCGTCCCCCAATTTGAAGAGATTCTTTGGCCTTAAGATGGGATAATGTTGGCATCTAAAAACTACTACAGTGGACTCAAAACCATCACATACATGATCAAGTTTATAATTATGCTGAAATAAACTGCTGGAGTTGCACCAATTCATTATTCTGAAATTGGTAAAGGCAGAGAGTCATTGATTTCAGGGTAACCCAATATTGACATGGTCGAGTTTTTTAAGGAAAAATTTTAATATAAGCAAAGGGAATAATGGATGAGAAAACTGTTCTTTTCAAATCTCTAATTATATAATCACTCTAGGTAACCATCAATGGATGCTAAAACCATTAGGTCAAAGCTTGATGGGGGAATGTTACTGTGGAGGGATCGGCTGACATGAGCTGAATTCCTGTTCAATCTTGGCATCCCTGAAAATGGAGCAAACTCATGTGCTTCATGATGTGGTGCAATGGAAAGTATGTAACACTCCCCTTGAAGTTTTGTGTCTGAATCTGATTT
Source organism: Leopardus geoffroyi (assembly GCF_018350155.1). Lineage (NCBI taxonomy): Eukaryota > Metazoa > Chordata > Mammalia > Carnivora > Felidae > Leopardus > Leopardus geoffroyi. Next base: position 66,878,583 of record NC_059339.1, on the reverse strand, counting down.
GAATCTTAATCTAATCAAGTCTGCATAGCTAATTACCAGCTTAAAACGTGTACAGGATATAGAACAACAGAACTTCGTACCATGAGGAAGCAATATGCCTCATTTAGAAGGTAAGGTCATTCTTCAGGTCAAAAGTCCTGGTAACTCCAACAGAAAATGACATTGGAAAAGAAGAAGTGAGGGTGGAGGAGAATAAAATTTATTCTTTAGTGTGTATATATATGTATGTGTATACATACATATATACATATGTATATATATATATATACACACACATATACATACATTATTCCATTATTCTTTAGTGTATATACACACACACACACATATATATAGTATATATGGACTATATATATAGTATATATGGATATATATATATATATATATATATATATATATATATAGACACACACACACACAAACACATAAATAAAGGAGACTTTAGAGTAAGCATAGTGTGAGGCTTGGAATCTGAATCAGTGGATTCAGAACCTACTGAGGTTTGGATTCTGAATCAGACTGTAAAAGGACATCTTGTATACCAGTCTGTATATGGATAAAATGATATGTATGGGATTTGCTTTAAAATAATCTGGGATGGGAGTATTAAAGTATTGAATTGAGTGATGGGTATATAGGAATTCATTATACTTTTTTCTCTATTTTTGTATGTTTGAAATGTTCAATAATAAAACCATTTGAAGCAGTTGGGAAATTTGAATATAGACTGGATATTAGGTAGTTTTTAAGAATTGAAGTTAATTTTGTAAGGTTGTGATTTTATTTTGAAAGACGTTATTAAAGATGTGTATAAAAGTATGGATCAAGTGGCATGTCTAGAATAAATGTGTATATGGGTAGGGTGTGTATTTTTGGGTGGGCTGCGGGTGGAGCCAGAGTCAAATGAAGCAAGATTGGCAACATGTTGATAATTATTGAAGCTAGTTGGTGGGTACTTCCTGTTCTCTCTACTTTTGTGTATGCTTGAAAACACTTTTTTTAAAGTTTATTTATTTTGAGAGAGACAGACACTGCAAAAGGGGGAGGGACAGAGAGAGAGGGAAACAGAATCCCAAGCAGGCCCTGCACTCAGCGTGGAGCCTGATGCGGGGCTCAAACTCATGAAACCATGAGGTCATGACCTGAGCTGAAACCAAGAATTGGATGCTTAAGTGACTGAGCCACCCAGGCGCCCCTTGACAATTTTTATAATGCAGTAAAAAAGTAAATCTTGGTTGGTAGTTTTAAGGTAGTGGTGGTAGTAGTAGTAATTAGAAAATGTCAGGGAGGAGCTCCCGGGTGGCTCAGTCAGTTGAGCGTCCAACTTCAGCTTAGGTCATGATCTCATGGTCAGTGAGTTACAGCCCCAAGTGGGGCTCTGTGCTGATGGCTCAGAGCCTGGACCCTGCTTCACATTCTGTGTCTCCTCTCTCTCTGCCCCTCCCATGCTCAACCTCTCTCTCCTTCTCTCTCTCTCTCTCTCTCTCTCTCTCAAAGAACAATAAACATTAAAACTTTTTTTTCAATTAAAAATAAGAAAATATAGGGGGAAATGGTAAAGGAACAACACCGTCAACTTTTGTCCCGGTTACCAGTCAGGTAGGATGTCATACAGCACAGCACAGAAAGTTTTTGAATCTTTTATTGGAATATTAGGCTGACACTAACAGACTATCTTTTACTGGCTCTCTGGCAGCCTTTTTTTTTTTTTTTTTAATTTTTTTTTAACGTTTATTTATTTTTGGGACAGAGAGAGACAGAGCATGAACGGGGGAGGGGCAGAGAGAGAGGAAGACACAGAATCGGAAGCAGGCTCCAGGCTCTGAGCCATCAGCCCAGAGCCTGACGCAGGGCTCGAACCCACGGACCGCGAGATCGTGACCTGAGCCGAAGTCGGACGCTCAACCGACTGAGCCACCCAGGCGCCCCATGGCAGCCTTTTTTAAGAAAGCTTTTAAACTTGTTCCAGAGGTCCCCTGTCAAAAGAACTTAATTATATTTTTGCTTTAGCTGTGGAAGATTGTTAGAAATATATTAAAGCTACACATTTATATTCTAGAAAATTGCAATTATATAACCTGTTCTCAGTAACCAGGTAATTGATGATTGAGTGGAGGGGATGCTAATGCTCAGAAGGAGAAGAGAAGTTAACAGGTAATTCAGAACTACCAATGAAATCAAACTGGTCAGGTGGGATGGAGAATAGATTTAAAATACTTTAGGTGGCTAAGACTAGTACCATAATTGATTTTGCATTTGCAAACAACCTCATTTTTAAAGTCTCTTATTCTCTCTGCTCTTGGCACTCTCTTCCTGTGTCATACTGACTTAAAGCTGTTGCTCGGTGTCTCAGATTCCAGTTTACAGAGTTCACTGTTTAGCAAGTTCGTGCGTTATTTTTATCATCTTGGCAGACCCTGTACCATTGTTTCATTTGGTTAACCTACCACTGGACATACCAGAAGACCAAATTTATTTCCAGGCCAGAAACAGACAAAACAGGTTTCGTTCAGAGTTACCCAGATCTTGGTGTTGATATTCCTTATACTGTTTGCTCATTGAGCCAATTCCTAGAGTCTCTTTATAAGGGAATGATTTTTTGTTTGTTTTATTTCACTTGAACAACTTTAGATGGGCGTAACCTTCCTACATACATGTACACAGGCACACACACACACAATTTCTTTTTTCCATAGTATAAATGGCTGTTAAGTTATTCTCTTTGACTTTCTTTTTTTTTTTTTTTTTCAACGTTTATTTATTTTTTTTTTTGGGACAGAGAGAGACAGAGCATGAACGGGGGAGGGGCAGAGAGAGAGGGAGACACAGAATCGGAAACAGGCTCCAGGCTCTGAGCCATCAGCCCAGAGCCTGACGTGGGGCTCGAACTCACGGACCGCGAGGTCGTGACCTGGCTGAAGTCGGACGCTTAACCGACTGCGCCACCCAGGCGTCCCTCTCTTTGACTTTCTTCTCCCCTGCTCAAACTGTTTCTAGTGATTTTCAGAGTCTTGATGCAAGTTGTAGATTGCAAGTTAGGTGAATTCCCACTTAATTACTATCCTATCTCCTATGAGGCAGTGAAGGATGTCCCCTAATTGTGTAATACCACCAATACTATATTTCATTGTTTCTAACATGCATATTTCAACATCACCAAAACCCAGAGGTATCTTACAATTGCCGATTACCAGGTGGCAGCTGTAATGTATTGTCATGGCCTATACTTGTGCAGCCTTGATGTTGTTCCTGTGGCATGACTGGTTAGCTAGCCTCCTTGGGTTTTTTAGCCAATAAATGATTTAAGAACATTTTAAGGAAGGTTCATGAATCCTGGTTGTTGTTTGAAAACCTTTGATCAGTACGTTGTCATAAGATCCAGACTGTATCAGCATTAACACATGCAGCTGATTTAAGGGTGTCAGTGACCTGCAGGGAAATCTGAGAGATGCTAGTGGAATAGATTATAGTTTTAAGGAATACTTTTATCTCCAGAGCTCTTGGTGGTGTATTGGGAGATCCCATGAAACATATGCATTGATAACTCAGTGAAAAGTCCTTCAGAAGATTCTTCGGTATATTTAAAAGGAATACGTTAGCCAATTCATTTTGCTTATATTTCTTTGCTGTGCGTGCAGAAATAAGTAGTAATATACTAGACTGTGTCACTAACTTTGTATTTTTTTCTTCTCAGTGGTACATAGTTAAATTACATACCAAGATATGGTATTTGCTTTTTTTTTAAAATACATAGATGTTTTCACAGCTAAGAAATTTTATTTTATTTTATTTTATTTTATTTTATTTTATTTTATTTTATTATTTATTTTAATTTTTTTAGGGAGTGCCTGTGGCTTGCATGAGTGGGGGAGTGGCAGAGGGAGAAGAAGAGGGAGAATCTTAGGCAGGCTCCACTCTGGGCATGGAGCCTGGTGTTGGGGCTCAATATCACAACCCTGGGATCGTGACCTGAGCTGAAATCAAGTGTCAGACACTTAACCGATGAGCCACCCAGAAATTTTAATTTTCTAAAAAATATATTAGTTTACTTTTTTTTTCTTCAATATATGAAATTTATTGTCAAATTGGTTTCCATACAACACCCAGTGCTCATCCCAAAAGGTGCCCTCTTCAATACCCATCACCCACCATCCCCTCCCTCCTACCCCCCATCAACCCTCAGTTTGTTCTCAGTTTTTAAGAGTCTTTTATGCTTTGGCTCTCTCCCACTCTAACCTCTTTTTTTTTTTTTTTTTTTTCCTTCCCCTCCCCCATGGGTTTCTGTTAAGTTTCTCAGGATCCACATAAGAGTGAAAACATATGGTATCTGTCTTTCTCTGTATGGCTTATTTCACTAGTTTACTTTTGAAAATTACAAACTGAAAAGTCTTTTGGTAATTGAGAATTGGGTGTAATGTGAATCAAAAATGAGTGCACTTGCTATTTAAAACAAATACTAACTGGAAAAAGTAGAATAAAGGTTAAATTCCAGTATTAGAGTCATCAAGCTAGTTTAATGTCAATTGAAATAATGATTATTCTTTGTCAACATGATCTGGTTTTAAAGATGTCCGTTTCTTTTCTACTTGGAGAGAAGGCAGTGGAGAGCTTTTTTCTTATTCATAAGACTTTAGTAATTCCTTTGAAATTCATTAATTTGTTCCTTTTTTCCCCACAAACTACAACAAATACATATTATTATAATTTTTTTAATTTTATTGTTTTAAAATTTTAATTCCAGTATAATTAACATACAGGGTTACATTAGTTTCAGGTGTATAATATAGTGATTGCACGGTTCTACACATTGCTCACTGCTCATCATGATAAGTGTGCTCTTTAATCCCTACCACTTATTTCACCCATCCTCCACACCCATCTGGTGGCCGTCAGTTTGTTCTCTATAGTTAGGAATCTGTTTCTTGGTCTGTTTTTTGTCCCTTATTTGTTTTGTTTCTTAAATTCCACATACGAGTGAAATCATACGGTATTTGTCTTTCTCTGACTTAACTTCACTTAGCATTATATTTTCTAGCTCCATCCATGTTGCAAACGGCAAGATTTCATTTTTTTATGGCTGAATTTAAAAATGTACATATATACCACCTCTTCTTTATCCATCCATTCATCTGTTGATAGACATTTGGGCTATTTCCATAATTTGGCTATTATGGACAGTGCTGCAATAAATGCAGGGGTGCATATATCTTCTTGAGTTAGTGTTTTTGCATTCTTTGGATAGATACCTTGTTCTCTTTTTCATTTTTGGAGGAACTTCACACTGTTTTCCACAGTGGCCGCACCAGTTTTCATTCCCACCAGCAGTTTGCACAAGGGTTCCTTTTTCTCCACATCCTTGCCAGCACTTGTTTCTTGTGTTTTCGATTTTAGCCATTTTGACAGGTGTGAGGTGATACACCTCACTGTGGTTTTCACTTGCATTTTCCTGATGTTGAGTGATGCTGAACATCTTTTCATGTGTCTGTTGGCCATGTGTATGTTGTCTTTGGAGAAATGTCTGTTCATGTCCTGCCCGGTTTTTATTTGGATTCTTTGGGGTTTTTTTTTAGTGTTGAGTTGTTTACGTTCTTTATAGATCTTGGATCCTAACCCTTTATCAGATATATCGTTTGCAACTATCGTTCATTCAGTAGGTTGTCTTTAAATTTTGTTGATTGTTTCCTTTGCTGGGCAGAAGCTTTTTATTTTTATGTAGTCCTAGTAGTTTATTTTTGCATTAATTTGTTCTTTAATTCCCAGACTTTGTTTTCCCTCTTTCCCATCCCCAGTATTTGAATGCATTTTTTTTTAAGTTTATTTTTCTATTTTGAGAGAGACAGAGTGAGTAAGCGAGCAGGGGAGGGACAGAGATAGAGGGAGAGAGAGAATCCCAAGCAGGCTCTGCACTGTCATCACAGAGCCCAGTACGGGGCTCTAACTCTTGAAGCATGAGATCAGAACCTGAGCCGAAGTCGGACACTCAGCTGACTGAGCCACCCAGGTGCCCCAAAATATAACGTTTTTAAGAAGATCATTTTCTTCTTCTGGGTTGGTGAACTTAGGATGACAACTGTATGATTTCCAGGATAAGAAAAGAATAACTTAGTATAAGTGAAATCAGGCAAATCTGTATCTATCTTGGAGAAGATGTTTGATCCCCTGCAGAGAATATAAAATTATTTTTCTTTCTTATGGTTCTAGGGCTATGCACCACCACCTAAAAATGGGATTGAACAGAAGCGCCCTGGACGCCCTTTGAATATTACATCTTTAGTTAGGTTATCTTCAGCTGTGCCAAACCAGATTTCCATTTCATGGGCATCAGAAATCGGAAAGGTAAAGACTCTCTTCTGGGTAGCCTGAAAGTGATCTCACTAGGAGCTGATTTGTTTTTTCTTAGCTCATGCTACTAGCTCTAACTTGTCAGTTTTCTGATTGTAATCTCCAAGAAGCAGTCATTTTCAGTTTGGGGTGGAGATGTAGAGATTCTCAAGGTTAAAAAGTTTAAGGTTTCCTGAATGCTATCTCTTTATTTTCTTGGAAAAGAAGTGAGTGTAATTACAGTATTTCTTAAGGAAATTGTTTAATCACAGTTGTGTTTGTGTGTTTAAGTGGTGTTCTAAGAAACTGAAAACTTTGGATGATGTTATATATTAATGAAGGGGAACAAAGCTTTATCAGGCTTTGAGGAAAATGTTTAAATGTGCTCATGTTGTGGTTGGAAATAATCCATTCCAAGATTTACATGAACAGCTTCCTCAGATAACATGGTGAAAAATACATTATTTTTTCATAATGTAGCTGTCCCTTCCCTAACGTGCATTTGGGAACAGGAGTTAATTTGTCAGAGTTTTTCTTAGAGGAAAGCCAATATTGGGTTCATTTAAAGATTTGCTCAAGGCCATGTATGAAGTGGTCTCTTCTTCCAGAATTAGAACTTTGAAACTCTGGATTTGAAGTGTTAATTCACCTCCCTGAATTATGAAAATACATTATTTTTTCAATACCTTTATGTTTGAACCTGGCTTTCTACTAATTCTTAGTCTCAAAATGTGTTATATCATTTATGGGGTACTGACTAATACAACATGGGATTTCTATTTTAGAACTATTTGTTTATATTTAGAAATAATAGAATGGCAAAAGAGATTTCAGTTAATTTCTGAACATCAACTTTCATCTTGCTGTTTCATAGAGGTAAAGGGTAATATTCCTATTATATGGATGGAGAAATCGAGCCCTATGTTTATAGCAGGAATTTTGTGGTTGTGTCACCAAGGCAGTTGCAGAGCTGGACATAAAGAATATTTTGTATTAATATTTGGACTATAAAAATATTACTGTCTCTTTAATGATTGTTTTCTTGAGCTTTCATATTTGAATTGTTACTGTTCACTTGTCTTTATTATCATAGGGCACTGATTCCTAATATTTTTCATTTTCACAAACTGAATGTGTAATGTAGTGAAGCATTGGATAAGGATTCAGAAAATTTTGGCTTAGTCCCAAGTTGGCCCTTGTTTGATTTTAGCAAAGTTGCTTAATTTCCTGAGGCCTACTTAACGAATAAGTAAAATCTTGAGAATGGGTGTTGTATGCAAGGAACGTTGTTAAATGAGCAAGTATTAAGGCTTTAAAGCTTAGGAGAAGGATTCGAATAGAAGAGTATATCTTCTTGAAGTAATTATTAACTTGCAGATTTTTGAGTAAATGATTGTAGACATGGAAGACCTGGAAGGGTTTTTTTGCCACAAAATGGGAATAATATTCTTTCCTTATAATTAAAATGATTAATTGACTTAAAACCTGCACACTATATATATTGGGTACTCCTCAGATACTTAAAAGGACTGTTGCAGAACATTAAAAATAATATTTAAAATACTTGTTTTGGTAACTATTAAAAGTATTCCATTTATTGTAGAATCAATTGAATGAATATATGTAGTTAAATTGCAAGAGATTTTTAGTATGTAGGTAAAATTATATTTCATCTCTTCATAGCTCTATAAATAGCTAACGAAGGTTCCTTTGTGCCAGATCCTAGAGGTATGGGATTGGATGCTGGTTTTTTTTCTGGGCTTGTCTTTTTGATTTTTATCGTTTCTCCGTGTGTCTTATTTACTGCAGTAGCTGTCCCTTCCCTAATGTGCATTTGGGAACAGGAGTTAATTTGTCGGAGTTTTTCTTAGAGGAAAGCCAATATTGGGTTCATTTAAAGATTTGCTCAAGGCCATGTATGAAGTGGTTTCTTCTTCCAGAATTGGAACTTTGAAACTCTGGATTTGAAGTGTTAATTCACATCCCTGGTGTTTGAACTTTTTTTCTGCAGTGGAACCTGTTCTTCAGTGAAAATATTCTGACAGTTCCAATACATAAAAACAGAACAATTTTAGTTAGAAGTAGGCATGAGAGGGTACATTCTCATTCGTATCATCATTGCCCCTAAGATAGCAGTTTTGCTAAATTAGAAACACAGTTTGAAAACTACTGATATATGTTATCTTTCACATGGATGTTTTAAAGGGTTAAGTGATTTAGAAGTACCTTTAATATGATTGAGTTTTTGTCTTCTGTAAAATAGCTGAGTTGATTTTTTTTCCCTTCCCAGTCATTGACCTTCCTGTGAAAGTTATCTTGAATGTTATTTTTAGCAACCAGAATTTTTAGACAAGTATTTTTTGTAAATAGGCTATTATCTCTTGTCTTTAATACAGATTATCTTTCTTTGTAGAATTACTCCATGTCTGTATATCTTGTACGACAGCTCACGTCAGCCATGTTATTACAGAGATTAAAAATGAAAGGTATTAGAAACCCTGATCATTCCAGAGCACTAAGTAAGTAATGTTTGTAAGACTAAGCATATGAGATGCTTTAATGGGGAGGAAAAAAAAAAGCAAGCCTCACATATACATCAATACAGGAATAATTGGGAAGAATTATTAGAAACTTGAAATGAATTTTGAGTTAAAAGTATTCTAAGAACAGAGCCCTCTGACGTGCAAAACCATTCTCTTAGAAATCACTCCCAGTGGATCAATTTTAAAATCCCAACTAGTCTGATTTGGGGGTTTTTCATGACAATTTATTTAGGTAAATGTCAGGTTGGTGGTAATTTGGATGCATACATTGACTTGCAAATAGAAATGCAAGTCTTCAGAACCTCCAGTGTGTAATAGAATGTACCTTTTAAAAAAGTCTAAATAAGAGGCTCTTTTTGCAGAAGAATGTTGATAACTATCAACAGTATTTGCCTTCTCAGATGTTTTGTTTTATGTAATAATAGAGAAAAAAGTCTAACCCAAACTGTAAATAATTGAGTTCAGTAACTTAATTCAATTGAACAGACATTTTCCTGGGAAAGAGAATATTTTCCCTCAAATTACCTTCCATACCAACTGAATGAACCGGAAAGGAAAAGAGGATCTACAGATTGAAAAGGGAGCCAAGTAGGGCTGTTGAAATGATGTTGCGTTTCTTGTACTTAAACCATCCTCATCTCCTGAAATGACACAGTATCCATCTTCCTGCCTGGAGGGGGAAGCCAGAGAAGCCCGTAGTTCTTCTTGCTTGCCCAGTTCGGATTCAGCGGCCTCCATTTCCTGATGTATTCTCAGGATGGTGTTGAGAATTAGGCACCTGAAGGCCACACGTATAATTGTTAGCTTGTGTATACAGTACCTTGTATCCATCACCTGGTCAATAAAATTGCAGAGACATTCCACGTCCATTGTAGTTTTCAGTTGTCAAAGGAAGTGTAAGAATATTGTGCCCCTTCTGTTTACAGATTACTCCCTAATAAAGTTACGAGTGTGTGTGAGGAAAGCGTTAAAGCCCAGAGTACTGCTGGTTTCCAAGTGCCTTTCCTAACCGTTGGATTGTTCTGAAGCCTTAAGCAGCTTTCTGTTTTTGGAACTCTTCCTTACCTGCAATTTTACTTTTAAAAGGAAACTTAAAAATTCAGTTGAACATGTGATCTAGAGTTTGCAAGTTTGTAATGCTTAAACCTGATAATGGAAGTAGGATTGTGTTTTCAGTATGTTAATCCTTAATGTTTCGGGGGTTTTTATGTTTTTATAGTTGGTTGACCTATTGGAAATGTTTGGGAAACGTATCAACAATAAGATGATATATATTTCTATAATTCTGTTCATAATTATTACAGTTCGTTGAAAAAATTTTTAAATTCTTTTTCTTTCTTTTTAAAGTTAAAGAAAAACTTACTGCAGATCCTGACAGTGAAATTGCTACAACTAGCCTCCGGGTGTCCTTGATGTGCCCTGTAAGTAACGCAGCAAGACATTCTGGGGTGTTTCGCTTTCTATGAATTACTAATTTTCCTATAAAAGTAAGTGTGGGACGAATGATATATTATGATAGAATTCTGAACTTTTGTTGTTTTTCCATTCAGGAAGTTTAATGATTAAGCATTATAATTCTAGCAGGTGGTGCACTGTCAGCACAGAGCCCAATGCGAAGCTTGAGCTCATGAACCGTGGGATCACTACCTGATCGGATATCAAGAGTCAGATGCTTAACTGACTGAGCCACCCAAGTGCCCTGTATTATTTTTATGCTTTAGTCGCAGAATGTTCGGTCAGGAAGAAAGTGCTTCGATACAACTTACCTGAGGAGTTCTAACAGTTGCATGATGCCATTTTCTGTCTTATTTTCTTGGCATTTGTTTTTTATTCTTTTAATTTGTTTCCTTTTTTTTTTTCTTCAAACACTGTGCCATTCTGTATGAGAACAACCAAAACAAAACACAATAGCCCAACATACTAATGGATTCTCAGATTTTCAAAATAGTGAAGGTGGTATATCAGAGTGGTTAGGATTCCTTCTGTATAAGAATAGGGAGCAGTTTCTTTTCAGTAAAGCTGACCGTGTTTAAGAACATTAACATTTCAATTTTTTAAAGAGATGAAGTAACAAGATCCTGCTTTAAGTTTATTAAATACTCTCTTTCTCTGCTGACAAGTGAAACAAGTCTGTTCCTTGGACTGTCTTTTGAGCTTAAGTATTCATCCTACCTGGTTTGTTCAGCACTAAGAAAAGCACGAATGGTTCTTTTCAGGCTGTGGTAGTGGTAACATGAAGTTGAAGCTAACTGTAGGATATGATGCATATTAATTAAAACACCAAACAGGTGTTTCGATCAAATGAAACGAATGACAGTCGTTTTTGAGGAAGAGACAGTACTGGTATTAGTTGAAGAAAGCAGAAAAGAGTGCAGCTAGCTGGCTGTGGAACTAACACAGGATGTGGTGCAGTGGTAGGAAATAGAGAAGCACAGAATGGATCGTAGGCATTTGGAAGGATAAGAGGTGAACCCTGGGATAGGAGGCAAAAATGAGAGAAAATGATAGCTTTAAGGTAGTGGAAGAGATGTTAGTTACATTTCACAGTATGTTTATAAAATGATTCAGAGTAGACATGAATCAGGATAGTGGGGAGCACAGTCCAACGCCTCTCTCCTTGGGACCTACGAAAGGTAATTTTACAGTCATTATTGAAGGCAGGATCTGATTGAGTGTGTGTAATTATATTTCTGAACACAGTGAATTTTACACAGGAGTTGTATCGTAGTGATAGCAGCTAGTGATTTTCAGTCTGTCCTGCAGACATGGGCTGGGTGGCTGGGGGATAAAAAACGAAGCTGGGTTTGATTTTATCTCTTAAGATTCTGACTCATATATAGCTTGGGACCACTGATTTGGGCCATTTTTTACTTATACACATTCTTTATTAATTTAGATAGATACTGATTAGATTATAGTAGAGTGAAAATCAATTTAGACACTCTGCTTAACATTTTACCCTGGTACTTATTTAAAAAAAATTTTTTTTTAAATGTTTATTTTTGAGAGAGATTCAATGTTTATTTTTGAGAGAACAGGAGCAAAGAGAGGCAGAGAGAGAGAGAGAGAGGGATACATAGAAACCAGAGCAGGCTCCAGGCTCTGAGCTGTCAGCACAGAGCCTGTTGCTTGAACAACCCAGGAACCGTGAGAGGATGGCCTGAGCCGAAGTCAGATGCTTAACTGACTGAGCCACCCAGGCACCCCGTACCCTGATACTTATTTTTAAATGTTTGTTTATTATGTTGAGAGAGCATGAGTGAGGGAAGGGGAGAGAGAGAGAATCCTAAGCAGGCTCTGTGCTGTCAGCACAGAGCCTGACACGGGACTCAAACCCATGAACCATGAGATCATGACTGGAGCTGAAATCAGGAGTTGGACACTCAGCTGACTGAGCCAACCACACACCCCTTACCCTGATATTTATAGCAGCATTATGTGGAAATGGCCCATGTGTCCATTGACTGATAAATGGATAAAAAATGTGGGGTGTGTACACACACACACACACACACACACACACACACACACACACACACACACTGGAATATTACTCAGCCATAAAAGGAAAGAAATCTCTCCATGTGCAACGACATGGATGGAGCTGGAGCATTAATGCTGAGCGAAGTAAGTCAGTCAGAGAAACACAAATACCATATGATCTCACTCATGTGGAATTTAAGAAACAAATGAGCAAAGGGGCAAAAAGAGAGGCAAACCAAGAAACAGACCCTTTTTTTCTTTTTCATGTTTTTATTTAAATTCTAGTTAGTTAATATATAGTGTAATATTGGTTTCAGGAGTAGAATTAAGTGATTCATTACTTATAATAACAAATGCTCATCATAACAAGAGCTCTCCTTAATACCCATCACCCATTTATCCCATCCCCCATCAACCCTCAGTTCTCTATTGTGAAGAGTCTCTAATGGTTTGCTTCTCTCTTTTTTCTTTCCCATATGTTCATCTGTTTTATTTCTTAAATTCCACATATGAGTGGAATCCTGTGGTCTTTGTCTTTCTGACTTATTTCACTTAGCATAATATACTCTGGCTTCATCCACGTTGTTGCAAATGGTGAGATTTCATTCTTTTGATGGCTGAGCAACATTCCCTTGTGTATATACCACATTTCCTCTATCCATTCGTTAGTCGATGAACATTTGGGCTCTTTCCGTAGTTTGGGTATTGTTGATAATGCTGCTATAAGCATCAGGGTGCATGTACCCCTTTGAATCTGTATTTTTGTATACTTTTGGTAAATACCCAGGAGTGTAGTTGCTGGATCATAAGGTGATTCTGTTTTGAACTTTTTGAGGAACCTCCATACCATTTTCCAGAGTGGTTGCACCAGTTTGCATTCACACCAGTGTAAGAGGGTTTCTCATTCTCCATATCCTCGCTAGCATCTGTTGAGAAACAGACTTAAAAAAAAAAAAAAAAGGTTTTATTTATTTTTGAGAAAGAGAGCACAAACAGAAGAGGGGCAGAGAGAGAGGGGACAGAGGATCCGAAGCAAGGTCTGCACTGAGAGCAGTGAGCGAAGTGTGGGGCTTGAACTTACCGTGAGATCATGACTTGAGTTGAAGTCGGACACTCAACCGACTGAGCCACCCAGGTGCCCCAAGAAACAGGCTCTTCACTACAGAGAACAAACTGATGGTTAACAGAAGGGAGGTGGGTGGAGGATGGGAGAAATAGATGATGGGTATTAAGGAGTGTATTTGATACGGTGAACACTGGGTATTGTATGAAACTATTGAGTCACTGCATTGTATACCTGAAACTAATATTGCACTGTTAACTGGCATTTAAAACTTAAAAATTTTTACAAATCAAAAAAAGTGTTGGGGCGCCTGGGTGGATCAGTCAGTTAAGTGTCCGACTTCAGCTCAGGTCACGATCTCGCGGTCTGTGAGTTCGAACCCCGCGTCGGGCTCTGGGCTGATGGCTCAGAGCCTGGAGCCTGCTTCCGATTCTGTGTCTCCCTCTCTCTCTGTCCCTCCCCCATTCATGCTCTGTCTCTCTCTGTCTCAAAAATAAATAAACGTTAAATAAATAAAAATAAATTCTACAAATCAAAAAAAGTGTTGAATTGGTTGGGAACCATTTCATTCATAAAATAGCACCATCATCTGACTAAATGGAATATTTTATTTTGTTATTTTTTTATTAGAGACCTGTGCTAGTGGGGAGAGGGGCAGATGGGGAGAGAGGGAAAGAGAGGGAAAGAGAATCTTAAGCAGGCTCCACACTTAGTGTGGAGCCCCCTGCGGGGCTCAATCCCATGACTTTGGGATCATTATCTGAGCCGAAATCAAGAGTCAGGTGGTCAACCGACTGAACCTCCCAGGTGCCCGTTATCCATCAGACATCTGACTAAATAGAATTTAACACATTCAAAATTTCTTTTACTAACACACCATGATCAGTATTAGGAAATTGATCACATTTGGCCAGATGGTAAGAAAGGCCTTTTTAACTTGGGAAATGCTCATTAACTCTTGAGAGACGGTAGAGTAGGATTAAATTTAGGATCATTAACTTCCACAGCAGTGAATGTTTTCAGTTCTGTATGTTGTGGAAATTCTGAGGCAGTGACAGGAGAAATGAAAATGGCACTGAAGAAGATAAAAAGCAAATTCTCAAAGTGTGACCCAGAGATACTTGGGTCTCCTGAAACTTTTCGAAGAAGTTCACGAAGTCAAAGCTGTTTTTATAATAATACCAGGACACAGTTTGTCCTTTTTCTGCTCTCATTCTGTCCTGAGTAGACAGTGGTGGTGAACAAGGGTCACTGATGGTGGTATAGTGTGTACTTGTGTATTCTTGTTTTAAAAATGTCTGCTTTAATTTCTATAGTAAATATTGATTAATATATACATAAAAATTATTCGAGATTCTCGATTTTTAAGAGAGTAAAAGGATTCTGAGGCCAAAAGTTCAAGAACTAGTAGCCAAAAAAAACATAGTAGGCCAAGTTGGAGCATTATTTTAAAGGAATAAATTATGAAAGTTGACAATTAATACCTAGTTTATTGTAAAAGTATTCAGATAAAAAATTTTTAATTGCTTAAGTCTGTTAGTCAGAAGTAACATTATTACTAATGGTATGAAATACATCTTTCTAGATTTAACTATTGTTCATAATCATGCACGTTTATTGGAAAAAATTGTGCTGCATGCACGGTTCTTTGCTTTACTTTTTTAAAATTAACAGTATATCTTAAAAATTAATGTGTAGATGTATCTTATTTTAGTCACTGTAGGTATTTTGTTGATTGGGTATGGTGTAAATTACTTGTTCAACCTTTTTAAATTTTGTTTTTTTTTTCAACGTTTATTTATTTTTGGGACAGAGAGAGACAGAGCATGAATGGGGGAGGGGCAGAGAGAGAGGGAGACACAGAATCGGAAACAGGCTCCAGGCTCTGAGCCATCAGCCCAGAGCCCGACGCGGGGCTCGAACTCACGGACCGCGAGATCGTGACCTGGCTGAAGTCGGACACCCAACCGGCTGCGCCACCCAGGCGCCCCTTGTTCAACCTTTTTAAAAAAAGTTATTATTTCGGTTATTTCTAGGCACTTGATTGTGTAAAAAAAAAAAAAAAAAAAGATGAAAAATTCCTAAATAAAACACTAGCCACTAGAATCCAGTACTTTAAGAAGAATCCAGTATTTTAAAAGAATAATATGTGATAACAAAGGGATGCCTCTTAGGAATGCAATGGTTTGATTTTAGAAAATCTATTAAAATTATTTATATTAATAATTGAAAGGTGGGAGGGAACCCCTGTGATCATCTCATTAGGTGCTAAATCCATTCCTAACAGAACAAAAACTGTTAGCAAAATTGGGAAGGATAGATAATTAAAAACCGAGAACCAGGACCACGTATGATGTAAAAACTAGGAGGGTTCTCATGGAAGTGAAAAACATTTGGGTTTGTGTTCTAGCTCCAGCCACTGTGTCTCAGTGAGTGTGGTGTTTGTAGTCTCATGTAGCCTCAGCATCTTCATTTCAAAAGCATTAATATAGGTACTACTCTTTCTGGAGTCATAGGGTTGTTATGAAAATTATGTGAAATTTATGTAAAACTCCTTAGCACACAGTAAGATTCTACATCACTTAAGGGATAATTTGTTATTAAAGGAAGGGAAAACATAGCAAGTATCATATAAGAAGAGAAATTGCCTATTTTAGTTCCATTCTCACTTTTTTTCTGCCTTAAATAATGAGTTGTTTGTGCTCCATACTTGCATGAATCACGGTAACTTCTAAGATCCCGTTTAGAATTCTAGTTGGACCTCAGATGGAGTCAGCACAGTGATCAGGAGTATAGACTCTGGAGCCAGGGCTGCTTGGTTCACATATTGGCCCTGCCACTTTCTGACTTTGCAATGGTCATCATTACTTACCCTCTTTGTGCCTCAGTGTTCTCAGGGGCGGATGATAATATAGATGGATCATGTAGCACACTTGTTAGGTTTAAAAGCTCACTAGGATTAATAAATAGACTCAACGTGCACTTCGCGTGTAAGTAGAACTGTGCAAACATTAGTTATGGCTGTGATGATGGCTTGGCTACATTATTTTCTTTTTAATTACAAAATAACCAAATGTTCATTTTAGGAGAAAGAAATGAGAGGTAAACCAAAAGGGAAAAAAAACAGGAACATTCTAAAAATCCTACCCCTCAGGCAAAGTTAATGATGTAATTTTGCTGTGAATTCTTCTGGACTTTAGAGGGCACATGAAGAAGTCCTTCCTTCCTCCCTTTTCTCCCCTTTGTTCCTTTTGCCACTTTCCCCGTCTTTTTCCATTTGTTCTACCATCTGGTCAACAAATACTGCGCATATGCTGTGTGCCAGGTACTGTGCTGTGACACTTGGATTCTAGTGGTGAACAGTGACGTGGACCTTGTCCTTGTGGAGTTTAGAGTCCATAGTGGGAGAAACACATTTTCTGTCAGAATAACAGAGAGCTGGTCATAAACTGATAGGTTCTCTGTAAAGGAAATGTATAGGGAAGGTTGTTGAAAGACTCTGTCTAATCTGGGTGTGTGTCTTGATGTTGGTGTACCTCTCCCAATTGGAATAAGAATTGAGCAGAGCACTGAACTATATACAAGTATATTGGAATATCAGCACATGTGATTATACACAAGTAAAACATTTTTGTAAATAAAAAACACATTTGCAATTCATATCACATACACGAAGCTGACTTAACGTAAAGCTTCTGTAGATAAATAACCAAAGACTAATAGCCAACCAGGAAGGAGAAAAGGTTATGTATAGACTGCTCTTGGAAACACAGATAACTCTTAGAAGTAAAAAAGAACAGGGCACCTGGCTGGGTGAGTAGATTTCAGCTCAGGTCATGATCCCAGGGTCATGGGCTCGAGCTCTGTATTGGGCTCTGCACTGAGCATGGAGCCTGCTTAAGATTCTCTCTCTCTCTCCTCCTGCCCCACTCGCATACTCACTCTCTCACTCTCTAAAAATAAAAAGTAGAAATAAGCTCAGCTTCACTTATAATAAGAGAAATGTAGTTCACAATTATAATGGGGTGGTTTTCACCAGGTTGGCAGAGATCAAAGTGAATTAATAGGACTGTGTTGACAAAGTTGAGGGGAACCAAGCTCATTAATGCACGTATATGCATAAATCAATACAGTTTGTTAGTATGACAGAAATCACAAATGCACTTTCCCTTTGACCCAAAAATATCACTTCTGGGAGTTTAGCCTATAGTTATTTATTACAGCATCATTTGTAGTGATAAAATATTAGGAACAATTTAAATGTCCATCACCAGGGGAGGGTACTGGTTAAGTAAATAATGATCATTCATATCACATACTTCACATCAATTATATCTTCATATCATGGTAGCTTTTTATGTACTGAATATACGTGAAATAATTATTAAGTTGTATTATGTGACAGATGGCACAGAATTGTGTGTATTGCTTGCCACCATTTATGGGAAAATGTATTTTTAAAATACACACTGGGTTATACATAGAATATCTATGAAAGAGCATACAAGAGGTGGGTGATAGTGGTTCCCTCTAAACAGGGTAACAGGTGAGAAAGAGGTTTTTGTTGTATATGTATTTTTGTCTGCCTCTGAATTTACGTGTTAATTATTTTCAAAAACTGAAATGGGCTTTTGTTTATTTTTTTTAAATGTTTATTTATTTTGAGAGAGAGGGAGAGAGTGCAAGCAGGGGAGGGGCAGAGAGCAAGGTAGAGAGAGAATCCCAAGCAGGCTCCACACTGTCAGTGAAGAGCCCAATGTGGTACATGAACTAACAAACTGTGAGATCATGACCTGAGCTGAAATCAAGAGTCGGATGCTTGCTTAACCCACTGAGCCACCCAGGTGCCCCTGAAATAGTCTTTTAAAAGTCATAGGGCAGTGAGTGAACACAAATAATATATGTAGTGATCTTGATTAGAAAGAAATTCTGGTTCGAAAATCTTTTTCATTTTGATCTTCTTGTGAGATCTTTTCAGACTTTTATGACCGACTCTTGCCTTTGAGGCTTTGCTACCCTTTCTGAAAGGTTTCCCCTGTTGTCTTCCCTTTCTGTAGTTAGGGAAAATGAGGCTGACGATCCCATGCCGTGCAGTGACTTGTACACATCTACAGTGTTTTGATGCTGCCCTTTATCTGCAAATGAATGAGAAGAAGCCCACCTGGATTTGTCCTGTGTGCGACAAAAAGGCTGCCTATGAAAGTCTAATTTTAGATGGGTAAGTATATCCCAGCATAAGTGTTAGCTGTGTAAACATGCAGTACAGCCTCATGTAACTTCTAGTCTAGCATCATGTTATCCTTTTTATCATTGGCTTTGTTTTGCTAAATTTCACGAGGGATATTCGTCTGTTGCTTTCTTGTAATGCCTTTGTCTGGTTTTAATACTACAGTAATCCTGGCCCCATACAAATGAGTTGGGAAGTGGTGGTATTTTGTCTCCTCAAATATTTGGTAGAATCCCCCAGTGAAGATGGTTGGGACTGGGGTTTTCTTTGTGGTAAAGTTTTTCACTACAAATTCGGTTTCTTTAATATACATGGGGTTCCTCAGGTGATCTGTTTCTTTCTGAGTGAGCTTCAGTCTGACCAGAAGGTTGTCAGTTTTACTGAAGGTTGCTAACCTTTTGTTTTGATTGATTTTCCTCTTTTTCTATTTCATTTGTTTCTGTTCTTTGTTGTTTCCCTTTTTGTGTGTACTTTCATTTTAATTTGCTCTCTAGTTTCCTTTAGGTAGAAGCTGAGGTTTGATTTGAGTCCTTTCCTAATATAAGAAGATTAATGCTATAACTGTTGCTTCAAGTACTGCTTTAGCTATATTCCACAAATTTTATTAATTTTCATATTCAGTTCAAAATACCTTCTAATTTATGTTTTTATGTTTTCTTTGTCTCATTGGTGGTTTTGTTTAGTTTCCAAATATTTGGGCGTTTTCCACATATTTTTCTGAAGATTCAGATTTCATTATGGTCATAGAACATAATTTGTATGCTGAGTTCTTTTAAATTTATTGAGACTTTTTAATGGCCCTAATGCTCCTTTCCCCACCCCTATGACATTTTTTCTTGATAATAAGCTTATAAATTATTTTTTGTATAATAACCTTTATATTTGCTCATGTCTGTTTTGTATGTTATGCTGGAGGTTGCTCTTTACTGCCAGTCCTGGCTAGGAGGCTCCAGGTGTCTATTTAGTCAACTGGTTTCTTAGATGATACTCAGTAAACCCCTTAAAGATCTAAAACCTAGGAGGGGAAGGGGGGGTTGTGTAACAGCTGTTGTAAAGTGTGAAGTATTGAAACACCAAAACAAACAAAAAGGTCAAATAGCATCACTTTTGTCTCCAAGGCAGTATGTGTTACTTAGCTCACCTTTGAACAAAGCCATGGATTACATTTGTGCACTTCTTAATTGGTTTATAGGCTTTTCATGGAAATTCTCAATGACTGTTCTGATGTGGATGAGATCAAATTCCAAGAAGATGGCACTTGGTGTCCAATGAGACCGAAGAAAGAAGCTATGAAAGTGTCCAGCCAGCCGTGTACAAAGATAGAAAGTATGTGCAGGATAGCCACGGAGGGCAAAGCAATGAGACCCCCGCACCGTTGTCTTTATCGTTAACTTTGGCCACTAGACCTGCATTTGGAGCTTTGTTTGTGAACTGTATCTTTTGATCGTCTGTTACATACGTAATTTCCCTCAAGCGGTTTTTACTCTTACCTTAAGAAATTTGGTAAGGTGTATGTCACCTTATAATTAGCTTTTTCATAGTATATTTGTCATATATAAAGTAAATGAAATAATCATCCCAAGTCATTTTAATATAATGTGTTTGTTACAGAGTGAAAAATTATAAATGACATTTTTATGGATAGCTTTCAGAATTTTTTTGAAACTTTTGGGGGAAACCCCAAGTTTAGGTGTCCTTAGGCCACATAATCCATCTATGGAGGGTAGAGGCAGGTGCTCACAGGTTAGTTGCTAACGAAGTGAACAGACTGTTTCCATTTCTTTGTGGGAAGAAATTTGACCATTGCCTTTACCTAGGATGTATGCTTAACCTTCAACTCCCTATATCTGCCCACACTGAGTGGGGAAACTAAGGCACAGTTATAATAATTGAACCCATAGGTGAACTGAATGTTTCTTCTTATCTGACCATGTCCACTCACTGCATTTGAGTTTTGTGTTGATTATATTTGGCATTCTAACAATATAATGAATAGTGAGTATTCAGAGTAAAAAGTAAAAGTCACTATTTTATGTCACTATTAGTCATTCTTTTGGGGCACCTGGGTAGCTCAGTTGGTAAAACATGGGACTCTTGATCTTAGAGTCATGAGTTTAAGCCCCCATTGGGCATGGAGCCTATTTAAAAAAAAAAAAAAAAATCATTCTCCTTGATTGTTACCGAACCTGTAGGTAGAATGATTGAGGTTTCCCTCATCTTTGAGAAGAATAGTGATTTAGTTGAGTAGTTGCTGCTGCTTTTCCACTATCAGCCAGCCTTAGTTTTCTGTTAAACAGATTATAGGGCATAATGTAATTTCTGTGAAATGGTGAGTTAATATATGGTAGGTATATGTGGGCAGAAAGGAGAACCTAAGTGATCAGTAGATGGTTGATAAGAAGAGCTTCAAATATCTGAATAACTGAAATGAGAGGTTTGGAGTTTTTTCAGTTCACCGAGGTGAACATTTTTATCCAGTTTTGGCTTACAGAGAGGGGCCTATACATGCTTTGACACGGGTACCGCTTTGCTGTAATGGGAGTGCCTGATTCTGACTCAACACTGCCACACATCTATGAGAATACACAGCTAGTGAAGCCACATACTTTTGTCTGTGACTGGAGATTGGATCCCTAACCCCAGGCTGTCTGTAAAATGATTGCTTACCTGGGGAGACAGCTTGAGCAGCAGGATCTGAACAGATTTTTTGGCAGTACTGGGGAGATAGCTAAGAGCATGCTGTCCAAAGGAGGCTTTGACTGTCTGGCAGGGCATAGAGCTCACCTTTTCTCCCAGGTGAGCAGTCATTTTATAGATAGATGTCCAGAGTTAAGGAGTTAGTCTCCATCCATAGAGCAGAGTATGTGGCTTTTTACTGACTGTATATTCTCTTGGATGTGTATTGCACCTTTGATTTTTTTTTCTTTTCCTTCTCTTCCCTACATCAGGTTCAAGTGTCCTCAGTAAGCCTTGTTCAGTGACTGTAGCCAATGAGACAAGCAAGAAGAAAGTGGATGTTATTGACTTGACTATAGAAAGCTCTTCTGATGAAGAGGAAGACCCTCCTGCCAAAAGGAAATGCATCTTTATGTCAGAAACACAAAGCAGCCCAACCAAAGGGTTTGTTAATTTATAGTTCACTATTGTTTATTACACTTGGAACTAACTGTTCTTGGTATAGGTTTGTAAATGTCTCTTTGAGAGTTGCATAACCGTAGAAGGCTATTTTAATTTGCCTTTGTTCAGTTGAAATCTTTTCAAGAGAGCACATTGTTTAAAGGAAAGAAAATTTTGATGAAATTATTTACATCTTTGGGAAGTGAGAGTTCAGGTCTTCTCATGTCTGAGTATTTATTTCATATTTGATCCTTTTTGTCATTTTCTTGAACCAATTTGTAAGGAGTATATTTGGCGTCACAGACCAACATGAGGAAGCCTGGTGTAAAATGGAGTGTGGAATTGGGAATCTAACAAGTGTGGATTCCAATTTTGACACCATTGCTTACTCGTTCTGTGATCTTGAATGAAATACTTATTTGAGCCTCTTTTTTTGTGTTCTGTAAAATGGGGTTAAATGATGCCTACCTCATAAAATTATTTTCAGGTTTCAGTAAGATAAGGAAAGAGTTAAATTGATTGCCTTCCCTTTTCATCCTCTCCAGGGCAAACTATGGGCAAGTAAATGCATTCTAGCATGTAGTTTTTATGATTCATCTGATAGAAGCTGTTACTGTCCTGTATAGTGACAGGTCTGAATACTTAGCAATAGGTGCTTCTAAAAAATTTTGGAACCTGCAAGAAAGTAGCAGAGGGTTCCCTTGACATTCCTTGAACATATTGTTTCAGACTTGGGTGTGCCAGTCTTGTCCTTTGGGCCTCTCAGTGCACTTACTTTTTCTAATGGCTTTATTGGGTCGTTACTTATATACCATAAAAATGTCCCATCTTAACTATTAAGTTGCCCAGTTCATTGATTCTAATAAATTCAGTTGTCCAGTCATCATCATAATTCAGTTGTAGAATATTTCCAACACCTAGTTAACTTCTCTCTTGTTCATTTGCAGTTAATCCCCATTCATACCCCTAAACTAGGCAATTGTTGATCTTCTTTCCATCTGTATGAATTTGCCTGTTCTAGACATTTTATATAAATGGACTTCTACTCTGCATTTTGCTTTAAAAAGTCTGTGAGTTGCAGCTACCCAGCTCGTTCCATGAAATCAACATAATTCCTAGTACCCAAATGAGATTTGTACATTAACAACCATACAGAATGAAGCTGGCTCATATTAGAAAACTCCATGAGAGTTCTCAGTTCAATCTTAGGAAATCATTTAATTGTATATTCAAACAATATCCATCCTTAGGACAAAGTAGGGTACCTTCAGGAATGCTTTATTATTAGGAAATACATTGATAGAATGAATCTTGTCATAAGGATGACTGTGAAGTCATCTTAGTGGATTCTGGAAAGGTATTTAGTTCATCAGTAGCCATTCCTGATAGGAACTCTTTGAAATGTTAGAATTCACAATGGTTTGAAAGGTTTACCACTCTGGAGCTGATTGATTCTTAGGCTACGTTAATGAAAGAACCATAGTGTCCGGGATATATACCCATGCTAGTTTTATTCTGTTTATGTCTAAGTGATTTTCACTTAATACCATCTTAGTCCGTGTTGATCATCAGGAGATGAGAACAGGCTGGTAAATTGTGCAGATTGTAACGTGATGGATGGATGGGTCTACGGACTGAAGCTGTTAAACCAGGACAAGAGAATATGTGAATGTGCGAATATCTTGTAATTCTTAAAAGGGAATCGTTGATGAAGAGGATTAAGTTTATTCTTTGTTATAATATTTGGGAGATCTAAGTCCAGTGGAGGAAAAGATAACATGGAAAGACTTTCCATAGGAGCTGAACACTAAGAAAGTTGATGTTTTATACTAAAATCACATCTTCTGTGTTGAGGTAGAGTGGATGCCACCTGTCCCAGCGGGTGTCATGGATCCAGACTTAGGCTGTGGTTAGGTCACCTCTGTAATCCTTTCCAAGTCTTAATGCTTTTCTGGTTTTGTTCCTGGTCTTCCTTTCCATATTCTGTCTTGTGGCTCAGCATCCAACATTTTCATGGTTTTCCATTGCTGTAGAAGTTTATCATAGGACTTCTTGGCCAGTGATAGTAAGCAAATGAGAAAGAATAGAGAATAAGAAAGCAGGAAAAACTTGCCTTCAGTTAAATCCCGGAGATCTGAGCAGTTATTTTTTAGGAGGTACTGTTTTAGTAAAAATTACTCTTAAGAACAATTTCACAGTGCATCAAGAAGTAGAATGCATTCCACCTAGACATAACCTGTGTTAACATTTTGATGGGAATCCTTTTAGCCTCTCTCCTTATGTACCTACTGTAGTCCTTAAATGCATCATACAGTACCAATCAGAAGAGACCGACACCTTAACCTAAGACTTAGAGAAACCTCTGATATTTTTGTACATGGAAAGATAATTTTAAATATCATATCCCTACCACATTCCCTGAGCCAATGAATGATTGCTTTGCCATTAATAAGGTATTCTAAAGACAGAAATAGACAAGAATAGAGATAAATATGTATTTCTGTGGATTAAGACTCATTAGCAATTGGTAGCAAAATTGAGTCTTTTTTATGCTTGTATGATAAATTGGGAACATACAGGGAATTTCAGGTTTACGGATAAATATTCAAGTTATTGAACTGTTAACTCATTTTCAGACATCTAAATGTGGGCCAACTATGATGAATTCCGTGATCCAGTGCACATTGTAGAATACTATTTGCTGTCCAGCAATGTTCCAGCAGTATCTTTGTGCTGTGATGTTATAGGTAAAGCTACAAAAATTTCAAGCAGATACATACACGGGCATATGTATACATTAGGCATATGTACCTAATGTATACATATGCCTGTGTATGTATTTGCCAATTCCATGAGGAGGCAGTAACATGTTACAAACTTTAAATTTTTCTTATTACTTTATAGCATCACATTTTTATACCCACAGTTCCGTCAGATATAGCCATTTACATTTCTCCATGGTCTCTGTTATTCCATTTTTATAAATGCATCTATTTTTTGCATAGACATTAGAATCCTTTACCTTTCTGAATGTTGTCTTTGTGAATATTCTAATTAAAACCATAATCTGCTACCAGTACATAATTTGCTAATGGTAACAAATGGCTAATTTACCCATTCTATAAAAATTGAATTTGTGTTAATGGTTACAAAGTTCAGCTAATAGAAATTAATCTACATTAAATAGTTTTTCAGATGTGCTGAGGTTTTAGATGTTGATCTAATAATTTGTACCTTCATTGGATTTTGACGTTTTCACATATCGTGACAGTCAGCGTTTTGTATTGGAGAAACAAGGAGTAGTTACTTAATCATTTAAAGTTTCATGTTATGAGGTCAGAACCTATGCAATAATTAGATGTTACTGTGATGATAGTAAGTTGGGACACTGACTTGACTCTACAGGTGTAAGTAATGGGGCTTGGAGCAAAGGAGTTTTGTTATTGTCGCCTATAAATCTGATTCAAGTTCAGGGTTCAGTTCAGGGTCAAGACAAAAGACACTTTCAGTATGAGATATGAAAGAAAGAGAAGGGGAGCAGGAGGAAGGTAGGCACAGACATGCATATGTGTGTGTGTGTGTGTGGGGGGGGTGTATGGGTGTCTGTCTTCAAAAGCTTATCTCTTACATTTAAAAAATACGATTAAGATATTAATACTATGAGATAGAATAATCAGAGCCACTCTTTTAATCCCTTCCTCAGCATGAGCACGCCAGTCTCTTTCCTTTTTACCCCCTCTGCCCCGTTTCAGATACGTATTCCCATGTTGATGGTAGGATCACGTGTAATTTGAAAACGCTTTTGGTGATTACTTGTTGTACTTTTCATCCCTGTAGAGGACCACTGTTTTCAAACCTCTAGGAAAAGATATGTTTTAATACAACATAACTTATTTGATCTCATCCCCAGTTTGTTTTTTCCCCCCCCAGAGAATCTGCCTTTTCTAGTATTGTTCACCTCCTGCTTGTGATTTTAGGTCTCTAGGTAACAGTGGAGACCAGGAAGCCTTCTGATTCTAAGTTAGGCAGGTTGCTGTTTGGATGATGACTTCCATCTTCATCTACCTCTGGAAAATGTGTTTGAAATGCCAGGCTTCTGTTAATTGTCTCAAGTGTATTGTTCCCGGTGGATCCACTTTTAAGACTTCGGAACTCTGACCTGTGTTATTTATTCATTATTCTGAGAATAACACAGTTGTCAACATAGCCATATATGTACTCTGAAGATGCCTTCCTTTTCCACATTTCCAGTGACATCCATATTTTTGACAGATAGTGTAGAGTAAGAGCTGGACAAGATCGTCGTGTCATCATGCAAACTGGTTTTAGAATGACTCCAGTGCCTAAATAGGTTGTGATTATTTAAATGGTTTGAGGTTTAAATTGAAGTCATGAAATATTTTGTCAGTTGTTTAGGGTATGAAAAGTGTCATGAAACCATGTCATCAATTCTTACCGTTCGTATTTAATAATCTGAGCAGTGACAAGAAGAGTTCCAGCCAAAGGAAAGGACGCCTAGAGGTCCTCACGGTCCTCTTGGTCTAGCTTTGTGACCATGGTCCTAAGTTTCTGTTGGCTTCGTTTTTGTAATGGTCCCTCCCAGCTACATAATTCTGTGCCTCTCTCATGAAGCTTATAGTAAGTAGTTCATTGGCAGTGCTTTGGGATGCCAGCATTAATGTCCCTATGTCTCTGTCCCCTCTCCTTTTGTTTTTAGTTAATAACAAAGTTGTATTTTTCAAAATGTACAGTTGGTGGAGCCTATTTATGCCTCTTTACTAGCGGCAAGGCATCTCCACCCTTGGTGTTTCTGGTGTAAATCACTTGAACTCTATGTTTTGAAAACAGTTTAATGAGGCCTTTACTAAGGAGCTCCTGAAGGGGGCTGCCCTGGCCAGGGAATTGCAAATCTTCAATTTCTTAGAGACAGCCGCTGGGGTTAGAGATGGGAACTTCCTTGCAGAGTTTGTCATATGTGGCCTTGTCAAACAAGACCAGGTTAGTGATCTGAGATCCCAAACTTTGCCTTTGGACTATTTCTTTTTTGGTCTTGCCCCCAGATTGGTTCAGTGGGTCTTTGCCTTTCTTGTCTGATTTGCCTGCCTGTTTTTCTTCTTGTCATCCTGGGGTGGCATCAGGAAGATCAGAGAGTAGCTGCTACCACTGCAGCCTCACCAGGATGATGGCCAGAAGGGATGGCCACCGTCAGCCATAGGGTCCATCACATTGCTTATACTGTCTTGTAAGGTTCTAATTGTTTAACCTGGGCTAAGAGAAAATGAAAGCTCAATAGGAAGAATGCAAAATCATCTCTTTATTCCTGAGCATTAGAAAAAAAAATATGATTAACTAAACTGCTTCTTGAAATTATAGAGCTGTAATTGTGTGTGTGTGTGTGTGTGTGTGTGTGTGTGTGTGTGGTGTGTGTATATATCTATTAATCAGTTAATGTATTTTTAAAGTGTATTTAATTTGTATTCTTAGTAGCATGATTAGTTAATTTCAAAGTCTATAAACCCTCTTAGAGTAGATATCATAGTAACTTAACATTTTTATTTCTGGATGTTTTATATTAAGTCTTGAGAAATCATCTTATTCTAATTTCTGATTGCTGCCTATCGTCAGGTTGGCTGGCATTAGGATTGGCAATGTTGCCTCAGGTGATTCTCAGATAAGATTGCTAGTAATTAACACAGTTCAAGTTAGAATGGAAGAAATTCTGGTTGAACTGTATATAATAGATAGCTTTACTTATCAAGGTGCCGTGATTTAAATCCAATCTTAGGAGGCCTCAGTTTATTTCTAACTTTTTCTTTTTTCTTTTTTTTAACGTTTATTTATTTTGAGAGCAAGAGAGAGTGAGTGAGTGAAAGCAGGGGAGGGGCAGAGAGAGAGGGAGAGACAGAGAATCCCAAGCAGGCTCCACACTGTCAGTGCAGAGCCTGATGTGGGGCATGGTCTCGTGACCTGTGAGATCATGACCTGAGCTTGAAATCAAGAGTCACTTAACCGGCCGAGCCCCCCAGGTGCCCCTCTAAGTTTCTTTCTAGATACAGTTACTAATATCCACATCCATGTTACACATACATTCGTAAAAGCATATGTAAAATATATTTCTCTCTGTGGATGAAAGTTTTATGTATTCCTCCAGCACCGTACACTATGTTTTAATGCCAACTTGCTCTTATGTCACAGCTGCTGTTGAGAGCCAGCATACGTTCATGTTAAAATGAAGACTGTTATGAAAGAGGAGAGTAGAGTGGAGTACTGTGTAGTGAGTAGCCGCCGTGTAGTTGTGTTGAAACTTAGTGCGCTGACGACTGAGAATGCCCGGTGGTGCAGCCCTTCTCTCCTGTGAACTAACAGCCAGATTGTTTGTAATTTCCCATGCTATTTAAAACAGGGTTCTCATGTATCAGCCATCTTCTGTAAGGGTGCCCAGTGTGACTTCGGTTGATCCGGCTGCTATTCCGCCTTCATTAGCAGACTACTCAGTACCATTCCACCACACGCCAATATCAAGCATGTCATCAGATTTGCCAGGTATGTGAAGAGTTGTTTTCTCTTGTTACCAAGTTTTATTTGTTTTTCCTCTAAATCTGTGGAGCGAACGTAGTGTTACAATTTAAACGGAAATACTGAGGAAATTTGAAGCCTTCATATAAAAGTCGTATCTGTTTTAATATATCACCTTCAATTCCTGTCATTTTAACTACAGAGCAATCTGTGGATTACTGATGATAGGAAATCTAGTAGGACGGTAGGAAAGTTTTTTAGGGGTTGCTCTCCCTCATGAGGAATTTGTACTCGGAGACACTGTCTTTGTCATTGAAGCTTCGCAGATTCGGTAGAGTGTTCTCTCATAATCTTCTCGGTAGCCCATCACAGCTTCAGAACGTCCTGGTGTACCACAGGGTTAACATTATCAGTGGCTTTGCCCTGTGAGGCCGTTTTGCTCTGTAAAAATAGGGTCTACCAGCTCTTTCCTTAGAGCACTGCTTAATATTTAGGGATATCTTTTGAAAAAGTCAAGGCTGCTCGGATAACCTTAGAACCAAGGCCATATTATGAAATTTGGAACTCCCCCACAGACCCCCCACTTTTCTTCCCTCCATAGCCATTGTTTTTGTAGGCATTTTTGATCAATCAAATTGGAGCAAGCTGAAGCCAGTGCCTCTTACATTCATGACTTTCCTTCTTTCCGAAGGGCCCTTTTAGTGGAATACCCTTCTCTTTTCCTGTTAATAATCTTCTTTTCTAGATTTGTAAAGTTACTTTTGACCTACAATTTATTTTTCATATCCCTCTATATGAGGCCTTTATTTCAAGCACAGCATATATTTTGTTGGGCAAAATTTGTGTTGTTGAAACAGTTGATAGTTGTGGTACCTGGCCCAGTGTAATCTTGCCACTTGAAATTTATTCAGATTATTTGAGTAAAATTTAATGGAGAAGAATAGACTAATAATAGTATCTATCAAAAAATTTCAAAAAACCTACTTAACCATCTATGTTTACTCCGTATGTACTTGGGGAATTGGCATTTTAAAACTTGGTTAAGTCCATCGGGCACCAATTAAAAAATATTTGTTGTATACAAAGCTTGATTCTAAGGTACAGGGGCAGTTTCATGGTCCACAAGACAGATGGAAACTCAGAGATACTTAGTTCGTAACTGCCAAGTTTTCCTTTAACTGTGGCTAGTTTTAAAGGAGGTTGAAGAGTGTGTATCATCTTCATGTGTGTTACAAACAAACATTCCAGAAGGATTCGTTTTCCTAAAGACCTTGAAATCACAAATAATCCTGAAAAAACTTTTTGTTTACGAAAGTGACCCTGGCCATTTAGGAATAGAATAGCCACAGTTTACAGATCATTTGTTTTCAAATTACGTGAGTCTGGATGAATTTTTAATTTTGGAGAATTGACATTATTTCAAAGTTTGGGGATAAGGGGAGACTATAAAAAGTGCAGGCGTAAGAAGCAATAAGTTATGTGAACTGTGTATTTTGTAAAATACGTTCCAAGCTGGTATTAAGGAACTAAGACCGATATGCAGGGCTGATACTTAGCGAGTGTGAACTAGGATGGTGACACTGCTTATTAGAACGTTGACCTGCTTTCTTACCGTTTGATAAATTGAACAGAATAGGGTCTGTTGTACTTCAGAAGAATTACCAGTTTGTCATCATCTATGAATTATGCAGTAGTTGCTACATCTAAATAGTTTAGTTTTTACTTTGTTTTATTGTTAATGTGCTCTTCTGTAGTTAGTGCTTATTTTAGTTTTATTTTTGTGCATAATTTTTATGTAATTAGTCCTACTGTGCAGAGTTTTCATATTTATAAATTTAATAATTTATAATAAAATATTAAATAGAACAAGAATGGAGAGATGACAAAGTTTTAATACATTTCTTAACATTCCTTTTAAACATCATAAATATGAATCTTCTGAATCTGCAGGAGAACAAAGAAGAAATGATATTAATAATGAACTGCAGCTTGGATCATCTTCTGATACTGTGCAACAATGAATTACAAAATAAAACAAAAAATTTGTATTTATGGAATGGAAAACAGCTTGATTATTTCAAGAAAGAATATGACTGCCTTATTATTGCTAGTGCCATATTGTCAGGTGTGAATGGTGCTCAAAAGTTGTACATTAAAATTGGAAAGTGCTAAACATTTACATACTTAATGTTTTGTTAAAGTTCATGGCTCAAGTAAGGAAAATGTGGTGTTATTAATAAGACATGTAGAGTCAGTTTCACTTAAGGAAGCATTTAAAATCCAGAAACTACAATTTCATCAGTGTTAATAAAACATTTAGAATGTACCATCTGAATTTTTAACACTACCTGCTTTTTAGTTAAAAATAATTGAGCGTTTTCACCCATGAAATATGTAGGTGGGCGTAAAAACATATCAGTACAACATATTGCAGTTGAAACTTACGGTGAAATAAGAAAACAGCATTTTACTAAACTTACAAAAACAAGGCAGCAATGTTTTAATCAGTATTCATGAAACCTCATCTATTTCGTGTAAGAGTTTTAATAGTATACTTAATATGTAAAATGCAGGACTTTGATAATAGTTTAAAGTTTTTTTGTCAGAAGGAATAACATCTGAAATACCGCATCAAACCTCAGTGTTAGTGTTTGAGAAAAAATGGTTTCAGTGAAAGTATTTCATTACAATGTTGGATTTTGTATAGAGAGCATCTGCGTAATGCTAGGGAGAAAGTCAAGTTTAACCAAACTTAGAAACATTTCTAGGTGTCTTATTACGGCATTTTATAAGTCACCATATTCAGTTATCTTTGGATAAAGTGTCAAAAGATACAGATCAAGTGTCTTAAATCCCTCATCGGTATATATTGACTGGCACACATGAAATGATCATCAAAGACAATTAGAGTACATCTGAAGAGCTGAGAATTGAACTAATGAAAAAGTGAAGCATCTTTGCACCTTGCCGGGCAGCCTCCAGTGCTGGAGCTGCACAAACCGTTTGAAGACTATATCAAGCCTGTATATTTATCTCAATTGGTTATGAAGTGGGAATATTTAAACATGTAGAAAATGAGCATTTTTGAGTGATTTGGCTCCAATACACAATATTGCAAGAGATATTAATACTTCCTTCCTTTAGCTTTATAAAAAAAAAAGAAAGGTTTAAGTTACTCAAATGGACTGAGTGATTGAACAGACATTAAAAGTGATTGAACATACAAAATTAAGTAAGCTACAAAAAGCAGAAGCTATTTTAAAAAGAAAAATGTTATACCATTTGAAGCAAAACCAAATTAATAAAATTAAGTCCATTAAAAGACATGCCAATAAACTGTCTTTGTGACTTGGTCAATAGTATGAAATGTTGACTATAAAATTCAAAAGGTACTATAAGGGCTAGACAGATTTTGAGTTACTCTCTTCAGAAGCACAGGATTTGCTGAACAATATTAATGTGAAGAAACTCTTGGCTTATTGAGATGTCATCTAGTGAGTATCAGTTTAATGGGGAAGTCGTTGGAAAAGTTCGTTGTGATCCCCTTTGTCCAGTTTTGGCTCAAATTCCATTGTATCATATAGCTAGTGACAGGCATATGGAGTGAAAAATCATATTAACAGTTTTTAAAGATGCTTTAGAAACTGATTTCATTGAAATGATTGGTGCTATAGCGTGTATCACTTGATAAGCATTTTTATCATATCCTTAGAGATTATAAGGGAATAAATATACTTTAAAAGAGTTATAAATTATTCATATTGGTTATTTAATATATTAAATATCATTTCCACAGATATTCTCTATTTTGAGTAACA
This sequence comes from Leopardus geoffroyi, assembly GCF_018350155.1. Classification (NCBI taxonomy): domain Eukaryota; kingdom Metazoa; phylum Chordata; class Mammalia; order Carnivora; family Felidae; genus Leopardus; species Leopardus geoffroyi. Next base: position 66,846,495 of record NC_059339.1, on the reverse strand, counting down.
GTCTAATATCAGACTTGTATTCTGTATGATCGTTATATTTGAGGTGACATTGAATGCTAGCATATAAAAATTCATAGAATTGAACAAGAAATTGGCCTGTCTCACTGACCTATACCTAGTATGTGATTTTTTTTTTTTAATGTTTTGAAATTTAGGGAGGTTTAGGGGAACTGACTTTGAAGTTTATTGCTAGACTTTTCACATCTGAAAATTTTTACTATTTATTGTTATAATTTTAATACTTTAAAATGGTATTACTGGGCAACCTTTTCCACATTCCTGTTTCTAAAGCTTAATTGGAGAGTCCCAGATCTTTGGTTCAGAAAACTGCATTAGCTTATAACCCAGTAAACCGTAAGATTTGGCTTGTTAGCGAGCAGCAGTTAACCAGGTGCTTGCTTTGTGCAGAGCACTGAACTGTGTACTACTCTTGATGTGGGGACAGAGTGACAGAGAGCAATCCATGAAACGGATCTCTGTTTAAGAAGTACTACTTTAGTTGAAGCTCAATGTGGTTGGTGTATTTCTAAAAAAATAAATGTGAAGTATCTTTTAAGAGCCTAAGTATGGTTTTTTTTTTTTTTTTTAATAGTCCGAATCCAGATCATTCTCTCATCATTTTTATTGCTTCTCATTCTATTAAATGATGAAGGGGAAAAGTTGACTTTGACTAGTCCTCCTCTGGCAGTTTTTGGACTGCTCCCTTTAAGTCTCCGGGTGGTGGTTTTTGCAGTTGTTTTGTGAGGGAATATGTTCATTTTGGGGTTTTATGCATCTAAATCTCACTGATCATGGTATTGAACTTCTCTGTGGCAGAATGGTAAGCACTTACCCCAAATGTTCTATGACTCATGATAAATACAAAATGATTTGGGGAAATAATTCTTGTCTCCAAACTATGAGACAACTATTAACAAAACATTTTTGTTTTAGGTTTGGATTTTCTTTCCCTTATTCCAGTTGATCCCCAGGTATGTATCCTGAATTTAAGCAACTAATTTGTATTTGATTGTTGGTTATGTCATACTAACTAAAAAATGACCAGTTGCATAAAATCAGGACAGTCAACTTGCAGTTACTTAACTTGATGGAAAGGAATTTCTATGTAAATATTTCACAATTTTATTTGGAGGACTACAGTTGCTGTTTTTAAATTTATGATATTTTGACTTAATACCTGAATTTTTAATTATATTTTATTTAGTTTTCAGAGTCAGTTAGCATTTCTTACAAGCATTTGGGTGATTAAAGTGAGGGGAAGCAGTGCTGATGACTGGAAGTTAAAATTTCAGAGATTATCTGTGAAGCACTCGTTCTATGCATAGAAAATAGCGGAAGCTGATTCAACAGTCCTGAATCATTAGCTTGATTCTTCCTTGTTTTTAAAGGCCGTCAGATACAGACTTTGGGGATGCCCCAATCCAAAGTTGCTATAAACCGATCATTCCGGTTTTCTCTGTCAGCAGTAAGAAACTCGAGGATCCCAGGGACCCAATAGTAAACGTGGACTGACGGACGTATATATCAGAGGCAGAACAGGGGGAGAAGGGAAAGGCATGGGGAAAGCAGATGGGGAAAGTGCAGCAGAGAGTGACTTTGAGAGAATTGTTGCAGGTAGGGAGGGCCAGAGGAAGACCCACAGAGCACTGCTTCATAGGCTGCAGAGGCCGCTAACCACAAGTCTTATACCGGCCTCCTGTGTCCGTACTCTGTATCTGATCACGCAAACAACACTGGAAATTTGGGCCCAGGATAACGTGTGCAGAGTGAGGAATTTCTTCTCACTCTGAGTCAACTCTGTTACATTAGTAGATTCTATAGCAAAAGTATCTATATATCTTTCTAGGAAATGCATTCTTCAGGCTTGAAATATTACTGAATCTTTAAGAGAACCACCCTTCTAAAAAATGATCTTAGAACCCATAGGATTTTGATTTCATAGTGCTATTTGGCATCCTTAGTGTCAGGCTAACTTATTTGATAAGCCAGTAGAAGGGTAAGGTTGTGCCTTCCGTTTTCCTTAGAATCCTTAGATTTGTCCTCCTTTACCTCCATAGTACCCCCCTTAGGCCCTGTTACCTTTGTGCAGATACGTGCCAATACACGTGGTTAGATACACATGGTTAGAGGTAAAATGGCTGCACCCTGAGTATGACAAGAATTCGTAGAGCCTATTGATAGCAGAACTGTGGTATCTAGCGTTCATCTTATAAATGAAGAGAGTACCTTTTTACTACTAGACAGTCAAAAACTGCCTGAGAGGAAGTAGAAATACAATGTAAGTTTCTGGGCTTTTTTCCAGAATGTTTAGCGGAAAATCAGAATTGATTCAATTTTAAAGAAGTTTAATGCCTTAGAAGTCTACTCTCTTTAGAGCACCCGAAACGCTCTCCCCCCTTAACCAGTATCCCTTTGATCTCTTTGTGTATGACGTTTATTTTATGGATGAACCAAGACCGTTACCCATGCTAAAAACACTGAACTACTTTTTCTGTCAGGCGGCCTACATTTCGGTCGTTGCTCTTCCACTGATTGGCAGCATGAGCCTGGGGCTGTCGTTGCCATTTTAAGATTTTTTGGAAGATCGTGTAGTGAAAAAAACTTCAGTTTTAAGTTACTGTTTGGTAACTTAGTGTCTCTAACGATAGGCTGAAATACTTTATAGAATTGATACCATTGATTGAATATTCTTACTGATCTTTTTTCAAATAGTCGATCTGAAGACAAATTTTTAGGACTCCTCCTCTTGTGTATAACTGGTCCTCACTTATTTTACTAAAATCAGTCGGTGCTGCTGTTTCTCACATAAAATATTTTCGTGGCGGTATTTAGCTCTTGTCTCTCTACTCCTCTTGGACGATATTATAGTGTTAAAACTTCAGGTTTGAATTTGAGAGTCAGCGATCAAGATGGTAAGGAGACTTGAAATTGGAATTCTTGAAGGGGGGCAGTATCAAGCCCCACAAGGAAGATTATATCTCCTTTCAGATTTATCCCCAAATTTTGTGATTATGTGGGATAATTCTCTGTTCTGGGTATCCTGTGGTAGTTAGCTACTGTATGGTCTCTGTTTTAGAATGAATGCTCTCCTCCTGATTACACAGGTATCATTTCATGTCTGTCTAAAGGATTCAAGTGGTACTGTTGAGTTGATCAGTCTTAAAATTCTTGCTAAAGAGTCTGATTGACACTAAATATTGAAAGAATTATTGAATTTTGTACTAGCATTTTTGCTTAATGCCATTAGAAATAAATATTGTTAGCCTTTATGATATGCTTTAAAGCTGGCATAAATGCATTTAGTGAGCAAATTCTTTTTGAGGTTAAGTATGAGTCATAATGGTGGGGCCAGTATTTACTATTAAATAATCTTAGTAGTTGTTGACATTTTGTACTTGGACCTGTATACTTGGTCTACAAATTCTGCAAGACTTGAGAGAATCAAAAATATGCTGCACTCACTAAACAGTAAAATAGCTAAAATCATACCACCTTCCATCCGAAGATGTGAAGTTTTGAGAAATTCTAAATCCCACTAGGATTTAAATATGTGGCTATCACTTATGCATATCTAACAATTTCTAGTCTCTTTATTTAAAACCAATGTAGCCTCTTCCTCATCGGCATCATTGTTTGTTTCAAGCAGTACTGTCCTCCTATGTTTTTGGATAGTCTCACCTCACCCTTAACAGCAAGCAGTACGTCTGTCACCACCACCAGCCCCCATGAAAGCAGTACTCATGTTAGTTCATCCAGCAGCAGGAGTGAGACAGGGGTCATAACCAGCAGTGGAAGTAACATTCCTGACATCATCTCATTGGACTAAAGGAGGACTCCCTCGATTCTAGGAATCATTCATCAAAACTGTTCTTTCTTGGATCTCTGGTCCGTGGAAGCTATTTTTTTTGTAACAGTTACTTTGCTATTTATTGAAACGTCAAATGGATTCTTTTGCTTTCTGAGATGAATGCAGATGACTACAGCAAGAACCAAATGACATGCAAGGATTTTTCTTACTCATGCTGTACTGAGCATCAGATACATTCGGCCATAACTATCTTCTCGAGAGATGGATTTCAGTTTCATGTGTTACTGGATGGATTCTGCATACACATCGGTTAAAAATTTTTTTTGTTGTAATAAACAGCAATAAAATTATGTAAATATTCAAGTAAACTTTTTTCTAACTAAAAAGATGTAATCAGTGATTCTAAAATGACAGCAACTTCTGTTTAACCTGATGTGAAGGCAAGATACATGGAAGGAAGTCGTGTTTGCTGAATGAGTCCTTTCCGCGGAGATTTGTTCCATTTCATTGAAGTAATGAAACCCTGATAAGTGGCCACAGCTTGGGTTCCTCTTTTCTTCCCGATATCAGCCATCAAAGAGAAATGGCCTGTGTTGTGTATTTTCCCTGGTTGTCATTTACACTTTGATGTTGTTTGCTAGCAATTGCAGAGGAAAGTTCTGGGACTTGGCTGCTCTTTATCAATGATAGTGCTAAAGAACGCTATGCAGATTCTGCCCTGACATAACGTGTGTTATTTTTGGTAATTGTACATGCTCATTCTAGAGATCTCTATAAAATTGGGCTTGCCTTCTCGAAAAAGAAATTCTATGCAGCCTTTGAATGTTGAGTGAAATGTTTTTGGAGTAACGTGGCTAGAATGTTCATTAGAATTTTGTTCACACTGACCAGAAATATCGAGAGCTTTGAGGCAGCAGAAGACCAGATTGGGGCGGCGGGAATAACAAGAGTTTAATCTCTTCCTAGGAACTTCTTTGGCTCATTTGTTTTATAGAATAATACACAAATACTTGTTGAACCTTTTCAGATTTTACTAACACTAAGAATGCAAATATGGTTTAGGACCCTGGTTTTATTTCTCACCAATACAGTTTCAGTGTCCGTGATGATTTTCAAACATAAAGAAAACACAAACAATAGCAAGGCATGGGGACTGCATCAGATTTCCTTTTTTTTAAAAGGCAATCTTTCCTGATACCATGAAGGACAAACAGAATTAGAAATGTGTGAATTTGAGTAAGGAAGGTTTGGGGAGAGTGGCCTGTAGCCCACTTTGAAAACCACTCATTCAGAATGTGCTTGATTTTAAAAACCTCAGGAGACTGAGTTTTACCCTTAGAGAAACATTTCTATCCAAATTTTCTATTTCCCTTTGTTTCATTTGGCTTCCTAAATTTTTGAGTTCTCAAGGAATTAATACTTCATGTTTAGCTTTCTCTCCCTAGCTGTGTCTATTTGAAAAATAAAACCCTTTTTAAAAATGACTTAATCTAACTGATTTCTCAAACCAAAGTGCCCAGATGAAGAGTCTCCCAATGTCAGTTAGACTAGGGACACAGTCGCATTACTTCAGGGCTGGTGTAACTCCCAGAAGCTGATTTGTCACTGCTTGGGTTTGTTTTGTTCTGTTGTTTTGTGGGTTTTTTGGTTTGTTTGTTTTCTTTTTCTTTTTCTTTTTCTTTTTTTTTTTTCCTCTCAACACCACCTCAAGTTTTCAGGGCCACTGCTGTCTTTGTAAACAGACTTAATTTCATGTGATTTTCTTACATCATCCCCCCCTTTGGCTACATCTTCCCTTTACTTAATGTGTTACCCCCTTTTGGAGAGCTGCTTCCCATTAAAGCGTAGAAACAAAACCACGTCTCCCTGCCCGGGTTGCACCATGGTGGCCATTTTACTTGGTTGGTCATCAGATCTCCAGTCTGTGTTACAATCTTTTGGTCCAGGTAGGGAATTTCTTCTAGTAAAATTTTCTGTTGCTGCTCGAAAGACAGACGCGATTTCTGTTCACTCTGTAATCAGATAGAAAACGTAACCCTGATTTGTGTGGTATAATTTGTTAATAAATAAATGATGTATATTTGTTACCATTTTGCTACCCTGTAGATTCTCAGACTCCCCCTCCCCCATTTAATCTACTACAGAGTTTTATAAGGTAAATGGAAATACTCGTAGAAGTTCATTTATGTACTTGGTTCTTGTAACCAATACCTCTGTGCTTTTGTAGTTTTGCTTTGTTTCCTTTTCTACTATTTTATGTGAACAGTTTTAGTGTTCATTTTTGGTGCTTTACACTGAAATTACATACAAGATTTTAATTTATACAGGCAACTAATGTTTTTAAAAACACATTTTTAAGTTTATAATCTTAAGATTGGGCTTTTAGTATGTTATCTTTGAAGGTGAGTATTTTCTTTATGCTTTTGCCTTATGACAACAGCATGATCCATTAAGCCATTACGGTTTCTTTTCGTTTTCATTTTTGTTTTTTTTTAGTATGGTCACCAAATACTTTTACTGAGACCCTGACTTTTCAGCAGTGTGTTTTGCTTGCCCAGATTTCTGCTTAACCAAGTGTAGTACAGTTTCAGAGGACATTGTCTTAGCTGTCAGCCAACCAGTGATTATGTGGACTATCTTGTTTAAGGAAGGGAACTGCTGCTTCTAGTCTCCTCTTACAAACACGGAGGCAACCTATAGTTTTGGTCTGTATTCCTGTGTAGAAATGGGAAGGGCTTTTCTTGCCTTTGGTGACTCTTGGCACTGTAATCAGTGCTGAATATAGCTTCACAGCTAAGCTCTGCTTACATTCACAAACTTTCTGACCCTAAGGTGAGCCGCTTTAGGATTTTATGTCTATTTCTGCCCAGAAGGTAAAAATCCTTGGCACGTGTCATAGGATAATTAGATGGCCAAATGAAATAATAGAGCTAAATTCAGGTTATGTGGCACTTATCTTAGAACGTGCTTCAGGAAAGCTAGGATGAAAATACTATGATTAGGCGAGGGTTGTAACAGCGTAAGTAAGTTGAGCCATATAACTCTTGGTGTAAGACAAGTTTCTCTAGGGTAGAATCTTAAGGAGTTTGAAGAAAGGTTAAAATGTTGGACTGTAGGTGGAATGGTATTCAACAGAGACTATTTTGACTTTGAGATTAGACCTTTCAGGCATTCTGCCTTCAGACCAGTCCTGGACACGTGTCACTTAGTAACCAAGTTTGTTTTTCTTCTGCTAATAGGTATTCATTAGTTAATTTTGTCTTTTTCAGTAAATTTAATTCTTACAAACCATTAGTTTAATTCTCAAATATGCTTTTTATTTCTTTCTAGCCCCTAATTGGTACAAAAGCACTTAACTATTTCCTTTTTTTCCTCTTTTTTTTTTTTTAAGTAAACACTTGTTTTCCTAATTTTTTTTTCACTTTGAAAAATGCAGAACAGTGCGCCATTTAAACTTGGTTCTGATGTGTTTTGTGGCCCTGGATCCACGTGCTGTGGGAACTGTCATTAAGATCAGTGATTGCTGGCTTGGCCCGCTTCACCATCTTTTCTGCTGCAGTTCCACATGAATATGGTGAAACTTGGGGAAAACAATTTAAGAAGTTCTCTGCCATTTTTTGTTTCTGTTTTTATTTTTAGTCTGATGCTTTTGTCAAATGAATGGTTTGTAGGCCCCCTTTTTTTGTTGTTAGGAGCCACACTCCCAATTCCTAGCAGAACAAATAAAGCTGTATAAAAATGCCCATTCTTCTTTAATCCTTGATTCAATAATGTTTGTTTTTTTTGTCTATGCCAGTAATACTCATTTTGGAAATTTTAGACAATACAGAAGGCTTATAAAGAAAAATAATAATTGCTTGTATTACATCACCCAAGAAAAAAAAGCCCTTTGATATTTTTGCATATTCTTGCCAGTCTCTTTGCTTCTTGTACGTGTTTTTACGTAGGTTTATTCATTCTCGGTATAATTTGTATCTTGGTTTTTTCCTCCGTCTACATGTCATTAAAAACTGTCAACTCTTATTAATTGCTTGATATTCCATTGTATGGATGTGCCATGATTTGTGTAACCTTTCCCCATGGAGCATTTTAGATTGCATCTCATAAAGTTACAGCAAATGTCTTTGTGCATAAATTATTTCCTTAGGGCGAATTACTAGAGGTGGAATTTCTGGGTCGAGGATATGAACGCTTTTGTAGTTCTTGACTCATGCCACTTTTCCAAATGATTTTACTGATTTGTACTCCAACCATATGATATGAGAAGAACCCTTTAACCATATTTTTCAAGAATATGCACCGTTTACCTTAGTGCCAGCGTCCATACTATGACCCTCAACCCTCCCCACCCTGGTGAGCGGGGGCTGATTTGGAAATGGTTGGCAAAGATGTTCCCCGGCTGTGTCAGTTTCAACTACATCTACCTGACATGTTCCAGAAACACCTGCCTAAGATATCCAAGTAATTTTTCACATAGTTTTACTTGCCCTGTGAAAGTCCATTGTAAGACTGTATTTTCCATCCTAGTTAGAAAGTCTTGACTTTTTTTTTTTTTAATAAAGCATTTGTGCCTAGGGCCAGCCCTTAGTAGCCAGCTTTCTTTTTTCCTCTCTGTAGGCTCCATTTTGGGTTTTCTGAGCTCCCCAAAGCCAGTAGGATCTCCTGAGCCCAAGGCAGTCCAAACCAAACTGGAAGAGTGGTAAGGCTAAACAATGAAAGCAGGGCCAAATTTTGCTTGTTTCACTTTGTGTTCTTTTGTGTTTCCAATGGCATCTTGGTGTTCTAAGGGCAGCTCTGGCGAAAGAAAAACATTGCTTCCTCAGATGTTCAAGGTGTGTTATTTTCTTGATTGGCATACCACATAATTTCCCAAACTGCTTTTTATTTCAGAATGGCTTTTAAAGCTTCCTTCATCTTGTGTTCTCAAAGCTTATTAACTCTTAAGTGAAGAAGAATATTGTGTTATAAAATAGAATATGCCTCTTATTTTGGCCTTTGTCAAACTATTCAGATATTCAGTATGTTTTATAAGTGTTTATGGGATAGAGTAGAATAAAAGATCTGGTCCCAGGCTTCAAAGGGCTCGTAATCAACTTTTCAGAAATCAAGAATTCTTAACCTACGTTGTGCTAAGAATTTTACAAAAGTGTCTCATTCCTTACAATAGCCCTTCAAAGGAAAGAGGTATTGTCCACATTTAACAGATAAAGGACTAGATTTAGGAAAGTTTCTCAGTGGACTTGGAAGTCTTAAACGGACCTACGTCAAAAGCCCTCATTAAATGGAAGTGACATTAATCAGGCTATTTGGGAATCTAGACATAAGATCATGAGAACTGATTTTAGGTGATGGCCCCAGGAATATAGAAGGAGGACACTGGAGCCATTTCAAAGGAAGACTCAAGATTCAGTGTCGTGAATAGATACAGGAGTAGGGGCTGAGTCCATTTCTCAAGCCTGGATAACTAGGGTAATGATGCTGTTTACAGAGACAGGAGGCAGTTAGAATGGGCATAGTCGTTTAGGAAAGACCGTGAGTTTGATGGTAAGCATGAGATTTCAAAAGGGAAGGGTCCACGAAGCTCATGTTTGCTTTTCTGCAGTCTTTTAAGATGTGCAGCCTTCCTTCATCTGCCATTTCATCCACTTGCCTTCATTCTGTAGGTATTCTGGTCACTCCCAGTTGCCCATCAACCCTTTTTGCTAAACCATGCTCACGGCGTCTCAGCCTTTTCTTTGGATTTTTCCCTTCACTGCCTTGTCACCCATACCCTGCACCTCTCGTCAGTGTGGGCTGTGTTCACTCACATTCCACGTAACTTAAAGAGGTGGGTGGTTGCTGCCCTTTCTCTGTTAGTTTCTAAATAATTTTTCCCAAGGCCTCTGACAAAAATATGCCCCATTTGTAGCCCATGCCAAGGTTATACTGTTAGTACTTCTACTCCTACCAAGGAACCTGATCGTGACCTTGGATTTGCTGAAGGCGTCGCTTCCTGACTCACCGTGTTTCTTGCCGTCTCTGACTTTGTAGTTAGTCTTCAACGTTTTGATGGATGATCCATTCAACAGTCTAGCCTGTAAGGTTTTTGGTTACCTCCAGTTTCTTCCACTGAAATGTCCGGCCACTATCTCACCATCTCACTCCTTGTATTTTCTCTGTATTTCTTGTCTAAGGCTCCTCCTTCATTATTACAGCCACAAACATATCCTCAGACCCCTCCTTCAGGGTCATCTATTCATCCTTTGATTTGACATTGCATGTTCCTTTTGCCCATTCTTGTCAATTATCACAAGTGTGACTACTCTCAAACCGCACCTGTGTCTGCAGATGACCTTACTTCCTGATGCACTCAGAAGATTCAGTATGTCGGCACGATTTTGTCTCCACGTGTGCCCACTTTCATTCTCCTTCATTCCAGTCTGAGGATGAGGTGGGCCCAAAGGCCAATTCAGCCATATGGGCTTTTTGACTCTTGTCTCCTTTTGTCATCCTCAGGACCTTCCTCCATCACACTTCCTCTTTCCTGCCTGCCTTTCACCTCTCTACCGCTGCTTTTGGCCAACAGAATCTCAGTTATCCAATATTAGGTGGTATTGTTACATGCCAGGCATTATATCAGGTTCTCAGAACACAGGAGAGATCCCCTTCACCAAAGCTGTGCTTGAGTAGAGTGAAGATGAGTGAAGTAGGGAGATTACAGTGCAGTGGTACAAGGCAAAATACAGGGTGCTGCAGTAGTGTGTAGACGGGGCCATGAATTGATTTCATGGCCGTGTCGCACAAGTAGGACCATGGGAGTGGAGGAGCTGTCAAGACGATGGCAAATGTTCAGAATAGCTGGACGTCTGCTAAGGAGTATTAGGAATGCAAGAAATCGTGAAGGGCCCTGTAAAGACGTGCGAAGGATGGAGGTGTTCTCACGGTCATTAACAGCAGCGTTCGTTGAGTTTGGTACAATGGTCTCCATTTTACAAGTGTGCAAACACATCGTGAGAGGCTGAGTGACTTGCCTGTGGCCCCCTCGTGAGTGGGGAGGTGGGCTTCAAGTCCAGCTTCTGCCACCCCAGGCCGTCCGTGGTCGTTCTGCCTAAACAGTACGTATTTCCTAACACATCACCCCATTTATAATCCTACATGGCACTTGCCACAACCTGTGCTTATTTTACGTGTTGGTTCACTGTGTTGTCTGTTTCCCTTACTAGATTGTAAGCTCCGTGAGGGCAGGGGTGATCTCCTTTCGCTTGCATCCCAGAGCCTAACAAGGTGTGTGGTGCAAAGTAGGTGCTCAATAAATATTCGTAAATCAAGAAATGGTGGGTAACCGTTTGTATTTGACTTGTGCTGACTGGAACTGATTTAATACGCAAGCAGCAGACGTTCACCAAGAGAGGAAAACAAGAGGAGGTACACATTTGGGGCAGAAGGTGGGCTTGGGATTTGGGAGGAAGTCAGTGCAGTGACCTAGACTCCAGAATCTTACAGGGAAGAGCCCCGGGAATGGGGAACTGGTAGGGCAGTGCACACTGAGGATATGTGTGCAGACACAGCCTCCTGTGTGTATATACAACTGCGGAAATTCTGTGTGTAATCTATGTACTTAGGACCACTCATCCCGGTCAGGTACACCGCACTGAGTTACACAGTACAATCATAGATGTAATTCTGGTTTATCAGCTATAGTCTCTGAAGGCCAACAACGACCCAAGTCATCACGGGACTCTGTACTTTGGAGTTGGAACAAGAATCAGTTAACGTCAGTTGCAGGTGTCTCTGGAAGTCATGCCCACATGCCATTAGATGAGCAATAGGTGTATCCTAAAACACACTGGTAGTACTGAAACCACGGAGGTGTAAGAGCCCAACCAGAGAAGTCAGTGAGAGAAGTTCTAGAAAAGGAACACAAGGAGATTGAGAAGAAGCACCTGTGGTAGAAAGGAAATCGGGAATGATACCAGAGAGCCCAAAACCATAGAGTATTTCAAGAAGAGAGTAGTCGGTGGAGTTAATAGTTCCTATAACGTAAAAAGTATCCATTAAAAAAAAAAAAAATGAATTTCAGAAACACCGTGTTTGATTGAATTTGTACTTAATTGATTGTAACGGCTTCATGTAAACAAAACCTAATTAAACTATGCCCCCTTGCTTTCAATCCCATTGACTTTAGTAAGATGCAGCCTCGTACGATGTGGGGGAGGAGTAAATATGCATCTATCTTAGAATTTAAGAGTTATGATAATCTCTCTCTTTCCCTGGTTTTCTCAACCAGACCATATCTACTAATTTCACCAAGAACAATGTCAGTGGCACGATGAGGGTAAATCTAGGTTGCAGTGGGGTGAGGACTGCAAAGTACAGACATGAAGTGTGCAAGTATACACAACGCAGCTGGCTCTGATTCACGGTGAGGCTCTAGCAACAGAAACGTGTATGGTTGAGGGAATCTTTTTTTTAAGATGGAAAAAACTTGAGTCTCCTGTTTAAGTGCTAACTGGACAGTGGGATGCAGTCCGTAGAGAGGGAGAGGTGAATGTGGGTGGTGCAGTAGGGGTTGGCCAAGATCATTGGTACATCTAGATTCTTAAGCAAGAGGGAGAAGTTGGGATCCCTATCAGAGGCATATGAGGGATGGGTATGCACACAGGTGTGTCAGTTGGATAGCAGAGAGTTTGAAGTTTTCATCTAATGGTTTTGCTTTTATGTTTTTGAGAACCAAGAGATACAAGGACAATAGAGATAGAAATAACAAGTGTTAGCAAGGCTGTGGAGAAAAGGGAACTTCTGTGCAGTGTTCATGGGAATGTAAATTGGCACAGCCACTATGGAAAACATTACGGAGGATCTTCAAAAAATCAAAAATAAGACCATACGATCCAGCAATTCCACTTCTGGGTATTTGCTTGAAGAAAATGAGAACACGGATTCAAAAAGATATATGCGCATCTATGTTTGTTGTAGCATTATTTATAATAGCCAAGATATGGAAGCAGCCTAAGTGACTTTCAACAGATAGATTTAATAGATGTATGGATAAAGTGTGTACATACACACACACACACACACACACACACAACAATATTATGCAGCCATAAAAATTATAAAATCTTACATTTGCAGCAACATGGAAGGTCCTAGAAGGTATTATACTAAGTGAAAGAAGAGAAGGAAAAATACCATCTGATTTCACATGTGGGATCTAAAAAACCAAAAAACAAACAAATACAACAAACTGGTGGTTGCCAGAGGGGAGGGTGTGCCGGCATGGACGATACAGTCGAGGAGGATTAAGAAGCACAAAGTTCCAGTTACAAGTTAGGGATGAAAAATACAGCACAGGGAATATAAGCAGTAATATTGTAACAATTTAATATAGTGACAGATGGTAACTATAATGGACAATAGAGTTGGCAATGGCATACATTTTTCTGTAGGACTTTTCAGCAGTGCTCATTGGTAAAGTCTATTATTCAGGGTTGGGTTTTGGTAAAGTCCGTGCAACAGAAGAATGACAGGAATAACATCTTGAGGGAGCTGGCAAGTAGTTGACAACAATGAAAGCTCACCTGCCATCACACTCCTGAAATTATTCTTACCGAAGTCAAAACGTGCATGTAATCGTCAAAGTTGGACTTGACTTGTCAACATCTGCGTTTGACACAGTCCCTTCCATTCCTTGGTTTTTGTGACAACACAACTCTTATATTTCTGACTTTTTCAGGAACTCCTCCTCTTCTCTCTGCCCTGGAAATGCAAATGTAGCTGTGACCTTGCTTGGTTGACTGCTTTTCCCAGCCACTTGACCCACATTCCTTGTTACACTCAACTACTCCACTAGAATGTAATTTCCACAAGGGCTAGAATCTTTGGTTTTTTTTAACCACACTATTGCAAGTGCCTAGAATAGTTTTCCTTTCAACCCATGCCATTACCTTTGAAGTGAGTTTCTTGTAGATAGCGGACGGTTTGTTTCATGGTAGAACGTTTATTGAGACATAATTCACATATAGTTGTAGTTTGCAAGGGCTACTGTGAAAATGTTCCACAAATGGGGAGACTTAAACAACGGAAACGTATTTTCTCATGACGTGGAGGCCATAAGTCTGAAGGCAGGGTGTCTGGAGGGTTGGCCCTCTCTAAGGGCTCTGAGGAGGATCTACTCCAGGTCTCTCTCTGGCTTATTGGTGGCCGTCTTCACCCTATGTCACCTCACATTGTCTCCCCTCCATGCCTGTCTAAGGACACTATTTATATTGGATTAGGGCCCACATGAATGGCCTCATTTTAACTTGATTACTTGTAAAGATTCTATCTCCAAATAAGGCCCCATTTTGAGGTACTGAGGCAGGACTCCAGCATAACTTTTTTTGTGGGGGACACAATTCAACACACAGCCCACACAGTTCACTCATTCAAAGTGTATAACTCATTGGTTTTTGTTAAATTCACGGTTGTGTGACCACACCTTTTTACAACTTTATCATCGCCCCCAAAAGGAACTCTTTGCCCATTAGCAATCACCCATCCCGGGGTGAGAGAAGAAGTCTAGGCTTTCCACTTGACCTCTGCTGATGGGTAGTGATGGAACCTGAAGTTTTTCCTGTGGTGTTTGACTGGAATGATTACTGTCTAAATTATGATGTAAAAACAAGCAGACAAAAACTAAGGTGTCAGAATGTTTTGTTTTGATTTCTGCTCGGGTCATGATCTCATGGTCACAGTCGGGGAATTGAGCCCCGCGTTAGTCTCTGCGCTGAGCATGGAGCCTGCTTGAGATTCTCTCTCTCGCTCCCCCCCTCCCCCGACCCGCTCTAACAATAACAAAAGGCCATACAGCAAGTGTTGGCTAATAGAAATCTCTAAGGAAAGAGCTTCAGCAAATTGCTAGAACTATTATACATTATTAAAGATTTAACAGTGGTTAATCTCAGGTTGTGTGGAATGATTCTGTCAATCTGTTGTTCATATGGGATTTCATTGTCTTTTGCAAAGTTCTTGAATTTCAGCGTCCCCCGTGTTAATCACAGATTCTGAATAGATAGGTAGCCTTGGTCGTGGTTTCGTCATCCCTCCCCTCCTCCCTGGGAGCCATGGCGGAACGATATCAGAGAAGATTTCACAGGTGGGGGAGCAGGAGAGAGCGGGATGTGTATATCTCTTCTGAATACAAAAATAATAGTCCTTGTAAAAGAAAGATCTGAAATTATGATGAAATGGATGTTTCACCCAGAAAAAAATTACATTTCTAGTCTCGCATTTGTTTTCTTTCAATTTGCTGCCAATCCGTTAACATGAAAGCTTCATTAATAGACGTTTCAAGGGATGATAATTGTTTGAGATTTGATTGTTTCTTAAATCACATGCCTGTACCTCTCAGGGGAGAAAGGACAAAAAGTCTAGCAAAAGCTCTGGCCACTGGATTTAGTGATGTGGAAGGCATCAGGGACCCTGACAAAGGCAGTTTCAGTAGAGTGGTAGGAACAAGAGCCTACTGGAGGGGTTCACGAGGCAGCGGAGGAGAGGAAGTGAAGTCAGTGACTACTGACCACTTCGGTAAGAGTCCGGCAATCTTTTTAAAAAAAAATTTTTTTTAACGTTTATTTATTTTTGAGAGAAAGCGCGAGGGGGAGAAGGACAGAGAGAGAGGGAGACACAGAATCAGAAGCAGGCTCCAGGCTATGAGCAGTCAGCACAGAGCCCGATGCAGGGCTCGAACTCACGAACCGTGAGATCATGACCTGAGCGAAGTCGGACGCTCAACCGACTGAGCCACCCAGGCACCCCAAGAGTCCAGCAATCTTTAATGCTGAGGTATATTCATAGAAGGGGTCTGAGGATGGGGAGAAAGGCAATATTATTAAAGAAGAGGATGTGAAGGAACTGAGAGGCCAGGGTTGGAAGGGCCATCCATGCAGATACTGATGTCACCAAGAAATACAACAGGCACGGCGTGGGACAGAGGGACTGAGCCACTCAGCCAGGGGCTGGCTTCAGGGAGTGAGGTAAGTGACCTGTAGATCTGTAGATGACTCTGCACCAGGGAGGGGTGGTATAATCCCGCGGTGGGAGCTGGCGATTTTCAGGGAGGGGAAAGGGAGAATCATCTGGATGCAGTAATTGGTCTTTCCACTGGGAGGAGTAAGAGAAGGTACATGCATCCACTCAAGAGTATTGCAGGATAAGTAAGGTCCTTAGGGGAGAGACAGGGTTCTACTAGATCAAGACATTGAAGGGAAATTTCGGATAATGCATGGTAATTTAGGGGATTTTGCTGATGATGGATGGACCCTGAATTGCAGAGTGCCCAAGGGGAGGGGACGGAGGATAGAGAAGTAATGGCAGATGTTATTGGGGCATGTTCCGTGTCTTAATGGGATGACAATCTAGGTGGATGTGGGATTCTCTGGCTTCCTATGATGACATTCACAGAGATGTGGGCATGATGACATGTTTCCTGATGGTGTCTGGTGTAGGTTTTTTTTTTTTTTGTTTTTTTGTTTTTTTAAGTAGCAGCTTTATTCAGATACAATTCACACACCATACAGTTTACCCAATTAAAATGTACAACATTGGTTTCCAGTATATTCACAGAATTGTGTGACCGTCAATTTTTGAACATTATTCTCACCCCACAAAAGTAACTCCATGCCTATTAGCAATCGGCCACCTTCATTTTCCGATCCATTACACCAGCACTAGGCAACCACTAATCTACTTTCTATCTATATATTTGCCTATTCTGGACATCAAATCTGTGGCCTTTGTGATTGACTTCTTTCAGTTAGCCCCAGATGTAAAAATTCATGCATGTTGTAACACGTTCTACTTCATTCCTTTTTATGACTGAATAATGTTCCATTGTATAGATGTGCCATACTATGTTTATCCATCCACCAGTTGATCGACATTTGGGTTATTCCTGTCTTTTGGCTATTATGAATAATGGTACTATGAATATTCGTGTACAAGTGTTAATGTGGACATGTTTTGTTTCTCTTAGGTATATACCCAGGAGTGGAATTGCTGGGTCGTATAGTAACTCCATGTTTAACATTTTGACTGTTTTCCAAAGTGGCTGCACCATTTTAAATCCCCCCCCCCCCCGACAAAGAAATCAGGGCTCTGATTTCTTTATATCCTCACTAACATCTGTTTTTTTGTTTATTATTATTTTTTTATTTATAGTCTTCCTAGTGGGCTTGACGTGTTACCTATTATGGTTTTGATTTACATTTCTCTAATGATGTTGATCATCTTTTCACATGCTCAGTGGTTATTTGTATATCTTCTTTGGAGAAGTGTCTGTTCAGATCCTTTGCCCATTTTTAAACAAAAATGAGCACGCTTTGCTCCCCCATTTATCCCTCTCTCCCACCCTCATCCTTGGCAACCACTGATCTTTTTTACTGTCTCCATAGGTTGCCTTTTTCAGAATGTCATATTGTTTTGGATCATTCAGTATGTACACTTTTTAGATTGGCTTCTTTCACTTAGTAACAAGCATATAGGGTTCCTCTGCTTGATGGTAAGAGTATGTCAGGTTTCATAAGCAACTGTCAAACTGCCTTCCAAAGTGGCTGTACCATTTTACATTCCCGCCAGCGATGAATTTGAGTCCTGTGTTTTCTACGTCTTTGTCAGTATTTGACATTGTCAGTGTTTTGGATTTTAGCAATTTTAATAGCTATATAGCAGTATCTCATTGTTTTAATTCCCTAATGATGTTTGATGTTAAGTATCATCTCATATGCTTATTTGCCATCTGTATATCTTCTTTGGTGAGATGTCAGTTCAGATCTTTTGCCCATGTTTTAATTGGGTTGTTCATTTTCTTATTATTGAGTATTAAGAGTTTGTTTTAGAAATCAGTCCTTTATCAAATACATGCTTTGCAAATATCTTTCCCCAGTCTGTGGCTTGTCTTCTTATTCTGTTTACAGTGTTTTTTGGCAGAGCAGAAGTTTTTAATTTTAATGAAGTCCAACGTAGCAATTTTCTTTTTTCTCTCATGGATCATAGTTTTCATGTTGTATCTAAAAAATCATTGTGACCAATCCAACATCATCCAGATTTTCTCCTGTTATCGTCTAGAAGTTTTATACCTTGTGTTTTATATTTAGGTCTGTGATTCATTTTGAGTTAACTTTTGCGAAGGGTGTAAAGCTATATCTGGGTGGTTTTTTTTTTTTTGTTTTGTTTGTTTCATGTGGATATCTGTTCTACTACCATGTATTGAAAAGATTATCCTTTCTCTGTTGACTTTCCTTTGCTCCTTTGCAAAGGAGCAGTTGACTGTATTTGTGTGGGTCTGTATCTAGGCTCCTTATTCTCTTCTGTTGATCTATTTGCCTGTTCTTTGGCCAATACCACACTGTCTTGAGTACTGTGGATTTGTGTTAGGTCTTGAAGTCGGATAGTGTCAGTCTTTGTTCTTCTCCTTCAATATTGCGTTGGTTATTCTGGGTCATCTGCCTCTATATAAACTTTAGAATCAGTTTTTCAGTATCTACAACTTACTGGGATTTTGATTGTGATTGTGTTGAATGTATAGATAGATCAAGTTGGAAAGAACTGACGTCTTAACAATATTGAGTATTCACATAAATAGACATGGAATATCTATCCATATATTTATCTTCTTTTATTTCATGAGGGTTTTGTTGTTTTATTCACATAGATTTTATACATAATTGGTTAAATTTATACCTAAATATTTGTTTTCCTTTGGTGCTAATAGTATTGTGCTTTTTTTATTTCAAATTCCAATTATTCATTGTTGGTATATAAGAAAGCAATGGACTTTTGTATATTAACCTTGTAGCCTGGAACCTTCCTGTAATCACTTATTAGTTCCAGAAGGTTTTGGGTCCATTATTTTGGATTTTCTAAACAATCATGTCATCTGCAAACAAAGACAGTTTTATTTCTTCCTTCCCAATCTATATACCCCTTATTATCTTATTGCCTTAGCTGGTTCTTCCAGTATGCTACTGAATAAGAGTGGTAAAAGCTAACATCCTTGCCTTGAGTTTCTGATCACTAAGTATGATGTTAACTGTACATTTTTAGTAAATATTCTTCATCAAGTTGAGGAAGTTTATTCCTAAATCTATTCCTAGTTTGCTGAGCATTTTTATCATGAATGGGTCTTGGATTTAGTGAAATGCTTTTTCTGCATCTATGGATGTGACCATGTGTTTGTCTTCTTTAGCCTATTGATGTGATGGATTACATTAATTGATTTTTTTAAGTTTATTTTAATTTTGAGAGAGAGAGAGAGAGACAGAGTGTGAGTGGGGGAGGGGCCGAGAGAGAGAGAGACACAGAATCTGAAGCAGGCTCCAGACTCTAAGCTGTCAGCACAGAGCCCAATGTGGGGCTCGAACTCATGAACTATGAGATTATGACCTGAGCCGAAGTTGGAAGTTTAACCAACTGAGCCACTCAGGTGCCCCATTAATTGATTTTATTTATTTATTTATTTATTTATTTACTTATTTATTTTCTCTTGTCTTTTTAATGTTTATTTATCTTTGAGAGAGAGACAGAGTGCAAGCAGGGGAAGGGCAGAGAGAGAGGGAGACACAGAATCCAAAGCAGGATCCGGGCTCTGAGCTGTCAGCACAGAGCCCGATGCGGGGCTCAAACCCACAAGCCAGGAGATAATGACCTGAGCTGGAGCTGGATGCTTAACTGACTGAGCCACCCAGGCACCCCCCCCCCGCCCCCATTAATTGATTTTTTTAATGTTGAAGTAGCCTTGCATACCTCAATAAATCCCAGTTGGTCATCGTGGATAATTCTTTTTATACATTGTTGGACTTGATTGGCTAATACAGAAGCATCATTCATTCCAGAAACATGCTTGTAATCCAAAGCACTTGTATATCAAAGCAAATTTCAAGAACCAGTGGCTTAGTTGTGATCATACGACGTTTGGCATCACATACTACTCGTGTTGCAAGACGTCGATCATTTATCAAATTAAAAAATACTACAAATGTCTGCTCGTCTTGTGGAACACTTGCAGAACAATTTACTCACAATCCAAGATTTTAGTGTATTTTGTTAAGGGTTTTTACAGCTAGGCTCATGAGAGAGATTGGTCTGTAGTTTTCTTGTAATATCTTTGCCTGCTTTTGATATTAGGGTAATGCTGGCCTCCTAGAATTAGTTAGGAAGTACTTCCTCTGCTTCTATTTTTTGATGAATTTATAGACAATTGGTATCATTTCTTATTTTAGTATTTGGTGGAATTCTGTGAACCCATCTGGGCCTGGTGCTTTCTACTTTGGAAGCTGAATAATTATTGACTCAGTTTCTTTCGTAGATACAGGCTTAGTATCCAGATTATTTATTTCTCCTTGTGTGAATTTTGGTAGTTTATATTTTTAATTATATATATTTTATTTTAAACTTTATTGGCTCATTTCGTCTAGGTTATCAAATTTGTGGGCATGGAATTGTGCATAGTGCTCCTTTATTATCCTTTTTAAAAGTTTTTTAGATATTTATTTATTTTTGAGAGACAGAGAGAGATAGAAAACGAGCAGGGGAGGTGCAGAGAGAGAAGGAGACACAGAATCTGAAGCAGGCTCCAGGCTCCAAGCTTTCAGCACAGAGCCTGACGCAGAGCTCGAACCGACGACTCCACGAATCATGACCTGAGCTGAAGTCAGTTGCTTAACAGACTGAGCCACCCAGGTGCCCCTCCTTCATTATCCTTTTAATGTCCATGGTATCAGAAATGACTTCCTTTCTGATATTAGTTATTTGTATCTTCTCCCTTTTTTTCTTAATTAGCCTGACTATGGGTTTATCAGTTTTAACGATGGAGGGCGGGGAGTGGTTCACTGGTTTTCTCCACTGATTTCCTGTTTTTAATTGCATTGATTTCTTCTCTAATTTTTATTATTTCTTCTACTTTCTTTGGATGTAATTTGTTCCTCTTTTTCTAGTTTTCTAGAAAGGAAGCTCAGATGATTGATTTTCGATATTTCTTCTTTTCTAATGTGTACATCCATTGGTATAAATTTTACTCTACGCAGTGCTTTTGCTACATCCCATAAATTTTGATACGTTGTACTTTCATTTTCATTTATTTAAAAATATTTTTAAATTCCTCTTGAAATTTTTGGCTCATGTGTTATTTAGAAGTGTGCTATCTAATCTCCAAGCATTTGGGGCAGGATGGCAGGTTCTGCTTACTCTGTTATTGATTTCTGATTTAATTCTCTTGTGGTCTGAGAGTATACTATATGTTTTCTGCTCTTTTAAGCTTGTAAAGGTATGTTTTCTGGCCCAGAGGTGGTCAGTCTTGATGAATTTCTGTGTGGGCTTGAGAAGAATGTGTGTTCCACTGTTGGCGGATGAGGTAGTCTGTTGCTGTCACTTAGATCTGGTTGATGGTGCCGTGCAGTTCCTTACATCCTAAGTGATTTTGTGCTATTGGGTCTGCCCGTTCCTGATAGGTGTTGACATTTCCAACTGTGTGGTGAATGTATCTGTTTCTCCTTGAAATTCCATCTGGTTTTGCCTGAAATATTTTGACTATTGAGTGCACACACATTAAGGACTGCTGTGTCTAATGGAAGAATTGACTCATACCATATAATGCCCCTCTTTATCCCTGATAGCTTTCCTCGTTATGACCTCTGCTTTGTCCGAAGTTAATAGAGCTATTCTAGCTATCTTTGGTTAGTGTTAGCATGGTACGTCTTTCTCCATCCCTTTACTTTTTATTAGCTGTGTCTTTACATTTAAAGTAGGTTTCTGGGGACACGTGGGTGGGTCAGTCGGTTAAGTGTCGGACTCTTAGTTTCGACTCTGGTTGTGATCTTGCAGTTTCGTGAGTCTGGGTCCCGTGTCAGGCTCTGCACTGGCAGTGCTGAGCCTGCTTGGGGTCCTCTCTCTCTCCATCTCTCTCCCTCTCTCTCTCTGCCCCTCCCCTACTTGTGCTGTGTCTGTCTCTCTCAAATAAATAAACTTAAAAAAATAAATAAAGTGGGTTTCTGGTAGACAACATAGTTTGATTTTTTTTTTTTTTTTGATCCACTCTGACAGTCTCTGCTTTTAATTGGTCTATTTACACCATTGACATTTAAAGTGATTTTTGATGTAGGTGGGTTAATATATGCCGTATTTTTTCTTGTTCTCTGTTGCCTATGTTATTTGGTCCCCCCCCCCTTTTTGTACATTTTATATTCCATTTTTTTCTTTGCAGGATGTCAATTTTATTTTTGAAAAAAAAATTTTTTAAGTGGTTGCCCTTGAGTTTGCAAGATCCATTTACAACTAAGCCCTGTTCTCTGTCTGGTAACACTATACTGCTACATGGGTAATATAAGTGTCTTATACAGAGTGTCCCCAATTCCTCCCTTCATCTCTTATGACACTGCTGTCCTGGGGTGCCTGGGCTCAGTCGGTTGAGTGTTCAACTCTTGATTTTAGTTCAGGTCATGATTTCCTGGTTCATGAGTTCAAGCCCTGTGTTGGGCTCCGTGTTGACAGTGTGGGGCCTGCTTGGGATTCTCTCTCTCTCCTCTCCTCCCTCTCTCTGCCCCTCCCCCCACTCACTCACTCTCTCTTTTTCTCTCTCTCTCTCAAAATAAACTTTTTAAAAAAAGTGATACTGCTATCCTTCACTGAATTTACCCACAGCTATAATCACTGAATATTTTGTCGCTGTTATTATTTTGAACAAACTGTTCAAATAAGAATAAGAAAAATAAAAGCTTTTTTTTTTACTTTCATGTTATTCTTCCTCTAATGCTTTTCCTTTCTTTAAGCAGATCCGAGTTCCTGACCGACATCATTTTCCTTCTTTCTGAAGAATTTCATTTAACCTCTCTTGCTAGACAAGGCTATGGTTAACAAATACCCTTTATTTTTGCTTATCTGAGACAGTCTTTATTTTGCCTTCACTTTTGAAGGATAATTTTGCTAGGGAGATAATGCTGGGATAGTAGGTTTGTTTTCTCCCACCACTTTAAATATTTCACTCCACTCTCTTTCTGCTTACACGGTTTCCGAAGAGAAGTCCAATGTAATTCTTATCATGGCTCCTCTATAGGTAAGATGTTTTCTCCCTTTGGCTTCTTGCAAGATTTTCTGTCTTTTTGATTTCCTGCACTTTGAATATAATATGCTTGGTGTGGATTTTCTAAATATTTATCCTGCTTCGTGTTCTCAGAGCTTCCTGAATCCGTGGTTTGGTGTCTCATTAATTTTGGGAAATTCTCTGTGATTATTGTTTCAAATAGTACTTTGGTTCTCTTCTCTTTTTCTTTACCTCTGGCATTCCCATCAAGTATATGTATCCCTTTATAGCTATGTCACAGTTCTTGGGTATTCTGTTCTTTTTTTTTTTTTTCCCCCCATTTCAGTTTTGGAGGTTTAAAAAAAAATTTTTTTTAACGTTTATTTTTGCAAGAGACCACTAGTGGAGAAGGGGCAGAGAGAGAGGGAGACAGAGAATCCCAAGCAGGCTCCGAGCTGGCAGCACAGAGCCCAATGCAGGGCTCGAACCCACGAACCATGAGATCATGACCTGAGCTGAAGTCTCACACTTAACCAACTGAGCCATGCAGGTGCCCCTGGCAGTTTTTACTAACATTTCTTCGAGGTTACTGGCTCTTTACTCAGCCATGTCCAGTCTGTTGATGAGCCCATCAAAGGCATGATTTTTGTGACACTTTTTTATTTCCAGAATTTATTTTTTATTCTTTCTTAGAATTTTTATCCTTCTGTGTGTGTTATCTGTCTGTTCCTGCATGGTGTCCCATTTGTTTTCTTTTTCATTGGAGCCCTTACCTGATTAATCATAAATTGCTCTAAATCTCGGTCTCATAATTTCAACATCTCTGCCATGTGTGAGTGTGGTTCTGGGGCTTGCCCTCTCTTCAAACTGTTTTGGTTTTTTAGTATGCCTTACAGTGTTTTTGTTGGGAGTCAGACGTAATATATACTGGGTACACGGAGCCCAGTACTGGTTCCTGTGAAGATTTCTCTCCTGGGCTCCTGCTCTGGTTGGTTGTGATTCTCTGCATCTGCCCGTCCATCTGTCCAGTTTGGGGGACAGCAGTTTATACACTGTGATGCTACTTCTCTGCTGGATCTAGAAGGGTGGTTGGTTTTCGGTTTGTTCAGCCTTCTCCCCGTTGCTCGGGTGGGAGTGGCAGCTTCTAAGCTCCTTTCATGCTGGACTGGACTCTTCAACTTTTAAAGGGGGCTCTTGGCTTCCTCCCGCATTCCCTCTCCCTGCCCTGTGGCCTGAAATATAGGCTCACCTGGGCTGTTTCCCCGTCTCTCTCGGATCACTTTCCTTCATTGCCGTATGTCCAGTGGCTTGAGAACTACTTTTTCCCATTTTTTTTCACTGTCTCAGAGGAGTAAATCTGACTCCTGTTATCCAATCTTGACCTGAAGCAGAAGCAGCCAGTTTTATTTTCAATAATAATATTTTTTAAAAAACCTTTTTTTAATGTTTATTTATATTTGAGAGAGAGAGAAAGAGAGAAAGAAAGAGAGACAGAGCGTGAGCAGCGGAGGGACAGAGAGAGAGGGAGACACAGAATCCAAAGCAGGCTCCAGGCTCCGAGCTGTCAGCACAGAGCCCGACACAGGGCTCGTGTCCTACTGAGCCACGAGGCACCCATCAATAATAATATTTAATGCCAATTTTCCTCCCAAAAACTCTCTATTTCTACCTTCATTTCTTGGGCCTGTCTACTTTAAGTGAATGAGATGAGACGTAAAGGAAGCACCAGTTGACCTGTGTCTGAGCCAAATTTGGCAACATTTCTCTGGGTCACCCCAGCTTCCCAGCTGGTTTCCCCAGCTGTTGTAAACTCTTTTACTCACAGGTTATACCTCTTCTTGCCCAGGCTGTGAGAACCTACAGCCTTTGTCCCCTGTGCCCTAACCTCGGAGCCCGTCCTTGTCTTTCACAACATCGAACGATAGCTCGCCTCAAAGCAACCCCACTCATGTCTTCAGTTAAAGAAGTAAAGCTCTAGCCGTACAATTAGGTCCTTAAAGGCATTTTGTTTAAATGGGAGAAGGCACGGTAATAATACATTCTAACTTAAAAATGATGTAGAGTTAGGCACCTGGCTGGCTCAGTCAGTAGAGCGTGCAACTTTTGGTCTCAGAGTCCTGAGTTTGAGTCCTACGTTGGGTGTAGAGCCCTACTTAAGTAAGTAAATCGTTTATTTTTTATTTTAAAAAATGTTAATGTTTATTTTGTGTGTGTGAGAGAGAGAGACAGGGAGAGAGAAATCCCAAGCAGGCTCCACGCTCTCAGCTCAGAGCCCGATGTGGGACTTGAACTCATGAACCTTGAGATCATGACCTGAGCCAAAACCAAGAGTCGGACACTCATCCGACTGAGCCACCCAGGCACCCCAATAAGTAAATAGTTTTAAAAAATAATGTAGAGTTGTATTTCCCACATCATTACTTCATCTGAACCTCATAATAACTTTGTGTGGCAGGTTGGACAGGTTGGACTGTGTGCACCTGTATTACTCATTTTAAAAGACAAAGCTGAAAGAGAACTTTGATCTAAAATGTGTGGAATGTGAACCAATCCTGGTTCCTTGGTGGTTTATATAATGATTTGGAGAAGCTGCGTATTTTCAGAGCTCATGGGCTGACTCTGTCATTCATGTTGGGGATACACAAGCCTAGGTTTTTAATTCTTGAGGAAAACCTCCTTCTGTCTCAGCAGGTAATTACATGCTCTGGGGCGGGGGGTCATGCTACATATGTGTCTTCCTCTTACCTGGACTATTGTAACTGTAGGAAACATGTCTTGTCACTTTCATCCCAGCCTCCCTACAACTACTTCTTTTTTTTTTTTTTTTTTTTTAATGTTTGTTTATTTCGGAGACAGAGAGAGACAGAGCATGAACAGGGGAGGGGCAGAGAAAGAGGGAGACACAGAATCTGAAACAGGCTCCAGGCTCTGAGCTGTCAGCACAGAGCCCGACCCGGGGCTCAAACTCACCGTGAGATCATGACCTGAGCCGAAGTCGGTCACTGAGCCACCCAGGCGCCCCATCCCTACAACTACTACTTAGAGCAACAAATTTGTCATCTTAAAACACAAATCGGATCATGTAACTGCTCTGTTCACAACCCTTCAATGTTTTCCTGGCTCACTCAGGGTAAAATCCAAATGTTTTTACCATGACCTACCAGGCCCTCCATTAGTGATTCTAAAACTTTCACTTGTGACCCCACTAAGAAATATATTTTACATTATATCTTAATATATATACTTTATATATACACATATTTTTAACAAAAGTTTCAAGAAACAGTCTTTGTCCTTATCTAAGAAGCATTTATGATTTCATTAACATTTGAATACAGCATTACTAATCATCTGATAATTTCATTCAGTATATTTTTCAGCTCTGGAAGTTCATCTGGGGTCTGAATTGAGTCTCTTGCAAGTTGCTATTTGATTTTTGAGCATATGAATAAAGTTACAATAACTATGTTACTGTACTTATCAGCAAATTCTAACATCTGGGTTCTGTTTTGGTTTTGGTTGATTGATATTTCTCTTCATTATCGGTCGTGTTTCCCTGCTTCTTCGTGTGCCTGGTAATCTTTGTTTATATACCAGACATTGTGAATGTTACCTTGTCAGGTGCTGGATATATTTGTATTCCCATGAATATAGTTGAGCATTGCTCTGGGATGCAGTTTTGTTACTTGCAAACATTCGATCCTTTCAGGTTTTGCTTTTAGGATTTGTTAGGTACCTCCAGAACAGTGCTCTCTCTAGAGCTAACTGTTCCCCACTACTGAGGCAAGATCTACCTGGGTGTTAAACCCAGTGTCTCTTGAATTATGAGGTTTTACACTCTGGCTGTTGGGGATAGGTACTATTCCTGGCCCTGTGAGTGTCCTAGGTATTGTTTCCTTTGATTCTCCAGGGCAGTTCTTTCCCCAGCCTCAGATAATTTCCTCACATGCACTTGTAACCACCGTGATGAATTTCTTAGAGGATGCTTCTCTGTTTAGCTCCTTGTCTCCAGTACTCTTTCTGGCAGAGTCTTACCACCTTGGTCTCTCTGGATTCTTGGCTCCATTTTCTGAATCCAGGGGCTCTGCTGGGCTCTCTTCTGTGCTGCAGCTTAGAATCTCTCAAGGTGGTAGGGTGCACCCCATTTGTTTCCTCACTCTCAGGGACCACTGTCCTTTGTCGCCTGATGTCCAGTGTCTTAGGAGCAATTGCTTTACATGTTTCTTGGATATTTTGATTGTTGCAGGCATGAGGTTAAATCCAGTCCTTTCTTGGGCAGAGAGGCGGTCACTGAAATTTTGTTTAATGTTTCAAATTTCTCTCTTGGAATGTAGTAAAAGTTTGTGACAGAAAAATGAGATATAACACCATCCTTATTTATAGATTTCATTCAGACCATTGTCATAAAAACATTCACATTCCTAACAATGTTAGGAAATATGGTAGAATGATAACTTTTGAGTCTTGTTTTTGACTTGGAAAATGCTACCCTTGATGATATTCTCTCTGAACAACAGACTCATCAGGATTGAAAAACTGTCAGAGTATTGACATGTTTACCAACAGCAGATTACAGTACCAAGAGTGGATTATGTTAATAGAAAATTCAAATAATACAGCAGTGGCCCTGCACGTGCCAGAAAATCAAATGGAACACCATTCTACAAAAGATGAAAGGACCCGGTCTTTCCATTTCATATCATCACATGCCCTTCACTAATTTTCCTATACTGTTCGTCTTGGTTGGCTATAGTGTTTAGTGAGGCATGTCGAGTTCTTGCAGAAAGTCCATGGGCACTCTCACTTAGGTATTTCCTATTCCAGTATCTTTTATAATAGTTATTTCTGATACTTATTTCTATTTTTTAAAAAAGGCTGATTGTGACCCACTGCATTGATTTCCTGACACATTAAACTGTGTCAAGCAGCAGTTTGAAAAGCACTGCCTGACAACACTGGGTGTTGTCCAGTTGGGGGGGGGGGTTCAGACAAATGCGTAACCAGGTGAGTGCCTTCTGCTAAAACAAGCAACTTCCAAACTAGGAGGGGGGTGATGGGGATGTAAAAACAAATAATAATAATAATAATAATAATAATAATAATAATAACCCCAACAATAGAAATAAAGGATAGAAATAGAAACATCAAAATTTGGGATAAATGGGAGACACATATCTCAAAAACTACATACAGCGAAAATAGATTCTAAATCTCCACTTACGTGACAAAGGTGGTCAGATATGAATATGCTGTTTACAAAAAAATCTGAAAGAAGAGTGCAGAAATATTGAACTTAAAAAGATAGCAAAAGGGGCGCCTGGGTGGTGCAGTCGGTTAAGCGTCCGACTTCAACCAGGTCACGATCTCGCGGTCCGTGAGTTCGAGCCCTGCGTCAGGCTCTGGGCTGATGGCTCAGAGCCTGGAGCCTGTTTCTGATTCTGTGTCTCCCTCTCTCTCTGCCCCTCCCCCGTTCATGCTGTGTCTCTCTCTGTCCCAAAAATAAATAAACATTGAAAAAAAAATTAAAAAAAAAAAAAAAGATAGCAAAAGATGTGCTAGGCATGTTCTAATACCAAGAACATTGATGTAGCTGCATTAATATAAAAAAAAAAAGCCATAAGATTACCAGATAAAATAGTTTCAAAGCTACATGCACTTAGTAACATAGCCAAAATATATATTGCAGAAAATGTCAGAACTGCATACAGAATTTTAAAAATCCAGTTGTGGGGCCCCCGGGTAGCTAAGTCAGTTGAGCATCTGACTTTGGCTCAGGTCATGATCTCACAGCTTATGGGTTTGGGCTCCACGTCAGGCTCTGTGCTGACAGCTCAGAGCCTGGAGCCTGCTTTCTGATTCTCTCTCTCTCTCTCTCTCTCTCTCTCTGCCCCTCCCCCACTCACACTCTATCTCTCCTTCGAAAATAAATAAACATTAAAAAAAATTTTAAAGAATCCAGTTGTGATAAATAGTAGCATACCTGTCTTTGTAAGGAATAGAAGAAGTATATTCAAACGTTAGAAATGTACAGAATTAAATAACATTAAACGCATGATTTAATGAATATAGAACACTCTGTCAAATGTGCAGAATACACATTCCTTTTGAGCACAGGTGGGACCTGTTGTAAAAACTGACCAAATTCTAGGGCCATAAATTTCAAATCTCAAAGGGTTGAAACAGAGAAATACGTTCTCTGACCACAATGTAATTAAGCTAGAAGCCAGTGCAAAAAATTCTATGTCTGGAAATTAAGAAACCTACTTCTAAATAACTCCTGAGTGTGAGAAGAAATTGTATTGGGCATTATTAGGAAGTATTTAGAATTAAATGATAATGAAAACACAATACAGCAAAATTTTGGGGATGCAGCTAGAGTTAATATATATATATATTTATATTATATATATAATTATATTATATTTATATATATTTATATATATATAAATATATATGCACACACATATATACATACATATATACATATATATATGTGTGTGTATATATATATATAGAGAGAGAGAGCGAGAGAGAAGGGGAGGGGCAGAGAGAGAGGGAGACACAGATTCTGAAGCAGGCTCCAGCCTCCAAGCTGTCAGCACAGAGCCCAATGCAGGGCTGGAACCCATGAACTGTGAGGTCATGACCTGAGCTGAAGTCGGATGCTTCACTGACTGAGCCACCCAGGCGCCTCTAGAGTAATATTTAGAGGGAGGTTTGCAGCCTCAAAGATGTACATTAGAAAAGCTAGGCTGAAAATGGATGAGACAAACATCCATATGAAGTTGGAGTAAGACTAGCATCCTACGTCAAAAAAATGGAAGGAAAAAAATAAGAGTTGAAATAAAAATTGAGGGCGTCATCAGTATGTTTTCATCCCACCCTACACCCTCTTCAGCTTGCTAACTTATCCTTCAGATTCCAGTTTGGCCATCCCTTTCGCTAGGACAGTGGTTCTCTAAGTGTGCACTCTGGGTATCTGTCAGAACTGGCACTGAACCAAGACTCTTGGAGTGAGGCCTCTGAGGCTCTACAAACATTAATCTGTTTTTTATGGAGTCCTCCAGAAGATTCTGATGCCTGTTTGAGAACCACTGTTCGAACCACTATTCAAACTTGAGTGTGTATCAGAATCCCCTGGAGGGCTCATTGAGTAGATCTGGGATGGGATTTCTAACAAGTTCCCACAGGATATTAATGCTGTTCTTTGAGAGGTTGCTGTACTAGGGGCTCTTTAAAAATTGCTTAAGAGATTCTGATAGATTAGTGTGGGTGGTGGCCTGGGCTTGACAATCTTTTAAAATCTTCCCGCAGTTTCTAATGTGCAGCCAAGGTTAAGGGCCACTGCTCCAGGAAAACCCCAACAATCCCTGTCCTCCTAAGCTTTGGGCATGTCTTTGTCTCAGGAGCAATCCCGGCATCCTATGCTGCCCTGCCCTGGAGCAAGTATCCTGCTGCCCAGAACAGACAACTAGCAGCTTACCTTTCCTCTCACCAGAAGGTAAACCTCTTGTAGGCAAGGACCTTGCCTCCTTTGCTCTTTGACCCTCCATGCTTTGAAAGGCGCTCAGTAAATATTCGTTGAATAATGACACGTGAAACACCTCTATTAGTAGTGCTCACAAGCAGTGGGGACAACACTCTCTTTCGACATCAGTAGAAACACAAAGGCCTGTGTTCTGTGGTTTGGGAGGAGGTTTCTGGAGGGAGAAAAACCGGAACGGGAGCTGAATGAGAGATGCTTCCTGTCACTTGGAATTGAGCAGAGTCTGGCCAGCTCCCGTGGCAGCGGTTAAGAACGTGGACTCTGGGGCTGGATTGGGTTCAAATCCTGTGTCCTCTCCACCACTTGCTACCTGTGTGATCTTGGCAAAGTTACGTAAGTATTCTATACTCCAGTTGCCCCTCGTGCAAAATGAGGATAATTGGAGTACTTTACTTCTGGGTTTGTCATTTTTGAGGATTAAGTAAAATACATGTAAAGCTATCAGAGTAATACCCAGCACTTAATAAGTACTATCATTTCACTCCCTTTCAATTTGCGGAAGTGATCGAAACGATCTGATTATTAAATCTCAGGTTAGAATAAATGGTTCTCATTTGCCAAACCCCTAATTAAGCCTAAATATTAATTTTTTTTCCTCCTGAAGGGACCTCAGATGTAAGCAAAATAGAAGTAGTGAAGCAACATAAGCTGATAAAATTGTGAAACCAAAGGCATGAAAGTATTTGCTGCCTGAACTCATGTATTTCACTCAGTTTGAGTTTCTGGTTTGAAACCATTTTGGTTTTCAACGGAATGCTCTTTACTATATTTTCTAATTAGATATATTTGGATATAATGTTACTACATTTTTTTGTTTTGCTTTGTGACTCACACCAGGCCTACGTTGTGTTGCCTTTATTAATTTGGCAATAACCCCGCCAATTTCTTTGTGGTTCTCCTCAGAGCTTAGAGGTAAGATTACTGTAAGCTCTGAAGAAGGTTAAAGATATTAAAACGTATCTCCTGTATTAGGGTATTGAATTTATTAGGGATATATAAAAAATAGACTTTTATATAACTTTTTTATCCCCAAAGAGTTATATCCTATAATCCCATGAGGAACAGATGGCAGAAATCTTCACTCTCTCTCTCTATTTTCCAAAGGGAAAGTAGACTACAGAATATTAATATTCACCAAAGGTCAGACAGGACTCCAAATGGATTTCCAACCCAACACCTTTCCCTTGGGCCCTGCTGTCCTGGGAGGAGCAGTAACCATCCTACATAAAGCTCGAGAGGAGGTATGGCACGTGGGTGCCAAAGGACACTGTGAATTCACCCATTTCATCCAAAGCCACAAACTCCTAATCCAGTGGTCCCCAGCCCTGGCTGCACATCTGGTCACTTGGGGAGCTTTGTAAAAATTAACCTGTGCCTGGGCCCCCATCTGACCAGTGAAGTCAGTTCCTGGGGAATGGCGATCCAGCATGAGCACTTCTTAAAAGCTCCAGATGGGGGGTGGGTGGAGAGATTCCAAGGTGCAGCCAGGGCTAAGAACCATCGTGCCCGCAAGTAGGGTCCATATCTGGAACGAAGGGGTAGGTGAGTGGACCTGTAGGAGTATAGGAAGTTGCCGCTCACTGAGGCCCAGGCACCTGCTGTAGGGAAGGTTGATGATTCCAGAGGCTCCCTTGTACATGAGAGAGCACTAGCTGTGATGGAAAGCCTGCTGCAGTCAGCAATAGGAGTAGCAGAAGCACACGCTGAAGCTCCAGTTCCTTTTCCTTCTTCCCCTTTCCTCCACTCCGTCTTCCCCTCGCACCCCAGCGTAACTGCGCACCCCAGTGGGTGCCAGCTCCTGAGCGCTTGTGCTAAGTTAGGAAGCTACCCTGGCTTTCGGCCCTTTGAGGGAGTATTGCTGCAGGGCCTTGGGGTGGTCAGGATGGTTTTCCCCACCCAGACTTAAGACAGCCTTCCAAGCGGGGAGAGAAGACAGTGGGTTTCAGATGGCGGTCCGGTACAGGACAGCCAAAGGTGTGTCAAGAACTCAGTTCCCAAGCATGTCCAAAGAACCTGCAGTCCAGAGTGCCCGCAGGAGCCAGTGACTGGTACCTGGGACCTCTCAGACCCCAGCACCTCTTGGGTCTGGGTGTGGGGGAAGCTCACCACATACCTGAGGCTGAATTTCCTATCTGTTCCGTGAGTGGGAGCTGGGTGGAGACACAAACAGGATCATATTTATTTAGACGAAATAAACACAAATGCCAGAGTTTATGAACAGACTTATTCCTGCTACGCATGCTGCCAAACAGAAAGGAATTCGCCTTCCTCCAGTGTCTAACAATAGCTAACATTTACTGACCCCTTACTCCAAGCCAGGCACTGGTTAGCTCCCTTAATCAGCACACTGACCCTGTGGGGAAGGCACTGTTGTCTCCATTACACAATGGAGACATTGAGGAGGTGCCCAGAGTCACAAGCCAGTAGGTGGGGAAAACGACATTCGAGTTCAGAGCTCCTCGTTCCAGCATCTTACTCAGATTGCTGGCTGTGTTTTCACCTGCACCTTCACCGTCCTCAAGATAGCCTCTCAGGCGAGTGCATTTCTCCCACTATCCATCAAGGAGACAGGGGCACTGAGAGGTAAACTTGCCCAACCCGTCACAGCTGTAAATGGGGGGGCTCCACATCCGTCTGGTGATAAATGCCAATTCTGACTCACCACGTTGCCCCTTTCTGTCTTCCCTCCCTTCTAGAGGGAGTAATGACAGAGCCAGGCCTAGCCTGGCCTAGCAAGGCAGGCACACGTGCATCTGAAATGTAACCAATGATGTTATAATGTGACAAGTGCTAAAATAAAGTCACGCGTGAAGTGTTAGGGATGGTGGGGGTAGGGTAACGACACTGCCTCGGAGGAGGGAGAGCAAAGTTCTGGCAGAAAACTGAAGGAAGTAGGAAATTTTCAGGTGTCTTGACTCATCCCAAGTGAAGGTATTAGCATGAGAAAAGGTCCAAGAGACCAGAGAACCTGTACTCAAGGGTAGATCCACATTTTTTTAATGTTTATTTTTTATTTTTGAGAGACAACGCGAGTGGGAGAGGGGCAGAGAGAGAGGGAAACACAGATTCCAAAGCAGCCTCCAGGCTCTGAGCTGTCAGCCCGATGCGGAGCTCGAACTCACGAACCGCGAGATTGTGACCTGAGCTGGAGTCACTTAACTGACTGAGCCACTCAGGCGCCCCAGGGTGGATACACATTCTGTAGAACTTGAAAATTATACAACTTGGGGCGCCTGGGTGGCGCAGTCGGTTAAGCGTCCGACTTCAGCCAGGTCACGATCTCGCGGTCCGTGAGTTCGAGCCCCGCGTCAGGCTCTGGGCTGATGGCTCAGAGCCTGGAGCCTGTTTCCGATTCTGTGTCTCCCTCTCTCTCTGCCCCTCCCCTGTTCATGCTCTGTCTCTCTCTGTCCCAAAAATAAATAAACGTTGAAAAAAAAATTTTTTTAAGAAAATTATACAACTTTGAGGTCCCTCTTTGGGAAATACAGTATTAAGAATAGAAGGTTAGATGTGAAAGTAGGTATTTACTGAGAATGAAAAAGATTATAGCAGTTCAAAATTTGAAAAGCTATGTTGCAGGTCTGCAGGACCACCCTCAGGCTCAGTGTTAAGCTAGAAGGACTCAGAAAAGCAGTTATGTTCCTAGTGGTGGTTTATTACGGTGAGAGGATGCAGATTAAAACCAGCAAAGGGGAGAGGCAGAGAGGGTGGAGTCCAGGAGAGACCAGATGCAGGCTTTGTTCTCTCCCGGGGACGCTGCATGGGCAGCACTTAATTCTCCCACCCATGATGTGCATCAGCTTATGCAAAGTGTCCTGAGACTTGGGTCTAGGGTTTTACTGGGGGGAGGTGTCAGTCACAGGGGCATGCAGCTCCCGGGCAGCTGACCTTTGCCACTCAGTCTCCAGCCCCCCAGAGGTCAAACTGATAGAGTATTGCCCAGGGCTTTGGACATATAAGAGCAGGCATTCACTCTCAGTCTCACTGTTAGCATAAACTACCTGTTCAAACTGATAGAATGTGGCCCAAGGCCTCAGGTATTTAAAAACAACCTCCTATCAGGATATTCCAAGAGCTCAGAAGTTCTCTCTCTCGGGAGGCCTTGAAGGGTGAGAATCTTTTCTTTGGAATGTGCAATCTGAATCTGTTGAGTTAACCCTTTACTGCACACTGACAAATACCACAAAGTCCGGAAAAAATTAAAAAGAAAATTTTTTTAATGTTTATTATTTTTGAGAGCGAGAGACAGAGAGCAAGCAGGGGAGGGGCAGAGAGAGAGGGAGACACAGAATCTGAAGCAGGCTCCAGGCTCCGAGCTCTCAGCACAGAGCCCGATGCAGGGCTCACACTCAAAGACTAAGAGATCATGACCTGAGCTGAAGTCAGCCGCTTCACTGACTGAGCCACCCAGGCGCCCCGGGAAAAAATGTTTTTATTAATTGCTTGACATAGTTCTATAAAACATTGTTGCTACATTACTGCATATTCTTGTCTTTTCACATTTTGTAATATTTTCTATAGAGAGAACAGAAAGTCCAGTTTTCTAGTAGTTGATCAGAATTTATTGCTGATAGTTAAGATGCATAAAGATGCAGCTTCACAAACAGATGCACCCATTGTTTGTAGTCCACTCACTATAGCTTGTGTTTGAAAAACACCAGAATTCTGATACACTTGATTTTTCACAATTCCCATTAAAAAAAATCATGCATTTATAATTGTAAATGTTGCATTACTTACAAATGTTACAAATACATATGACTAGGTAAACACATTACTAGGGCCCTTGCAGGGCCTTTAAAGGGGTCCCAGGAGCTTAAGTTTCTTCAGCTTCATGGTAAAGCCTCCTCTGGGTTAAAGAATTAGTCACTCGCAGCCTAGCCTATGCCCAAAGCAGTGCTGAGTTTTATGGGAGCACCAGAGAAGGGACTGTGCTGATTCCTGCGTATAAGTGTGCATGGTCCTGTTAGGGAGCCAAGTAGAACACTGCACAAATAAGGAACATGGACCCAATCTCAAAACTGACATCCTGGCCTAGGAGAATTTAGGAAGTGCTTTATTCTGGGCTGAATTTACAAAGTACCACTGAGCGGGTGGCTTACAGACAACAGACAAGTATTTCTCACCGTTCTGGAGGCCAGAAGCCTGAGTTGGGTCCGGCTGTGGGCCTGCTTCCGGATTGCAGTCAACTAACTTCATTGTAGCATGTGCTGAAGAGAGAAAGCTCTGGTCTCTTCATCCCCTTATAAAGACCCTCATCCCATTTTTGAAGGCCCCACCCTCATGACCTAATTGCTTCCCAAAGGCCCCACCTCCCAATACCATCACACTGGGGGTTAGGTTTCAACATAGGAATTCTGGGAGGACACAAACATTTAGTCTGTAGCAGGAGGTCTGCAAAGTTTTCTCCTTGAGGTCCCCTGCCCTAGGGTCCCAATCTTCAGATTTAGCTATGACCCAGGACCACTTAGGATCCAAGGGCAGAGGGGGGCTAACCGAATAAAGTGACAAGCCAGCCAACTGCTTTATGACGAACAGAATGAATTTTGTGAAGTTCAAATCTCCATGCCTACTTCACTTAGCAAATGTGGTGGTTTTTTACCAAAATTATTTAGTAAGCCGTACTGAAACTTACTCAGTGTCTACTTGACCACTGGTTTGTTTGTATTTAATGGGTAAATGAAACAAATTATGGAAACCAAAGTCTACTATTATGATCAAGCTATCAACAACAACAACAAAAACCCCAAGGTTGACATATAAATTAGTGAATAAAAATAAGGTGCGTATACATTTTTTAAGTTTTTATGTGAATTCCAATTAGTTAATATACAGAGTAATGTTAGTTTCAGGTGGACAATATAGTAATTCAGCACTTCCATACATCACAACAGGTGCACTCTTAATCCCCATCACCTGTTTAACCCATCCCCCCAGCCACCTCTCCTCTGGTGACCATCCGTTTGTTCTCTGAAGTTAAGAGTCTGTTTCTTGATTTGCCTCCCCCCCCCCGCCCCGCCCCCGCCACTACCTTTCCCTTTCTCTTTGCTCATTTGTTTTGTTCTGTTTTCCACATATAAGTGAAATCACATGGTATTTGTCTTTCTCTGACTTATTTTTCTGACTTAAATTATACCCTCCAGCTCCTTCCACATCATTGTAAATGGCAAGATTTCATTCTTTTTTATGGCTGAGTAATATTCCAGCGTGTGTGTGTGTGTGTGTGTGTGTGTGTGTGTGTACACATACATACACATACCACATCTTGATCCATTCATCAGTCGATGGACACCGGGCTGCTTCCATATCTTCGCTATTGTACATGATGCTGCTATAAACGTTGGGGTGCAGTAAAGTGCGTATATTTTTTTTTAATTTTTTTTTACGTTTATTTATTTTTGAGACAGAGAGAGAGCATGAACGGGGGAGGGTCAGAGAGCGAGGGAGACACAGAATCCGAAACAGGCTCCAGGCTCTGAGCTGTCAGCACAGAGCCTGATGCAGGGCTCGAACTCACAGACTGCGAGATCATGACCCGAGCCGAAGTCGGTCGCCCAACCAAATGAGCCACCCAGGCGCCCCAAGTGCGTATATTTTTAAATAAACTAGGTTTAGACTGATAATTAGGTGGAAAACGACAACATATTACCAAGTTGGCTACAACAAAAGTGTTTTAAAGGTGCCTCACGAGGCAGTGTGGAGAGCTGAGTCGTGGAATGGATGGCTCTTCAGAAACAGCATCGGCCGGTGCTTTCTGGGGAGGGGCAGTCGTGGAAAAGGAGAGAGGCAGCTATAACCCTCAGGGTCGGGCTGGGCAGCCGGGATGCTTCTTGGCTCACGAAGCCTGCTCACCTGAGAACTCCCACGAGGGACCGGCAACAACCCCTGTAATTTGAGCAATCGAGTTATTAGGAAAAACATGGAGGAGGTCGGTCCATCTGAAATCAGCACTGGTAACTGAAGGCCCGGCTGCCGCCCAGCACGACGTGTCACCGAACAGCAGCTACAATGGGAGCATCCGAGGGTCTGAGAGCCTCATCTAATTCATCCTGTCGCCCTCACCCTGCAGGTGCTGATGACACTAATAGGTGACATTCACTGTAGCTTCAAAGCCCGTTTACATATATTCTCTTACTTAACCACCCAGCACCAGAGAATGATGTACCACACGTTATGGAAAGAAAGATGCCTTACAATTTATGATGGTCATTCTCTACCTTAGCTACATACTTGAAACAAACTGGAGGGGAGTTAAAAATCTGTGATGGCCACGCCGCACCCCAGGCCAGTCGGAACTCGGGGGCTAGGAGCCAGGCAGAGTGGTAGCCGCATGGAGAGCTGCTCTCTGCTCTAACAGTAACTGGGCCTTGGCCTGTGTGAGGGGTGGAAAGGGCCTCTGGCCTCTGGACAAGCTCTGCCTCACTGCCCAGGAACGGCTGGCCCCGCAGAGGGAGGCACATTGGAGCCTGAGGCCGGAGGGCACGAGGCAAGCAGCTTTGAAGGGCTTTCTGGTGAACGGAGACTTACTTCATGAAGCAGGAACTCAGCCTGCTGTCCAGCTGCCCCAAATTATCTGAATTTAGAAAAGAACACACGATTACGACAAGTGCTGTGTTTTATTTTAGGTCCGGCAAACCCAAAACCATGGGTAGAAGGAGAAAAAGTAGAGGCCCCATTCAGAGTGTACCTCCTCCAAGAATTCGAGAGATTTCTCATTTGTCTCCCTGTCAAGGATCATTTCACGATTCAGAGTAGCTGTCTCTCTTTTATAAGCTGTCTCCACTGTTTACCAAATGGCTTGTGCATGTTTTGGTCTATTCCTGGACTTTCGATTCTGTTCTTTTAGTAATCTATTCATTCAAGTATCACTACCATACTGGTTTTTGGTTTTTTTTTCCAAATGTTTATTCATTTTTGAGAGAGAGTGAGAGTGGGGGAGGGACAGAGAGAGGGGGAGAGAGGATCTGAAGCGGGCTCGGCACTGACAGCGGAGAGCCTGATGTGGGGCTCGAACTCCCAAACTTCGAGTTCATCACCTGAGCTGAAGTTGATACTCAACCAACTGAGCCACCCAGGTGCCCCCCTACCATACTGTTTTCATTATGGAGCGTTTGTAATGCATTGTAATATCGGGTCACACCCTCGTACTGTGCTGCTTTTTTTTTTCACAACGGGAGAAAAAAGTTTAATCCAAGTCACAAGTTTATCTACTCTAGATTTCACCTTTCATGTCCACGGTTTGCCCCTGGTCCCTCTTCTCTTTCCTTTGTCTTTGGTGAAACTTTGTTTCAAATGACATCTCCTAAGTAGAGGAAGAGGTGGAATGGGGGTTGGGCCCTGGGAGCACCGGTTTTGAAGAAGGGTCTAAAAATCACTGATTTCTGTACTTAACACTGCATGACAATCTGCTAGAAATGGCAAAGCAGTTCTGAACAACTGTCATTAGTATCGTTTTTATATTGACAACTCATTACATTTTTTTTCTCTTCTCCCTGTGTAAACACTCCAATCTATTGACTATTAATCGTATTCTCTTAGCTGATGTCTCCATCTCTCTTTCCTGCACACCCACACACAGACACACACAGACACACATTTCAGGGCACAGACCCAGATCTTGCCCCATACTCCTCAGGAATAGTGCTAGGTATGGCATGATTTTAGGGCAACATGCCCGTAAGACCTTCTTCATCTCGTTATTAATGCTTCTCATTTCTTTTACGAGAGAAAAATCTTTTCATGGCATAAAAGAAACTGGCAAGCATTCTTGTGAATAAGCTTTGCTTTTAAGCACAGATGATTTTTTTTTCTCTTTTGGACAGCTACCAAGCAAAAAGATGAGAAAACCACGGAGGCCACCTAGGGTGGCAAGGTCATAGGAAAGGGAGGGTGGGTATACAGAAGACTCCCAGGACTTCACAATTTTGTTGTGATCTCGCGTCATTATTTTTCTACCCGCATGTGTACAGAGAGAACTGTGGAGCCAGAAAGGTAGGGTTCAGCCTGGAATTATGAGACTTTCATTTTTCCTGGTTGGTAAACTGGCCTGTTCAGCTATCATTCTACCGTATGCAAGGTGCTGTGGAGAATACCGAGATTTAAAACCTCACGGTCTTTATGATTTCTTGGAGAAATAGGCAACAACCTCACAGAAATACAAGCGGAAGGCAAATGTGCTGAAAGATAACACAGGTGAAAATCTGTATGACCTTGGGTATGACGATGACTTTTTACCTACAACCTCGAAGGCGTAATCCACGAAAGAAATAGTTGACAAGCTGCACTTAATTAAAATGAAAAACTCCTGCTCTGCAAAAGACATTGTAAAGAAAAGGAGGAGACGAGACACAGACAGGGATAAAATATTTGCAAAAGACATCTCTGATAAAGGATCGTTACTCTAAATATACGAAGACCTCTTAAAACTCAACAAGAAGAAAACAACTCGATTTAAAAATGGGCAAAAGGCCGCATCAAAGAAGACATACGGATGGCAAGTAAACATGTGAAAAGATGCTCCAGATCATATGTCATGATGGAATGCAAATTAAAACAACCTATTAGAATGGCCCAAATCCAAAACACTAACAACACCAAATGGTGGCGAGGATGTAGAACAAGAAGTCGTCTCATTCATTGCTGGCACAGCCGTGCTGGAACACAGTTTGGCAACTTCTTACAAAATGAAACATCCTCTTATACCAGATGATCCAGGAATCATGCTTCTTGGTATTTACCCAGAGGAGCAGAAAACTTGTGTCCACACGAAAACCTGCACACAGATGTTTATAGCAGCTTTAGTTATAATTGCCGAAACTTGGAATCAATAAAGATGTGGAAGGATAAACTGTGCACATCCAGACAACGGAATGTTTACTCAGCACTGACAAGAAATGAGTTACCGTGCCATGGAAAGACACGGAGGAAACGTAGATGCACGTTTCTAAGTGAAAAAAAGCCAATCTGAAAAGGCTACATCCTGTGTGGTTCCAACTCTATGACATTCTGGAAAAGGCAAAAGTATGGAGACAGTAGAAAGATCAGGGGTTGGTAAGGATAGGGGCGAGGGAGGAGACATAAATAGGTAGAGCACAGGAATTTTAGGGCAGTGAGACTACGCTGTATGATACTCTAAGGGTGGATACATGTCATTATACCTTTATCCCAAACCATCTACTGGACAACACCATGTGAACTGTGGCATGAACTATGGACTGGATGATAATGATGTGCCTGTGCAGGGACAGGGACACACTTCCCTGCTCCGGGAGGGGATGTTGATGGTGGAGGAGGCTGTACATGTGGGGAGGGGGTAGGCGGGGGGGGGGGGGGTGGGTGCATGGGAACTCTCTGTACTTTCTGTTCAATTGAGCTGTGAGCCTAAAACTGCCAACTGAAAAATACAGTTGTGTTTGTCGTTGTTGATTTTTAAAGGCAGTGTCCTCAAACACTGTGAACCTCATCGGCTTAACAAAACTGCATGGAAATGCCAACTATCAACAGTTGCCTCTAAACAAAGGAATTCCTGGTTAAGAAAACATGAGTCCCAGACCTAACTGTAATACCTGAAATTGTGAAACTGACAGAAGAAAACAGGGAGAACATCTTTAAGCTCTTGTTAGACAGAGAGTTTTTAGTCAACACCATAAACACTCACTAGGAAAAAAGATACATTGAACTTCATTAAAATAAAGTTCTGGTTTTTTGTTTTTTGTTTTTTTTTTTGAAACACACCGTTGAAAGGATGAAAAGATGAGTTACAGACTGGGAGAAGATATTTGCAAAAAACACACCTGTATCTGGAAGAACAAATACAATATATATGTATGTGTAAACATTTAATCAAGAATGAGAAAACAACCCAATTATCAAATGGGTAAAATATCTGAACAGAAATTTCACCAAAGAGTAGACACAGGTGGCAACTAATGTATACATTACCACGGATGTAGAGGGCGAATAAATCAATGGGGGAGGACAGATGGCCCATGGAGAAGAATTCCAAGTAATTTATACTCTACCCTAAGAGATGTGGGGCATAACTCTCCACTAAGTATGGCTGCACTTACTGCCTTCTTTCCAAAGGGTCTAGTATGGAGGGGGTGGGGGGGAGTAACTTTGCAGTGCAGAAGGCTGACCAACACTACCTCAGCCGGGTGACCAAGGTCAAAATCAACAGGGATTAGTTATGTTGATGATATGTGCTCTTGACACGCTATGGTGAAAATGGCACTTTGCCTCCGTGGTCTTCTTGCCAAAAACCAATGAGTTCGGTCCAATCACGAGAAAAACAGCAGATGAACCCCACTGAAGGGCATTCTACAAGACGCCCGAGCAGTACTCCTCAAAACTGTCATCACAAACAAGGAAAGTCCGAGAAACTGTCACAGCCCAGAGGAGCCTAAGGACACTTGACAACTAAATGTACGATGGCATTCTGGATGGGATCCTAGAGCAGAAGAGGGATTTTAGGTAAAAGCTAAGGACATATTAATAAATGCTAGACTCTAGTTAGTAACACCATATCAATATTGGTTCATTAATTGTGACCGTAATTAGTGCACCACACTAATGTAATCTGTTCACCATAGGGGAAACTGAGTGTGGGCTATAGGGGAAACTGAGTGTGGGCTATAGGGGAAACTGAGTGTGGGCTATAGGGGAAACTGAGTGTGGGCTATAGGGGAAACTGAGTGTGGGCTATAGGGGAAACTGAGTGTGGGCTATAGGGGAAACTGAGTGTGGGCTATAGGGGAAACTGAGTGTGGGCTATAGGGGAAACTGAGTGTGGGCTATAGGGGAAACTGAGTGTGGGCTATAGGGGAAACTGAGTGTGGGCTATAGGGGAAACTGAGTGTGGGCTATAGAGGAAGTCTCTGTCCTATCTTTGCAATGTTTCTTTAAGTCTAAAGCTTTTCTGGGGCGCCTGGGTGGCAATTTTGGTTAAGCTTCCGGCTCAGGTCATGACCTCATGGTTCATGAGTTGGAGCCCCACGTCGGGCTCTGTGCTGACAGCTCAGAGCCTGGAGCCTGCTTTGGATTCTGTGTCTCCCTCTCTCTCTCTCTCTCTCTGCCCCTCCCCTGCTCACACTCTGTCTCTCTGTCTCTCAAAAATAATAAATGAACATTAATAAACATTTTAATCTAAAGCCGTTCTAAGAATAGTTTATTCTTAAAATGCTATTTATAATATCAGAAAAAATAATTAGGAAGAAATTTAACAAAAGACACGGGAGGCCTTTATGCTGAAAACTACGGAACATAGCTGCAACTCAAGGTATGAGTACATGGAGAGGTATTCTATGCTCATAGATTGGAAGACTTAATTTGGTCCAGATGTCATATTGTTAAGATGATATCCCAATTATCAGCCCATTAGGCTTTTTGCAGAAACTGATAAGCTTATCCTTAAACGTACATGAAATTACAGAAGGACCT
Source organism: Leopardus geoffroyi (assembly GCF_018350155.1). Taxonomy (NCBI): domain Eukaryota; kingdom Metazoa; phylum Chordata; class Mammalia; order Carnivora; family Felidae; genus Leopardus; species Leopardus geoffroyi. The sequence continues at coordinate 66,803,670 of NC_059339.1, read as the reverse complement.
AGAATAAGAAAAACAGTCTTAAAGATTGAAGTTGGAAAATTTATACTGCCAGATTTCAAGACATATAAAATTATAATAGGTAAGACAATATGGTATTGGCATATGGATCACTAAATAGATAAATGGAATAGAATATCAAATCTGGAAGTAAACCCATATAGTATAACTTGCTTTTTAACAGAAACACTAAATGAATTTAACAGGGGAAAAGAATGTCTTCTCTGTAAATGGTGTTGGAATACTGAATGTCCTTATGGAGCAGAAGTGGACCTTGACCTCTGCCTCATGCCATGCCGAAAAATGAATTTGAAGTAGGCCATAAATTTTTAAGTGCAAAAGGTGAACCTGTAAAGCTTCTATAGAAAACATTCTTAGAACACAAAAGTCTCTAATCGTAACAAAAAAATGGATAGATTGGACTTCATTAAAATTAAAAATTTCTACTAATCAAAAACAACATTAAGAATTGAAAACACAGACCGAACTCCAGGAGGAAATATTTACAAGCCACTTATATCTGACAAAGAATGTGTACCCAGAATATATTTTGAAAGCCTCCTATAAATCAATAATAAAAGACAACAGTATAATGAAAAGAACCAAAGACCTATGTAGGTTCTTCATAAAGGAAGATATAAAAAAGGCTAATAAGCATATGAAAAAACTATCCATTTTTCTTCCTCTTCCTCCTACTCCTCCTACACCTTCTTTAGCCATTGGTATCAGATAAGTGTGTGTGGGGGTGGGGGGGGGAAGGAGGGTAGAATCGTTCACTCAGTGTATTAGAGTTCTCCGGAGAAACAGAACCAGTCGGGTGTGTGTGTGTGCATATAAAGAGAGAGAGTGTGTTTAAGGAATAGATTCCCGTGATGGTGGGGGTTGGTGAGTCCTAAGTTTGCAGGGCAGGCCGGCAGGCTGGAGATCCAGGGAGGAGATCTAGTTGCAGTTCTAGTCTAAAGGCAGTCCAGAAGCAGAATTTCCTCTTCCTCGGGGAAGGTGGATCTTTTTTCTCCTAGGGCCTTCAACTGATTGAACGAGGCCCACCCATATTATGAAGAGTAATCTGCTTTATTCAAAGCCTACTGATTTAAATGTTAATCTCATCTAAAAAACACCTTCACTGAAGTATGTAGAATAGTGTTCAACCAAATACCGGGTACTGGCCCCAGCCAAGTTGACCCATAAAACTGACCATCACATTCAGCCAAGAGCAACGGAACATAACTTCCCTAGGTATGCCCACTGGTGATACAGCAAGGAAGCCGCTATCTCACCATCGCCATCTGACAGGCGTGGCAGCTTGCACACACAGAGGAAGAAGCCATGAACTCACCCTGCAGGTAGGCATGAAGGAGTGTGGGAAAGCTTTTCAGGGGTCGTGACAACTGAACTGAGCCTTGAAGGTTTGTTGCTGTATTCGGAGCTCCTGGAACAGTGCTTGGCACATAGCAGGTGCTCCATAAATATTTGTGAATGAGGTTGGAAGCTGTAGAAAGAGACGTAGAGTAGGACAGTGATAATCTTTGCCTGGCTAAAGAGTTGACTGCAGTGGAGAGTGCCTGGTGGGTTGTCGTTTTTTTTTTTTTTTGAAGTCTATTTATCTATTTTAAGAGAGAGTTGGTGGTGGGGTGGGGGGCGGGGCGGGTAGAGAATCCCAAGCAGGCTCCGCACTGTAAGTGTAGAGCCCAATGCAGGGCTTGAATTCACAAACCGCGAGATCGTGACCTGAGCCGAACGCTCACGAGTCGGACGCTTAACCAGCTGAGGCACCCAGGCGCCCCTGATGGGTTCTAAACAGTATGGCAGTGTGGAGAACATACTCTAGAGGCTGGGGGGAAGTTGGAAGGGGACAGTCCAGGGTCTACTACATTAGACCAGGCACAACATATTATGAATAGGCAGTTGACTAAGGCATTGACAGGCCTAATTGGTGAGGGATGGAGAAGAGAGAGATTTAGGGGCCAGGACCGAATGCTGGAGAGGCTCCGGGCATGGACCCAGCTCAGGAAGGACCCTCACACATTCTTCTTTTACAGATGAGGAGTCTGAGACCCAGAGAGGGGATGCAACTTGCCCATGGTCACACAGCATGCTGACAGAATGTATTAGGCCAGAACCCAGGTCCTATCTCTGGTCAGGTGCTCCTTCCATGCCAGATGGCCTGTGTCCTGCTCTCTCTTGCTCCCCTAACCCACCTCGCCAGCAGGAAAGTTTCCAATGTCATCCCGGCCTCTGCAGGGGGAGGTGAGTCCCCAGGCCTCCTTGCTCAGCACTGCCTCCGCCTGCAGAAAAGGCCATGGTGCCGCTGATGGGCTGGAGAGTCCGGGGGATGGTGATGGGGCAGCGGTCACCCGAGGCTTCTTCTGGGCACAGTCCTTACCCTGGAGCAGCTGCCTGTGGTGCATGGCTGAGGCTGACCCTGAGAGGTTGTTATTTTAGGTAATTCACGTTGGAGGGAGGAAGTGACTGAAGAAAATGTGAAAATGAGTAGCTATTGCAAGATGTGTGTGATAAGCGAAACGGGGAACATAAAGACAGACGAAGAGGCACCTCTGTTATTTTTGCTCCTTTTTATAGCAACCTGTAAGGCAGACTTCTCACACCAAGTAGGAACCCTTAGCCCCTGAGCCGTTTCCTGGCCCCAGCCCTCATCAGCCCCGATGGGAGCGGTGGAGGACGGTGGATGCGGCTGGGGCCACGAGAACCCGCGTGAGCCCCCAGAGCAGCACCCCAATTCCACGCCCTCCCAGCAGGGCGGGAACCAAGGTTTTGTGCAGGAGGGGTTGGTGGCCACCCCTGCATCTATTGAAGGGTGGGGCTACCTCCGTCAGCCCCTAAACCCAGGGGCGTGTGCACTCAGCCTGCTCCTGATAAGCAGCCAGGAACTCGAAGGGGACGTTTCCAGAAGAATATGGACACGGTCCCCTCAATGTGGGGAAATACTGACATTCTCTCCCATGTCATTTTGCCTCTCTGCAGAGGTGGGTGGTGTGCCTGGTGCCCTCGGGCCACTGTGAAGTCAGGACAGGGACTGGCACAAGTGTCGGGGTGCTGAGGGAGCCAAAGGATGCCGAGCTTTCTTCGGGGGGAATCGCTCTCTGTTCTGAGGCCCGTCAGCTGCTGGGGGGACCACTGCCCCTGCAGCATCCCAAGGCGGCCTGCTTGGGGCCTCTGACCTCCCCTGGGAGTCTCCTTTGGAGTGAAGCATGGATGCTGTGGTTAAAGACACAGTTTCTAGATGAAACAGGTAGTTGTTAGGGCCTCTCATCGGTTCATTCCTGTTGACTGTAGGATTCAGGGGAAAGAGAAGGTCTGCTCGGGCCAGGGCAACGGTCACCTCTGGTTGCAGCTAGAGCTGCTTCAAAGGGACGACAAGGATATCTAAACAGGGGAGAGGGAAGGAGGAAGGGAGCCAAGGGTGGGAGGAGTGTTTCAGGAAAGTGACTGAATTCTTGGAATAACTGCCATGAGGCATGCAAAAGAGAGGAAAAAAGGCCTTGTCCAGGAGTGTGGGGGGCTCAGCTGGGCTAGAAGCCACAGCCTACAGAGGTGTGTGTCAGCATGATTGTGTTATTTTCTCCAGCAGCAGGCCAGCCTGGAAACAGAGGTAGATGGTGAAATCATCACTGGCTGTGGATTGGCCAGGGAGGTACAGTGGTAGGACCGTCCTCCCTCTTTTTCCCTCTTATTTGGGACAGGAGGTAAGCAGTGACTAGGTGAGCTTATGTGACTGGGTTCAAGCTGATGGGATGGGAGAGGAAGGTGTTGGTTGGGGAGGCTCTCCTTCTCCATTGTGCTGTCTGGAATGGAGACGCCGTGGCTGGAGCTCTAACGGCCATCTTGGACAAGGAGACAATGTGCTTAAAAAAACAACAACAACAAAAAACAGCAAGAGAAGAGGAGCACAGGTCCCTGAGGCACTTAGACCTACCATCCCACCTGTGCGCTAACCACTTCTGGATTTCTTTTATGTGAGAGAGAAAATACACTAATGATTTTAAGAACTGTTATTTGGGGTTTTCTATGATATACCATTGAAACTAATCCTAATAGAAACAGACCAAGCATGAGGAAATTGTGGGTAATTATAAGAATGTCAGTAAAGGGATCACCCGTGGGGTCTTAACGGAGCAGGAAAGGACAAGAAGCCGGGGGTGGCCGGTACACTGGAGAATGGGGACTCCAGCCCTTGGCACACTAGCACAGCAGAATAGGCTACTGTGGCAAAAGATCTTTAAGAATGAAAACCCAAGGGGCACCTGGGTGGCTAAGTCGGTTAAGTGTCCATCTTCAGCTCAGGTCAGGATCTTGTGGTTTGTGACTTTGAGCCCCGCGTCAAGTTCCATGGCAACAGCTCCAAGCTTGGAGCTAGCTTCCGATTCTGTGTCTCCCTCTCTCTCTGCCCCTTCCCCACTCGCACTCTGTCTCTGTCTGTCTCTCTCTCAAGTAAACATTTTTTTAAAATTTCTTTAAAAAAAAAAAAGAATGGACGACCAGGGGCTCCTGGGTGGCTCAGTCGATTAAGCATCTGACTTTGGCTCGGGTCATGATCTCACGGTTCATGAGTTCAAGCCCCGCATCGGGCTCTGTGCTGACAGCTCAGAGCCTAGAGTCTGCTTTGGATTCTGTGTCTAACCTCTCTCTCTGCCCCTCCTCTGCTCGTTCTCTCTCTCTCTGTCTCTCTCTCTCTCAAAAAGAAATAAACATCAAAAAAAATGTCTTTAATTGAAAATGGGAAGTTGTGGTTAGAAAGTAGAATTTCTGATTTTATGGTTTCAGAGCTGGCTTGACAAGTTGTGGTCACAGTAAGCACTAACATTGCCTGAATGCTTCCTATGCAGCTGACTGCCTTTTTAAGTAGGTGATAGTGGGCTCAAACTCAGTCCCTAGCATAACTCTGGAAGGGAGTTTCTTTTATTAACCTATTTCATAAAGAAAGAAACTGAGGCTCACAGAGGCCAAGAAACTTCTCCAAGGGAGCAAAATGTAACTGGCTGGGTCAACATTAGAACGCAGGAAGCCTGACCCCAGAGCCCAAGCTCTCGGCCACGCCGCTCTTGTGCCTGGCTCACGCTGGGGCCACCGTGCAAGTGCAGAGAGGTGGAGGCCTGTGAGGCTGGCTGCTGGTTGCATCCTCCGGATGGCCACCCAAACCCTCAGCCTGGTGGCCGGCAGCGAGGCAGAGGGGAAGGCAGCCAGCCTCAGTGCCAAACACTGAGTTTACAGACCGGGCTGAGAAGAGGGTGGGACCTTGTGATGAGAGCCTTGAAAGGGTGTGAAGGGCTCAGTCGGGGCCACCCAGGAGCAGACTGACCCTGCCTTGGGCCCTGTGGTTCCGTGGCACCGGAGAGAACATGAGAATCGAGGGAACCAGCACCCTGCAGAGTGACATTAACACAGAAGCTGAAGGGTGGGCTCTAGGACCCGATGGCCTGGGTCCGGATCCCATCTGCTCCTCTTACTAGCTCTGTCACCTTGGATGGCGCACCTGTGCCCTCCTGTGTACAGGCAGGCTTGAGAATAGCTCCTCCCCTTCATCTACCGTCACTCAAGGGAGATTAAATGACTTACCGGCAGGGAAATACCACGAGCAGTGCCCATAACATGGCGAGTGCCTGTGCTGTTGACTTTGCTGTTCCACAGCCTCTGCGGAGAGCTGGTGAGGAGCTGTGACAGGACGGGGCCAGTTGAGGAGAGGCTTCTAGAGTGGACAAGGAGAAGCCACAGGGCTTAGCCAGCTGCCTCCAGGGGAGGCTCTCATCCTTGTCCTCTGTACGTCACTTTGGACACATCCCTAGGCCTCCTCTCCTAGGGTTACTTGCTTGTCAGTCTTACGTCTCTAATATAAGGAAAGACCTGGCGCCTTCTAAATAAACGCCTCAACACCTTAGGGAGGGGAGAGGAATGTTCCTCTGAGCCCCCCAACCATTTGTAGCCACGTATCACCCAGCGCCTGCCCCAGGGTCATTATCCGAGTCGTGTTTGTTGGGTAATGGCATGAATTGCCCCAGCGTTGCCAGCACGGCCGGGATGGGGCCTGACTTTGGTTCACTGTCCTCGTCTTCCCGCCAGGTGCCCTGTTTGCCAGCTCCAGGCCCCGCCCCTGTCCTGGCTGCAGACGCTGCCTTGACCCTGACTGCCCCCACTCTGTCTGGTCCTGGAGGGTCCCACGCGCTCTTGGCACGGCCAGCCATTTACTCCTCCGTGTCTGTGGTTATTATTAGGCACCCCTGGAACTCACTCCTGCTCAGGCAGTTTTTGTTAGCAGGTGCCGTAAGGTTGGCATTTGTGTGTCTGTTTAGGAAACCTTCTGGCGAGGCTGAGACAAGTATGAGGGTGACGGGGAATCTGTTGAAGAACCAGGCACCTCCGGGCCAGACAAGCCTCTGGGTGGCTGTGGGCCCGGAGGCACGTGCGATCTGCCTCCCTGGTCTCAGCTCCTCTGGGTCGCGAGGGCTGCGGCTCTAGGTCATGCGCCGGCCCAGACTCAGCTCCGAGTCTAGCCTTCGCTGTGTCGTCGACCCACTATGCAGCCCCGGGCAAGTCATTTGGCCTCAGTGTGCCTCTTGGCACTAATCTGTGAAATAGAAATAACGAGTGTTGCCTCACAGGGCCCAACAAAAAGAATAAAAATGAAAACGCAGTGACGGTCACATGGGCCACCATGCACACGGTGCCCGGCATACTGCAGTACTGTGATCTGACCCACCGGCCAGTGCTTGGGTAGGTATTAGAGGGATTCCGCCTCTTGCTTGGATTCACAGAACTGCTGATCAGAGGACCTAAGATCTAGATCTTGGTAAATGTGGCTCCAAAGTCATGCTATTGCCACTGTGCCAGAAGGCAAAACTGCCCCAACATATCACTGCCACCACCACCTGCTCCCCGGGTTTCTGAGAGGCCAGGGGAGTGAGGCAAGCAGAAGAGAAGACAAGGGTAGGACAGAGTTGAGAAGGAAAGAACCGGACAGGGCACATGAGACTGAGGGGAGCGCGAGGCGGGTTCTGGGGACCGGCAGTTTCCTCCTTTCCTTTTTCTTAGCGGTAGTGACACGGGCGTCTTCACTTTGTGATAATCCGTGGAGCTGTGTGCCACGATTTGCGTACTTTTCTGTACATATGTTAGACTTCTTAAAAAGGTCAAAAAGAAAATAGGAACCTTGCAGCATATAGTTATTGAGAACAAATGTATTTTTAAGTTCATACACGATTACTTATGCAGCTCTAATCTGCATCTATTCAAATGACATTAAAAGTTATGTTGAAGAATCTGGAGATACTCTGGTAAAATTCTCGAGAGTCTGGACCAATGTATAGATCCCAGAACTGAAATTCTGGGAATTGTTGCCCCCTCCTCGCGGCTGACTGGTTCCTGACATGGAACCCACCACTGGTCACGGGTCTCCCCTCCCTGGATCTTCAAAGACTTTTTCGAATGGAGCCACTCTCCCAGCCTCGCGTTGTTTACCTCTGAATATCTGTTATGTCACAGAAAAAAAAAAATGTGTATATGAAGCTTTGTTACTTGAGGGATTTCTGTACCGGATTGTAACTCATACTCCTCCCAGCCCTGTCACGTGAAAGACACGATGACTTTCCTTGTCTTCCTTGGACCTCGCGGTTCACCATGGAGCTGATGGGAGCCCAGGCTTAGGCTGGTCCAAAACTGGGAAGCCTTACCACCACTGGGTCACTCACCACCCTGAAAAATGCCATTAACTGCTTCAAAATTAGGCCCTATGTGAAAGCTGAATGGATAACCCAAGTCGAGTGATTTTAGGGGATCAGGGAGTCTCCCAATGGCCTCTTTCACGTTCATGGTGTCTGAAATTCCATCTTTATTTGTTAATTCATAAAAGTATACATCTATGAGAATTCCTACTTAAATACAAAATGATTCTAGGTGGGGGAACCATATTATAGTACCTCTCACATTAGCATGAAGTGATTTGTCTTAGAAGTAGAAACTGAGTTAGAGATTGTAAAGATGAATGGGCCCTTGAGGGATCATTTAGCTCACTGGTTTTCAAACTATGCTTTGGCAAAGTCCCTGCGCTGCCATTCAGGCCGAGAAGGGCAGGAAGGAAGGATGGAGGGAAGGATGGCAGGCACGGAGCACCGTTTTTGCTTTGAAGCTAGGTTTCCACGCTGGAGAAAGTTTTAGAAAAACCACAACTGTCTTTTATTTTATAGGTTCAAAGTCCATGGTTACCCATAGGTTAATCTAGCCGAAATTCAGGTTAGCCGGCTAGTTAGTGTTACGGCCAGATCTAGAATTCAGGTTTCTGACCCTTAAGGCTGTGCTGTCCCACCGTTTCACACTTCCTTATGTTAGTTTCAGATGTGTGTTAAGGAGATGGGACAGTGAGACTTGAGATGGGTAAGTTTCGGTCGGAGGAGAGTGGAGGGGGCGGATCCGGGTCTGGTGGATGCTGTTATGGGCAGCAGACATTTCTGGGCTCTTGGAGTAGTCAGTGCTGACGGGGGAAGAGGGAGGCCGCTGATGACACCTGACCACCTTCAGAGACATGTTGAGACTCAACATCTGTGAAATCTCTATCTCCGGCCATTGTAAATAATGCTGTTTATCTTAGAGTTATACAGCTTTATAGCTTACAACATGCTTTTACATTTTTATACTTAATCTCCACAAACTCCTACTTTGAGGGCTAGATACCATGTTTTCCAGTTTACATGTGAGGACGCCAGTGGGTTAGAGAAGGCAGGTGTCTTTCCTGAGCTCCTAGGGCTGTGACCTGAAGCATGTCTCCTCTGACTCCCCATCCTGAGCTCCTTCCTGCCATCCTGCAGCCCCCTCCCACCACCATGCTGGCAGCTGCTTTCTCCAGCATGTCACAGCCTTTGCAGCCAAACACCAAGTCATTCAGACATAAACATAATCTGTTTCCACACTTGTCATTTGGCTGACCTGTTGCCTGGCTTCTTTCTTTCACTAATAGCTTGGTGATTATAGTCAGAGATGCTAGCATCAGTGAACCTGTAACGTGTGTGTGTGTGTGTGTGTGTGTGTGTGTGTGTGTGTGTGTTTGGGGAGATGGACAGGACACAGGGCCACAGGCCTTCATGGTTCTGAAACAACATTTTTGGGACATCAGAAGGGCACATCTTCTCACTGTCTTGTTTGTCATCAACACTACTCAATCACAGCGACAGTGCTCCATCAAAAGGAGGAAAGGAAACGTAAGTGGAAAAAAATGCTGCTCTTGATGGTGCACGTGGGGGTTGACTCTCCAACATCATTCCATCTCCATCTGTGTAAGCAGCCATGTGGAGTGTTTCCGGAATTGACCCTGGCTCCTGGGGAGGGTTCTCAGTAGACTAAACCAAGTAGGAGAATAGCAACCCCTCATCAGTGATTGGCGCAGGGACCTAGTGTAAGCCAATCAGCACATGGCATCCCTCTGGTGATTATTACTGGTCTAGGTTGGAGGGGTTTCTTCTCTCTCTCTTTCCTACTATCTTCCCAATTACTGACAGCAGCTATCATATGACCATGAGGACACTCTTACAAAGAAGCCTATTCTTTAGATGGCAGAGTAGAGGATAGGAAGAATCTGGGTTCTAAAAATATTGTTTACCCAATTGTGGATCCTTGCCCCACCTCCAGTTTTTCTGGTATGTGGGATAATAAATTTCTCTGTGGCCTTTGTTACTTTCATGAAAAGATCTTAACTAACACAATGACCTCTAGGACACAAGAATTTATTGTCTCCAGAAGTGAGATAGAGTCTCACCAAGCAACCCATCTATGTGTTCAGTAGTCCCTGGTGACCAGGGGCATGTATTTATGGAGCAGATGGTCAAAGTGAGAGGGCACTTTATGCATGGAAATGTCATCCTAGGATCTCCAGGCTGTACTTCAAGGGTAATTGAGTCTGTGCAAACGTGTTGATGGTGGGTGACAGATTAACATGTTTAACAGGCCTTTGTAGACATAATGCCTGAACATGGGGGAATGGCTTCCACAGCGACTCCTTAGTTCAGTGGGTAGGACTTTTTGCTTGGGGCTCTGCAAATCACATAGTATGGACCCGGGGCAGCAAACTATAGCCTGTGACCAACTCTGGTCACACTCATTTGTTTCTATATTGTTGATACGTTCACACTACAACAGCAGAGTCATGTGCAAAAGAAACTGTATGGCCCACAAAGCCTACAGAATTTACTGTCTGGTCCTTTCAGAAAAAGTTTCCTGACCCCTGGCATACACACTGTCTACTTGGCCTATGAGTAGTGGCAAACCCACAACACGGCTGGGCTCGGACTGTCACACTGGTGACCACACTTGTGAACGATGATCTGTTTCCAGGGCGTTCCGGCAGACTCCATCAACTCTGTTGTTTTTCCAGTGTAAGTACTGACATTGTTGGCTGACGAGAAATTTCCTTTAAAACAAATCCTATTTCCACTAACTCCTACTTATAATATCGGGTACGTATTTCCCTAGAAAACCACTCCCCGTTCGACTGCACTGAAAACATCTGAGGATGTGGTCAAGGTGATGGTCACCTGTGGGTTTCTTTACCTTGCTCTGAGTGCAGTTCTCATAGGACATCACCTTTATTACAGGCACAGATGATCCTTCGGGTTAAGCTTCTCTCCATCGGGAACACTAGGATATAAATGGAAGCTATCAGAGCCTTTCCCAAAGGCAGGGTTTTCAGAGGGAGGAGGAAGAGAGCGTTTCTGCGCTGGGAATCTGTGGAGCAGAGGGAACCCCAGAAAGTGGCAAAAAGAGTGGCCTAGAGACCAGCTCTGCGACTGCAGCGTGTGCAGTGGACGGGCGCTGACCACGCCTACCCGATTTCCATGACTACCAAACGAGTAGGATGAAAAAGCGCTGAGTACAGAGACAGCTTTCATAAGGCAGTAATCCTGTGCCTCTACCCTCTGCCGGCTCCCCTGCAAGGGGGCAGAGAATTCCTTCTCCAGTCGGTACCAGTACCGCAATGAGACAGAAATGGTGGGGCGGCCTGCCCAGGGCGGGTACGTGAGCCTGCGGCAGCGGGGAGGGGTCTGATGGCGGCCGGGGAAAAGAGAGGCTGTCACGTCCATGCCTTTTCAGGCGTTTCTCCCTCAAACTGCTCTCTACAGACCGGGAGGCTGGATTTAACTAACATGCAAATCGGATCATATTATTCCCGTTCTTAAAGTCTTGCAATAGTTCCACCGATAAAATCCCAACTCCCATGCTGTGGCTCCTGCCCACTCACCCGGCCTCACCTCTCCAGCCACACTGAGCGGACGGGGCCGTGTCCCCCACTGCCAGGCTTTGTCCACATTGCTCCTCTTGCCCTACTCCTTGGCTCATCATCCTTCCGCCTCACAATTCACGGCAAGCACCACCTCTTTTGGACCCCTTCTTTGCCTTTCCTCCTGCTCCTCCACTCCCCACCCTGCGCCCTCAGTTGGGTTAGAGGCATACTTCTACTAAGGGCTCTGTCTTCTTCACTGCCACATATATTCCTTCAAGGGCACAGACTGTGAATTACTGATTCTTGGTTCCCTGGCACGTCACGTGATACCACATTGTGAACACTCCCACCACATCCACTGAAAGCCTGGAGCTTTTAGAACCTCGGACAGACGTGAAGTGACACACACTTTGCTGTGGCCATGGCGTTGGGATTGGGAATCTCCTCTGGTGTTTTAGAAATGGATGATCAGGGGCTCCCGGATGACTCAGTTAAGCGTCCGACTTTAGCTCAGGTCATGATCTCTCGGTTTGTGAGTTCGAGCCCCGTGTCAGGCTCTGTGCTGAAACTCAGAGCCTGGAGCCTGCTTTGAGTCTCTGTCTCCCTCTCTCTCTGCTCCCCTCCCCCCCATAAAATAAACATTAAAAAAAATTAGAAATGGATGATCATAGTGGGGCACTCATCCCTTTTCGTTTTCCAGGTGTCTAAGGAACACTAAACATTTCTAAGCAGCTGTATTCATAGGGCATCCTCTTGAAATTCTAGTATCCTACAGACTCCCAAGGTGCTGAGGAGCCTGCACTGGGCTGGAAGTGGAAAACATTGTCTCAGCTGAATTTGTCAGAGCTCCTCGAAGGGCGGAACCTGAGCCCAGTGTTTCTACCCCAGGGCTTGGCCTTTAAGGTGAGCAAAGAAGATACCGTGTCATCTAAACGCGCTCGGAGTGACCTCATTATAAATGGAATAGCTGTTTCCGGCTACCTGTGGGAGCGTGACATTCCCAAGAGGGGAATGGGTCTTTCCGCTCTGCGATCCAGGAGCCGTTGTGGGTTAATAACAAGAAGCATGTCTCCACCTGTGGAGACAAACCGGGTAAATCGGGGCAGGTGCCGGAGAGGAATCCCCGGGAGGTGGTGCTAAGACCAGAGGAAGTGCCCTCTCAGGCTGGAGACGTGAAGGCCAAAACGTGACTTCATAGCCTTGTTCGGGATCATTTAATAAGTTATTTCGAAGACCCCTCGTACTTTGTGAGGGAACTGAACAAGGGGGTTTAAATTCTAGTTCTATTCTGTAATAATAACCTACCGAGAGCAAGACGGAAGAAGCGGGATCCGGTGTCTGCATTTGGATCACGCGATGGCAAGCCCCGTCTCTCTAGATTATGAGGTTATCACCAGGCATTTCTGCTCAGTGGCTGCAAGACACCTTCATCACAAAGTGTCCCCAAACCAGGAATCAGCCTCTTGGAGCCTGTCTTGTTCACACAAATATAAAGAGGCACAAGAACAGCGTGTACTTATCACAAACTCCTTGAACACATGGTTGGAATGTCACTTACATAATCTGGCAGGCTGTGGTTGTGCCGTTACGGTACACACCCCAGCTTCCTTAAACCAGGAGGAATCTCTAAGGTCTTTTTTAAAAAGGAATCTTTTCATTTTCTGTGGGAGACGATGCTCACAGCATGACTAATGCCCATCAGTTATCAGTAATTTAGCAGATTGTGCCAGTGTTGACATTTGTTCTTGGCTTAATTGTGCGTGCGTGTGTGTTTTCAACAATGATGCAGCTGTCCCCGTTCCTGGCAATTAGGATATAAAAATGGTGTTCGCTGAATCTGGCATGGTGATCAGCTATGCATGTGTTTACTCTTTTGTTTGCGAGGCCTTCTGAGTGTTTGCTGCAATTCCACAACCAGAATATAAATTCGGCTTAAAATGGGACCTGGATCCATATTAATAGCCGCAACAGGGGCTGTAGACGTCCGTGTTTCGCGATCTTTGCTCTCTGACTCCACAGACTATGCTTGTGTTTGTGTGCACATTAAAGGTAATTCCCGACTTGATATAAAGATGGTGAGGTCTTAGGCACCGTTAGGATTAGAAGAGCCATGTCGTCAGAGGCGCACTGGACGACTGCTGATCTCCTTGCCGGCTATCAAGTGGCCAAAGTCAGCATCAGCCTTCACTGCTGATCCCTGCAGGTGACGGGGCCGTTGAGAAGAGCCAGTACCCAGGGTTAAGTAGTTACTTTCTCTTGACTATTTTGGCTCTTGGCTCAGTGTTTTTTGCTTTTTGGGTTTTGTTTTTGGTTTTGGTTTTTTGCTGTTAGATTAGCTAGTTAATGCTATTGTCAGCTAGGGTGGGGCCCAATTGCTATTAGGTCATGGCAGGTTTGAATAATATACCTATGAAAAAAAAAATAACCTGGCCCTTCAGGAAGCCGTTTGCCAATAATCACTAAAGTGGAACCTTCTGTGATCTAGCAATTTCACTTCTGAATAGTGATACCCAGTAGATATGCATGCATATAGTCACGAAAAGCATACACTGGAAAATTCCTGGAGACAGCTATCCAGGGGTCCATCCACAGTAGAACGGATAAGAAAGCCATGCTCCAGTCCAGCCATGACATTCTCTACAGAAATAAGATGGAACCAACTAGAAGTGTATCCACAAACTAAATGATAGCACACAAAGTACTTGCTTTCTAACACCGTGAAACAAGAGACCACAAACTTAGTGGCTGAAAACAACACACACTTACCAGCTCACAGCTGTGTGGGTCTTAAATCTGGCTTCTCGGCAGAGGGCCTCACAGGCTGGGGCTCAGACCGTCTTCCTAATTTTCATTCAGGTTGTTGGCAGAACTCAGGGTCTTTTTTGTGATCAGAGGACTGAGGTCCCCCATTTCCTTGGGGCCTGTCAGCCGGGAGCCATTCTCAGCTCTCAGAGGCCGCCCGTACCTCCTGTCATGCGGACTCCTCTGTCCGCAAAGCCAACGATGAAGAACTTCCCTCGCGTCCATCTGTCTCATACTTCGAAGCTCTTTCGCCAGGAAGAGCTTAGTCCCTTTTAAGGGCTCATGTGATCAGGCCCACTGAGAATAGTCTCCCCTATCTTGAAGCCAACTGATTTGGGCCTTAATGACATCACAAAATCTCTTCACAGCAGCACCTAGATTCACGTTTGATTGAGTAACTGGGAGAAAGTGTGAATTAGGAGAGGATGAGGAATGTCCGGGGGCATCTTAGAATTCTGCCCACCACGCCCGACAACATGGATGAATCTTCTAGCCAACGGCGAGCGGAAGAAGTCAGACACGAAAGAATATATAATGTATGATTCTATTTGTAGAAAATGCAAGAATAGGACGTACCGATCTTTGGGGTTAAAAGTCAGAATAGTGGTGGCTCTTGAGTACATTGTCACTGGAAAAGAGCAGAAGAGGGGTCTTGGGGGGGGCGACGATAATATTTTTGTTTCTTGATCTGTGTGCTGCTTACACGGGTGTGTTCAGCTTGTGAAATCTCAGCAAGCTGTGCATTTTTAGCATCATTTAGATTTCTTATTTTAAAATAGATTCATTTTGTTTTTCCAAGGAACTGTGCATTAAAAGACAACTATCAGAGCGGGTACCTGATAGGGGTGGGGAACAAGCAGAAGAAAGGAAACAAGAGGGTCTTGCCTGGAGTGGTGATGGTACCTTACGAGCTGCACAGGTGAGGACCAACCAAGTGGAACATTCGTACTCCATCAGCTTGGACGGGTGCGCAGGACCCTCTGCCTCATTTGTGTGGCCTAGTGCAAAGCAAAGTGCAGGGTCTCCTAGTTCAAAAATTATTAAGAAGTTAAAGACGGCAAGAATGGAGTGTTGGGTGAGGGGTGAGGCGGTGGGGGAGGCCCTGGTCTGCCTCCCAGGAAGCCTGTGTGGGAGAAAATGTCACATCTCCCATTCCAAAGACTTCCTGCTAGATGAGCTACTTTGGGCATCTAGAGCTTGGATCCTTTGGACTGTAAAGTGGGTTAGCTAGAGGCTGGGAGGCGCTAATTCAATTGATATGCGCAAGAGCAAGCACTTGTAAGACACCAAATAAATACAGGCGCTATTATAATAATGGGCCATCTAAATGGTTATGCGTTATTTCTTTAATTGGTTAAAAAGCCTACCTATGACCTCATAGCTAAATATCTGGTACATAAACTCTTTACAGAGAGCACAGGGTCCGCTTCCACCTTGTCAATTAACACGCATTCCAAGTTATTGATGAATCCCCGATCACGAGATTTACCCCCGTGTTCCTTGCTCTTTCCGGCTGGAAGAACGAAGTAGCAAAGGGTAAGGCCGGAGCAGGGGAGTCCTCATCAAAGTTCTATTTGCTGGCTGCGATTGGAGTCAGTCCCGTCGAGAGCTGAGTCCTTGCCTTGACTCCAGAACCTCCCTAGCGGCTAGAGGGCCCTGAGAAGCGGCGCCCTGAAATCATCCAGCGAGGTGAACGCCGCTGGCACGTGACACCCCAGGCCTCGAGAGACTGCGGTGTCAGGATGGCAGGGCTGTCGCCCAGCCCGCAGGGCGGGGTGTGATTGGGAAAAGAGGAGTGCATTTAGGGGCTTGGATTTCTGAAGAGGCACGACTCTGGCATTGCATTTCTGTTTATTTTTCCTGGCGTGCACTCTGAAGCACAGACCTTTCCAGACTTACTGACTTACTAAAGCTTCTGGCGACCGTGGTACCCTAAGGCGGCTGCCTGCCTGACCTAGGCTTTTCGAGCGGTTCTAAGGATGAGACAGGGCCCCTGTGTCTTGGTAACAACAAGGTCTTTGACGACCGGCCGCGGGCTGCAGCCTGGCGGGGGGGGGGGGGGGGGGGGGGCGGGGGGCGGAGGGAGGAGGCCTGTGGCCGGGGTGTAGAGCCTCGGAATTTTCTCCCGGCAGGATCTGGGTGTCCGGAGCGCAGGCTGCAGCCCCGCAGGCCATCAGCATGCAGGAGCCGCGCGCGCCGTCCTTGAAGGGCTGCCCGCTGACCTTGCTCCGCTTTCTCCGGAGAAATCTCCCGGGCGCGAGGACGCGGCCACCGCGGTGACTCAGTGCCCCTGCGCGCCGCAAGCAAATGCTCCCTTCCAGCATGCCCAGCTCCGCCACGGCTTCCCCTTCCTGCCCTCTTTTTTAATTCCACGATTCAAACCCGGCGTTTTCCGCTCCACCCCTCCCCCTCTCCACCGCCCTCCCGTCATTCGCCAGACTGTCCGGGTGTTTTGTCCCCCACCTCCCATCTGCAGAGCCAAAGGCCAACCTTCGCGCTCCCTCGCTGCGGGCCGAGAGTCGGACGGGGCCCGCCGGGGCAGGGAGCCGCGCTGGGCGGCCGCTACCCAAGCCCGGCCGGAGGGGGCGGTGCGCCGCGCTCTTGGGTGCCCGGGCGGACGGCGCGCGGGCCCCGCTCCCCATTGGTCGTCACCTCGGCGGGAGGGGCCGCCCCGGGCCCGGGGCACCTGGAGTCGCCTCTCCGCAGGGAAATCGGCGGCTGCCCGGCACGGGCGCCCAGAGGTAAAGGCGTCCGGAGGGAAGGCCCGGGGCTGCGGCCGAGCTCTCCGCGGCCAGCCCTGCCCTGCCCGCCGCCCTGGCGCCGGCCACGCTCGGATGCCCCCTGTGCCCGCCCTGCCGGGCGGAAACTTTGCCTGGCCACGTCCCCTGCCCTCCTAACAGCGCCGAGAGGCTCCCGGTCGGCGGCGCGCCCTCCGGGGCCGCAAAGCCCCGCGCGTGATTGCGGGGCCCGCCAGGCGCCCGGCGCCCGCCGCGCCCCGCCGTGCGCGAGCGGCCGCCAGGATGCGCTACGCCGACCCCTCGGCGAACCGGGATTTGTTGGGGAACCGAACTTTACTCTTCATCTTCATCTGCGCCTTCGCCTTGGTGACCTTGCTGCAACAGATCTTGTATGGCAGAAACTACATCAAGAGGTAAGAAAGTCTGAGCGCGGGCGGGGGGTGCACGGAGCCCGCGGGCGAACCCCCGGTGGCGGCCACAGAGTCGGCCCGGGTTTCCCCGGGCTGAGTGACCGTGGCTCCGCACTTGGCTTCCAGCACTGCCGCGTTAGGTTTGGGTCGTGGCTCTCCGAAGCGCATCTCATCTCCCAGCGGGAGCAGAATGCCTGCCCAGTGTGGGCCAGAGGGGTGCGACAACTTTGTTCTCTTGTGACAATGGGGGGCAGGTTGGAATTCCGAGCCGCCGAGCTGCCGATAAATCCATCTGAATGCCCCGAGGAGCCACGGGGTCAGATCGGAGTCGTCCACATCTACAGTGCCGTGGCCATTTGGTTGGAGGGGAGGCTCCCAGGAGCGGAGGACTCAAAACTCAATAGGATCACCCCGTGAATCCTGAACTTTTGTTAGGGCTTCCAGGTGGAAAGCATTCCCCCTCCCCGCAGGAGTGCAGGGTAAGGTGGGGAGTGAGAGGTGGGCGGGACGGTGCCACAGGGATAGGGAATTTTAGTCACCCAGTAACCGCTGGGTGTGTGAAACTCACAACCGGATCCTTTCTGAGACAAATTGTTCTTTCTCCACCTTACACGGAAGGTCAGAGCTGCGGCAGAAGTTAGCTCTCCCCTCGTTGGCTCGCTTCCCACCCCACCCCGTCCACGCGCGAACTCGCGTTCAGAGAAAGAGAGCAGTGGGAGGGTGTCACGACCTCGGTCTCTGTGTGTGCGAAATGCCAGCCGTTTCCTTCTGCTGGGGGGCGGGGGGGGGGGGGGGAGGGGGGAGACGCTTCGGGTTACTCTAGCTGGTTTCATAGCTGCGGGAGAGTGCTGACCCTAGGATACTCCCACATCAGAGCCTCTTTTGGAAATAGCCTACCTCTCCTTGGGGCGGCAGGTCTTGGCTGCCGGTGTCTCCCCACGCTCGCTTGCTCACTGCCCCTCCCCCCAGGCCGATGGAAAACAAGAGGCCTCTCCAGCTGCATACACGTCTTCTCCAGACTTCCAAATATTAAAACGGTTGTTCTCTTTTCGTCGTTTGGGTTCTACATCAGTCACTTGTGCCTCTAGTTCGTGCCCCTGGTTTGGGTGAGGGTTGCTGCTGGGTTTCCTTCCAGAAGCAGGAAAGCCAGGCAGTTAGGCTATTTCCCCTTCCACGTCCCAGAGCTGGGGAGTCTGAGGTCCCTTGTCCAGGACGTTTGTGGACATTTGGCCTCTGCTCCTGACCTCCCCAGGCAGCACTGTTGCCTGGTTAAAAGCAGCTGCCGAGCTTTGCATGGTGCGGGGGGCTTTGAAGGACAGTTTCCGAGTTTCCTGGCTTGCCCGGGTTTGCCTCCTCTTCCGGCCACAGCTGCCCCTGCAAGATAACCCTACACAAGGGCCGCTGGGCCCCAAACGGCCTCCACCTGCACTTGCGACGCAGCGGGGTGGCTCTGGGTTCCTGCACCCTGCTGGTACCTGCAGCACCACTGGGGCTGCTGGGATCCCTGCTGCCTTGTCAACAGTGGGAAAACATCAGCGCCCAGGGGAAACGCCAGCTCAACTACTAACTGGTTGCTCTGGCAAGCCCTCCCGGGTGTCGGTGTCGGGTGGGGGTGCTAGCTGCCTCCCATCCCTCCCTCACACAGGGATCCTGACTCCCTAAATCTCAGCTGCCGCCTCCCAGGCTGCACTCCATCGACTTGGGCTCATCCAGTCAGGCAAACAGAACCTGCACATACCTGATCCTGGAAGGATGCTGTGAGGGTCTGTGAAGAATGATTCCGCGGTCCTGGTGTTCAGGGGCTTTGAGGTCTCTGTGGGGAAACAAAAGGACCACAAAGGAGATAGATAAGTAGTTAGTGTTAATTAAATTGCCAGAGGAAGGAAGTTCCAGTGGACTGGAGTAGTTAGGGAAGACTGCCTGGAGGAGGTAGAAATTAAGCGGGCCCTTGAAGGAAGCAGAAGATTTAGGTGGGTGTGTTCGGGGCGTGGGGGGGTGGGTGGGAAGGGGAAGTGCACATTCCAGAACTGAAGAGGGTGCGAGCAAAGGCGCCACACCCTTCTACATCTCCCGTGCCTGGACTACCCACCCACCTGTTTACCTGTCTTGTTTGTTACACATCTCATTGTGATGAACTGACCTGATGTGATTATTGGTCTGTGAACTCCACACTTGAGTGTTCCCCAGACAGAGGTCTTGAGACAGCCTCATGAGAATCACTCACGGGGCCACTGAAATGCAGATTCTTGGGCTCAGAATCTGAGCCTCTGGGGATGGAGCCAGTACCTGCTTTTTTCATAGGCTCCCCAGCTGACTCGTAGCAAGCTCCCCCTGCCGCTCTAGATCCACACTTCTCTGTGGGGAGAGGAGCGTTACCCCCAGGCAGTATCTGGGCACATTTTTGGTTGTCACACTGGGAGAGAGTGCTACTGGCATGTTAAGGGTAGGGGCCAGGGATGCTGCTAAAGATCTGACAGTGCATCACCTGCCTCCCACAAGAAGGCATCGCCCAGCCCCAACTACCAGTGCTGAAGTGGAGAAACCCTGCTCTAGACTGAAAGCCCCAGGAGGCAGGGATTCGCTCTGTTTTGTTCCCACCTGTACCCTGAGCACCAAATATGGTTGCCTGGCACACAGTAAGCTCTCAATAAATACTGGATAATGAAGAAATGATTGAAAGTGGTGTGTGTGCGCCCAGGGTAATCAGAAGACGCAGTGAAGAAATGGGTCCAGCTGGTAGAAGGGGGAGTGTAGACAAGGAGGACCAGATGTAACGTTGGGCGAGAAGCTTCAGTAGGTGCTTTGTGGATTGGGAAGGACAGTTTGAACTTGGTTCATTCAGTTGTAGGGAGCCACATGGGGTCTTTGAGTAGGGTAGTGATATGATAAAAGCCACTAGGAAGGAAGGTTTTCTGGGTTTTGTAAGGAGAGGTTAGCAATGGGGAGAGACTGGGAGGCCATTGTCACAACCTGGTCAAAAGTGAGGAGAATCTGGTGTAGGAGAAGATCCCCTTTAGACCTCGGGGATTCCTGAAGGCTGCTGCCCTTTGCGTCTGGGTGGGGCTGGGTTGATGATGTATTCAGCAAAGCCTCCATTGTTAACCACCTCACAAAGAGCTCACGGGCACAAAGATGGCAGACTGTCTCAGTGAGAGTCAAGGACAGGTTTCACTAGAAGGGAGCGGGGGATGTGAGTGGATATGTGTTCTTTCTTTGGACGCCTGGCCTCTCCGTGTGCTGTGCAGTGGTCACTTCTGGGAGTTCCCAGTCAGGACTCTGGGGACCCATCTTGCAAACACCTCTGGTGGTCAGGAGGGGAGAAGGGGGGCAGTGCAGAGGGCTCAGGGGGCATAGTGTCTCTAAGGAGACTCTGTGGATTGGGAAGAAACAACATGAGACACAACTGCGAAGTCTGTCCTTGATGTTCTTGGCTTCCTCGTGTCTGTTCTTGGTTGAACAAGTACTTAGTGAAGATTTGCTGTATGCTAAACAGTGCACTAAATTCCGAGGACAGTGGTGTGCAAGACGAACACAGCCCAGGGGCTCTGGGGGAGCGTGCAGTCTCTTGGGAAGACAGAAAGGCACATGATACACGCATAAGCCAAACTGGAGGTGTGAGCAAAGGACTCCAAAAATGAGTAGGGGGCCATAGTGGATCAGGATGGTTTCAAGGTACATGGAGGCATATGAAGGGAGTCTGAAAGAGAAATGACTATAGGCATAGGGGGAGGTGGAAGGAAGGGGGATGAAACCCAGCTTGAATAAGGACTGCAAAGTGCAGAGGGAAGCGAAGTAATTCTGCATAACTAGAATGTCACAGCTGTATAGTGGGGGGTGGGGTGCAAGGTGAGGCAGGCAGGGCTTGATTATGGAGAGTCAAGTAGGAGATGTGTGAGAAAAGCATGTTTGGAGGAAGGAGGGTAACAGATTTGAGTCTGGATCTGTTAAGACACTGCAAGAGATCCACCTAGAGCAATCCTGCAGCTCCTTGGGAATGAGCTCCAGAACTGGGGCGGGGGTGGGGGGGGGCGGGCGGGGTGGGGGGTGGAGAGCCAAGCTAGCAATGGAGATGGTGCAGTCACCATCAAAATCAGCATTTTCCCACCCTTTATCATTGTTATCCACAGTAAGAAATAGGCCAGAGATCTCGAACACACTCACATACACATCCATCTGAAACAAACATTTTGTGAAACAGTATTTGGCCTTATGATAAGAAATATGTTTTTGGGGCGCCTG
Source organism: Leopardus geoffroyi (assembly GCF_018350155.1). Taxonomy (NCBI): domain Eukaryota; kingdom Metazoa; phylum Chordata; class Mammalia; order Carnivora; family Felidae; genus Leopardus; species Leopardus geoffroyi. The sequence goes on along the minus strand of NC_059339.1, from coordinate 66,782,266 downwards.
GGTGGCTCAGTCGGTTAAGCGTCCGACTTCGGCTCGGGTCACGATCTCCCGGTTTGTGAGTTTAAGCCCCTCATCGGGCTCTGTGCTGACAGCTCAGAGCCTGGAGCCTGCTTCAGATGCTGTGTCTCCCTCTCTCTGTGTCCCTCCCCCACTTGTACTCTGTCTCTCAAAAATAAATAAACGTTAAAAATTAAAAAAAAAATGAAAGAAAGAAATAGGCTTTGGGCGCCTGAATGGCTTAGTTGGTTGAGCATCCAATTTCGGCTCAGGTCATGATCTCACAGTGAGTTCAAGCCCCACCTCGGGTCTCGCTGCTGTCAGCACAGAGCCTGCTTCTGATCCTCTGTCTCCCTCTCTCTGCCATCCCTCCGCTTGTGCTCTCTCTCTCTCTCTCTCAAAAATAAACAGTTAAAAAAAAAGAAAAGAAAAAAATATGCTTTAATGTTTTTTATTCCGCTTCACTTTAAAAAACAAATCCAGCCTTAAAAAGGACGGGAAATCCGATGCACGCTACAGTGTGGATGAATCTTGAAGACATTCTGCTAAAATAACCAGGCGCAAAATGACAAATATGGTATGTTTCCCCTACATGAGGCACCTAGAGTAGTCAATTCATAGACACGGAAAGTAGAATGGCGGTTGCTAGAGGCTGGAGGTGGGGTGGCAATTAGTGTCTAATGGGTACAGAGTTTCAGTTTGGGAAGATGAAAACGTTTTGGAGATGGAGGGGGGTGATGGTTACCCAACAGATTGGGTACGCTTAATACCCTTGAACTGTAGACTTAAAAATGGTTACAATGGTAAATTTCTGTTGTGTATATTTTACCACAATCCAAAAGCTTAAAAAATTCTAGGGGCGAACCACCCACACGATCTTATAACCTGTTGGTTTGAAACCCTTCGTTGGAAAAACACTGGTCCCTGTGATGAGGTTGGATGAGGTCACCCAGGAGAGAACAGGATGAAAGATGATGAAGGTCGGGGCACAAAGGAGAGCCTTGAGGTATGCCGGCACCTAAGGGTCTGGAGAGGAGAGCTGGCTCTGGAAACTGAGGCTGCATAGAGTAGAGGGGAACAGGTGTTAAGGAAACCAAGGGATACTGGTGCCAGGCAAGGAGCAGTCACCTGTGACACACACAGCAGAGGGATCAGGTAGGATACGGCCCACTTGGATTTGGGGAGGATGGGTCAAACAAAAGAAGGAGTTTCTAGAATCAGGGGCATGAGAATTGTACCCTCTTCCTTTAAGCCCTCCACTGCCTCCATGCTCCTTTGTTAGTGAAGCTTTTACTTCGCATAAACTTGCATCCCTAGAGTGCTGGGGACTTCTAGGACTTACACCTTAACAGAGGGTCAGGGAAAGGGCAATAGTTGTTTTTGTTGTTGTCGTTGTTGTTTCTTTTTTAGGTAGAAAGAAAGGTCATTGCAGATTTTTGTACAATCAGGTCTCAACCTGCCTTTTTTTTTTTTTTCACTTTAATTTTTTAATTTTTTTTTTAAGGTTTATGTATTTTGAGAGAGAGAGAGAGAGAGGGAGGGAGGGAGGGAGGGAGGGAGAGAGAGAGAGAAAGAGAATGAGAATGCAAGTGAGCAGGGGAGGGGCAGAGAGAAAGGGAGAGAGAATCCCAAGCAGGCTCTGCATTGTCAGTGCAGAGCCAGACTTGGGACTGGATCCCATGAACCCTGGGATCATGACCTGGACTGAAATCAAAAGTCAGACCCTTAACCGACTGAGCCACCCAGGCGCCCCATAAAAACATAATTTTAAAAATTATATTTTCTAAGCACTTGTAGCTAGTATATAGAAATAAATTTGATTTTTTTGGTATACTGATTATATAATCAGCAACCTGGATAATGTATACATAATGACAATAATTTATCTGTAGAGTCTTCTGGAATTTCTGCATAGACTTTTTCTCTTTTATCCCAACCCTATACCTTAATTAGTTTTCTTGTCTTATTGAGTTGGCTAGGACCTTTGCTGTAATGTTCAATAAAAATGTCATAGTGAATATCCTGGCCTTAATCGTCACTTTTTTCTTCTTTTTAAACTTTGTTTTTAAATAGCTTTATCAAAATATAATTTGCCCACTTAAAGCGTACAGTTAAGTGACTTGGGGTATATTCACACCATTGTGTGTCCATCACCGCCATCAATGTTAAAATATTTTCATTACCCCAAAAAGAAACCCAGGACTCCTTAACCATCATGACCCCTAGTACTCTCATCCCTCCCAGCTGTAGGGATATATACACAGTCTAGCCTATTTCCTGTCTCTATAGGTTTGTCTCTTCTGGGCATTTCATACAAATGGCATCATATGCTATGTGTCCAATATGACTGTCATCTTTCATTAAGCTTGATGTTTTCAAAGGTCATCCATGTTATAATATGCGTCAAGTACTTCATTTCTTTTTGTTTATCTTTTTGTTGCTCAATAGGATTCCATTTATAAATAGGCTGCATTTTGTCCGTTCTTCAGTGGTAGAGATTCGGTTCTTGTTTTTGCTGTTATGAATAATGCTGTGATGAGCATTTGTGTGCAGGTTTTTGTGTGGACATCCATTTCCATTTCTCTTGGGTATATACTGGCAAGTGCAATTGCTGGGTCATGTGGTAACGCTATGTTGCGCCGTTTGAGGAATTGCCAGACTCCTTTCCAAAGTGGTTACACCATTTTATACTCCCTCCAAGCAGTGCATGAGCACTCCAATTTTTCCACAGTTTTTAAAACACTCATTATTTGGGGCGCCTGGGTGGCGCAGTCGGTTGAGCGTCCGACTTCAGCCAGGTCACGATCTCGCGGTCCGTGAGTTCGAGCCCCGCGTCAGGCTCTGGGCTGATGGCTCGGAGCCTGGAGCCTGTTTCCGATTCTGTGTCTCCCTCTCTCTCTGCCCCTCCCCCGTTCATGCTCTGTCTCTCTCTGTCCCAAAAATAAATAAACGTTGAAAAAAAAATTAAAAAAAAAATAAAACACTCATTATTGTCTATCCTTTTGGTCACAGCCATCTCAATGGGTTTGAAGCGGTATTTCGTTGTGGGTTTGATTTCGTATTTCCTTGATGACTAATGATGTGGAACAGACTTTCAAGTACTTCCTGGCCAATTGTATATTTTCTCTGGAGAAATGTCTATTCAGATCCGTTGCCCATTTTCAAATTGGATGAGTTGTCCTTTTATGATTGTGAGAGTTCTTTGTAGATTCTAAATATAAGTCCCTTATCAAATATATAATTTCTAAAACCTTTCTCTCATTCTGGGGGTTGACTTTTTTACTTCCTTTAAGCGTGAAAGTTTTTAATTCTGGTGAATTCTGATTCATGTATATGTATTTTGCTGTTGGTCTCTTGTGCTTTAGATACCGTATCTAAGAAAGTCACTGCCCATGCCCGCTGACCAGCGTCACAAAGATTTACCCCTGTGTTTTCTTCTAAGAGTTTTATAATTTTAGCTCTTAGGTTGAGTTGAGTTTTGTGTATGGTGTGACCAAATCTAACCTTAAGGGGAATGATGGTTCAAGTGTCTGCAGTGAGTATATCTGCTTAGTGTTTTGGTTTTGGTTTTGGTTTTTTTATAGATGAGCTCTAAGAGATTAAGACGACTCCGTTGTAGAATATGCCAACACATTTTGCTTACTTATTTTATGGTATTTGGATATTCATTTTAGCAGATGATTTTTCTACCTTGGTTGGGTGATATATAGGTTTTCTTTGCCTTCAATCTTTTGATGTGATAAATTCCATCAGTCGATGTTAAACTTATAATTTTAGGGATAAACCCAGCTTGTTGATAGTGTATTATTTATTTTCTGTGACGTGAGGTTTTGTTGAGTAAAATTTTTATTTAAGATATTGTATTTTATGTTATTGAATGCTACTGGCGTGTAATTTTCGCTTATAATGCTGCCTTTGTCTTGTCTTAAAACCAGTCTTGTAAAAGGAGTTGGGGGATATTCCCTCTTCATTCTGTGGAATGATTTATGCAGGTTTGAGATCATCTATCTGTTCTTGGAAAGCTTGGTAGAACTCGCCTGCACAGCCATCCACACCTAATGTTTTCCTTGTGGGAAGGCCATAAGTTACTAATTCCATTCCTTTAATGGTTAAAGATGATTTGGGTTTTCTATTTTTTTCCATCACACAGGAGCAGAGGTTGGGTCTACTTTGTCCTGACTTTCGTGGAGAAAACTCCCCTGTACGCTCCCTTCCCTCCAGCCTTGCTCTCTCCTGTGTCGGGAGGGTGCAGATCTGGGCTGCCTGCATGTGGCTGGTGCAGGCCTGAGACCCGAGGATATGAAACTGGGTCAAGGAAAAGCACAGCCTGACTCTGTGCTGTATCTGAAGTGTGTGTTTGAAGCCTCTCCTCGAGGAGCCACCCCTCCTTCTGTTCGGCTGCCCCGAGAAGCAGGCACAGCCCAGGAGATGGGACCACAGGGGCTGGAGGGTCTACCCAGGGGCTGGTTCTGGAGGGGAAGGGTGCCTCGTGGGGACCTGGTGGAGATGGACGGTCCCCCAGAGAGGAGAAGGATGCCGAGCTGACTGCCACTGTTGTGTGTGCTGTGCCCGCAGCATGACCTTATCATTTCTCTGGTCAGAGCAAGCTTGTCTTGAGCACCTGCTGCAGGGCTGGGACTCGGGTGAGGCAAGCCAGGCACCCAGGGGACAGAACTCATGGAGGCCTCCCTCTTTGGGGTCCACCCTGCCCTTGCACGAGCCTGGGATCAGGGGCTGCCTGCAATTTTGCACCCCGGGAGCCTTGCTTGCCTCAGTGCAGTCCCGCGTCTGACCTGCTGTGTGCCCCTTCCGCTCTTGGTCGGGGTGTCAGCTCCCCGTCCCTTCCCCAGAGGTCCCCCAGAGGCACAGTGCTGTTCTCTCACTCTTCTCCCTACCCCTTTCTCTGGCCAGTTCTTTTCTTTTTGACATCTGTACTTTTTCAGGGAAATTTTACCTCTTAGAGGACTTGGCATCTCTTCTTTGACTTATCCAGGCCCACTCACTTCTCATCTAAGAGCCTCTCATCCAAAACATCTCTAGTTTAGCCCTTCACCCTGTGTGTAAGGACACCCGCCCCTTCCCCACCACACACAGGGGAAGGATTCATTAGCTAATGATATTATTAACATTCCTTAAGGGTTTATGAGCCAGGCTCTGACCTTAGGAGATAATCCTAAAGGAGGATTATTTCATTTAATCCTTACAGCAGTCCTGCTAAACAGAGACAGTCATCCTCATTTAATACTCAGAGAGGGTGAGTAACTTGTATGAGGTCACAAAGCTTGTAAGACCCTTAAAAGAGGTGTTTGTTTTTTTTTTTAATTTTAATGTTTATTTATTTTTGATAGAGGGAGACACAGAATCTGAAGCAGGCTCCAGAATCTGAGCTGTCAGCACAGAGCCCAACGTGGGGCTCGAACTCACAAACCAGGAGATCATGACTTGAGCCGAAGTCAGACACTTAACTGACTGAGCCACCCAGGTGCCCCTAAAAGAGATGTTTTACCCATCTCCCAATTCCCAGGACCCAGCACAGTGCCTGACATTGATCATTGAATGAATGGATGCATACAAAGGGAACCTCTAAACTTTTCCTAAAAACAGACAAACGTCAACTAAATGTGCACTCAGCTTTGAACCAGGGGGAGGAGGGGATGTTACCGAAGACTTATTAGATATGATACATGTTCTTAAGGAACTTACAGCACACTTAAAGAGACAGACATCAAAAATATGTAAACTGTATAAATAAGCCTGTAACTGTGTGGCATAGACGACAAATTTCGTAGGTTTCAAAGGTGAGAGCAGTTGGGATGATGGGTAGCCGGGTGGGACCTGATGTGGGCTTTGGAGAGCCAGTGGGCTCCAGGGGGGTGATTCAGGGGGCAGGCTGGGGTGTTGAGGCTGCAGGAGCAGGTGATGGAAACCACCGAAGGCTTTTGAATTTCTTTTATTCCCTAGTGCTCTGTGAGCCGGGGGGCCTCTCTGGTCTCTGCCGAGTCCTCTGCAGTGTGAGTGGATGGCCAAGAGGGCTGCTCTCTCTCTCCTGGCTCTGATGAGGTGGGCCGGCCCTTCCGGACAGAGGCTTGGGCCAGGCTTTGACCATCCTGTTTGCAAGGGGCCCACGGGTCCTGCAGAGCCCCTGGATGGTGGGGGATGGAAACGAGGCTGGTAAACCAGGAGATGGCGTGTGGGACACCGCACAGCGAGGGTGCCAAGCTTATTGGGAGAATGAAATGCATCCGTGCTCACCCCAGCCTGAGAGTGTATGCGATTTGTGCTGCTTCTGTTGAGTCTCTGAGCAAAGGAACCTAAGCCTCCGCCTCCACCCCCACCCCCCCACCCCAGCTCACCATTCTTCCCCCTCCATTCTTCCCCAGCCCATCAGGCTGAGGATCAGTATTTCTGGGATCACCACTGCTATTTCCCCAGAAATAAACCACAACCTTCCAAAAGAAGGCTTAAAGGAGGTGGAACTCTCCTTTAAGAGAAAAAGAGTGTTTTCTCTTTCTTCCCTGTCAGGCTGGGCTGCTGTCCTGACACAGGTTCATGACTCTGGGTCCAGTGCATGTAGAGCTGATGTTCCCACAGCTCCCACCCAGTGCCCTCCAGCTGGTGGGGTGGGGGCATTCTGCACATCCAGTCTCACTCAGCCTCACCTTGGGTTAGTTCATTAAGTGCTTGCCTTCTCGCTTCATTTGTTCATTCGTTCATTCGTTCGTTCATTCATTAGTTTGTTCGTTCATTCAGCAAGCATAACTTCCATGCCCTTTCTATACCAGACCTTTGGCGTCCAATATAATAGCCACTAGCCACGTGTGGCTGTGGAACACCGGAAATGAGACAGATCTAAACTAAGGTGTGTTGTGTGTAAGTATAAAATACACGCTGGATTTCAAAGACATAATATGAAAAAAGATGTAACATATCCCACTAATTTTTAAATTGATTATATGTTGAAATGACAATTTTTTTGATATATTAGATTAAATACAAATATATTGTTAAAATTAATTTCACTTTTTTTTTTTTTTTTACTTCGTAGAAACCTTTTTATTTTGAGAATTGTAGACTCACATACAGGTGTAAGAAATAGTCCGGAGAGAATCTGTATACCCTACTTCTGTTTCTCCAGATGGTAACATCTTGCAAAATTATAGTACCGATGTCACAACCAGGAAATTAACATTGATACAATCCATCAACCTTATTCAGACTTCACTGGTTTTACACACCACTCATTTGTGTGTCTGTATGTAGTCACTTCTATGGAATTTTATTAGGTGTTTTTATTGTGGCTAGCAGAACATTCTAGATTATGCATGTGGCTCCTGGTGTATTTCTGTTGGATTGTTCGGCTCGAGTCCCTGGTTGCCGAGATGTAGCAAACAGGTTCCCTTTCAAGGAGCTCATAGTGGGAGAGGGACCAACTACTCATGAAAAGTTCACAAACTCTGTTACGTACTAACTCTCTCCAGGACAGAGAGACTCCTATGGTCTCAGTCCTTGTGGAAACCTGTGTCTTCAATGGATAAAGGAGACTACCGGTTTGAAACAGGGTGGGGGCTCCAGTCCTCCCCACCTGGCTCCCTCTTCCTCACCCCCACCCTCCACCACGTCCCCTCCCTCCTCTGCAGAGTCTCACAGGGTACCCCAGTGCTCCACAGAGCCAAGCTTGGGAATCACTGGACGAGGCTGAGGATTTGAGGGGAGTCTTGAAGAAAGAGGAAGGTCTTGCCCTAGAGGATCAGAGAAGCAACCCTAGTCGGGTCTGGTGGAGCCGCTGTAACAAAGTGCCACAAACAGGGCGGCTCCAGCCGAAAGTTCTGGAGGCTGGAAGTCTACGATGAAGGTGTCAGCAGGGCTGGTTCTTCTGCGAGCTGTGAGGCGGAACCCATTCCATGCCTGTCCCGTAGCTTCTGCGGCTTTGCCTGTCATCTTTGGCCTTCCTCGGCTTATAGGGTCTCCCCCTTCATCTTCACATGGCGTCCCCCGCTGCGTACGTGTCGCTGTCCGAATTTCCTTTTTTTATATGGGGGCCTACCCTACTCCAGTATGACCTCATCCTAATTTAACTAATACCGTCTGTGATTCCCAAGTAAGGTCACCTTCACCGGTAGTGGGGGTCAGGACTTCAACATACGAATTTCGGAGGGACAGGATACAACCCGGAGCGGGAGCCAAGGCTGGTGCAGGAATGAAATGACTGGAGAAGTTCAGCCAGACGGGGTTCCCCAGGTTTGGGAGAAGAGTGGGGGCTGCTGACCCCGGAGACACGCGCACACACAGGATCTGGGACACGTCATCAGAGGGAAAAAGACAGAATTAGCGGGAGCTCTCAGAGCGGTTGGACTAAATGCATGGATGAGTGTTTGAGGGGACCCGCCCCCGATGTCTACATCACTCCTCTGCCTTCCAAGGAGCCAGGGGTCGCCACTCTGCTCACTGTGGTGTGCCATTTGGGCCCGGAGTGCCAGAGGACAGCAGGAAGGCTGTGTGTGTGCCCGCAGCTCCTCTCTCACCCCGTGCTCCACTGGCCGCAGCCCCTCTTGGAAGGGAGGTCTGGAACAGCAGCCCAGAGAATGCTGGATGTTTGGATGTCGGCTGAGGGGCCCAGGCTCTTCCGTGGTCTGTAGATGGGGGGTGGCAAGGTGGTCTCAGGACTGTGCCTGGAGCTTGTCAGGTTTCACTCTCTCCGGACCCCTCCCCTGGCTGGGTGTCTACATGTGCACCTCCCCTGCCCCTGCCCCTGCCCCTGCCCCTGCCCTAGCACTGTCAGTGCTCGGACAGCCCCGGGCCCTGGCCCAGCAGCTCCGTAGCCAGAAGCCTCGGCAAAGGCATGGATGGCCGTTAAATCCAGGAGGCTCTATCTGCTCCCTGGGACCCTGGGTCCCAGGCCTGGGGGCTCTCCAGGAGACCTCTGCAGTGCCTCAGGGGAGGACAGTCCCCCACTCCTCTGCTCCTCCCTCAGGAAGCTCCCACTACAACAGCTTTTCTGTTGCCCCAACTGGGTGAACCCTGGGGATGAATCCACTTCCCTTGCCCTCCTGAGGTTCTTCTGAGGGGGATGTTACCACCCGGCCCTTCACGGAGAAGTAGTGAGTCACTGGTGAGTCAGGAGCGGGGACAGGCGAGGGAGCACGGGGAACCTGGCAGTTAGGCCCATTAATCCCACTGAAAAGGCTTCCCAGCTGGCAGGCGTTTCCGCCCTGATCGGGGTGGGAAGGTCCAGGCACCTTCTCGGAGAGGCCTTTGCTGACCAGTTCCTTCTGTGGACCCGGAGCTGGGGGAGGCCTGGGGGGCCTTAGCGCTTGCAGACTCCTGGTGGCCCAGCTGAGCTCTTGGCTCCTCAGAAGATGACATTGGTCTCATCTCCCTCTCAGATGGTTTTGAGGGACCAGAAAGGTGGCGCTGTTTCTCTGAACGGATGCCCCATCACCTGCCACCTGCCCTGTCTCACGCGGGGTCACTCTTGCCAGCCCCAGGAGAAGCCATCACCTCCGGCCTCGGGGCCCCTGCAGGTGTTGGCGCTCTCCTGGAACATCCTTCCTCCGGGCCCACCTGCTGCCTCATCACCCACTTCCTGTCCTGCCCCATATCGCCTTCTCAGAGACGCCCTGACCCGAAACTCCTTACCCCCTCGCCGCTCTTTATTTATTCCACGGCACTTTTCACCCTCTGACACACTGCACGTCGATGACCTGTTAGCTTATTGTCGTCGTATCTGTCTCTCTCTGGTCGAGGCCCCTCCCTCTGGGGCAGGGCTTTTGTCTTTACTTTGTTCATTGTTGAATCCGAGCCCCCAGCCTGGCAGGGCTGTTCGATAAACATAGAATAATATAATACATATTTGGAATGTGTCTATGTATGTAATAAAATGAAAATAAAATAGCGTGAAGACAAAGGAAAGGTCTCCTCAGTCAGCTGTGAGGGACAACACAAGCGATTTGCTGGTTAATAATGGAAAACTGATTGTCCGTTTCATTTCACAAACTTGGTGCGAAAGAGCTCATTTCCTTTTTTTTGTTGTTTTTTTGTCTTTTAATTAAATCTTATCCAGGGGCGCCTGGGTGGCTCACCTGGTTGAGCGTCCGACTTCGGCTCAGGTCATAATCTCACGGTTCGTGAGTTCGAGCCCCGCACTGGGCTCGCTGCTGTCAGCCCAGACCCCGCTCAGATCCTCTGTCCGCCTCTCTCTGACTCTCCCCTGCTCACATTCTCTCTCTCAAAAATGAATAAACATTTATTTCAAAAAAAGAAAAAGCCCACCTTATCCACCAGCTGGTGGGTAACTGAGTCTATCATCATGGAGGTGCCTTCCTTTTACCCCCCGCCCCCACCCCAGGGTTTGTGCGGAACAAACAGTTGGGGGCTCCCTAGCCACCCCAGCCTCGATCAGTCTGCGCACTGCTTTCTGGTGGCTTTTGGAGCCCTAGGTGCAGCTTCCTGGGGTGCCCCAAGCAGTGGGCTTTCTGAGGCCCTGCTGTCTGTCTAGAGGGGGAGGTGGTGGGGAAACCCCGGGCCACCATAGCAGGCCTCCTGGACTTGAAGCCTCTTCTGCCAGCCACCCCTCCTAGACCTGGGGGACCCCCTCCCCTCCTGGTGCCAGCTCAGTTTCTTCAGGGGGCTGGGAAGCTTTCAGCCTTCACAACCCACAAGGCCCTAAAGTAAGAGGATAAAAAAGCCCAGCTCCCTTCTTGGAGCGGGGGAGGGAATAAATAATTCAACAGATTATCCTCCCACGAAAGTTACATACTGATGTTTTCTGAATGACTTTCTTCTTTTATGGGTTTTTTTTTTTTTTTTTTTTCACATAGAGCCAACTCAAGGTTACCCTTGCAATAATAGCAGGTCAGGCATGTGGATTCCTACCGCACGCTCCATCAGTGGGCGGGTGGGCTGAAAGAGGGTAGTCATGGGCTCCGGAAGGGAAGGGTGCTCCCCTGGGCTCCCTGGAGGGGGTGCTGTTGTGGCGGTGAACTTGTGCACTGTGCATGAGGCAAAAGGCTGAGGGGGCTGACCCAGCCCCCCGGGACGGAAGACCCTAACGCGTACTGTGTGCAGCCGGCTCCCGGGACGGGATCCAGAACGTCGGTGGCACAAGGACTAGACTGAGAGTCGGGACTCCTGAGTTCCAGGTCTAGCTTTGCCACCCGCTGGCTGAGAGGTAATTTCTCACCCAGTGCCTCAGTTTCCTCAGCTGTGATGGATGATGCACACTGACTCCCTTACGCACAGGGGCTTCTGGCGGGGGGTCCCCCAGACGGCATCCAGCAAGCAACATGGCGTATTTGGTCCGCACAGTGTTTCCACCTTGAATTCATGGGCGGCACTTAAATATTGGGGCGCCCTAGACTCCCAAGGAGGGAGCAGGGTGGGCATGGAGGAGACAGCTTAACTCTGTGATACTCTGGTCCGGGGCTCTGGAGACATCCGAGACAGCTCCCCTCGCCTGAAAGATGGGAACAGAATTCTGAAGATTTGCCGAAGGTCACCGGGCTCATTAGTGGCCGATCCAGGTTGACCAGACGGCAGCTCAGACAACCATCGCTGTCCTGTTCCTGTAGCTTAGAGGCTATGTATTTTAAGGGTTTTTATTAAAAATTTTGTTTCTGCTTTCATTTATCTCTTTTCCCCTGAGTCTCCCCCCTTTTTGCTGTTTGTTTTGTTCTCTGACTTTGAAGTTCAAGCTCTTCTCACACCGCCTGTTCATATTTAAGGGCAAGCCAGTCTCCAGAAGGTTCATTGGAGCCCTGTGAGGAGGGCATTGTCTTGGGACAGTGGTTCTCAGCTGGGAGGATTTTGCCTTGGCGGCGCAGGAGACATTTGTGATCGTCCCAATGGGAGGGTGGAAGATGGGGTGCTCCTGGAATCTAGAGGGTAGACACTGGGGGTGCAGCTCAGCCCCCCCCCCAATGTACAGGACAGTCCCACACCACAGAATGACCCAGCCCCAAATGACAGCAGCACCAGGTTGAGAGGCCCTGTGCTAGGGCGATCGGGTGACCCAAGCCCTATTTTTCCATGCCCTCCCCCCCACTCCTTTTTTTGACCTGGTCTGGTTCCCTCCTCAAACCCACTGTAGCCACCGGTGGGGCAGGGTGTGGGGCAGGTGGGTTTCAGATTAGCGTGTCCGTGAATCGAGGAGAACTGAGGCACTTCCGTGGGTCAGCTCCCCGCGGCGCGGCCTCCTGACAGCCGTGGGGCGGGCAGGCCGATGCCACAGCGTCCATGGACGCCTCCTACGAACCTAAGTCCCCGGCCTTTCAGCCCCATTCCGCGCTCCTGCCTTCGGGGGCCTCGGCCCCCCGGTTTCAGAGCCTTCTTGAGTGGTGCACGGGGAAGAGATGCGCTCCTCATAAACGGGGCTCCACTCTCTCAGGTCTGAGGGAGTTAGTTACCCATCTGCTTTCATCTTCGGCGGTGCTGCGGCTGGCCTCTCCTGTCACCTCTCCATGCTCACGGCCTTGTCCGTTCCTTTGCTATCATTTCAGTCAGGGTTGGGCAGGCAGCGGAAATAACCAGGTGTGTTGACCAGGAGAGCCAGACTTCATTAAAAGCTTTGCAGCGTGCCTGACCCCCGAGGACGGCAAAGGGCTGGCAGGCGGGAGCTCTTCTGGTAGAAGTCTCTAGAAGGTGGGGGTGGAGGGACGCACCACACAGGAGGTAGGAGAGCTCTATGACCTTGACCTCGCCAAGGCTCAATTTCCCTGTGTATCCAGCACGTAACCTCAGCTCTGCAGGCAGAGGTGAAGGGGGGGGGGGGGCGCCTGGATGTAAGTGAGCAGAGCTGTGGTTTGTTACCGTCAGTCATCCTCGTGGGTAGACGTCACCTCTGTCTCCAGCGAGTGCGTGGTCAAGGCGATATGTCACTTGGTACAATAGAAAGTGGTTCTGTGGTAGATGGGTTTAACTCGGCATGTGGGCCTTGAGTACCGACTGCCTCGTTTTCTTGCCAGAAGCCTCCAGTTTGGTTGGCAGAGTGGCGACCAGCTGGCCAATTGGACGGGGCTCTTTAATGTCACGGACGACCCAGCAGTGCAGAGCGGCAGTGACTCCAGCTCCAGGTACAGACCCCCAGAGAGTGACCAGGGAGGGGGGAAGCCCATCCTGAGGTGACCTCTTAGCCCCTGCCCCATGCTCCGCCCCAGAGCTACCCTCAGGGAAGAAGCAGGCCCTAAGCTAACTGCCATTTGGCATCGGCCTTGTCTCCTTTGCCATGAGGGGTGAGGGCTAGACCCAACCACAAGGTAGGGACTCACTGGCCCCTCTCTGACTGGAGCTGGAAGGGGTGCGGAGTCTGGGTCTCGAGCTTTCATTTGAGGTGGGGGCTTCGGCTCTGTCCCTGCCACAAGGATTTTGGATGTTGGCCTGCAAGCGTGGGCAGGTGTGTGGGTGGCCTCAGGGCTGGGTGTTGGGCGTGGGTTCGGGACCTCTGACATCCCACTGGGCAGGCGTTTCCTACTCTGCCCCCAGGCGGGGCTGACCTTGACCGGGGAAGAGCCATTCCCATCAAGATGGTGCTGACATTTGACATTCATCCGGTCACATGGATATTTCTTCTTGCTCTGCTGCCGTGTTTGGAGTTCAATCAGTAATGAAGGGCACTCTGTACATTCCGGAGTTCAGTGTTTGTTGAATGAAGGAAAATACAGTATCCTCAGGTGGGGCACGCTCATGGCAGGGAAGGCGTCGTGGGGAATTCTTCCAGACTGGCAGAACTCTCTCTGCTCAGAGCTGGGTGTGGCTAAGGGTTTCCAGGGGCCAATTAAGTCGTTTGGTCCCTTAATTTTTGCATTTCTAAGTGCGTGCTAACTCTCAGGTCTGTTTCCCTGGAAAGAGGCCTGAGTTTTGTTGTTGTTCATTTTGACATCAGAACATTAAATTGACCCCACAGAGAAGTAGTGTGTTTTTCAGGGACAACCCCCCCCCCCCCCATATGTGTGATTTTGTTCAATGCTCTGAAAAAGTAAAAAAGTGGTGCCAGTGTCAGAAAAACATCAGTCGGGGCAGGGTCCACAGACAGGCCTTAGGACGTGGGGTAGCCTCGGGGACCTGGTCTTATCCTGGCCTTTACGAGTACAGTTCTTTCCATATATGAGTGGTAGGAGCCCTGGCCGGCTGCTGGGCCCCTGGGCTGTCACCCGGTGAGAGCAGGGAGTCCAGACTTGCCCCTTCCAAGCACTGAGCCCCCAGTGTTGGTCTTTCCGTTTCCTTTCGTGACTCCCTCGCCTGGATGGGGGCAGTCTAGGTGTCCACCTTCCTGCGAAGGACTCTGAAGAACCCCCTGGGAGAGGTTTGGCTGGAAGGTGCTAATGAACTGAGCTAGATGGCACAGGCATTTCCGGGGGGAGGGGAGACTCCAGCAGGAGTTCTGTTTCCTCCTTTTCCAGTTGCTAACAGCCTTTCTCTCTCCTCCTTTCTCTGCATTTTGTTGCTAATTTCTCTGCCTCCCTGCCCCACCTCCTCTTCCCTCCCTTTCTTCCTGCCACACTTTCTCGGTCCCCACTTCCTGCTTCCCTCCCACCTCCTTTCTTAACTACTCCCCCTCCCAGTGACCCAGGCCAGCCTCCCCTCCCCTTTCACCCAGGATCCCCCAGCGTCGGGGTCACTGCTGGCCTCTTCCATTTGGCTTTGGAACGAAGGCACCCTTTGTTCCACATCCTCCCCAGCTAGCTGAGTTGATTTCCTCCTGGAGGGCTTCCATTTGACCCAGAGCCCCCTTGGTCATGGAATAAATGTGATGACCACACATCCCAACTTCTTCTGGGACAATCCCAGGGTCAGATCCCAATTTCTGGTTGACCCCGTAAAGTAGCTACTACGTATGTGAGAAACCACAATACGTAGAGTTCCCATGTGTCGGAAATGATGGTTAATGTAATTAGAACTGGACTGTATGTTGGAGCTTCTGCCCTTCTGCCGTCCTTAAAATTGGTAGGACAGCTCTTGGCAGGAGATTTGCAGGGCTTGGGGAGGGAGCTCATGCTGCTGTGGACAGTGCTCTTCCGGGTGAAAACACATCACCGCAGTGAACAGCCCTCCACGCATGGAACATGTGCTGTGCCTCGTGGTATTATTCACCCAGTGAGTAATTCAGTGCGTATGCCATATTTTGCTCGCTATAGTTGTGTGGTGTGTCGGAGTGTGGTGAAGTGTGTTATTTATTATTAACACGGTTGGAAGGGAAAGTCAGGAGTTACCATATATAACCAGAGGACAAGAAGAGGCAAAAAAAAAAAAAAAAAAAAAAAAAGCGAATGACTCATAAATTGTATATTCAACCAGGAGCCCAGGAGAAGGAGCAGGTCCAAGCGATCGGTCTGGAAAGCTCCAAATAAGACCACACAAAAAACCCAGGCCAGATAGAGCTCCTAATGGCTGCGGTCAGGTGTTGTCCAAGGAGAAGACTGGGGAAGGCCGGGCCGAATTGGAAAGTGTGTGAGTCGTAAAATATACATCGACATGTAGCTTTATTAATTCAAGTGCAGGTCTAAAAGTGTCCAATAGGAGTCCTTAGGGGAACTGCTTTAGGGAGCCGATAGGGATCATTTTTAATCAGCAAATGCTGCTATGTAAGTGGGGTGCTTTGAACAAGCAGGAAGATCTTAGAAGACAGTTCTCATCACGTTCCAGTTACGTGTTTATGTTTCTGTCTCCCTCACTAGACAGTGATTGTGCTTCTCCACCTCTGAATTCTCAGCAGCCAGTGTGTAAGTAGAAGGGGCTCAGTAAACGTTAGTTGAATTACGAAATGAATTAAGCAGGCACGTAGTCAAGGCTCTTGCTAAAAAAGCACACTTGGATGTCAGTGTGGCCGAATTCTCCCTTAGAGATCTATTCCTTTGAATCAGTCTGTCTCTGGTACTGGCTTTGAAAATTAATCCCCAGAGGGGCCGCACTTTGAATCACAAACTCGTTCACAGTGTGGAATGATCTGAGAAGAGCCGGTGGTGGGGAAGTCTGGGCATTCTGGGCAGCCGGGTGGGGAAAGGGAGGCTGTGGGAGGGGGAGAGGGGCGGCTGAGAAGTAGAGAAGGCAGTGAAGGCAGGTTGTGTACTTGTGCAGTAACTGACGGAGAAGCCCTCCCAAACACCTCCCACAGAGCGTCGCGGCAATTGTGGGACGCGGATGAGGGAGAGCTCTCGTCCTCCATGGCCAGCTCAGTGCTTTGAGCCACCTCGCCCGGCCCAGCCGCCTGCCTTCCCCGTGACCACCCAGAGGGCCGGGGAGGCAGCAGCGCCCTTGGCGGTCACGGTCCTGCAGGGTGGGCAGTTTTGCTTCCACTGCCTCCGCGTGTCCCGGGGAAAGGACCGGGTCAGAGGGGCTGAGGGCCGCTGGGGCAGGAGTCAGTCCTACAGGTGCTGACTGTCAGCCAGGCCTGCGGCCGCAGCATTAAAGGGCTTGGCTCAGCCGCTGCCAGCTGCACCCCAGCCCCACATCAATTCCTTACCCTCCTGCCAGTATCCACCTCCCACTCACCTCCTCCTTGAAGCTTTCCTGGATAGCCTCTCTATATTCTATAAGAAGTATCTGCACAGAGGAATGCTGCTATCATTTCACGCCAGAGAACTCTCCAGCAAGTGCACGTACACAGCTCCGTGTTTGTTCAGGTATCCCCCAAATCCCAAGAACGGTGCGTGCATCTCCAGGGCCCTCCAGACCCTCCAGCTTCAGACACGGCCCACAGGTGCCCTGACTGGTCGGCCTCATCCGCCCTTCTCCCAGAGTCTGCACCACCCTGGCCCTCCTGGTCTGGGTGATACGGCAAGAGCCGGGATTCCAGGAACTTTTCCCTCTGATGTCTGGAGCAGAGCTGGCCCCAGGCCACTGCCCATCCAAGCTGCCCGTTCCCGGGACAGCATTCTTCCTGTGCTGCTGGGCTTCTAGGTTGGGGTGCAGGGGACCTCCCAAGTGGTGGTGGGGGGGGGGAGGGTAGCACCAGCCACGGGACGAAAGAGCAAAAGCCCCCAAACTGACGCGACGAGAGACTCTGTTCCGCAGAAGAGCGAGCCAGCTGAGTGCCCAGGGCCCGGGTCTGTGTGCGTGTCCAGCACGGCCTCTGCAGTCCAGGGTTTGGGGTTGTCATTTTTCAGAGCTGGCATTCAATTTCGCGTTGTGTTATGCTGTATTCGGCTATTCCCCAATTGTTTCAAGACAGTGTGTAATCAGGTACTACATTTGCGTGGCACGGATGGTGGGTGTGCCAAGAGCTCAGTGTGGAAGTCAGAGGTGCTTCCGTGGGGGGCAGAATCGGGCTTGGATCCTGACAGGCGATGCCCACGGCCAAGTGCTCCGGGGGCTGACGGGGTGCCCGACGCTGTGCCGGGCGCCTGCCCCCCATCCTGCATTTCATCCCTCTCTCCCGTGTTTTGAGGCGGGTACTGTCATTGCCCTCATTTTACAGATGAGGAAACCGAGGCCCTGCAAGTGATGGGGGATGGAGCTGGTCACACCATGTGCCGTGTGACTCCAGACTCCCCGGACTGATAGCCTGTGCTAGACGGAGGGATTGTTCTTTCTGGACTGTGGACAGGTCAACCCGGGTAGGGTCGGGTGTTCGGGTACCTCTCTAGGGTCTCTCAACCGCCCCCCTCCCCGCCATCTCTTTGCCGCCTTTTATCCTCTGTGTCTTTCCCCCACTCCCTTTGTGGTTAGTGCTTTCTTGACTGTTACCCCTGACAAATGCTTCCTTCTACCTGCTCCTGGAGGCTCCACATTTCAAAGAGGAGCCCTTGGGGGCAAGATTAGCCCGAGGGAGGGGCGCCTGGGTGGCTCAGTTGGTTAAGCGTCCGACTTTGGCCCAGGTCACGATCTCACCATCCATGGGTTCGAGCCCCGCGTCGGGCTCTGTGCTGACAGCTCAGAGCCCGGAGCTTGTTTCAGATTCTGTGTCTCCCTCTTACCCTGACCCTCCCCTGTTCATGCTCTCTCTCTGTCTCAAAAATAAATAAACGTTAAAAAAAAAAAATTTAAGATTAGCCCGAGGGAAAGAATGTTCGTGCACTGCGCCCTACACACCTGACTCGTGAGTGCAGTCTGGTTTAGCATCAGCCTTTCCGGTCAATTTTTAAGGCTGTGAGAAAGGACAAAAAAATAAATAAAAAGAGGGCCGGAGTTCTCTCGGGCTCCATCCAGCTGGGAAGAATTTGGGGAATCAGGTTTGGCAGAATGTTCTGGGCTGGGTGCTGGAAAAGCAAAACAAAGATGGTGCAGCTTTCGCATCTCCTCCCACGTACCTGACGTGGACCTCTGGTGGCCAACAGGCAGGAGGCTGTCTGTGGAGGCCAGGTCGTTGGCGTCCTGGGACTCATCAAGTGGTGGTGTCCCATGTGGTAAAGTCCCCCTGGCCCTCGAGCTTTGTGGCCCTTGGTTGAGTCTGAATGGAGTCTCCTGGGCAAATGACCACTTGGGTGCATGGGTCTGTGCCCCAGTTCCCTCATCCGTTGAACTGTCACCTTGTTCAGGCACTAGTGGTGGGGTCCCCTGAGAGGACCTTCTGGGTAGATCCGGGCCCCAGCTTCATCCTGACTCATGGCTGAGTATGAGGACTTTCTCTCTGAGCCTTGGTGTCCAGATCAGATGATCGAAGGTGCCTGCCAGGGCCTCCCCCAGGTCTGCTCCCAGAATGGCAAGTAAAAGGGGAGTGGGGTCAGGCTGGAGGACCAAGCATGCACCCGTGATCAGCAGTTTAGGGGGGTCCTGGATAGGAAGGCTCCCGAGGCCATCCCAGTTTCGCACTCTACGTAGCCATGCACACGGCCTGCACCTGCTAGGTTGATGGCCTTAAAGACTGTGCTGGGGCGGGGGTGATGGGGCGATGGGGCTCACAGAGGCTGTCCTCCCACGCAGGCCTCCTTGTACAGATGTAAACCTTCCCCCCCTCACCCTCCACCGGGGCTCCTACAGAGCACTCGGGTCTCTTCCTTCTTCCTCTGGCGGGTCCCTCACACGCAACTGACTGTCCCTCCCAGTTCTGCAGGCTGGTTGTTCGAGATCAGGAGGAGACCACAGTTCAGGGTCAGATGCGAGCCCACCCTGCCTTGCACACCGTCATCTTCCTGCTGTGCCCTCGCCTGGTGGGAAGAGGGTGAGAGAGCTCTGTAGGGTCCCTTTTATAAAGGCACTGATGCCATGCGTGAGAGCTGCGCCCTCATGACCTAATGGCCCTCCAGTGACCCCACCTCCTAATGCCATCACATTGGGGGGTTAGGTTTCAGCATGTGACTTTGGGGGGGGGCACACACCTTCAGCCCGTGGCACTCACTCTGCTCGTCACGCAGACTCCCGCGGTGACCGTGTCTAGCACCTCCCACTTCCATCCTCAAGCCATGCCAGTGGGGCGTCCGCCTCCCGGCTCCCCTGAATCTGCGCCGGTCAAGGTCACTGATGACCGTCTGGTTGCTAGGGCAGCAGGACCTCATCCATCCTCCTCTTCCTTGGCCTCCATTAGCTCTGGACAGAGCCGGCCCTTCTGTCCTGGAAATGTTCTCTGCTCTTGACTTCTGTGGCATTGGGCGTTCCGGGTTTTCCTTCTTCCCACAGACTTCCCTTCTCAGTCTCCTTCCGTGGCCCCTTCTCCCCTGCCACCATCTGAATGTCGGAGCTGACTGCACGTGCCCCTCTGTGCTCTGCCCTCCTCTGAGATCTCACTTCGTCCTTTGTGCCTTGACTCTGGAACATAGATCTCTAACCCTGGCCTCTGCACTGGACTGCTGACTGCCTACTTACGATGTCCTCCCGAATGTCTGAGAGTCCCAGCAGCCTTACCGTGGCCCAGGGGCTTCGGACTTCCGCCCACGCTGTTTATGTTCATCGTTCCCTCCTCTCGAAATGGCTCTGTGATGCAACCAGTTGTCCAAGCGAAACTCCTAGGAGTTACCGTTGATTTCTCTCTTTCTTTGTCGCTGCGTAGACCTTGTCATCAGCTTATCCTTAACCCATTTCCTGCTCTGTCGCCTTCTCCCACGTCTTAGCTGCCACTCTGTGCAATCCTTCTCAGGCGGCAACAGTCCCGTCTCCCTGTCTGCTGTCGCTTTACAGTCCGTCCTCCCTGCAGCGGCCAGAGGGAACTTTTCCATCAGACCGTGCGATTCCTCTGCTTCAACGCCCGGCTGTATTGAGGGGCCCACAGGCCCAGCCTGACCTGGTGCCGCTCGCCTCTCCGGCCTCATGTGCTCTGCCTGTCCACCCCACCGCCCCCACTGCCCTGTGCCTGCAGCCCGCTGGCTTTTTCCATCCTCGGGGTGTTTGTGTTTATTCGCCCTTCCCTGTCTGCAATGCTCTTCCTGCGCTCCTGCTGAGGGCTCCATTTCTGTTTGTTCAGAGAGGCCTTCCTTGACCTCCTACCAGCCTTCCAGGGACCCTCCAGCCCCCTATCCTGTTTTACTTTTATAGAGCTCATTACTACTTGGCACTATGTTGCATTAATATTTCATTTGTCTTCTCTTGTGGAAGTCCAGGGGTGGGGGGGCGGGGATTGTATCTGGCTTGGTGGTCAGTGCATCCTGGCCTGAAACTGTGCCTGGCGTGTAGCAATGGATCAGTAAATCTTCGGTGAGTGAAAGAGGAGAAGAAGAGCCATCCATCGAGGGGAGTTGCACAAAGTCCAGTTTACTAAGGACTGAGCTGGGGAGCGTGCCGGGGGCTGTAGGCACGTTCGAGGCAGAACACAGAAGGCTGCCAGGAAGCTGGCCTCTGATGTGCAAGCAGGTAGCAGCCAGGAAAGACACAGTGAGGAAGAGCGTTCCTGAGAGAGACACCCCTCCAGTGAGAAAAGAGGACCGATTCACGCCCCTGGTGCCGGGAGGGAGAGAAGGACCCCGAAGGGAGCAGAGGTGGCCAGGAGGGGAGGGGAAGTACGAGGAAGCCAGTAGGTCTCAGCGTTTAGCTTGGACCCCCGGGGCATGGTGGTGAGGCACAGAGGGGCAGTAGGGCGGTGTCCGGGTGGAAGGCCGACCATGCTCGTTTAGACACGTGGAGGTGTGCCGGGTGATTGGGCCGGATTTTAGAGGGGAGGTTTCCAGGGCTCCCTGGTGCAGCGCAGAAAGTAAGGCTCCCGCGCGTGCACTCTTGCGTGGACTGTCTGCACACTGGGTGTGGGGCCCTGCAGACCCACAGGGCGGGGGTGGGGGGGTGGAAAGGAGGAGTGGCAACAGGCTTTTGCCCCTGACCCCCCAGCCCCCACCGCATGCCAGGAACGACCTTCCAGGGAAGCTCGCGCCGACAGCGGATGGATCACGGGACTATCGAGGGTTGTATTCAGAACATCAGGCTTTCTTAGCTCTCCGTTCTGATCCTTCAACCCCCTCTGCAGATTCCCATGGATGGATGAGGAAATGGTGGCCCAGGGAGAGCCAGCGTCCAGCCAGGGGGCCGAGTCAGGTCTCTCTACCACCCGGGGAGGGGGGAGTGTCTCCTCTGGGCAGCTGTGACCTGCAGTTGACAGCCCAGCTCTTCCTGGTTCTCTCTGCACCTATTTGAGAAGACGCCGCAGTCCTCTGAATTGTCAGCCTGCAGTTTCCAGACTCTGGTTTCTGTGCGTTTGCTCTGACGGGTAGCGCGCTGTCTCGAGATGGCAGCTGTTCTGGCCCCGAAATAGCACGGAGCTCACTGAAGGGGAGGGGGTTGCTCGCCGAGAAATCCCCCCCACCCCCCCATAACCGTGGCTTGTCAGAATCAGGGAGAGGGAGTACACTGCAGTCACTGAATAACATAGGTTCTGGGCTCCTGAAAGCCTGAGGTCCCCTTTCCAGCACCCCCATTTATGAGCTGAATGACTTTGGGCAAGTTGCTTTTCCACTTACAGTCTGAATCTTGGGTATAAAAATGGGGAAACAAGGCCTGTCCTCATAGGGCTGTCGGGAGAATTAAACAAGACAAAGTTAAAGAGTCCAGTCTCAGACTGCCACATACAGTTGTGCAGGATGGGCACCGCACAAAGATACCCAGCTAAGGGGTCAGGCAGGGTTGACATCCAGCTCACTCTCACTTGATAAATCATGTGACTGGCATGTGGCTTAATTCATCTGGAGAAAGAGGTACTTTTTCCTAATTTGCACAGAGGTGCCATACCCTCACTGTATTCCTACCCAGTGTGGAATACATAAACCACTCTGTGGTCCTCTGAAACTCTGTACCAGGTTTGAGAAGAGTGCAGAGGTTCAGATTGCTGAGCTGGGGCCGCTTCCCTGCTCTGGGCTGGTGGAGGCTCTTGAAGGACATAGAGACCTCCTTGGGCTCCTGTCCTCTTGAACACCATCAGCACCCGGGGACGAGGGGCAGTGTTAGATAGAAAGCTGAAGGCATGCACCTTATCTTGTTCCAGCCAGGTGCTTGCTGGGGCTCAAGTTCTGGGACCTCCAAGAAAGACCCCACAGTCTAGGGTGCCTGCGTGGCTCAGTCGGTTAAGCATCCGTCTTCGGCTTAGGTCATGATCTCGTGGTTCGTGAGTTTGAGCCCCACATCGGGCTCTGTGCTGGTGGTGCAGAGTCTGCTTGGGATTCTCTCTCTGTCTCTCTGTCTCTCTGTGTCTCTGTCTCTCTCTCTGCCCCATCCCTACTTGTGCTCTCTCACTCTCTCTCAAAATAAATAAATAATCTTGAAAAAAAAAAAAAAGACCCCATGGTCCTGATGAAGCTCCCGAGAGGGTTCAGACCAACAGGAGGGCCCTATAAGGGGCAGGCTCATGGACAAAGGCTGGCAGGGATGCGTGAGGGCCCCCGGCCACGCTGACAAGAGGCCTCCTCAGCTTGCGGAACTGGAGCCCGCGTCTGGGTAGGAGGATGGAAACTAACACGCAGGACTGCCGTGGTCACCTCTGAGTTTGTCTTCTCCCTTAGCAGAGGCCATCACCTGCTGGCTGGGCAGCCTGGGCTGCCTGGCCCTTCCCCCCTCCCCCATGGTCCCTGAGGGCACAGAGGAGGGAGCAGGATGGAGGCAGCTTGGCGCCCGCCCCGGACTTGACTGCCGGAAGCCAAGTGGCATCTGAGATGAGCTGGTCTGAGCGGCCGTGACTATTTATACCCGTGAGGTGCCGAATGCGATGCCGGGGCCCCTCCCTTTGCGCCGGGCAGAGATCGGCTTTCGAGAATTGGACAAAGAGACAGTGACTGACTCACCCTGAGAGGCCAGTGGAGTTCAGAAAGTTGGAGAGACTGCTTCTCTCAGTCTTCTGGCAGTTTGACGGGAAGCTCGAACTGTTTCGTGCGAGATCTAGGACTTAAATAAAGGGGCATCTATTAGTGCTTTCCAATAGCGAAAGAGTCATAACCCCATTACAGAAAACTTACAAAAGTACAGAAAAGTATTTTAACAGTCATTCACAATCCCATTATTCAAAGAAGCCGCCCATCAGGGCTTTGGTAGGGCCCTTCCCTGCGGCCTGTGCCTTCACAGATGTATATACCGTTCTTTCGGGAGATCACAGTGCTGTAGCTTGTGTTTCCCGTTCAGCATCATCCTGGGAGCGTCTTCCCACGTCACTACACAAGGAGACGGAAGCCTCACTTGTGACGTCCGCATCAAAGTCTGTGTCCCCGCCAGATAGGGATTACCGTGCTTTTTCCAGAACGCAGTCCTTGGGTGTCCCGTCAGAAGCGGAGTCCGGAGGGGGGGCTCTCGGCAGCGGTTGTTATGATCTTGCTTCCTCGAGTGTTAGCTTTAGAGACGGAGACGAAGCGGCACAGCTCAAAACAGCAAGGCCGGGTAGGATGGAGACAGGAACAGGGCCATTGGCTCCGTTTTCAGACAGGACACCTGGGGCTGTAGACCCCGGTGTGGGGCGCTTTTGACAACTTGGCTGAGGCACCACGTGGGGTGTTTTCAGGGTTGCTGGGGTTTGGTATCGTCACGTATGGCAAGACTCCACGGAAGTGGGAGTCACTGCCACGAAGGAGGAAGACTTTATACTCACAGATCCCTAGACACAGGAGGCACGTCGCACCGTAAAGGCCACACAGGGGGCCACCAGGGCTGGTCAGGAGGCAGAGAGGGTGAGAGGGGAAAGTGGGCAAGAGCCTTCACAGGGGTTTCTGGGGAAGAAACAGCTGAGTCAGGGGCACAGGGATTGGTGGACTCTGGGGCCTAAGGGCTGTCCCTAGCTGTGTGGTACCTGGTCCTGGGATGATAAGGGCAGGGGGAAAGAGGCCCTGAATGTGAGAGGAGTGGTGGTGGCGGGTTGTGAGCTCTGGATTGGGTTGTTTGCGTAGGAAACGTGCGCTCACGGGAGGTTACCGTCTGGAGGGATTGGCTAGCCCCAGGGTCAACCAGGCCCCGGATGTTAAAGCATCCGAAACACATATAGCTTCTGCACGGAGTCTGCCGCGGAGTTGGGTGATCAGGGACAGTCCCGTGTCCGGGCAGAACACGGCGTGGGCTTTATGCGCAGGGTGGCAGGGGAGAGGTTTACCAGTAGCAGCGGAAGGAGGACGCCAGCCGGTCCAGATGGCGGAGAAGCTTCCTGAGGTTCGTCGTGCCTGACTCAGCTCTGCCACCAGCCAGCTGAGGTCCAGAAGCAAGTCGCTGACTCTCTGGCCGCTCCTGTCCTTTGATGGCGGGAGAAAGGAGAAAGAACGGAACACACATTTCTTGGGCTCTTGCTGCGTGCCAGCCACTGTGCCGGGGCTTTGCGTGAAATCTCATCGCTATCTTACCTCAGCCCTGCCCCTTTCTCGTGTGTGGATTTTTTTTTTTTTTTAATTTTTTTCAATGTTTATTTATTTTTGGGACAGAGAGAGACAGAGCATGAACGGGGGAGGGGCAGAGAGAGAGGGAGACACAGAATCGGAAACAGGCTCCAGGCTCTGAGCCATCAGCCCAGAGCCTGACGCGGGACTTGAACTCACCGACCGCGAGATCGTGACCTGGCTGAAGTCGGACGCTTAACCGACTGCGCCACCCAGGCGCCCCTCTCGTGTGTGGATTTTATAGATGAGGAAACTAAGACTCACAAAAGCGATGGGCCTAGGGTGGCTGGGGCCGGGGGGCGGGGGGGGGGGCAAAGGACGTGACCCCATTCTGAAGGCCTGTCCACCTAATAGTCACCAGACACAAGGCGCGAGACCATTTGGAGTCACGGCACTGCCTGGTTCCCTGGATGGGTGAGGCTGGGGGTTCAGGAGAGCAGGAGACCGAGTGGAGGCTGGCAGAGGTAAGGCAGGGATGGCCTCATGGAGGCGGCGGAGGGGCTGGCTGATCTTCGCGAGCTTCTTCCTCGTGTCGGTGGATCATCCATCCACAAACTGTGTCTCACTCTGGCTTGGTTAGCGAGTGGGAAACACTGAGGGAAACTTGGGATCATATTGTCGTGCTGGCTGGGGCCTTGGCCACCACCTAGTTTAAACCGATTGTTTTCAGGAGGAGAAAGAAGAGGCCCAGAGAGGGGAAGCGATTTACTGAAGTCACACAGCTGGGTTTAGAGGCATGTCCACGATGTGTCTGTAAGACCCCCAACCCCCTGAGAGCTCCGGGCTAAGTCTCCCCCGAAATAACCCCTGCACCATTTGAATCTGGAGCTTTTCTTAGCAGCAGCCTGAGACCACGGCTTCAGGTGACCCAGTGGATTCCAGAGGACCTAGTGGCCCTGGCTCTGGTTGCAAACAGTGATCTCCGTGGTAAGATGCCACACCTCACTTACTGTTGTGTGACTGGAAAATGACGTGAGTTACAGCCAAGGTCGCGGGCTTTTCTGGTGGCCTCATGCTGCCCCTTGTTCTTAATTGCAGATAACAGAGCCCATTTAGCTAGTGAAAGCAGAAAGGGATTTATTTAGGGCACGGCTAGCTCAGAATCTTTGGGAAAGCTGAAGAAAGACCGAAGGCTGAGCCTCCCCGAACTGCACCGTGAAACGGGGCCACCGTGAAAGCTGCTGCCCCTGATGTAATCAGGAAGGTGCTGCTAAGCCTGCAGTTTCCAAGAGCCGTGCCCTGTGCCCTTCCGCCACATTCTGCACCCACAAAACAATGCCTGGAGCCTTGTCATAGTTCACCTCTAACCCAGCTCTGAGTCAGTCTCGTGCAAATGCTTCTGATTGGTTGAACCTAGATTCTATCCAAACCCTAGCTGCAAGGGAGTCTGGGAAATGTAGGTTTTAGCTTTCTGGCCTGTAGCGCAAAAGGTACAGAGGTAGCAAAGACAGAAGTCGGACGCTCAACCGACTGAGCCACTCAGGCGCCCCTGCCCCTCCCAACCCCTTCTGAGCAACCTCCAGAGAGAGGCCACTCCAGAGAGAGAGAGAGGCCATGAGGAGAGGCCCCGTCCTGCCTCTGGCCGAGCCCAGCAGTGAACTGCTGTGTTTCAAAACCCTCCCCCTACCCAGGCCCTCTTCCTGCCCTGGGCTGGTGAAACTTCAGGTGCGAGGAAGGTGTTTTAAAGGTCTCCTCACCCGGTGGCTGCGGGAGGCCACAGGGCCCTTTTCAGGGGCCACCAGCTGTCCTCGGTGGAGTGTGGACAAGAGCAGCCTCAAGTCAACGTGTCGGTTCATGCCCCAGCTTTGCCACCTACCATCTGTGTGACTCTGGGCCAGCGAGTCAACTCTCGGGGCTTCTTCGGGATGCTTGCGATGGTCACTTGCCTCGTAGGTGGGTTCTAAAGATGAAAAGGGAGCGCATCCAGGGCAAGCGTGTGGCCCGAGGAAAGGGCTCGGCGGGCGCTGGCCGAAATTGGCGTTATTCTGCGTGGAGCTGCGGAAGGGATCCCGAGGTGGCTCTGGCTGGGGGAGCCAGCCAGCCGGTGTTGGAAAGGGCGTGTGCCCCTCTGCGGTGGGACCCGGCCCGAGCCTGACCCTGCCCTACCGCTGGTGTGCCCTGGAGCTCTATCTGTTTAGCCTCAGTGTTCTCAGCTGCCAAATGGAGAGAAAGAAACGTCAGTCTCACCCAGTCGCGGTGTGAGCATGAGAGTCAAGGGGGCTAATGAGTGTAGCAAAAGCAGAAGATCTTGGCCGTGTTTGAAGCTGTCCCCGTGTGGCACTTGCCCAAGGGGAGGAGAAAGGGGCAGGAAAGGGCAGGACCGGTTGAAAGTCTGGGTCTCACTGCCCAGACTCCCAGCACTGCCTCCGGCAGGGGCCGATCACAGGAAGCTGGAGAAGGACATGGTACTCAGAGCATTCCCCCCCCCCCCCCCCCCCCGCTTCCCTTCTCCTTTGCAGCCACTAGTTTGGAACCCAGCCTGCTTCAGAATGCCATGATTTGCCACGATGAGTTCATGCCTCGTAAAGGCTTACACTCCTGGGATAGCGGGGTGCTCTGAGTAGTCAACCACCCGGCGATCAAGCCAGAGGGCCCCCGAGGTCCTGGTGCCCCTTCCCACTAGGTCATCTGCTGGGGTGGCATTGATGTGCTGTGTGTATTTGACCGGCTAATAGACCCACCCCCACCCCCCATGAGAACCCCGCAGTCCCCCAAAGCTCTGGCCGGCTTCTCTGCATAGTAACCTCTGTCCCTGTTGGTTCCCAGGTACTTTGAGTTTTACGAGGGCCCGTTTGAGTATAACTCCACAAGATGCCTGGAGCTGAGACACGAAATCTTGGAAGTGAAGGTGCTGTCCATGTGAGTGTGGCCGGGGTGGGTGGTGGGTGACGGTGCACGTGGGATGGGGCAGGACCAGGGGGCAGGGTGGGGCACGGGCCAAAGGAGACAGGAAGGTGGCTGATCTCAGCAGAGCAAGAATTAGGTCCTCCTTCCCCCCCCCCCCCCTCCCAGGGCCTCTGGCATTTGGAGAGCAGGGATAATTGCATTTAATGAAAAAAAGGCCAGGTTTGCAAGTCCCCAGGACTCTGGGGATTCAGTCCCTGTCTCAATTTCCAGTCTCCGTGATACCATCGCCGGGCTTCTCTTGTACAGAAACCGAAGAGGGCACAGGAGCATCTCACCTGAAATCCAGTACTCCGAGCGGAGGCTTTAAGCATGGCCCTTTGCTATTGCCTTTTAAAAATTTTATATTGATTGATTACATTTCTTACCAAATGTTGGTGTTGGAGCGATACAACATTCAAGTAGTCCAAAAAGGTACACAGAGAAGATTCCCCTGCTCAGAGCCCCCCGTTTCTTGTCAGAGGCGACCAGCGTGTCCTTGTGCGTCTTCCCAGAGAGTCTGCGTAAACCAGCCTCGCGCATGGCTCTATTTCTTTTTCCTCTTTTTGCACACATCGCACACACACTTCCTGCTTCGCGCTCAACAATACGGCGCCTATGGCTCTTTTATAAGCGACGGGAGGAGAAGCGCATCCTGTGCGGAACATTTCAGCGTGTGTGCTCACCCCCTCCTTCTCTCCCACACGGGACCACCATGAGCCCGTCGTCCCCCCTGAGAGGGACTTTGTTGTGTGAATCACGATACTTAATTTCTTAAATTTTTTTTTTAACGTTTATTTATTTTTGGGACAGAGAGAGACAGAGCATGAACGGGGGAGGGGCAGAGAGAGAGGGAGACGCAGAATCGGAAGCAGGCTCCAGGCTCTGAGCCATCAGCCCAGAGCCCCACGCGGGGCTCGAACTCACGGACCGCGAGATCGTGACCTGAGCTGAAGTCGGGCGCTTAACCGACTGCGCCACCCAGGCGCCCCACGATACTTAATTTCAAATAAAATTCCTATGTTTTTGAAAACGGTTCTAGCTGGATGTGGAAAGAATATGGTTTATTCGAGGTCAGGTGGTGTTGGATCCTCTTGTGGACTCGTGGGCCCCTGCCGTGATCCCTGGGACCACTGTCCATGGCCCACGGGCAGGAGCCACGGCTCCTTTAGCTATTTGACATGATTTCCATGTGCTGTGGAAATCAGGTCAGAGCACGGTCCCGGGGGTCTGGCAGGCCTGGGATCTTACGAGCTCTGCATCTTTATACAAATTACTTAACCTCTCTGAGCCTTTTCTTACCTATAGAAATTGGGACACTATTACCTAGCTTTGAAGGGTTTTCATAAAGACTAGATGAAATAACATGTTGAGAGCAGAGAGCCCACATCCATAGTAGTACACAGAGGTGCTCGATAAACAAATAAATGTGTCTCCCTCCCTTTTCTTTCCTTTTTGGAGCCACCACCAGCAGCGGCAGCTTTTCTGGGCTGTCATTCAGAATCCTTAAGCTTAGTAGCTGCAGGAAAGCTCCAAGAAATCCAGCTGGGAATAGCTGCGTTGTTTCTGGTCCCTGTGCAAACCAAGGGTCTACGTAACCCTCTCTAGAGGTCAACGTGCGAGACAGCTCAGCCTCCCATCAACACCACCCAGCCCTCGGCTGCGCACACACCGTGGTCTCTGCCCTCATGGAGCTCACAGCCCGGCAGGGAAGCGGACATTAATAACTACCCTAGAGAGACAAGGGGACGGCAGGGAGCTTGACCTGGGCTCGGGTGGGGAGGGGGTTGTCAGGCAAAGCTTCTCTGAGGAAGGGATGCCGGTGCTCCCATCGGACGAGCAATAGGAATTAAGTAGGCCAGGAAGGTTCCAGACTGAGGTTCCAGTCTGTGCAAAGGCCCTGTGCCAGGAGGAAGCCCGCTGTGTCCCAGGCTCTGAAGGGGAGCTTGAATGCCAGTGTGAGAGGGGGACCCGGAAGCCATGTGGCTGGAGGGGCAGATGGGGGCCCGACCTTGTGAGGCCTAGCAGTGTGGTCTGGGATCCAGATTCTATCATCATCTGAGGGCCGTGGGAACCCGTGAGAAAGCTTTAAGCAAGTGGCAGTGCGAGTGCACGTGATGTGCTTGGTTGAGGACTTGGGATTTAGTGGCAAACGTGGCCACCGGGACCTCAGGCGCGAGCCAAATTCATCAGCTCCTAAGCAGAGATCCTTTGTCTTTTCCCAGAATTCAAAGACCTCAGGCCCTTAACCGTGTCATTCTGGAAAGCCAGAGCGCACCTGTTGACAACATTCCTTAGTGTTTTCAAAGGCAAATAATTACTTTTTAAATTACACAACGCAGATAGTCTCTTCGTGGTTACTTCGTGGTCTAGACTCAGAGATCTGAGAGACCCATGAGTTGGTCATCCTTCTACATAACTTCCTGTTCCACAGGCCAGGGGCCTAAACAACGGAACTTCATACGCCACAGTTCTGGAGGCTAGAGGTCTGAGAGCGGGGTGCTGACAGGGACGGCTTCTTCGGAGGCCTCTCTCCTTGCCTTGCAGATGGCCGCCTTCTCCGTCTTCACACGGGCTTCCTCCTGTCCCTCCTGTCTGTGTCCTAATTTCCTCTTCTAATGAGGACGGCAGTCATATTGGATTAGGGCCCACCCTAATGACCTCATTTTAGCTTAACTACCTCTGTAAAGACCTTGTCTCCCAAGACTCACATTCTGAGGCCTCAGGGGTTAAGATTTCAACATATGAGTTTTGAGGGAGAGATGATTCAGCCCATAAGAGTCTCTGTTGCAGCTTCCATTCGGGGACGAAAGTCAAAATGACCCGGGCCCTACACCACAGACATGGTGGGGTGGGAGGGAGGAACCTCGCGCTTCGGTGATCTGTGCAAACCTTTGTCCCTTGTCGTGGATGCGAGTTCGGTGCTCTGCATGTTTAGCTCGAGCTCTCATCCCTGTCCTCGGGCGCCCTCTCTGGTCTCCTGAGCTGAGCAGCCGTCCGAGCTGGTGACCCCTGGGCCTCGCACTACCCCATTTCTTCCAGGGCCCTGGCCCCCCTGTGGTCCCCGGGCTCTGAGAGGAGAGGCAAGACAGAGGCTCTTTGCGGGGCATCGGCGTGAGGCTGGTGGGACGGTTGGGAGCAGCGAGCCTGCTGTCTGCCAGCCTGGCTCTGCGAGCCTCAGTGGGCTCTCCAGGGCTGAAATCAGAGAGCCCAGAGGCCGGCCTCTGATTCGGATGGTTCTGGCATCACCAGGGCACCCGTGGGCTTTACTGTGCTCTGGCCCAGAGCCATGAGCGGAGCTCGCAGTGGAGACTCTGAGTCATTGGGGAAAGGTTAAATCGCCATCTGTGAACGGAGGGGGCTGGACGGATGGGCCGCGAGGCCCTTTCGGCGTAAGAATGTCAGCTGGCGTTCTGAGGAGACAGGGAGGGGTGTGAGTCATCTGGGAATGATTCCGATCCAGAATTGCTCGGAACGCTGGTAGAAACCAGTCAGCCGGAAAATTCCCACATGGAAAAGGCCTCGGTCCCTGACAATGTCAGATGCAAGAGGAATTACTCCATGGCCATTTATCATGAAACGCATTGTCACGAGGGCTTGTACAAGTTATTTGTTTGCATGTGATCATTCTAGAGTCTCTTTTAGTTTGGTTTAGTTTTTAATTTAATTAATTAATTAATTAATTTATTTATTTATTTATTTAGAGGTTCTTTATTTTTAAGCCAGTTACTGCCAGATGGGGGTGGTACCTGGGACGTCTCCCTGAGGCCTCTCATGCCACTCCTCCTCCATCTTTCTGGGGCGGGCAACCCTGCGCTGAACCCGGGAAGGGAGGCTGGGAGCAAGGGTTCTCCAAGGGCCGAGAGGCCCTTTGGCGCCCAGCCCTCTCTGGGTCTCCCGAGTGAGCGTGACCCTGCATGGGCTTAGGACGTGTGTGTTACATGAATGAGCGGATTGGGCACGTGTATACCCGAGAACTGGGTGGAAACGGGAGGCCATCAAGAAAAGGGGGAGAAAGAAGAAGGAGAACAGAGATGGCCCTTATCACCTAGTCAGTATCATGGAAAATCAAGTAGGATACAAAAGCTGGTGATAGTAAAAAGCCAGGTCCCTGCTGCCCGCCTTCTTCCACCCACCCTGCTCCTTTGACTCTTGGCTGTTTCTTCCTGTAATTACTTCCACACCTATTGGTAACATGCACCTGCTGTTATTTCTTGACCCACCGACCTACCAAGTTTGCACAGCGTGCACTTGCCTCCTGCCTCAGTGGGTGAGGATTCGGCCCCCTTACACCTCCCCCTTACACCCCCCCCCCCCGCCTCCTTCCCTCTCTTCTGGGTTGAGAGATATTGCTATTTTTAGTTCTTCTGTCTATAGATTGCCCGAGGAACCTGTTTCTTGTTCTACCAAATACTGGCAGTGTCTCTTGATCCTGTACTTTATGAGATGAGGCTATTAAAATTATCCCCTTATTTTGGTTCCAGCCTCTGGCTCCAGTCACCCACGGGTTTACCTTTAAAAGGTCAAGGCTGATAACATTTACATTCGGTTTGTACCCATAATGAGTCGTTTCGGGGTTTTCTCGATAGGTTGACTCTAAAATTTCAAGATCAGAAAATAGTGATTCTGCTTCCTTCCTTGTACACTCCCCTTCCCCCTTTTTCCTGGAGCTTCTTGTCATTTTTTCCCTCTTGAACTCTGTCTCTTTTATGCCCTAGTTTGGTTTTTAGCCTGCCTCTCCCGTCAGCCAGGCCTTCCCCTCAGCTTTTCCCTTCATCGTCTTGCTCCAGCGTGGACAGGCTGCTCTCTTGGTGGGTCACACGCGATTGTCCTGGGAACTTCCCTCCTCTGCCTCCTTGGGTTGGATTCACTTTTGCTTAGAACCCATAGCTGCTGCTTGTTTACTCCTTCATTTTGCTTCCCACTCATCTTCTGGTGATCTCCCAAAAAATGATGCATCAGGGGTAAGGGTTTTGAGTTCTTTGAGTTCTGTGACTCAATGACCTAATTCTACCTTTATACCTGATTGTTGGTTGGACGGGGTTGGTGTTTTAGGGGCGAGTCATTTTCCTGCAGAATGCCGACGGCTCTCCCCATCACCTTTGGGCATCCTGGGCTAGAGGAATGTGTTGCTAGTCATTCCTTTGGAGGTGACCCGTTTTCTTTTCTCTGGAGTGTTTCCGGAGCCTGTGGTTCTGAAATGTCCCAGTGGTGTCCTTCGGGATAGACACCTGTGGGGACCTCTTAATTTGGGACTCATGTCCAAATTCTTAAATGTTCTTTTGGATTTTTAAAAATATTTCCTTCTCTCTATTCTTCTCTACTTCCTTTTTTTTTCTAGTCCCTCTAAGAGTTGTACAGTGGACCTTCTGCATCGCTCATTTGATCTCAGCTTTTCTGTCCCTGCCCATTGTTTCCACTTTCTGAGATGAGTCCTTGACTTCACCTTCCAGCTCTTTGAGCAAACTTGTACCCCCAAGAGCTCCTTCTTTGTTCGGAGTGCAGTCTATTCCTGTCTTTAAGGATGCCATGTCTTCTAGACTATCTCTGGAGACACTAAGTAGAATATTTTAAAGTTGTGTTTTGTTCCTCCAGCATTTTTCTCTTTGTATATTTTTTTAAGGGAGGGGGAGAGTCACAGAGGGGGTAGGGGGCGGAGAGAGAGAGAGAGAGAGAGAGAGAGAGAGAGAAAGTCCAGCAGCCTCCATGCTCAATGTGGAGCCTGCCATGGGGCTTGATCCCATGACCCTGGGATCATGATCTGAGCTGAAATCAAGAGTTGGATGCTCAACAGATTGAGCCACCCAGGTGCCCCCTCTTTGAATATTTTAACTAATGGTTTGTCTTCTGTTTCCATCCAGTTGACCAGATGATTCTAGGTTATCTATTCATATTTAAATTTAGAACAATAAAAAGCTGATAGAAACTGACAGTAGGCTTTCCTTAAGAGTTGTTGTTGGAGGGGCGCCTGGGTGGCTCAGTCTCCGTTTGAGCGCGTCCCACTCTTAATTTTGGCTCAGGTCATGATCTCACGGTTCGTGGGATTGAGCCCTGCGGCAGGCTCTGCTTTGACAGCACAGAACCTGCTTGGGACTCTCTCTCTCTCTCTCTCTCTCTGCTCTTCCACTGCTCTCTCTTTCTCTCTCTCAAAATAAATAAACTTAAAAAAATTAAATAATAAAAGAAGAGTCACTGTCGGAGAGGCTGCTCCTTTTGCTGCTAGAATGTCCAGATCTTTTCCCTGGGAGTGACCGCTTTTTGTCTTTTGTTTAGGGACTGACTGACAGTCTGGTTCAATCCCTCCCCTCCCTTTGCTGGACACTAAATATTTGGCTGCTCTGGGGGTGGCTTCGATGGTTCCAGATACAGACTTACAAATGATGCTCATTTCAGCACCATGCCCCTTCCCCACCCTCCACCCCTCTTTAAAATATCCCATGAAGTTGGACTCTGTCTCTGGGCTGTGTCACCCCTCCTAATGTCCCCCCTCCTCCTTCTACACACTTGTCAAATCTCTCTTCCATTGGACTCCCCCCATCCCGGTCATTCTATTCATCTGGAATATTAGTGGTATCTTGGGAGAAAGGAGATAAGAGCCTGTGATCAACCCCTCATCTTTAAAGTCAAGATGATCTCTGCTTTCGTAAAGCAGTTTATAAAATATTGTTATGTATATTATCTCATTTGATCTTTCTGACAACCCTTGAGGTTAGCAGGGCAGAGATCACTGTATCTGTCTTACAGATAAAGCACCTGAGTCTCAGAGAGATTAAATGACTTGTGTCAGGTCACACTGCAAGTTGGGGCAGAGCCAGGATTCAGGGTTGGGTGTTCAGGCCCCAGCCTTGGTCCAGCATGTGACAGGCATTGGAGGCACATAGAATGGGGCCCAGACGCTGGTAACAGTTGGAACTGGGACCCTGGCGTCAGTCTTGCCAGGGCTGTGTTTCTAGAAGGTGTTTGGAACATTGGCCGTGTAGGGCACTGCTCTAAGGGCCTGGAGGTTACAGGGTACAGGGGAGGGAAGCAGTGGGTGAGCCAGGGTGGGGCTGTGTAATGGCACCCTCGTCTGATGTCACATTAGCCTGAGATGTGATGGTTGCTGTGGGAGCTTTGGAAAAACCAGAAGGAAGGCATCAGGATGGAAGGCTGGGTTCCTTCCAGCTCCTTAAAGCTACCAAGTAAGCTCCCAGCCTTGTGCCTTTGCACTCACTTTTCTCTTTGCCTGGCATACTCCTTCCCCCAGATAATTTGCATGGCTCACTCCTGATCATTTCAGTTCTGTGTGCAAAGTTCGCCTCTTTGGGGAAGGCTTCCCTGACCAACCCTTCTGAAGCAGTCCCTTGTTGGTTCCTTGGCCTTGCTTCATTTTTCTTCATGGCTCTAGTAGCTGTTTTCTTTTTCTTAATGGGGGAAAGAACACTTAACATGAGATCTACCCTGTCAACAAATGCTTAAGTGTTCAATACGGTGTTGTTAAATGTAGGCACTAAGCTGTACAGCAGATCTCTAGAACTTAGGCATCTTAAATAACCGAAACTTTATATACATCGAACAGCAAGCAGCTCACCATGTCCCCTTCCCAAAGTCCCTGGCAACCACCGTTCTCTTCTCTGTTTCCATGAGATTGACTATTTTAGATACATCATGAGCAGAATCATGCTGTATATATCCTCTGTGACTGGCTTCTTTCACTTAGCATAACGTCCTCCAGATTCATCCAACTTGTCACATGTGACAGATTCCCTTCTTGTAAAAGGCTGAGTAGTATTCCATTGTACGTCTATAACACATGTTCTTTATCTGGTCACTCGTCAGTGGACATTTAGATTGTTTGTCTTGGTTACGTTGACTAAGGCTGCAGTGGACATGGGGACATGGGACTGTATGTAGTTCTTGTAGATCCTGATGGCCATTCCTTTGGACATATACCCAGAAGTGGGACTGCTGGATCACGTGGTTGTTCTTTTTGTAATTTTTCAAGGCACCTCCGTATCATTTGCCGTGCTGTCTGCACCGTGTTACCTTCCCACCAACACCGTGCGAGGGCTCCTTTTTCTCCACATCCTCGCCAACACTTGCAATCTTTTGTTTTTATTTTTTTGGTTTTTTTTTTAAAACATGTTCATTTATTTTTGAGAGAGAGAGAGCGAGAGTAGGTGCGAGGGTGTGTGTGAGCCAGGGAGGGGCAGAGAGAGAGAGAGAGGGAGACAGAGGATCTGAAGCAGGCTCTGTGCTAACAGCAAGAAGGAGCCTGAGGCGGGGCTCGAACTCACGAATCGCAAGATCATGACTTGAGCCGAAGTCAGACGCTTAACCGACTGAGCCACCCAGACGCCCCTTTTGTTTTTTTGATATTAGCCATCCTAACAGGTATGAGATGATATCTCATTGCAGTGTTCATTTTCATTTCCCTGATATTTAGTGATGTTGAGCACCTTTTCATATGTCTGTTGGCCATTTGTATGTTTTCTTTGGAGAAATGTCTTTTCAATTCTTGTGCCCATTAAAAATTGTTTTTTAATGTTTTATTTATTTTTGAGGCAGAGAGAGACAGAGCATGAGTGGGGGAGGGGCAGAGAGAGAGAGAGAGAGAGAGAGAGATACGAATCTCAAGCAGGCTCCAGGCTCTGAGCTGTTAGCACAGAGCCTGATGCAGGGCTCGAACCCATGGACCGTGAGATCATGACCTGGGTTGAAGTTGGATGCTTAACCAACTGAGCCAGCCAGGCACCCCATCTTATGCCCATTTTAAAATCAGGTTATTTGGAGGTGCCTGGGTGGCTCAGTCAGTTAAGCGTCTGACTCTTTTTTGTTTTTAATTTTTTTTTTTAACATTTATTCATTTTTGAGAGACAGGGTGCGAACGGGGAGAGAGAGCGCGAGAGAGAGAGGGAGACACAGAATCTGAAGCAGGCTCCAGGCTCCTAGCTGTTAGCACAGAACCTGAAGTGGGGCTCGAACCCACGAATCGTGAGACTATGACCTGAGCCAAAGTCGGACACTCAACTGACTGAGCCACCCAGGTGCCCCAAGCATCTGACTTTTTTTTTTTAATTTTTTTTTTTTTATCGTTTATTTATTTTTGAGACAGAGAGAGACAGGGCATGAATGGGGGAGGGTCAGAGAGAGGGAGACACAGAATCTGAAACAGGCTCCAGGCTCTGAGCTGTCAGCACAGAGCCCGACGCGGGGCCTGAACTCACGGACCGCGAGATCATGACCTGAGCCGAAGTCGGCCGCTTAACCGACTGAGCCACCCAGGCGCCCCAAGCGTCTGACTCTTGACTTTGGCTCAGGTCATGGTCTCACGGTCATGGGATTGAACCCTGCATTGGGCTCTGCACTGAGCGTGGAGGCTTCTTGGGATTCTCTCTCTCCCTCTCTCTCTCTCTCTCTCTCTCTCTCTCTCCCTCTGCCCCTCTCCTGCTCGTGCACTCTCCCTGAAAATAAATACACATTGAAAAATAAATAAATAAAATCAGGTTATTTGGCCTTTTGCTATTGAGTTGTAAGAGTTCCTTATGTGTTTTGGATATCAACCCCTCATCAGATAAATGGCCTGCAAATGGTTTCTCCTGTTCTCTGTGTTGACTTTGTACTCTGTTGTGGTCCTTCGCTGTACAGAAGCTTTTTCAGTTGGACGTAGTCCCACTTGTCTATTTTTGCTTTCATCGCTTGTGCTTTTGTTGTCATATGCATATGTACCTGTTTTCCACTTGCCTCCTTACTGCTATTTAAGCTCCGTGGAAGCAGAGAGTTGTTTTGTTCACTGCTGTATCCCCAGTTCCCGCTACAAAGAAGAGTTCAATAAATAATTATAGACTCTCTTGGAACTGAGACTTCTTGGTTCACTCACCAGTTTATTAATACGCTCAACACATATTTACCACACGTCGGCCGTGGGCCTTCGCCCTGGATTTATGGTGTGAACTCAGGCGTGATCCCCTGCCCCTCCCATTACTTACTATCTTGTGGGAAAGATCGGAGTGAGTAGGGATGGGTTATGGGTTTCACAAAAGGGGAAAAGTCCAGGGGGCTGTGAGTGAGCAGAGTCTAGGCAGTGCAGTTTAACCATAACAATAGCTTACATCTACCAGGTACTTTCCGTGTGCACTTCCTATGCTTAGGCCTTTATTGCATCACCTTATTTAATACTTTTCACAGATCTGGGACAGTGAGTGATAATCTATTATTATGCCCATTATATAGATGAGACTCAGAGAGGTCGAATAACCTGCCCGAGGTCCCATAGTTAGGGGGAATATGAACTCTGTCTGAGGCCCAGCTCCTCTTCTGAGTGCAAAATCCACATACTTTGTCGCTATTCTGTATTTCTCCTGTACTCACCGCTCCCCCGTCACCCCTCCCCGTACCAGTCATGTATGTGTTCCTTCTGTGGGTGAGGCTTGCCCCGTTTGGGAACAACCCTTTCCCCTCCATTTAAACACAGGGGATCGGGGCGCCTGGGTGGCGCAGTCGGTTAAGCGTCCGACTTCAGCCAGGTCACGATCTCGCGGTCTGTGAGTTTGAGCCCCGCGTCAGGCTCTGGGCTGATGGCTCAGAGCCTGGAGCCTGTTTCCGATTCTGTGTCTCCCTCTCTCTCTGCCCCTCCCCCGTTCATGCTCTGTCTCTCTCTGTCCTAAAAATAAATAAATGTTGAAAAAAAAAAATTAAAAAAAAAATAAATAAATAAATAAACACAGGGGATCTTGGGGCGCCTGGATGGCTCAGTCGGTTAAGCGGCCGACTTCAGCTCAGGTCATGATCTCGTGGTCCGTGAGTTCGAGCCCCGTGTCGGGCTCTGTGCTGACCGCTCAGAGCCTGGAGCCTGTTTCGGATTCTGTGTCTCCCTCTCTCTCTGACCCTCCCCCATTCATGCTCTGTCTCTCTCTGTCTCAAAAATAAATAAACGTTAAAAAAAAATTAAAAAAAAAAAAAACACAGGGGACCCAGCTCTGCAGAATGAAACTGATTTTTACTTTACAGTTAAGTGAGTGTTTGTCCTGGTTTTGGAATCAAGGACCTCTACGGGAAGCCGGTGAAAGCTTCAGATTCTCCCCAAGATATGCACATGGGCAGACAGAAATGGCATCGTGCCTGTAACTCGGAGAGCTCCTGGGTTCCCTTAAGGCTGGTGGCTCTGTTGATAAAGGAGGCCAAGAGGCTTTGGGCTCAGGACGGGCTGGTTTGCATGTGGAAGGCAGGCTTGCAGGAGAGCGGTTCACACCCCCTAAGAGTGAGCAAGACCCTGGGTGCCCGAGCATCAAGGACACCAAAAATAGGAAACCACAGTTAGACTAAAGGACCACACCAGGATTGGGCACATGGGGAGCAGGAAGGGGTGATCGCGAATGCCGACGCTCTGCCCAGCCTGGCCCTTTCACGTTCTCTTCTGTCTCTACTCCCAAAGGGTGAAGCAGTCGGAGCTATTCGACAGATGGAAGAGCCTGCAGATGTGCAGATGGGCAATGAATATCTCTGAGGCCAACCAGTTCAAGTATCTGTGACTTGTCTGCCCTCCCCCGCCCTCCCGTTGGTGATGTTCTCCTTCCTGCCGCCCCATCCTGCAAGGCCCGGCCCCGGGGTCGTCTTTTCCCCGGAGCTGGCCCTGGCTGGGCTTTGGGATCTGGGCAGCGGGGAAGTTCTGACTCAGTACACAGGCCGAGGTGGGCACCCTGCTGGCCACGACCCCTGCATTCCGGCCCCTAGGCCTTGCGGCAGCCCCGTGGGGGGCCCGGGGGTGCGGTGTGGCCACTATAGCTCCACCTTGGTTCCAGGTCTCTAGCAGGCCTGAGGGGTGAGGTGCACTGAGCCTTCTTCTATGGCCGCGCCCTGTCACCAGCCCCTCCGGGGGCAGCTTGCTTGCACCAGACGCGTGAGGCCTGCTGTAGATGAGCTTCTAATTGCTCCCTGACCCAAAGCGATAGATTATAAGCTCCCAGAGAGGCAAGAGCCATAGTTTAAGGTTCCCCTGTCAGCAAGAGATGAGCAGATTAACATGAACCGTAGATTCATCGCTAAAATTCTGTGAGCTCACGGTGGGATTTTAGTGCAGACAGACCTTACCGAATGGGACTGATGGGACCCTGGGCATGTGGGTATAGACCGGATGCAGGCTACTCAGGCTGAGGTTTGGATGCAGTCAGGAGCCATCAGCATGCAGGAATCCTACCCCGGGGGGGCTGTGAAAAGCAAATGACACTAAGCATTTTGTCTTTTCCTTATGAGTCATTTGGTCCAGTTTTCTGCAATTCCAGGCCACGTCTAGAGACTGAGTAGTAGTTTTAAGTGGCACATTTTGAGAAATGTGGATGTTTAAAGTGATAACCCCGGAAGAGCAGGTGCCGGCAGCTGCAAACCAGAGGCCTCTGTGAGACTGCAGATTCCCAGCTAAGGCCCAACAGGAGGGCAGAAGACCCCGCCTCCACCCCCCACCCCCCCCCCCCCCCCCCCCCCCGCCCCGCCATCATAAAAGTAGAACATGAACTTGAGCAAAGTGCTGGGAGGCGGGAACAGGTCTTAGCAAGAGGTGTTAGTGTAGGCACTGCCCTGGCAGTCGCCCCCCCCCCCCCCGGGGGTGGGCGGGGCCTGAGCAGGCTGATAAAACACCCAGCGCAGAGAAGGTCAGCGAGGTGCAAGGAGATGTTGTCTGGGCTGGGAGCTGCACAGAAGTGTCCTCCGTGGGATTCACATATCTAAGGAGATAACGAAGCAGCAGGAAGATGATATGGCAGCAGAAAAACAAGGATTAAGTGTGGGAGCCTTCGGCAGGGATCAGCCAGCACTATCCAGCAGAGAGGCTCTGGGCACGGGGCAGGCATGCTGAGCCTCTTCTCGGGGTGGGGGGTAGGGGAGTAGTTTCCGGTGTGGAAAAGGGAGATGACATCAGGTCTTGCCAGGCTCCAAATGGAAAAACCTTCAAAGCCAGTTGGTTGCCTCCCTTTGCTCTCATTACAAGCTCATTCAACGATGATGAGATCCTTCATTCAGGTTTGCAAGATCCTGGTATGGTGAAATGGGGAGGGGTGGAGGGGACGTGCTAGAGGGAGTGCTGTAACTGAGGCCTTCCCTCACCCTACTGCCTACAAATGGACGTGTTGGCATTCTGGTTTATAGCTCCGTCACTGGTAAGCTTGGTTAATATGAGAGAGTTTCCATCAGTGGTGAACTCTCCAGCTGGCTGGCAAGATTGAGTTTCTGGACCAGCAAAGCTAAATGGGCCAGTGCTGACTCATGGCCTCTGCTGGCCGGGTCCCTGGCCTCCCCTCTGAGAAGACTCAGTCAACATTCTGAAACTCATCACTCCACAGGAAGGCCCTCTCCGATCGGCAGCCAGCTGAGTTTCCCCAATGAAATCCCTACGAGAAATAAAGTCATAAAACATAATTTTATAACCTTCCTGGCTTTGGCAACCTGGAGTCGCAGAATTATAGAGGCTCAGAGGGAGAAGAGCCAAGACTACGTTCTATGGATGAGGCAGTGGAGGCCCAGAGCCCAGAGCCCCACAGCTGGCAGGAGCAGAGCAGAAACTAGAACCCAGGCCTCCTGACACTGGGTTGGCAGCCCAAGTTTCCATCCCAGACCCTGGATGTGAACTCTCCAGCAAGCCCCTCCTCAAACGGTGGTGGTCGTCATCATCCCGGCTCCGTGGAGGTGTCCCGTCCCTCCTGGGGCCGCCTAGACACTGCACGTGACAGTGCCTGGAGCCAGTGTTGGCGGGAGGAGGCCAGTGTGGACTCAGCATAACACTGCTGCTTTGGGAGAAAACGGAGCCTCGCGGGCTCAAAGCCCTCCCCACCCCACCACGTGGGAGAGCAGCGGCTTGCCTCCGGTGTCAGGTCCAGCCCCTGGGCAGCCAGGGTGGGGGGCTCTGGGCCCCCAGGGCAGGGGAGAGCAGTGCCCAGGACCCCGCCCCTCAGCAGGCCTCGGAGAGAGAGTGACCCGGCAGAGCACCAGCTGAGGCAGAGGGAAAACTCAGCCTTCTCCGGCCTGGCCGACTCCCAGGTCGGCCTCAGCAGCCACCTTCTCCCTTGGAGGGCTTATTTTTATTTTTATTTTTTAGTTTTGCAAAGGCTGCTTGCATCCTCTAAGCTTTAACCCTTCTGTGGCTTGTGTTT
This sequence comes from Leopardus geoffroyi, assembly GCF_018350155.1. Classification (NCBI taxonomy): domain Eukaryota; kingdom Metazoa; phylum Chordata; class Mammalia; order Carnivora; family Felidae; genus Leopardus; species Leopardus geoffroyi. The sequence goes on along the minus strand of NC_059339.1, from coordinate 66,740,580 downwards.
GACTGCTCTTGTGAGTGAAAGCCACGGGGCTTTTTTTTTTTTCTTTCTTTCTTTTCTTTCTTCCTTTCTTTCCTTTTTTTTTTTTTTTTTTTAAAGAAACAATGGACTCCTGAAAACCTCTTTAGGAAGTCAGGCTCCTCTTTCTGCAGGAAGTCATCAACCAGCACCAGCCCACTTCCTGACCTCCCCTCTTCCTCAGACACTTTCTAAATGCTTCTGTTGACCATCGGTGTCTTGGGTTTTTGCCCCCGTGGGATAGAGGTAAACACCTTGTCTAAGGGGCCAAGAACCCAAGGGCGTGCTCTGTGTCCCCGGATTTCCATCAAGGCTGGATAAATAGTGTTTCCAGAAAGTAGTAGAATGCCTGGCAGATCTTGGCGAACGCCTGACTGAGGCAGGACTCATCCCACGACTGGCCGGCAGCTGGCTGTCGAACACCCGAACACTCGTGCGACTGACACCATGCAGGATCCGGAGAGGCAGGGTGCCTGCCATCAAGGGGCTTTCGTTCAAGTGGGCAGGGGGTTGGTAGGTGACGAAGTGGGTGGTAGCTGGTCTGTGCTCCGGGTCCTCGGAGGCCAGTGAGGTCAGTGGGGTGGGCAGCTGGGAGCTCCCGGAGAGAAAGGCGAGTGTGAGGAGGGGAGGCAAGGCCCAGACATTGGGAGGCATGTTGAAGGGGGAGGGGACGACATGAGCAGAGGCGAGGGGGTGGGAGTGAGTGTGGGAAGGGGTGGGGGGGAGAGAACGGCTCACCCCGAGGGGCCTCAGCTCCCTGACCCCTCTGTTCTTCCAGAGGCTTTGCTCTGCCCTGTGTCACCTGTCCCTCCTGCTGTGTCTCCTGCCTGGCAGGTCCACTCTGTCCAGGTGCTGCAACGCCCCCTCCTTCCTCTTCACGACGCAGAAGAATACGCCCCTGGGGACGAAGCTCAAGTATGAAGTGGACACCAGCGGCATCTACCACATCAACCAGGAGATCTTCCGCATGTTTCCCAAGGTGCTGCTTGGGGCAGGGCAGTCTGGGCAGGGCAAAGGGGCGACCTCACGTGGCCCTCTGTGGCCACGCCCACGCAGTGTGGCATCACTCTGCTGTGCCCTCTGCACCCGTTGTCCTGGCTGGGGTTGGCTCAGTGGACTGTCCTCCGGGGCTCCCGTCTGGGCAGAGTGAGTGCCAACTGGCTATTATTTGAGCGACTTCTGGCAAGAAAATGGTTGTCAAATTTTGGTTATTGCATTGCTTGCAGAGGACATCCCGAAGATATCTGGGAGAGTGATTAGGCATTTGTCCCCCACTGGAGGCAGGCGCAGGAGCAAAACCATTCACGCAAAGGTTGCATGCACGAGAAATCACGGACCAGTAGAAAGCAAATCGAGAACGATTTGATCTCACGTTGGATGACCTTGGACGGTTCTTATATCTTCCAAGGCCCCTGTCTCCCTGTCCATCACACTGGACTGGTTTAGGCTAGGAATAGGTTTGGCTGCTTATAACAGAAAATCTAAGTAAAACAAGATAGACGTGAATTGTTTTCCTTCTGCATAAAAGAAGTCGGGAGGGCTAGTACGGTGGCTCCCTGGTCATGGGGGACCACAGGATAAGTGATCTCATGAATGAACGGCTCAGGGCACTGAAGCTCTGGCTTCACTTGTGGCCTGATCACAGCGTCAGAATCTCAGAGAAAAGGGCCTGGAACCTGCCTTTTCAGCTCATTCTGGTGGTTATTACCATCTGAAGAGGAAGAAGGTTCCACTGGATGTGTTCATAACCACCACCTGGAGAGCAATGGGTCCAGGGCAGGACTTAGTGAGTCCAGTGTGCAGAAATGCTGAGTGGGGGCATGTTAGGTCTTTCTGGATGAAATCTGAGGGCCTGGGCTGCCCTGCTTCAACGGGAATGCTCATGAAACAAAGCCCACGGGTCCCTGCGTTCTGTCACTTAAAGGGAGGGTGCTGATAAGATTGGGCCTTGTGGGGCAGCGGGGAGGAGCACAAGGTGGAGAGGTGTCACACATTCTCTCCCCACGTCACTGGGCTGGAGGATGATGGGGATAAGCCACATTTACCAGGTGGGTCTTTTTTTTTTTCTTTTTTTAATGTTTATTTTTGAGAGAGAGAGAGACAGAGAGAGAGAGACAGAGTGTGAGGGGGGAGGGGCAGAGAGAGAGAGGGAGACACAGACTCCGAAGCAGGCTCCAGGCTCTGAGCTGCCAGCACAGAGTCCATTGCGAGGCTCGAACTCCCAAACCACGAGATCGTGACCTGAGCCAAAGTCAGATGCCTAACCGACTGAGCCCCCCAGGCACCCCTACAGCGTGGGTCTTGCAAGGCCTGGAACAGGAGGCTGATGTCCGACAGGTGGACTTACATCTCATGCGGGTCATGCCAGTGGGTGACAGTTCAGTTATGACATATGGGTCCAACAAGGGCCGTGGGTATAGACGGCCGAGGCCCAGGGAGTGAGAGCAGGGCTGCCAAATGTTCTCTGGAAAGGGCCAGAGAGCAACTATTTTAAGCTTTGCAGGCCATATGGTCTCTGTCACAGCTACTCACCTTTATGGTTCCAGCACAAGGCAGCCACGGACCTTCACAAACAAACGAGCGTGGCTGGGCTGCAGTAACACTCTAGTTCCTATCAGACACTGAAACGTGAACTTTACATAATTTTTACGTGTCATGAAGTCTTCTTCTTTTGATCCCCCCCCCAACCGTTTAAAAATACAAAACCCATGCTTAGCTCACAGGCTGTACGGAAACAGGCAGAAGGTCCGAGGTGGCCCGCAGGCCGTAATTAGCCACCCCCTGAGTTAGAGCCTGTGACTTAGAAGGATTCATACCCTCAATGTAAGTACTTCTTTGGGATTGTATAAAATTCAGCTTCTCCACTTCCTCCCCCGACCCTGGAGATTCTGATTCCATGGTTCTGGGAAGGAGCCCAGGAATTTCTATTTCCAGAAAGTACTCCAGGTTGTTTTTGATGTACAGAAGTTTGGGAGACACTGACATAGAACATAAAGGCCTTTGAGGATCTCTCCAAAGATAACTTTGGTTTTTTCCTTTCCCTGGTAAAAGTCGAACAGTGCAGTTTTCCCCAATGGCTGTGAGACACCCTTGTTTTCCCCATCCTGGCCCCTGGGCCTGTCCCTTCAGGGACAATGGGCCTTGAAGGACAGTCTCCACAGACGGATGCGGCATCGTCTCCAGATTTAGCCTCCTTCCTGAGGACCCAGTGTGGTGTGATTTCCCATGACCCCACCGGGAGGCCAAGGTGCCGACCAGGGCCGCTGTCATTCAGGGCTGGCCAGGTGATGTGTGCTAGAAGGGGAGCTGTCCAGTAGGCTCCTGGGGGGAGGGATCTTTGGGGACTAATGACAGTAATAATCTGGTCCTCCTGCCGAGATACCTCTGGGCCAAGCATCACCCTGGATAGGCTTTTCATTTACACTAGTGGTTCTCAACCCTGGGGACATTTGGCAACGTTTAGAGACATTTTGGTGGTTATGATTGGGCGTTACCCTTGACATCCGGTGGGGAGAGGCCCAGGGATGCTGCTAAACATTCTGCAGTCCACAGGGCAGCCCCCTCCACCCCCCCCCACCCCCCAGCAAGGAATGAGCTGGTCCAAAGTGTCAACGGTGCCAGATCGAGAAACTCTGCTTCACGTTGTCTCACTTTTGAAAAGCACATGGAATTATCCTAATTTTACAGATGGGAAAACCGAGTTGCTGAGAACTCAAAACACTTGTCTATGGTTCCTTCACCTCATTATCACGCAAAACCAGGGCTGAACCTGGGTCTTTTGCCTAGGGGACCCCATCCTGGTTGGTCCCGGGCTTTCCTGGTTTGACCCAAGGGAAGCCCTGCATCCCGGGCAGAGTTCCCCAGTCCTGGGCACACTGGGGGGTTTGGGCACCCTGCCCTTGACTCCAGGTCTGTGCTTCTTTCTGCCTGTGCCATGCATGCATGCATGTGGCTGCTTGGTTCCATCTGCCTCAGGTTCCCTGGAGGGGGGGGGGGTGGATTATGACCCAGAGCAGGGACAGGACAGAACCGGGACCCTTAACCCTCAGGCCAGTGTTTGCTTTTTCCTGCTGACATGCCTGTGGTCCCCTGGAGAGCATGCCCAGGGAGCCTTGTGGGGAGCCGGTGCCCAGACCAAGGTAACCCCAGCAGTCAGGGTGTGACAAGGTCAAAGAGCCGTGAGATGGTCACTCCCAGGGCTCCCGTGAGTGTGACTGTCACTCAGGCTAAGTCCCGGGCTCCTCTGCACTTCGCAGAGATTTCAGGAATTTCCGGCCTCTCGCTGTTCCCCGGTGTGGCCTTGCTTACTCAGCCCTTGGTCTCTTGTCCCTGCTGCTGCCAAGTCCTGCCATGTGTCCCGGTCCATCTGATCTTTGTATCCCAGGCACATGTCCCCCCCTGCAGAGCAGAGGGAGGGTCTGTACCATGCCCTGAGCTGAAAGGGGTGAGAGCCAGGTTTAGGGCCCTGGTCCCAGGCGGCCCTGTCCCCATCTCTGTTGCTGTCACCCCCCAGAACATCTGCATTAACCAATAAAATATGCATACTAGAAGTCCTAAGGATGAGCTTCCCAACATTGGCAAAACCAAAGGCAAGCAGGACTAGCCACAACCTGTACTCTCTTCTTTCTGGAAACCTGAGGCATCCCAGAGCTTATTGAAAAAGGTTGTGGAGACGTGGCTTCTGTTCCAGCTCATTCGTACTGGCCAGTGGGACTGAGAACAAGTCTCCTGGCCTCTCTTCTCATCTGCAAAGTGGAATAGCCACTTTTCTCCCACATTCCCTACAAGGCTGGCTCGTAGACGTGATCATGGGTACAGGGGTGAGGGCACCCGAAGAAGGCAGGGAGGGCATTGCCTGTGACAGCCGCGTCCCTGTCTCCCCCAGGATATGCCCTACTACCGGTCCCAGTTTAAGAAGTGTGCAGTGGTGGGCAATGGAGGCATCTTAAAGAACAGCCGCTGTGGGAGAGAGATCAACAGCGCTGACTTTGTCTTCCGGTAAAGAATCCCCCAGGCTCTGCACCTGCTGCTTCTGCCCCCACGGCCCTCCGGCTCTGCGCCCTTCCCTCTTGTGGTGGCCCACCCCCATGCCCCAATGCTGTCCTTCAAGAGATCAGCCTCCACTCCCCAGCCCTGCACACCCTCATGCTCTGGGTTGTTTCTTGCCCTCTCCAGCCCTATCCCTTGGGGCCAGCAGCCAAACCTCTCAGGTCCTCTGTCTCCACATCTGCGGAATGAGACGTGTGCAAAGAACACCTCTGTTTTCAAAATAATTGATTTTTTTAAAAAGAGCATAGCAGCTATATGAAGGTCTGTGCAGATCTGTGGGTGTGCAGAACCCTCCCCAACTGGGTTCTTCTCTTCCAGAAGCAGGGCTTGGAACAAGGGCGGCCTTGGGGCTGGCACCAATATTGGCTTCGCCCTGGCTTTAACTAAGTCAGAGATGGGTCCTGGTATTTCTTCTTCCTCAGATAGAGCCCCCTCTAACCTCTTTGGGGATCTTCGCTTACATCTTTAGCCTGGATAAAGATGGGTTGAAAATAAAGGCTTAATGCAGAGGGATTGGGGTTGAGGCTGTCTACCATCATTGTGCCACTGGGGGGTTGGGGGGGGGGAGGAGTAAACTTGCTTCTCTATGCACAGGCCACAAAGATTCCATCCAGCTGGCTGCCTCTGCCTCCCTCTGCCCATAGGGGCAACATCTCCTCCCTCCCCACACCCTCCCCCTGCCTGCTCTCCAGCTGTGTCTAGAATGACTGAGCACATACGGCCTGGGTGCCTTGTCTTTTATGCAGGTGCAACCTCCCCCCCATCTCGGAGAAGTACACCATGGATGTGGGAGTGAAGACGGATGTGGTCACTGTGAACCCCAGCATCATCACCGAGAGGTAACTGACCCTCTTCTAGACTTGTGCTGTCCAGTATGGTACCCCCTAGTCACATGTGGTTATTGGCCACTGGAAATGTGGCTATCCAGATTGACGTGGGCTGTCTATAAGTGTAAACACACACCCGACTTCAAAGACTTAACATGGAAAGGAGGATGGACCATATCTCATCCATTGTTTGTATCGATTACCTGTTGAGATAGTAGTATTTTGGGTACAGCAGGTTAATAAAACATTGTCAGCATTAAATATAATATAAAAATTAACTTCACCCACTCCTTTCTACTTATTTAAATATGATCATTAGAACATTTTAAGTGAGATATGTGGCCTCAGTTCTATTTCTTTTGGACAGCACCGGTCTAGACAGTCTTCATGTAGATGGGCCAGAAAGCTTTCCTGAATGTGATGGGGGGAAGACGGCTCTCTACGCTGGTGTATCCAGGGGGCCCTGGGAGAAGACTCTTAACGAAGATGTCAGTCCCCACCTAGTTCCCCTCCTGGGGTCTGTCTGCCTGGGAGGCCTTGGGGAGGGGGGCCAATGGGTTAAAACAACAGCCAAGGGCCTAGTCACATCATCCAGGTCAGACCGGGGTAAGAGAGGGGACAGAGGCTAAAGAGTCGGTAAATCAGGCGAGGAAAGCACGAGTGAGGGGCTGCAGGGCAGGAAGGAGAGAGCAGGCACACTCATTTGGGGTGCTCATTGGGGATCTTGGGAAAGAAAGTACACGCGTCTGCCCTGAGGGCCCAGGGAAAGCCTCCACTTCCTCCCTACCTCCCCACCGAGTCCCCCCTTCCCCCCCCCACCCCTCCCCGGGATGCTCTCATCCCTTTGGGTTAAGCACTGCCCTCCCTATATGGTCGTCCCTTTGGACTCAGATTGCTTCCACTTAGAAAACAGAAGGCAGGCCATTCATCTTAGGAGGTGAATGAGATGAAGGGAAGCGGGGTGGCCTTGAGTCCCCTGCATTTTCTGGAAAGGCCCCAGGGTGCCGGATGGGGGCAGCAGGGGCGGTGGGGCGGGGGAAGAGGCGCACAGGCACGTTGGAGGTGAGGGGGGGGGGGGGAGTGGGCCGACCACCCTTCTGCTCCGGCCCCGCCCAGGTTCCACAAGTTGGAGAAGTGGCGGCGGCCCTTCTACCGGGTGCTGCAGGTGTACGAGAACGCGTCGGTGCTGCTGCCCGCCTTCTACAACACGCGCAACACCGACGTGTCCATCCGCGTCAAGTACGTGCTGGACGACTTCGAGTCGACGCAGGCCGTGTACTACTTCCACCCGCAATACCTGGTCAACGTGTCGCGCTACTGGCTCAGCCTGGGGGTGCGCGCGAAGCGCATCAGCACCGGCCTCATCCTGGCCACCGCGGCGCTCGAGCTCTGCGAGGAGGTGCACCTGTTCGGCTTCTGGGCCTTCCCCATGAACCCCTCGGGCCTCTACATCACCCACCACTACTATGACAACGTCAAGCCCCGCCCCGGCTTCCACGCCATGCCCTCTGAGATCTTCAACTTCCTGCACCTGCACAGCCGAGGCATCCTCCGCGTGCACACGGGCACCTGCACCTGCTGCTGAGGGCGGCACAGGCTGGCCGGCCACCCCGGCAAGCAGAACCTCGCTCCTCCTCTCCTTACTGCGCCGGGCAGTGCGTGGGCCAGGAGGCAGGGATGGGGGGGCGGGGGGCGGGGGCGGGCACAGTCAGCTCTGTGCTAAGCCTCCTGGCCTCAGCCGGGGCCCTATGACCCCACCCTGCCCGTAGGTAGCATGCTGCTGGGCCACACCCCGAGATCAGGGGCCTTGAGGATTGCCAGTGATTAAAGCACATTTGCACTCAATTTTAGCATTCGGGAGAGCGCAGGCTGTAGTGGCCTTGTCGCAGCTAAAGAAAGGCCCTACGTACAGAATGGAAAAGGGGGAGACTGGACGTGTGAGCATGGTCGAGATTTAATTCAGACTTTTGGCTTCCTGAGTTTTATACTGAGGCCTCAGCTGTGAATCGCTATCTAGAATCTCAGAGCTTACAGAGCAACCCAGCAGCCAGACCTTCCTGTGAAGACAGAGTGGCTCAGGGGGGTCCAGGGTCTTAACCACGCCCTTTCAAACACATCCTCAGACACACACATGCACAGTCTTGGTGCCTCCGGGTTCAATCCTGTGTTTGATATTCTGATGAGAAGGACCAGCCATTTGCACTAAGGTTTCCAAGCCAATGTGATTGACTCAATACGTGCTTAGCAATTTGCTTCCTCTCCTGTCTCCTTATTTCCAGCTCTGTTTTAACCAGGAGTTATTTATAAGATCTGTTCCTCTTTATGCTCCAGAATCCTGCAGAATCCTGCTACATTGTGTTTCTGACCTGTGGGCTCCGGGCTGGAAAGCACTGAGATGCAACCGATGAGCTTTGCAGACAGGAGTGCATCATGGCCTCCGACACCAGCATCACTGAGGCTTCTGCTGTGAAGGCAGGACTTGGCACTTTACACAGCCGGTGGCCTCACGCACACGGACCCACAGAGCCTGTGCTTTGGGAAGTTAACTGTGCCTGGGCCAAAAGGGGTTAACGTGGCATTTCACATCTGAAGTTCATTCCCTTTGCTCCCTGCAGGGTGTTACCACCACGAGCGTGGCTATACCTAATAGACACCCATGGTGAATTGCCTTAGAACCTAGCTGCACGGACTCATAGAATGTTAGTTCTGGAGGGACTTCAGACTCTAACCTCTCGCCTTCCCTCCCTCCCTCCCTCTCTCCGTTCTTCCCTTCCTCCCTTAGACACTTCCGAAAGCCTATTCTGCTTTGGTCTGGGGTTGGCCTTGGGAAGACGTGATGACAAATCAATTCAGTATTGCTTTCTCCTCGGGCTGGAGGGCAGACCGTATGCAGGCCCGAACCCAGCTGCTGGGTGCTCTGGGGAGGACGAGGGGCTGCGAGGTTTCAGCAGGGAGTGCGGCCTGCCATCTGATGGCCTCCTTGTACAACGCAGAGCAGCACATCCCGCCAGTGAGACACAGAGGGGAGCGTGGGCCTGGTCCCAGGCCTCCAGGCTCCCGGCCCACGGCTCCTTTCTTGGCAAAACCGCTTTGTTTGGGCTTGTGTGCCACGCTGGTGGGTTGTCATGGAGTGCCTGCCTCCGCCTCTGTTCTGAGCCCTGGTCCTGACCGGGAGACCTCGCGCTGCTTGTCTGTAGGGCAGGGAAGTAGCCACTGAGACGAAGTAGACCCTAGTACGCCATGAACTGGGGAAAACTCCCCAGGGCCGGTGGAGGGCTGCGCTTTCTTGGGCTCTGCCTGTTCCTCCCAAGGTACTTACGGAGGTTTCCAGCCACTTGTTTGTGGTTAATTGAGTGCAGTTCTTGAAACCGTGGAATGTTAAGACTGCAAGACTCCTAAAGACCATTTTGTCCTATTTAAGGGAACAGACCTAGAAGGGGGAGGCGGCCTGGGTCGTGCCTGGGGCTCTACTGAATGGCCAGAGCCCCTGAGTGACACTTCTGTTCCAGGTGGGGCAGGGCTGGGGGGCAGGAGCCACGGTGAATCAGACATCAGGGTTCCCACCGCTCGAGGGTGCTGCGGGTTGGCATCTGCCCCAGCAGGGCCCTCGTAGGAGCTGGCGATAGGACATAATGATCCACACCCATAGAGGAATCGGGACTCGTGGTCCCATTTCTGCCTGCGGGTCTTAGGGCGAGTTGCTTCCTCTCCCCACAGATCTCACTTTCCTCATCACTACAACTAGAGGCTTAGGAAAGATCTCTGGGGTCCTTGCAATCTCTAATTTGTTGTTGGAGGTGTTCCTGATGTATGGATCTGAGCCACAAATAGTATTTGTTATTACGATAGTTAACATTTAGTGTGTTCTCATTCTGTGCCAGGCCCTGCACAAAGCACTTTCTTTGCGTTATCTCTTGTGATCATCACAAGACCCCGTAGGTAAGAAGGCTCCCATCAGGTGAGGAGGAGGTCAGACACCCAGCGGAGGAAACCACACCCAGGCGTGTGGAACCCCAAAGCCCACGCTCTGGACCTCTGTCTTAGCTGCCTCTCGGCCAGTGTCACAAGGGCTGGAACCAGAGGGATCCTGACGGAGGTGGCGCTGCAGGGCAGACCCTGCTCCAGGGACACATGCTCTGGGAGGCCGTCTTGGGTCCGAAGGCTGTCTCTGCCTGGAGTTGTCCCCCACCCCCACCCACAGTGAACGTGTGCTGTCCTGGCACTGGGGGTGGGGAGGGTTGAGGGCATCTCTACGTCTGCAGGTGAGGACAGATGCCCAGAAAGAGTGACAACATGTTGACTGACTTGTCCAAGGCCCCATGGCCAGCTAGGGCCTCGTTTGGGACTCACCTGGTCTCCTGACTTCCAGGCCATCCTCCTTCTCCCGCAGTGTTTGTGGGGAAAACATTTTTTTCAAAGGCTCGGAGAGACCTGGGCATCGATTCAGGAAGCCCCCACCATGCTCCTCGAAGCCCCGACACCCTCCCACCGTGCAGTGCAGACTAGCAGTTTAAATTCTTATTTAAGGGAAATCGATCCCCCACAAATAAAACAACCCTCGTGTCTTTCTTTGTGCTAAACCCACGGCTCCAGGGTTGAAAGGCAGCAGAAACAAGTAAATGACTCAGTGCTTAGCCAAGCAGAACAGAAGGTAGCTCAAGGTCAGATGCCGCCTTTGAGGCAGTTTAGCAATGCTGTCGAAGCAACTCTGCCCACCAGTCACCTGGTGCCACAGAGAGCAGAGGGCCTCACGGCCCTTGACTTTGCTGACTGTGGGGAGGGGGCAGGGACGGCACTTCCTGACAGTTGAGGGAGGGTGCAGAGCTGGCTTCAGCCAGGCCTTCAACAAATAATTATTGGGCACTCACTTTGTGCCAGGCATCGTGCTAGGTGCTGGGGGATGAACGATCGATCGAAATGATCAAAACGTAGCCCCTGCCCGCCCCCGGGGCTGACAGCCTGGTGGGCGTGTCCAGACACTGAACCAGGATCCCACACGTGTGCTAAAAGCTGGCAAGTCCAAGCTCGGGGACAGTTACCAGGGAAAGAGGACGAGGGTGTGCTGGAGTTAAGCTGGAATTCTGCAGGCTGGTGATTGCCAATGCAGCGGCTGCTTCTCAGGCCTCATCCTTGAAATCCATGTGACATGTGACAAGGGTGGCTTCGCTGTCCTTTTGAGTCCTCTCCTCCTTTGTTTCCTAACAAACCACTCTCCCCTGACTTCCTTCCTGTCTCTGAATGCTCCTTCTCAGGCCCCTTTGTTGACTCATCTTCTGCGAACCTCAGGGTTCTCTTCTCTCAGCAGGAGAGAAAGCTCATCTATTCCCAGCCTGTCTCTCCCGTCCTTGCGTCTTAGCCCCCTTACCTGCAGGCTGGTTCTCCCTTGGATCTTCGGAAGCATGCTCACCGCGGCCTCCTGAACATCTGTCCCTGCGCTGCATTGCAAACCTCATCATGTCCTCAACTGGTGTAGTTAAAAGGACACCCTGGATTCAAGGTTGCCTCTTACCACTTACTAGCTGCATGACCCCGAGGGAGCTGCTGAAGTCCCTGGAGGGTCTGATTCAGTATCTGAGGAGTGAGGCCAGGACGCCAGCCTCTCCAGCCGTGGCGAGGGTCAAGTGAAATAGGGCTGCACAATGCCTAGCACAGAGCCTGGCACAAACCAGACACTCGGTGAGCCCAGCTTCCTCGGCCTCCTCCCTCCCCCAACCCTCCCCCAGTGAATGGCTCTCCTGCACTGGTGGTCGCTCACCCCAAAAACCCAAAGCCTGGCTCCTCCTCCTCTGTCACCTTCCATATCAGCACAGCTGACGGAGAACCACACTCTGCAATGCCTGCCATTCAGTGGCGGCTGCCCGGTGAGTGGTGATGTCTGGCGTGAAATTCAGACGAGATAGCGTCTTAAGTGAGAAAAGAGTGAAAATGAAAATCCGGCACACAACCCCACTTCGGCCCCTCTGTGAAGACGAATATAAGATATAACCCACTATTAAACTAGCAACACAAAAATAATTGCTTAGGAATCGATTACATTTATGAAATCTGTTTTGGCCTTGACACGATCAGAGATTTTTTTTTCTCTATTTTTTGATTGTAGTAAAATACCCATGACGTGAAATCGACCATTTGAGCCATTTTTAAGCGCACAGTTCAGTGGAGTTAAGTACGTTCACGTTGTTGTGCAACCAGTCTCCAGAACACCTTTCATCTTACAAAACAAACTCTATGCCCGTTAAAGGACAGCCTCCACTTCCCCTCCCCCAGCCCCTGGAAACCACCACCCTATTTTCAGTCTCTGTGAATGAGATTATTCTAGGTGTCTTGTATAAGTGGAATCATATGGTATCTGTCTTTTTGTGACTGGTTTGTTTCATACAGTATCATTTAGGTAGGGACAAGCTGTTCTCAGATGGCATTCGTTGTTCTCAGTGTCTCTGTAATACAATTCTGATTTTCCTTTTGGTCCGGAGCAGTTCTCCTGGGCCCTTGGTCCAACCCTGGCTTCTGATGACCTTGACACCTTTGCTGAGGCTCAGCAGACCCGGTCTGCTTTGCTAGCTGGGCTCAGCTGTCCTGGCCACAGCCCGTATCCTGAGAGGCAACAGCTCTGCCCCTCTTTTTTAAGCCATTAGATGTTTCCCCTGCAGAGTCTCTTCTGTGAACCCTCCTTCTTTTTTCATTTCAACAAGCAGAAAAGGCAGAGGGAGAGCGAGAGAGAAATACACACTTCAGTCAGTGACTTAGCGCTTGGCACAGAAGCCAGAAATCAGTGACTGTCTTTCTTTCCATTCGGGGGACGGTTCCCTTGGCAACTAAGTAACTCATTTCCTTCAATAAAAATGACTTGCTCAGCTTTGGGGTAAAAGTTTTATTTCCTCTAGAAGTGCGGTTCTCAGCCTTGTGTGCACATTAGAATCACCCGGGGATCTTTATAAAATAACCCTCATGCCGGGTCCCAGAGATTCGCCCAGAGAATCTGATTCAGTTGGCTTAGGGATAGGGCCTCGATCCTTTCAAAAATCTTACGTGACACTGCGGCACAGCGGTTAAGATCCACTGTCCTAGGGCGGAGGGGCTCTGCCTCGGCTGCACTTTGGAGTCATCTGAGGAGCTTTGAGAAATACTTGTGCCTGGACCCTGTCCGTCCCAGAGGCTCTGATCCAGTTGGTCTGAGCTATGACCTAGGTAGTCAAGTCTTTCAGCCTCTCCCCATGACTCGAATACGCAGCCAAGGTTGAGAACCATATTCTAGAGGTTCTTGAACCTGAAGCTGCGTCAGAGTCACTCGGAGAGCTTGGGGGTTCCTGGGCCCCAGCCTGCGGTCTCTGCTTCGGTGAGCTGGCGTGGGGCCTTTCTTGCCGGCTCCCAAGTGATGGTGATGCCGGTCCAGGGATGAGGGGGCCCCATCCTGGTTGGCCTCAGATTTTCCAGGTTTGACCCAAGGGAAGCCCTGCATCCCGGGCAGAGTTCCCCAGTCCTGGGCACACTGGGGGTTTGGGCACCCTGCCCTTGACTCCAGGTCTGTGCTTCTTTCTGCCTGTGCCATGCATGCATGCATGTGGCTGCTTGGTTCCATCTGCCTCAGGTTCCCTGGGGGGGGGGGGGGGGAGGGTGGATTATGACCCAGAGCAGGGACAGGACAGAATCGGGACCCTTAACCCTCAGGCCAGTGTTTGCTTTTTCCTGCTGACGTGCCTGTGGTCCCCTGGAGAGCATGCCCGGGGAGCCTTGTGGGGAGCCGGTGCCCAGACCAAGGTAACCCCAGCAGTCAGGGTGTGACAAGGTCAAAGAGCCGTGAGATGGTCACTCCCAGGGCTCCCACAAGTGTGACTGTCACTCAGGGTAAGTCCCGGGCTCTTCTGCCACACTGCACTCTTTAGTACAGAGTTCCTGGCCCACTGAGGGAGGAAGCTGGGTGCAGTGATCTGTCCCTATCCCCCACCACACCCGTGGAAAACAAGCAGGAAGGTGGTGATGAGGGAACGTTCCGCAGAAATGGTTCATGTGACCCAGGGACTGAGTTCCCTCCCTATTGCGCTGGGCTCTTCCTTCCTTTTCCACCTTCCTTTGGAAAAGGTTCCAGTTGAATCCATCATCTTACCATCTGGATCCTGCCTCAGTCCCTCCTCCCCACAACTGGAGGCAAGTCCCTTGCCCCTTCCCTCTGGAGACGCCTCCAACGATGTGGTCCCACAAGAACTTTATCCGCATAGCAGCTCAGAAGCCCATATTGAAAGGCAAAGTTTACAAGACCCACTGAACACCTTGCAGACTTGTTAAAGGAGACTATGATTACTTTCTTACTGAAACAAGGTCAAAGCATACCTCACTTCCCGGGACCACTTACCCAAGCAAGCTCACTCAGCCCTTAGGCAGCTGGGGACTCAGATGAAGGAAAATTGATTTTGAGCCCCTGAAATAGATGCTGTAAAGCTCTGTGTTAAAGACCAAACATTCTGCAAACAGCAGATCCCTTGTGGCGTTCGCTTTAATTTTAAATTTAATTCTAGGGAACTTGATTCCGGTTTCTCATAATAAAGTGAACGAAGAGAATGACAACAGGTGCTAGATTTAGCAAGAAATGGCAGCTAGTAGCCTAACAGTAATGGCATTAAAAAGACCAAAACTCGACATTTCGGAAAGCAGCCAAGTGATCTGAGGCTGGTTAGTGGAGGTGCAAATGTGCTGTGGTAGCCCCGAGGGCCCAGAGCATCTTAGATCTGCTCACCCTGTGACGTCGGCGACCACACCGGGGGAACGGGAGCAAACAGCCTTCGGTATCCTGTGTTTAAGAAGGCGGAGGAGCAGCTTACCCATTTCGGAATTACTTCCGTTCCCAAACACTTACAACACAGTCCTAGAAATCTTGGTGCTTAAAAGGTTGGCCCTCAGATCTCTTGAAGTTCGGGTGGGTGCAGTAGTTCATTATCTGCGAATGTAGGGTAAACGAGATAGGCAGACTCACTCTTTTGGACCGACGTGTTCCCTCTGACTCTTCCCCCAAGAAAAAGAAGGCCAGGGGCAGGGGGGGATGCGCCCCTTCCGCTCCCCCCACCAATCCCTGGAAGGGAGCTTCGCAGCGTGGTAGACGGTGCTTGCCACGACATTCTCTATCTGCACCTCTGCTTCCGCCGGTGGTGTCCTGGTCACGCTGGGGCCAGGGCGGTCTCTGCAGTGACTCCGGCCCGGAGTCCTTTGTGAATTTAAGAACAGGACTCTTTTTCTCCGCCCGCAGATGAGCACTTCCTGCTTTCCAGGCACCGTAGTCCTCGGTTTTCTCACCAGGCCTCCCTGTATTCTTCTGAGAAGGGTGGGGCGGTCAGGGGGCGTCCCGACCTCACTGGGGCCCAGAAGGACGACTGTGGCATGCCCCCGGTCACATGGGATTGGTGGTAGTGTTCTGGGTTCGGGCGCCCCAGCTTCCTGAGGGGACAGAGGGGGGTAGTAGCCATGTCCTGCACTAGCCTCTCAGGCTTCTCTGCTTTCTTCCCGCTGAGGTTGCCAGGCTGATTGGAGTCTGGTCCAGGCCTGGGCTTTACCCCGGGCCTCGCACCCTGCCTCAGTCTGTGGAGGGCTCTTTGTAGCATTCACTCCTCTCGAGGTCCTGCGCGCGGGACGCCCAGAGCCGGAACACCGGGTGGCTGTGCTGTACTTGGCAGAGGGTCGCCTAAGGCCACAGGTCTGAGCAGAGGGGGACTGTGGAGCAGGTCAGCATCAGACCTGTGGTGCCGTAGCTGTTTGGGAGGAGGCTGGTGGGGGCCCCAGCGACAGGTCCTCCCAGCCCATCCCGGAGCCAGCCCTCCCACACTCTTCTTCAACGGGACCCTTGACTCTCACCGTGGCCGCCTTCTGAGCATGCCCTCCTGCCCAACGTTGCTTTGGGGGACAGCTAGTCCCTCCCTGGGGGCTCCACACTTTGCACAAATGTTTTAGGGTGCAACAGGGTCTTCTTGGTCGCCTGCAAATTTCATTTTTGGACCCAACCGCCCTCCCCACAGAAAGCTGTAAGTGTTCTTCAAAGCTGTGTTGTTTGAACTGTGAAACGTATGCAGATATATCATTATTATTATTTTTAAAAAAAATTTTTTTTTAACGTTTATTTATTTTTGAGACAGAGAGAGACAGAGCATGAACGGGGGAGGGTCAGAGAAAGAGGGAGACACAGAATCTGAAACAGGCTCCAGGCTCTGAGCCATCAGCCCAGAGCCTGACGCGGGGCTCGAACTCACACACCGCGAGATCGTGACCTGGCTGAAGTCGGACGCTCAACCGACTGTGCCACCGAGGCGCCCCAAATCATTATTATTTTTAACACACTATCTCAATGAGCACATGCCGTGTCGTTTAGTGTTAACAGTGTGGAGTCAGTTCCCTGCCACCCTGCTGCCCGGATGAAGCTTGGGGGTGGGGGCAGACGACGAGTCGAGCAGAGGAAACCTGCCCACCGCCCCGCGGCCGCGCTGGCCGCGGTCACTTTGCAGGGAGCCATGCACAGGGGCTCACGTGAAGGCAGAGGAGTTTGTCCCCGAGGGCTTGGTGGCACCGACGCCACTCCGAGTGGCCTGCCGTGTGTGAAGACAAAGGGGCCACGTGGCCATGACCTCTGGGGGCTTCTCGGCCGGCCCGTGCCTGTCTCGCTGTCCTTTCCCAGGAGCTGAATCACACCGCACGTGCTCCACGGGGCCGTTCCCGCCGGAGAAGCAAAGGGAGGCCGTGGTGTCACTTGCTGGGATGCGGAGATGCGCCGGCTGAGGGCGAGGGGGCTGATGCTGAAGGACGTCCCTCTCTGGCCCCGCCCGGCTCGCTCCCTCCGCCACCCTGAGGCCTGATGCCTCGGAGGGAGACGCTCCTTGCCGGGTGGAGACGGGGCGACGGGGAGTGCAGTCCGTGCGCAAGGGCAGGGGTTCATCCAGGAGTACGTCCAAAGTACATCCGTCCAAAGTACATCCATCCAAAGTACAGCTGTGTGCGGCCGTCCCTGAGGGATTCGGAAGTGATGACTGATCTGTCCTCGGAGTATAATCAGGGCACTTTGTATCTGTCACTGTGCTTGCAAGGCCCTCAGTTTCTACCCAATAAAACCAGTCACGTGGTTCATCTAGCAAAGACTGGCTGTGACCGCGTGTGTGTGTGTGTGTGTGTGTGTGTGTGTGTGTGTTTGGGGGCTTGGGCTCATGCGGCACAGCCCAATGCGAAGAGGCCGCCGGGACTTGGGAGGGACCCGTGGCCTCCCTGGGCATATCTTTGGGCGGTCTTGGGTCCTCATGTGACCTGTTCCTGTCTGAGCAGGAGAGCAGGTGGGCTCAGAGACCAGATCCAGACCAAGTCGGTGGGGTCCTGAAGCAACACCCCACAGGCCTCAGGAGGACACGAGAGGGCACCACAGGCTTGTGTCTGCGGAGGGAGAGTCCGGGAGGGCTGGAGGGCCGACCGAGCAGGTGCGGTGTCAGACGCGCTCATACCTGGAAGCTACACAGGCCTACCTCTCTTGAAGCAAAGCAGCCGTCAAGGTCTGGAGTCACATCAAAAGGCATTGGAGCACAAATTACCTTCTTATAAAGTTTTTTTTTAATGTTTATTTATTTTTGAAAGAGAGAGAGCAGGGGACAGGCAGAGAGAGAGGGAGACAGAGAATCTGAAGCAGGCTCCAGCGCAGAGCCCAGCGTGGGGCTCAAACTCAGGAACCATGAGATCGTGACCTGAGCCGAAATCAAGAGTCGGACGCCTAGCTGACTGAACCGTCCAGGTGCCCCTAAAATGTTCTAAAAAGTTCTTTCCATGCCAATGTCCATGAGTGTGTTTAAAATAGGATTATATAGGGGTGCCTGGTGGCTCAGTCAGGTAAGCGTCCGACTTTGGCTCGGGTCATGATCTCACGGTTCATGAGTTCCAGCCCCTCCTCCAGCTCTCTGCTGTCAGCACAGAGCCCACTTCAGATCCTCTGTCTTCCTCTCACTCTGCCTCTCCCCTGCTCACACTCTCTCTCTCAAAAATAAATAAACATTAAAAAAATTTTAAAAATAAAAATAAAATAGGAGTGTGTATATATATATGTATATATATACATACACATATATATACATATATACATATACATATATATACATATACATACATATGTAAATATATATATACCTATAGATGTGTGTATATATGTATGTATATATACACACATATATACACATTATTATTTTTTTTTCATTTGTGCACAAACAGCCTGACTGGAGCTCACCTGTGGAAAAGACTTCCCCAAATCTGCATCTTGGGGAGGTCCAAAGCCTTCCCTCTGCTTTCCCATTAGAGAAGATGATGTGTAAACCCTCAGAGGCTGGCATTCAGACTCCTGCTTCTGAACATGTTTTGGTTGTATATCCCTTAGCCACCCAGGTACTAGACGTAGACTTTTCCTTGATACCCCTGATCATATAATGTATATACAGTGATGCGGGAGGAGAGGAGAAAGCGATGGAAACCCCTTCCAAACAAGCAACCTCAAATGGAATGTTCAGTGTCCTCTCGGCGTCCCCAGGCTAACATGTCCTTGGCCAGCCCAACTGCCTGCCAGCCTCCCAGTGTGGACACTGCACGTGGCCCCAGCCTCAGCCAGCCTCTCTGGCCCCTCCTCTTCTTGTCCCTTCTGTGTCTCCCTGTCCCCAGTTCCTCAACTGTGTCCAGGGGAGAACACGTCTCTGTGCACTTGGTCTCCTACCGAACTGGGATCTCAGGTCACACTTCGCCTTCCTCCTAACAAGAATTTCCATGCCGGCTGCAAGATGTTTAAATGTTTCTTATTACAACTATAAAATGCCAAACACTCAAGCAAGCAACTGTGGAATCTCAGGTTGCTATTTGAGGGTTAGCCCTGAGACCCGGCACTGTATTCTAGTCTATCTTCATAAGAGAAAGAGCTCAGGGTCAGGGAAGCAGCAGTTCAAAATATATTTTTGAGTGAATGAATGAATCAGTCAATCCATCGATGAATCAATCAATGAATCGGTGAGCTGGGGGACGGAAATTGAATGTAGTTCATTGATTTATTTAATAAACACTTATCAGACACTCACAATCGGATTTGTTTTTCAGTAAAATCCCTCGGTGTTTGTGAGCAGGGTGGATCGGAGGGGGCAGAAGTGGTTGAGGGTGAGCTTTCCTAATACCCCGGGGATCCTCAAGTGAAATGTTAGTGGGAACTAACATTTCAGTGACACGGGAAAACCACCAACCTCACCACACTACATCACCTGCTCTGCTTCCAGAATAGGGGTGGTTCATTTTGAGATATCGGACTAGCGGCTTCCCTTGGGTGAGAAATCGGGCACATGTGGTGGTGGGGAGCCACAGGTGGGAACCAGAACAGGGAACAGGTGGGAACCAGAGCTTCTAGGACACGCCCTCAAGTTCTTGGGACTTCTTACATGGACTCTCTACACCCCGCTCACCCCAACACACGCACTTGTAATTGGCTCATTCCTTCAACATGTCTTGAGGGCCACATTCATACTCCAGTGGGCACTGGGGATGCATGTGACTTCCTTAGAAGGGAGCGCAGACTGGTGGAAGGGAGAACCCTTTGCTGTGTCCACACCCTTTGCTATGAAAGTTTAAAGCCTGAGCCTCTGGGCTCAGCCACTTGTATTGCTTTGCGTGGCCCAAGGAGGTTAGCAGATGTGATGCAGGTGGAGGCCTCAAGGGTGCTGGCAGCACCAGACTCACCCCCGTGCCCTTCCACCATGGCCCTGAGAAGTGCTCTCCCGGCAGCAACTGCTCCTTCAGCCTGGCCCCAGGGTGAGCCTCCCCAACCAAGTTCAGCCAGGCCTGTAGATTGACACAGAGCTGCCAGCTGAGCCCAGGGTAAGTGAGTCACCCCAGCCAAGCCCCAGCCATGTGACACTTGCACCACTGAGTTTTTTGTGATTGTCTGTTATGTAGCGATAGCTGGCTGATACAGAAATGCACGCTACAGTTCTGATGTCAGAGTGAACTAAGGCTTGCGGGAGGAAAGTGCCCAGGGACGTCTTCAGTTTAACTACAATGTTAACTCCCCTAAGCGGGAGGTTGGGACAGATTACAGAGGGCCTCCGATGTCAGCTGGACGTGCTAGAATTTAATTTGTGTTGGGGACATTTGTGATTCTTTCCGCAACCTAGCGTCTGAGCGCCCTTCTAAAGTTTGAGGAGAGGACAGCTCCCAATGTAAGAGTTGAACATGCCCCAAACTCACTTTCCCAGCCTCCTTTGCTGCAAAGTATAGGCACATGACTGAGGCTCAGCCAATCAGGTGCACAAGCCCCAGACTCTGAATTGGCAGAAGTCAGCAGAGTCTATTCTGGAAAGGTTGGCATCAGCAGGGGCAGCAGAGGCCAGTGCTGAAGCTTGGTACAAACTGTGTGTCCAGGCCCATCACTGGGGGCAGTAGGGGCCTCTCTGGGTCAGGTGTCCTTTCTAGGGAGCAGCTCCTAAGACCTCTCAGAAATTCTGAGATCCCCTTGCCCTGATATTAACTTTTTAAACAAATTTTCTACTTAAACTAGCTAGTGTTAGTTTCTGCTGCTTGCAGTCCAGAATCTTGGCTGATAAAATTTGTTCGCACTGAGGTGTAAGTGAAGGTGTTTGAACTGGAAAGTGACATGACCAAAGGCAAACTTTAAGAGAATTCATTCAGCAGCAGGAGGATGCCCTGGAAGGAGAGTGAGGCTGGGGCAGTGAAATCATTCTGTGTGTATGTGCATGCATTTGTGTGCATGTGCAAATGGTCTGTGGGATAAACAGCCCCTTCCCTATAATCAGAGGTTTGGGATTCCTATAATTGCCATGTCTGGTCTTGGTGTTTTTACCAGTATACAAGAACCTGACGGGAATCCAAGTGTCAGCTTTATCATTTAGGGTACAGGATCACCCTATACAGTTTAAAATGTTTTTTTTTGTTTTTTGTTTTTTGTTTTTAGTATTTATTTATTTTTGAGAGAGAGAGAGAGAGAGAGAGAGCAGGGAAAGGGCAGACAGAGAGGGAGACACAGAATCCGAAGCAGGCTCCAGGCTCTAAGCTGTCAGCACAGAGCTGGATGCGGGGCTCAAACTCACAAACCAAGAGATCATGACCTGAGCCGAAGTCGGATGCTCAACCGACTGAACCCCTCCAGGCGCCCCAAGAACCACCCTATGTAGTCTGGATTGGAGGATGCTAAGCCTAGATTGGAGGAAGGGGCCGGCATTGACCTTGGCCCTGCCTGGAAGGAGAGTGGGTCTGCAAACCCGCCCTGAGCCCTGTTTCCCAGCCAACCACACACAGGGTCCTAACACCACAGAGCTTGGGACGAGGCTCAGGTCAGCGGCCAGGCCTGCATGGTGGGCCTTCCCCCGATGGGCTGGCACCTGCACGAGGCAGGACCAGGAAGAGAGATAGGGGGGAGCCAAAGCGCTGCCTCCTCGTGCCTCTCGTGTTGTGAATCCCCTGCCCCCTAGCCCACCCCCTACCACCATTGGTCCAGTTTTAAATCTCCCAGAATGTCACACAAACGTAATCACGCCGAATGCAGTTTTCTTCTGGCTGGGTCCTTTCACTTGGCTTAATGCTTTCGAGATTCGTCCATACTGTAGCATGTCCAGCACTTCCTGCCTTTTTGTGGTTGAGTAGTACTGGCCAGTTGATGGGCGTGTGAGTTGTTCCAGGTTTGGGCTCTTACGAATAAAAGCTTGTGTGAACATTCACATGCAGCTTTTGTGTGGACATGTATTTTCATTTCTCTTAGGTAAATACCCCGGAGTGGAATTTCTGGGTTATGTGGGAAGTGTCTGGGTAGCTTTATAAAACAGGGCCAGCTCTTCCAAAGTGGCTGCACCACTTACCACTGCCACCAGCAGCGTGAGGGCTCTAGTCATTTCATGTCCCCATCAACACGTGGTACTGTTTCAGACCCTGTTCTCTTATCGTGTTTTAATGCCATGGATTTTCTCAAAATATTTTATTTTAAATTTTTTGAAAAAAAAAAAACCAGTCTAATAAGCATTTTATTTTTTTTTTAATCTAAACCGTCCTGCATGCAAAATGAGCACTTTGTTTTATTTTTTTCTCTGGACGGATAGTATTTGCCATAGCAATCCTAGTAACTTCTCTGTACTCTTTAAGGTCTGTTTTTCTAAAGAACCCAAAGGTAGAATTAACAACAGAGGTCAAACCACGTGCTGCCAGCAGGGGGCGCGCATCGTCCACGATTGAACTTCGCTCTTCTTCCCTCACAAGGACTTTGGGCTGATTCCAGGGCGATCCTTCAGCAGAACAGGGGAAGAGGTGAAGTTGATCTTTCCTGGGTGACGACTTTGGGGTCAGAGATGCCTCCTCATGGTGGGGACGCGGGTGGTTCGAGAGAACAAAACTGCCCCAGACTCTGGGGAGGGGTGTGAGTGCTGACTGCTGCCTAGCTGTCCCGCATCTGCCGGGAGCTTCGGAAGTTCCCTGCGCCCAGGCTCCACCGCAAACAGGAAAAATCGGCATCTCAGGGGGTGGGAACCAGGCATCGGCATTTAAAAACCCTCCAGGTGACTCCAATGTGCAGATAAGGCTGTGTGTGGCAACGGAAGCTTGCTGAGCCCCTCCCCTTAGCCCAGGTGAACTGATCAAGTTAGTGAGTTCACCTGGGCAGGTATCGGCCCTCTTGCTCTCTCATTTTAGGACATTCCCCCATCTCCCCTCCTCCCCCCTGACGAGAGGGGCTTGTCGAAACTCTGGGTCCCCAAGTTTCATCTTCAGAGACTTGGACTCGGTAGGTCTGGGGTAGGGGTGTGGGGTCAGAAATCGGCATTTGGTGAATCCCGCGGGGCTAATCCAGGCATTCTGGAATCCGGCTTTAGGAAACATTGACCTTGACAGAGAGCGTCTCAGAGGGAGAAGACCCACAACAGAGAAGGTGAGGTGGTGGCCGGGGGTCCTGGGCGCTGGGGCTCTGGGCTAAGGGCACAGTCAGTGGACTCAGCTCTGGGCCGAGAGGTGGTGGGACACAGGGGTGACCAAGGAGGAGCTGGTGAAAAGTCTTGTGGTGCTGGGTGACCTGGCATGGTTCCTCCACTGTCTGTCTGCACCTGCCATCCAGCCTCCTGGAGTATCCCAGCTCCCAGATGGAGGGGGGTCCCATCCAAATCCACAGGGGCTGCTGGAGCGCCCCCTGCTGTAGGTCATGAGCGATGCCCTCCAGCCACAGTGTGTCACCCAGGGACCTCTGGCCTGGGGGGTCCCATCCTTCTTCCCGGATTGTGTTGAAACCTGCTTTTCTGTAATCACCACCCACAGCCACATGGATTAGTCTAGTGTTTTCTCTACAGGACAGTTGTTCACATTTGTGAGGAAGTGTCCTGTTCTCTAGGCCTAATGTGCTCAGAATAGTACCCATTCTGGGACACTCACCCTACCAACATATCATTGAAAGTGACTTCTCTTCAGCCCATACTGTTTTCCTCGGAAACAGAGGGCCTTGTGTTCATGGCTGCTTTATAGATCTGCCTGCAATTTGTGCATTCATCCACTGAACTGATGCTTACCGAAGCCCGCCGTGTGCCAGGCATATGATAGGTCCAGGACAAGGGGGCGTGATGCCTGCCCCCTCAGAGCTTGTGGCTGGGAGAGGCGGGGGGAGAGACCAACAAGTAAACGGACATCTCTGCCCTATGTTGGAGGACACAGATGATTCAGTGTGTTCACCTGTGGTCTCTGATGTGCTGCTGTGGACTGGGCCCCACAGAAGAAAGAGAACACATGGGGCCAGTCCTTGCACAGGGGACCCAAAGGGGGGCTTCTGGAACAATCTGAGATGATATCAAAGCATTGCCTACCCCCCTCCGCCCCGCATACACACACACCATGCAAAATAAGAGAGAAACGCTCATTAGGAGTCACAGGCATTTAGTAAGCCCCTACTGTGTTCCAGAGGCTTCTGCTTACTGAGCACTTTCTCCAAGTACCCAATATGCCTTCGTGGGTCGTTATCCCCCTTCCACCGATGGGGGGCCAGGCCTCCTCCAAGGCCATACAGCCAGGAGGCAGTGAGGCAGTTCTAGCCTCTTGACCTCACACTGCCAAGACAGAGAGATAGGAGTTCCACGTAGACTGGAAATTTCTAGCATTTGGGGATTTACACAGAAAACTTACAATTCAGGTTGTAAGAAATCTTACTAAAATTAAGGCCAAAGTGCTTTAATAAAATCTTAGCAAAATAAAATAAGCAAGGAAGAGGAGTCCAGTGGGCCTAAGGGAAACTTTTCTTGCTGATTGAGGGTGGAGAGGGGTCCCTGGGACTCGGTTCTCTTGCCCCAGCTCAGAATCCCCCTTGTGGGGCCGTGGTTGGGGGAATGTCGGCCAAGTGGAGGGGCTCAGAGGGCTTGTACCATTTCATTTGAAAGTGCAGACGGCAATGTGGGCAAATGGAGAGTGCCGGTTAAAACAGATGCTGGCTAACCTTGACTGGCCTGTCCAGGCATTGTGGGGGTCACATATGACGCAGCGGGCCTCTCCAGCGTCCATGGCTCTGGCCTGGTGGTACCGGTAACTCACACCTCAGAAAATGCTTTGTGGATTATCTGAATGCTGGTTGGAGAAGTGTCTCTGAAGGGCAGCAGGGTCTCCTCCAGCCAAATGGTCTCTTCCAGAAGCCAGCAGTCACGAGGAGATGGAAGCAGAGAGATGGAACGAGAAGGATCCAGTAAGAACCTTGCCTGCTTTGTAAGACGAGCAGAGGTCATGAATAATGGAGAGAAACAGAGGCCTCTGAGTCTTGGGAGCTCAGACTATTCCGGGCCGTGCCCTCCTTAGGAAGGGCCCCAAGGCCTGGGGACGTTGTTCACAGCTCTAGCTGTGAGGTTAGGGGATCTCCATGGGGGAGGCCCCCACCTACCCCTGGGGTGACCTGGAGAGGCCCCAGGGGGCCCCCTTGCTGTGAGGCCAGGTGGGAGAAGATGCCAAGGGCTTGATGTCACCTGATTCTCCGTGAGGGGAGGAGAGGGGCGGGGTAAGGAAGACAACGTGCCCGCAGTCCCCATGAATAAGAGATGAGGCCCAAGGAGAAACCCCAGGGCAGGTGCACAGGGTGGCAGAGAGAGGGGCCAGGGACAGGAAGGGCAGAGATAGGGCACAGGGGTTCTGCTCAGGGGCCTGAGAGGACAGGGGAGCAGGAGGGGGCTGTAGACACAGGGGACCCAGAGGTGGGCGCCGGAGCTCAGGGAGAAAAGGCCTCGGGGCCAGGAGGGTGCGAGGTGGTGGGTGCCGTCAGCCTGCGAGTGCCAGGAAGGGGCAGCTGGCAAGATGATGCCCCAAAAGAAAAAGAGGAGAAAGAAAGACATCGACTTTCTCGCCCTGTACGAGGAGGAGCTGCTGAACTACGCCTCAGAGGACGACGAGGAGGAGCTGGAGCATGAGTACTACAAGGCCAAAGGTGCGGGCGGCTGGCAGGGCTGCGCGGGGGCCCTTTCCTACACTTGGAGGAGGAGATGCGGGTTCCAACCCGGCTCCTCCCGCGGAGTCTCCTGCTGGGTCTGTGCTGCGTCGCCGGGAGTGACCGGGCAGGCATCACACGGGGTTGCCCCCTGTACAGAGTCGAGGCCAGCTGCCCTTAGTCATGTCTCAGTGGCACAGAATAGACCCGAACTGCGGTGCCCACGCTCTCCAGTCCTATGCCTCCCAAGAGCCAGGCTCCAACCTGGCCTCCACCCTGTGGTCTGACGGCCCAGAGCCCCTGCTCGGGTGGAGGGGAGAGAGAGGGAGGCCTGACCCCTCACGGCTGGCCTGGCGGGGTGGGGACGGCTGTCACCACAGCGGTGGAGATGGGGCCTGGGGCTCGGCAAGGAGGGCACTTACCGCTCTGCACCCCGGGGCTTGCTCTTCCAGTCTCTGCGCACCCCCCGCCCCCACCGCCGATCGGGTTGCTTTGAAGGGTTCCACCTTCTTGCCAGATAATCAGAGAGGGCAGAATCCGGGGTCCAGGAGGTAATTTTGGCCCGCAGAGGGTTGTCGTTGGTTTGGTTTGATGGTGATGGTGTTCAGGGTTTTTTTTTTTTTTTTTGCCGTTACCATGTTTTCAAAGGTTTGGCCTGTGAACGCCTGTAGGCTGTGGACATCCAGTTTGTAGACATCACAGTCTCCACTGCTCTCTGTCGCTCAGACTAGGTCCGCTTCGCCCATGGACGCTGCCTGCCTGGCCCCTGAAGGCATTTAAATTCTCTGTGCTTACTCCAAAGTGGCTCACTAGTCCCTGTAAGCACCACATTCATTCATTCACTCACCTATTCGAATATTCATTCACCCGTCCATCCATTGAGACACCAAATATCCATTGAACGCCTGCCCTGTGCCTGCCCATGGACTTGCTCGCCCTCCCCTTTCTCCCTCTTCCTATCTTAACTTTGAAAGCCCAGCTCGGGTCCCCCTCTTCCATGAAGCCTTCCTTAATCCCAGCCCACCGGGAACTCCTTGATTACATCCACTTCTTCATTGTTCCGCTGCTTCACGCAAGCCTGGAGTGTTGTCGCCTCTTAAGCCTCAGCCACACGGCCCTCCATGAAGGTGGGGCCCTCCTTCCCTTGTCCTCACTCCTCCCCCAACTGCCAGCACAGATCCAGGCTCAGAGAAGGTGGTCGCTGCATGCAGGCCGTGGCTCAGCTGGGGTCCCTTTCCCGGCAGGATGTCCCGGGTGCCTCCTGGGGTGGAGGCGGGGAGTGGGGGCTGCGGGAAGAAAAGATGTGCCTGGACGAGTGAGGCATTGCCGCCCTCCCCCAGCGCAGGTGCTACAAGCCCAGACCAGTTGGGGGGGGGGGTGTTTGCAGCTGGATGTGGGTGCAGCACCCTCGGCAAGTACTCTCAGCTTCCCAGTGCACACGGCTGCCTGCCGGGAAGCGCATTCTCAAAGCTCCCGGACCTGCCACCCTGTCCACTTCTGTTCAGGGGCTCTGCACGCCTGTGTGACTATCTGGTCCCTCACATGTTTGCTCTTCTTTTTACCCTTCGTGAAGCCTTCTTCGTTTGATCTCGAAGATTCCTAAGAACAGTCAAGGCAGGTGTGATCAGTCCCAATTCACAGGTTAAGGACTGAGGTCCTGAGAACTTAAGTGACTTGAGCAAAGTCGCAGGCGGGAGAGAGAAGAAGAGTTTAAAATATCCTTTCTCAAGGCGAGTCCCCCCTTGACCTCTCGGTGCCGCCACACGGAACGGCGCTCTGTGCACCGGGCGCATCGAGAGAACTGTGCTCATACTAACCAGTGTGATCCTCACAACCAGCCGAGGAGCAGGTGGGGTCCTTGTCCTCTTTCTCAGATGGGGAAACTGAGGCGTGGCGAAGTTACATAACTCGCCCGAGATCACAAAGCTACCAAGTCGCAGTCAGAATCTGAATCGAGCCGGTCTGGCTCGTGCTTGCTCTTGCGCAGCTTGACCTTGACTGTGGTACCAGCGCTTGGAGAAGAGCAAGGCGAGGTGGGTGTGACGCTGACATTTCTAAGAGATGTGGGCGCACAGGCTCCCCAGTCAGGTGCAGGACACTAGCAGTAAAGATGGATGCTGCTAATGGTAGTCACATGCTGAACCCTCGTGGTCACTGCTACTCTCTCGCTTCTAGAACAACATGTCTCCCACTCTTTTGAGCTCCAGTTCTTGCATTATTGGGAGACTGTTGGGGAGTGGGATGGGGAAGAAGAAGGAGGAAAAGGAGAAAGGCCTCGGTGTCCCTCTCTGTTCTTCAGGTCGCCTCCAGGCTACAGTGGAGCTCACCAACAGCCAGTGGGAGCAGAGCGGCTCCGTCAATCCTCTGAGGGAAGGCTCAGCCCCGGCATTGGTCTGTCTCCTGGCTCGGACAGGGCCATGAGGGGAAGAGTGTGACTCATTTCAGAACCTGAGATCCAAGGGACCTTGGGGGCCATCCGGCACACGCTTCCAGCCCTGAGACCCTCTCCTCTCGTGCAGCCCAGACAGGCTTGCCCAGCATCGGTTGCGGTACAATATCCCAAGGCAGCCTCCCTGAGAATTTTTAATGGGGGTAATGGCGGGCATGATGATGATGCCTTTGATGCTGGCAATGGAGATGATGATGACCATGATAGGGATGATGGTGATGATGGTGGTGGTGATTATGAGGGAAGTCTACCACTCGAGGAACACATATCTTTTATCCAACTGTGGAAGAGCGTCTGTAAGATAAATTCCTCAAAATGCAAGTGCTAGAGTCAGTGAGAACGAACACTGAAAATTTTGTTTTATTTGATTCAATCCTGATCACAATCCTTCAAGGAAGACATTGTCCCTGCTTCAGAGATGAGGAAAGGGAGGCTGTGTACAAAATTTGGTGGCTATCACATAGCCAGTAATGGTAGAATTGGGGGTCAGATATCGGTCACTTGAGTTCCATAGTCTATGTTCATTTCATCGACTGACACATTCATTTGCTCATTCATCCCCCCAGGTAATTATTTATTGTGCACTTCCCACGTGCCAGGCTCTGTGCCAGGAGCAATGCTATGGTGCCATTGATGGTTCTTTGTGCTGACCAGGGAGGGTACTTTGCTCGTTGGGGTCGTCCCCTCTGGAGCCAAACAGACTGTTGTGTTTTCCCCGGGATATGTGTCCTCCGCGAGATCGTTCTTTGGCCATCTGAATTAAGTTTTTTAATTAAAATTTTTAAATTGGGGAATAATATATATACAGTATAAAACTTTCACAAAGATACAGTTGGATGACTTTTCAGGTATGTGCGTGCTTGGGTAATTATCATTCAGATCAGGACACGTTCTTGCCAACACTTAGCACTGTCAGTCTTTTTAATTTTAGCCATTCTGGTGGGGATATAGTAGTATCTCATTGTAATTTCAGTTTGCATTTCCCCGAGGAACAGTGATGCTGAACACTCTTCCACATGTTTATTGGCCGTTTGGATATCTTCGCCTATGACTTGCCTACTTAAATCTTTGGCCCATTTGTCAATTTTATTGAAATACAGTTTTATTGAACTGTAACTACTTTTTAATAAAATGCATCAATTTTACTTTATTAAAAAAAATTTTTTTAATGTTTATTTATTTTTGAGAGAGAGAGAGAGTGAGAGAGACAGAGCTTGAGAGGGGAAGGGCCAGAGAGAGAAGAAGACACAGAATCTGAAACAGGCCCCATGTCTGAGCTGTCAACACAGAGCCCTATGCGGGGCCTGAACTCATGAACCGCGAGATCATGACCTGAGCTGAAGTCGGATGCTTAACCAGCTGAGCCACCCAGGCGCCCCAAAATGTATCGATTTTAAATGTGCTGTTTGATGGGCATTGACAAATGTATACCTCTGTGTAACCACTAGCCCAATCTATGTATAGAGCGTTTAAATTATCCCCCAAAGTTCCCTGAGCCCCTCCTCAGTCAATTCTCCATGCTGCAAACTCCAGGCAGCTGTGTTCCACTTTCTGTTAAAATAGTTTAGTCTTTTTAGAGATTCATGTAAATGGCATTATAGTGTGCAGTGTCTTGTGTCTGACTTCTTTTGCTCAACATAACCTGCTTGAGATTCACCTATATTGCATATAAGGGTGGTTCACTCCTTTCTGTTGCTGAGTAGGATTCCGTCGTATGGTTATATCACGATTTGTTGATCCGTTCACCTGTGGTTGCATATTTAGGTTGTGTCCAGTTTAGAGCCATTATTATCGCTTCTCGGCCTTTTGGCTAAGATCAAGTGTAGAGCTGTTATGTACAAAGCTGCTTTGAACGTTTGTACGTGGGTCTTTGAGAAGGCATGTTTTTATTTCTCCTGGGTGAATACCCAAAGTGGAATGTCTGGGTCTTCTTGTAAGCGTGTGTTTATCTTTTAAACAATTTGTTGCCCTAATAGTGTGGTATCTGTTTTCCTTATTTATTTGTATGGCTTCTTTATATCTTCTGCTTATGAGTCCTTTGATAGCCATATGCGTTCCAAATATCTTCGCCTTTTCATTCTCATGATGGTCTTAATTTTCACTAAGTCCAATTTATCACATTTTTTATGGCCAGTGTGCTGTTGAAGAAGGAGCTGTGTGCCCTTGAAATCAGCTTTTGAGGCAGCTTCCTCATCCCTCTCGTGCCCCAGACTCTCCTTTTCTCCAAACCACACGTCTCCAGGCCTCTGTCTTCTCGCAGGTGATGTGGTCCTGGGATTTCCACCATCCTGCTCATTCTTCTGTGGACCCTCAGTTTGAAAAGGCCCTTATGTACGTGCAAAGCTGTGTGGGCAACGCTTCAGGCCCCAGAGTCGTCTAAGGAGGGCTTGTGTACAGATCAGGCACCCTTGTGGTGTAGGCTATGAAGAATTAGGATTTGTTTGTCCCCAGAGACAAGGAGTTGTGCAAATGTACTGCTGCTTCCTTTCTTGTCTTGTAGTGCCTTGATCGAGACCTTCATCAGAACCAGGGACTTCAAGAGAAAAGGCATCGACGGCAAACAGCACAAGGTTCTAGGAACCTCAGAGAAGGGAAATCAGTGCCCCTGCTAAGAAGGGACACTGGACAAAGCTCTGCTCGGCTCTGGGATGCCTTGTCTGGAGCCTGTGATGGCAGCGCCTCGGAGCTCACGGGAGACGAGGGCTGGCAATGCAGCTGTGTTCTAGAGGGCAGAGAGGAGAGTGAGGGGCAGGTGCAGGCTCTGAAGAAGGCCAGGTCTAGGAGGCACATGAGTGCCGTGCTGGAAAGATCACAGACCAGGCCTCCAGAGGCCCTGGACTGGGCTCTAGTGCTGACACCGAGTGGTATGTGACCTGGGCTTTCCCTGCTGCCTGCAGGCTCCTCACCTGTAAGATGAATGTGTGGCATTAAATGGGAGGTTTGGGTCTTACACGGGAGTTGGTGTGGCTCTGACCCTGGCTCAGTGGCTTGTGGGCTGG
Source organism: Leopardus geoffroyi (assembly GCF_018350155.1). NCBI lineage: Eukaryota > Metazoa > Chordata > Mammalia > Carnivora > Felidae > Leopardus > Leopardus geoffroyi. Next base: position 66,709,821 of record NC_059339.1, on the reverse strand, counting down.
AGCGGGGTTTATAGAATAGACGCCTTTGTGGCTGGATATCCTCTGCACAGCTGGCAGGAGCTGTGCCTTCTCCAAGCCCCTGTAGGATTCTGGGTTTTCTCAGAAGCCTGTGATGTGTTCTCTTTTCTCCTCCAGTCTACGAGGTGGTCACAGCCACGGGGGATGTTCGTGGCGCAGGGACAGATGCCAATGTCTTCATCACCATTTTCGGAGAGAATGGGCTCTCTCCCAAGCTCCACCTCACCAGCAAGTGAGTACCAACTTGGCCTTAGTGGGGTCACGGGCCATTAGTCGGGGTTGGTGCAGTTCTGGAGCCCAGGGAGAAGACCCGTGTGTCCACAGGCATATTAAGTGGCACGGGGCCTCTGTCAACCAGGTCTCTCCCAGTGATCTCCAGCCAATATTCCTTAGCTCCCCTGTTGGCTTTTGTGAGAAGTATCGCCCACTTTGGATCTCTGACTTCCCCAGGAACTTATTAGCTGTCCCTTGCTTTGGGAGAGGACACTCAGGACTAAGAAACCTGGGTCTAGGTCCAGCTTTACCACGTGGTTGCCATGTAACTTTGGCCAAATCTCTTTGCATCCAATGGCCTGGCTTCCTCATCTAGCATCTGGGAGTGAGAATTCCCCTTTTACCAAACTTACAGGGCGGTTGAGAGGAAGAAACAAATGCATGCATTCAAAGGAAGCATGAGCTTAAAGTGCTCTGCACCTGTGTCTCTCCAGGGGCCCAATGTCACACTAAACGTGCTAACGCACACTTGAGTCAGCCGTATAGACTAGCAGGTGTGCTTGTGTGCATGTCTGTGTAGACGTGCTCTGTGTATGTGTTCGTGTGTGCACCTGTGTTCCCCATATCATTTGTGATCCATTGACAGCAGGGGCTGCTGCCTCTTTGTTTGGACCCTGTCTCCCGACCGCACACAGGCGCACACAGATATACCCAGAGCAAAACATGGGAACGCTTTGGTGGAATTCTAGAGTTCTAGAGCTTCCCGGGGGCTGCAGGCGTGGTCTAGGCCCTGGTTTTCTATCTGTGCTGAATGGAACCAGGGATCGGTCTGTTGGTTCTGGGCCCATCGTACCTCCATCCTTCCTGCAGAGTAGCTCACTGATGGTTGTCTTACCCACCGAGTTTCGGAGTCAGATTTTATTTGTACCGAGAGTTCTATAGCCAAGAAAAGTTTGTAAAACCACTAAATTTATTTCAACTTATTCTTGGGGAAACTGAGGCCTAGAGAGGCGTGGAGATTAGCTCTGAGCCATGGAGCTCCTAGATGGTAAAGCTGGTCCTCAAACCCTAGGTACTTGATGTGGATGTTTTCCTCAAGCGCTGGCCCTGTGGCCCAGGGGGTGCGTGGGAGCTTCCCCTGCAGGCTTCCAGGTCGTCACTTCCAAGGGGGCCGGGGAGGCTCTAGAGGGGTGGGGACCACAGGCCAGGAGATCCCCGACCTCTGTGCTTCACAGACTGACCTGGCCCCGTGTCCCAGGTTTACCCCGAGCGCGGGCTGTGGTAGAAATGCGATCCCATCGAGGCAGGCATAACATCCTATCTTGTCCATTTCTGCAGAACAGGGTACCCGCCTTCTTGTACTGCTTACACTGCAGAGTGACTGGCTTGTGGAAGTCTTTCTCACCAGTGATGTGGGCACGGTAAAGGGAAGACATGAAATGCCCATCCTCTTTGCCATGTGACCTCCCCCGAGCACACCGTTCTAGGGAGAAGCCACTAGGCTCTGGGAATGCAGCCAAGTTCGTTTCTAGCGTCCCCAGCCTGCCCTTTTGAAACAAAAAGAGCCATTTTCTCCTTTCATGGTCATTTCTCACTGTCTTTCCCACTTTCTTGCACCTAGTGCCCTCACTCTTCCCCCTCGGCCTTTTCATTTGTCAAAACAGCGTCTCGGGAAGGCCCCAGAGTCACCCTTCATGAGCTGGTGTGAAGGTTTGTCCCTGAGTCCCTGTTTCCAGGAGTGTGAGATCCAGCCTTCCTTCTCAGTGTGGAAGGGACTGCCTCACAGCAGAGGGGCTAAGACACGAGCAGGGCCGGGAGGTCTCTGGGCGTCACGCGCAGGCCCTCCCGCCAGCCCCGTGGACAGAAAAGTCAACACCCCTTCCCCCTGCTACTCCGAGGTCTATCCCGTACCCGTGTGGTGCTCCAGGTGGGACAGCAGGGGCACAGGTCTGGCCAGGACTCCGGGCAGGCTGGCCTGGAGGGCTCTGCAGGAGCCCATGGGGAGTGGGTGGTTTGGGAGATGGTCTCATTTTGTAGCATCAGCATATGTCCTGGGAGGCTGGAGAGGTGACATGCACAGGGATGCCAGGTGGCGGGGTGATGAGGGGAGTCTGCTTCGTCCCTCTGGCCCCTCTCCCAGTTGTTGGCAAACAGCCAGGGCTCAGGAAGTGTCATACCGTCAGGGCGGCCAGAGTGGGACTTTATAGGGAAGGGCAGGTGATCTGGGCCTTGGGTGAGGGAAAGACTCAGATGAGAGAGGGGCAGGAGGAAGGTAGTTTAGACCACGGGGACAGCTTGCAGACACATGGAGGCAGCAAGGGACCAGGAGGGGAGGACAGGCTGTGGCAGGCCTTGCTTGCAAGCTGATCAGCAGAGGCCCGATTTACGATGCGGCTCAGAAGGATGAATCTGGCTGCTGCAAGACCCCAGGGAAATGTCTGCAGAGAGAATTGCAAAGACACAGTCAGTCCTCGCCATCTAAGATGCATTCAGTTCAAGACGGAGACCTTGGGCCTGGGAGGGGAGCACCGCTTTCCAAGGAATCCCAGGCTGCCTGGGTGACCCGGACGCCAGGGCCGCAGAGGTCACCGTGCTCTTTGCTATTTAGATGCAGGTGTTCCAGCCCAACCCTCACCCCCACCCTCGCCCTGGGGTCTGGCTCGGAATCTCTCATCTCGCTGTCTGCTGCTGGTCCCTCCTTGCCACGCTGTGTCACCCAAACCCAACTCGCATGTCAACTGGAACTGAGCTCCTTTTCCTTGCCTTACACACACACACACACACACACACACACACACACACACACGGGCGCGCACACACACACACACACACACACACACACATATGCACGTACACACGGGCTACAAGGTGTTTTTGAGTGCATCAGACTTCACCAATACTCAGGGCACCAGAGGGAGTTCCCAGCACAGCCAAGCAAATGACTTAAAATGGAATATTAGACAGACTCCCTCATCTTAAGATTAAACCACTGCCTATCCTGGAATTTCTTCCTGGCTGCTTTCTCCACACCGTCTGGTCTTGTCCCCTCACCCCACCGTCCTCTCCCGCTTCGCCTACATCCTCTCTTTTCTCCCTTCTGTTCCTGCTCTGTCTTCTGCCTTTTCTCCTGAGCCCTAGGACCTCCCACATGGCTTATCAGCATGCTTATTTCCCCATACAGAATCGTTCTGCTGCAATTATTTGGTGCCTGAGGTTAACATGCTGATTGTGCTTATCCCCATGGTCTAGTGTCTAAATTCCTCCGTACACGCTGGCCCGTCTCTTGGGCAGCAAAGAGTGTGACGTGTTCACTTTGATCCTCTGTTAGCTCCACCCCGACCCCAGACCAAGCTGAGTGTCAACAGCCCTGGGTCCCACAGGAAGGCCCCCATATGCTGGGCGCCCTTCCCGGTGACCCAGGACCACTCCCAGCACTGACTGGGTCACATGTTCAGAATATGGCAAAAGGATGGGATCTCATGCATCTTCTGGAACACGGATCTCCTGTTGAGAATTCGCCAGCTGAGTGTCAGAGAACGCCTGGCATTTTAGCCTGCTGGCCCTGCCAGGCTGGTGGCTAAAATGCCCTGTGCAGCCTGTGAAGCCTCTCCTGGGTAGGGGTCCCCGCTGAATGGGCAGGTACGGACAGGGAGGGGGCTGGGTACTGCATTACGCTTCATTTGCTGAGTGGCCAGGAGCCCCGGTGAAGCCGCAGTCTCCACAAAGAAACGAGTGGTCTGCATTTCTAATGTTTCCTTTGACAGGGCACCCTCCGTGCTTTGGTATTTCCACCTCACCTCCAGTTTCTGAAACCCACCGGCATTGCATTCTGACTTCCCAGACGTGGGGATTTGGGAATCTGACCCCGGTAGGCTGCAGTTGGGGGTTTGTTTGGGATTATCCTGGCCGCTCCCTGCAAGAAGAGAGTCCGGGTAGGCCTGTCTCCACAGTCCTTCTTTTCATTCCTCTGAGGACAGGCCCTCACAAGGCCTTCCCCTCGTCTGCCGGAAGATGTTGACACTGCGGACAATCACTCCACATTGTGTGATGCCCTGGAACACTCGGGAGTGGTCCTGAGACCCTCTGCCCCCACTGGTAGTTCTTTCTCTCCTGGTCCCCCTCCTTTCGCTTTGCTTTTCACAAATTGTTTTCCGTGAGACAGTGAAGCATGGCGGTCAACTATTTAACAAACATGCTGGAACGCACGCATCCACATTCTCCCTGGCCCTGGGCTCAGGGCCTTTGTGCAGGGCGCAGGGAGCTGTCAGTGCTTCTCCAGAAGGAGCTGTGGTCAGAGCCCCCCCCCCCCCCCCAGGATGCCAGCTGCTCTCCTTCCAAATCACCCTCCTCTTCCCCTGCTCATGGGCACTCGCTGTTTTCCAAATTCCAGGCGGCTCAGCAGAGGAAGCCTGACAAGCCTCGAACTCATCCCCCAAGGATTCAGCCCAGGCAGCTGCTGGCCTCGGGGCATGGGGGGCTGTGGAGACAGGACCTGTCGCCGTGTGCATAATCACAGATCGAGATGTACTCCCTTCGGCAAACTTAGAAAATACATACACGGACCAGAAAACATAAGCAACACTTCATAATACTCTTACCATCGAGACATGATGTTTTGTATAAATCCTTCTTCTTCATTGTTTTTAAAGGCAGCTGGCCTCCCGTGGCGTTCCTACATTTTTCTTTTGCAACTGCTTTTTCTTTTAAGCCCATATCATAAACCTGGTCCTGTTCCATTAACATTATGATGGGAGTTTTTGGTGGCTGTGTAATATTCTACCTCACAGTCTCCCAGGGTGGCTATTTCTTAGGGTATTTATCTGGTGTAGAGACCCTTGTCTATTCTACATATTTATTTCCTGGTCTCATAGGTTGAAAATACCTCTTGTTCACTTCCTTATATCCCACCCACACAAGCCTGATGGTGCTTAGATTTGACGTTCCTGTGTTTTCCACGTCGTTGCACATCTGCTCTTACCCTGCAGCACAACATGGGGTTGGTGTTCATCACTTTTGGAGATAAGATTCTCACAGGTATGTGCAGCAACCCCGGAGAAGGGGCCCTTTCACTCGAGCAAAAAGCCAGAAGTTTCCATCACTTTCTCCTCCTCCCCCTCAGTGCCCAGACCACAACTTGGGGGCCTTTTTCCCCCCAACAAGGCTGCCTCAGGGTACATTAAAAATTTTTTTTCTAATGTTTATTTATTTTGAGGGAGAGAGAGACAGAGTGCGAGCAGGGGAGGGGCAGAGAGAGAGGGAGACATAGAATCCGAAGCAGGCTCCAGGCTCCGAGCTCTCAGCACAGAGCCCGACGCGGGGCTCAAACCCACAAGCCGTGAGATCATGACCTGAGCCAAAATCGGATGCTTAACCGACTGAGCCACCCAGGCACCCCTCAGTGTACATTTTCCACTTAATTTCATGAGATCTGCCCTGCTTTTGGAGGACCTTAGGCCTCATGTCTCACGACATGCCCACCTGAAGGAAACTTCTCGGGACAGACTATTTGCTAAAGTGGGTCTGTTTGCAGAGAACCACAGCTTTGGAGTGTGCAGAACTTATAGGCCTTCTGTTACCAAGTCTGAGCCTTGTTGCCTTAGAGGGAAGGCTCTTCCCCTCTGTCTTTATTTGGAAGCACAGTGATGGCCTAGTTATTATATGTGTTTGTCTTCCACACTTTTCTTTCCCGTGGGCTGAGTGCTGGTGACGAGAGCCCTGGCTGGAAGCCCCGGGGGAGGTCGACGGCTCTCTGGCCTGTGAGGGCGTCGCTGTGTGGGCAGGAAGAGCTGTGAGTGGAACTGGACGGCCGGGTCCGAGCCCACACAGAGGACACAGCAGATGTCCGTGCGAGATTCTGGTTTCTGCTCCCGGAGGACTCCGGGTGAGGCTGCTCCAGCCCTCCTGTGTCTAAGCTGATGCAACCTAGGATGCTCCAGAGTCTGGACCCACCGGGCAGCTCGTTGAGGAACATCTCAGGTGTACTTGCTTCTGTTCACACCGTCTTTGTGACGCCAGATACGCATTCCCTCACCACCCGCCTCCCTGGTTGCTGGTTTTTTGGTTGAGCGTTTCCTTTCTTGGTGGAATGGCAGGACCATGGGCCACCACCCAAGCTCTGCATCCGCTGGGGGCTGCTATTGCAACTCCCCCCAGCAAGAGCAAGGCAGGTGAGGAGAGGCCCGGGGGCCTGCAGACCCAAGAGCACCATGGCGTTCACTATGGCCTCCTTCCTCCTCCGCTGTCCCAACGCAGAGCAGCCAGAGGGCATTGGGTCATGACTTTGGGGATCCAGGTTCTGATCCCAGATCTGCGATCAATTGGCAATTTCCTTGTTTATAAAATGGGGCTAATTGTTGCCCACCATACCTGCCTTAGTGATGCGTGGCGAACATCACAGGAGAACTTGAGTGTGAAAGCAAGGAACGAGTAGTAACCGACCTTGTCCTCTGTCAGAAAGGAGTCTCAGAATGGGAGTGGTTACTCATAGCACTTCCCAGGACTGGGATGGTGGAGGAAGAAGGGGGATGCCAGCCCTTGGCTCTCCTCCCAGGCTTGTGAGCCAAGTGCAGATTACTAAGTGTGCACGTGTTCATTGTAGGAGTGAATCTGCCTTTGAGAAAGCCAATGTCGACGTCTTCCGGATGAGAACCAACAACGTGGGCCTCATCTACAAAATCAGGTCAGAATCTGGCCCCTGACCAGGAAGGAAGTGCGATGAAAACCAGTAGATTAGGAACTGATGTCACTACTGACACTTTCTGGATGTCAATTACTCCCTGGTGTCATTTGAGGGGTGAGTGAAAGGCCCAGATCTTTCCCACCCATGCTGAGTCATGGCTCCCTAAACTTGCCCATTAGAGATTCACTTCTCTGTGTTGAGACTACTTAAGACAATTTCTCACAAACTTGGGAAATATGCTCTAAGAGGCACTAGCATAGTGGTTAAGAGTGGATTCTGAGTCCAGATTGCCTTGGTTCAAACTTCTGCCTTTCCATTTGCTAGCTGTGGAACTTTGGGCGTTTCCTCTCCAAGCCCCAGTTTCCTCATTTGTAATAACTATTCCTACCACCTAGAGGTAGGGAGGACTCAACAAGTTAGTGCTCAGATGGTAACTGGCACTCAGCAAGTATTAGAGATGCTGGGTCACATTGCAGGGTGCCTTATGACAGAGAGCTTGCCTCTCTCTGGGGGCGTCTGTGTGAGTGTGCTGGGAAGGATAATTCTATCAGCCTGGTTGCCAAGGAAGAGTCTTCAATTGCCCTCCTTTCCCCCTCCTTCCTCCCTCCCTACGACGCACACCCATTCAAGTTCATGCCCATTTGTCAGAATGTCATCATCTGGGGTCTGATTGCACCCAGGCTAGGGCCTGGCTGCCTCAGTCCTAAGTTGTCTTCCTCCCACTAGAAAGTATAGGACCATGCACTGTCTTTCTTGGAAAAAAGGGACAAATGAGGGCCCCGGCACTGGTGTGTGAGGGAAGGGTGTGACAAACAGGGAAGGGGAGGGTCGGGAAGAGGGTTTTGCTGTGGGGAAAGGCAACTGCTATGCTGAGGTCCCACTAGGTGCTGGGCTCTGTGCCAGACAGAGGCACACATCCTCGGGCACGTCATGGGTCATCGGTCCATCGGGGCTGTGTGCTGTGAGCTGTGTCTGTCCCATGAGGGCCTGCAAAGATAAGGCCTCACTGCAGTGCACAGGGAGGTGATGTTTGGCATAAAGTGAGGTTACCCAGGGGTCAAGGTCTGGGGGAGAAACTGACCTCAGAGAAAAAACTGGGATTGCCAAGGATAAGGGGCACTATCAGAAGTGCAGGAAATTTGGGGGGCCAGATTTTGAAGAGTGTGGATCTATGCTGCCCGATCCAGTAGCCCCTGGCCACATGTGGCTCCTGAGTGCTTGAAATGTGGCTACTCCAAATTGAGACGCACCATACGTATATGAGCACAACAGATTTTTGAAAACTTAGTATGAGAATATAAAATATTGCACTGATAAATTGTCACACGGTTGCATGTTGAAATGATAAATGGATGAAATAGAATGTATTATTAAAATGAACTTCACCTGTTTTTTTTTTTTTTTTGCTTCTAGATATCTAGAAAATCTAAACCTATGTACATGGCTCGCACACGCAGCTCATGTGATATTTCTGTGAGGCAACATCAGTGTAGATGGCTACAGGGTATTCTCTGGGTAGAGAGACTAAGGGGAGTGTCTGGGGGTCTCTGGGGGTCTGGGGATCAGGGAGAGAAGTGAAGCTCAAGATGGTCCCGCTGCAAGCCTGGGCAATTCTGGAATTTCCGTGGAAGGCAATATTACCTTGCAGGTGATGTCACAACGTTAACACTCATTAATAGGCACATCTACCTTGCAAGGTATTCCTATTTTGCAGATGAGGAAACTGAGGCTCGAGGGGGAAAGCGACCGTGACAAAATGAGGGAACCTCTCTTTGGAGTGAACATTTGGGTATGCCAGTGTGGAAGGGTGTCATCTCTTGCTGCCAATGACATGTGGGTGTCTGCCTCTGCCCCAGGATCGAGCATGACAACACCGGCCTGAACGCCAGCTGGTACCTGGATCGTGTGATCGTGACTGACATGAAGCGGCCTCACCTCCGCTACTACTTCAACTGCAACAACTGGCTGAGCAAGGTGGAAGGTGACCGCCAGTGGTGCCGTGACCTGCTAGCCAGCTTCAACCCCATGGACATGCCCCGAGGTCAGTGCCGAGGCGGGCCTGCCTGCCGTCCCTCCCTGCCTGGGCTGGCCCCCGTCCCTGTCTTGCTCTGGGCAGTCCCGTGTCCCCTTTGCCACTCCTCCAGGGTCTTACAGTTGGCTGGGGCCCAGCTGAAGCCCCATCTTTTCCACATGACCTCCCCAAGAGCAAGCTTATGTGCTCTGGGGACTCAAGGAAATGGGAAATGCAAACGAACCAGGAGGCATGATGGAGGGCTGGGAGCAGCCCTGGGCATATCCTGTGTTTTCAACATCTCTTGTTGATGGGTATCTACCTAGAGTCCTCTCTGAGTTCAAAGGCAGTTGCCTCCGTCTTCCTATCTCTTTGCCCTTCTTCTGATGCCCAGAGGAAGGTGAGCTACGGCCAGGGCAGGGCAGATGGGAATCAGAACTCACAGCCACAGGGGCTCCATCAAGCTGTCCCTACCTCCTCCTGATTCTATGAGGAGGGAAACGACTAATTTCAAGTGCATCTCTGGCCAAAGGCCTTAAATTCGGGCATTTTAGCTCAACAGGAGGCGGGGGAACAAATCATGTAAAAACACACACCGTATCCCGTGGCCTGTTTTAATCACACCCTGTCCCCTAAAGTTCTGACCTCACCTCACCTCATTATTGGACATAGTTGCCTTTCCAAAAACGGAGACATAACACGTGGGCACCACCATCATAGCACCTTGCTTGCAGAGTGTCATAGACTTTTGGAGGTGAAGGCATTTGATAGCCATGTGACTTTGCCGGGGTCGCTCAACAGAGTAACAGAAGGCGGACGCACTCCTTAGATTCTGCCTTCCAGCATGTTCCCTGTCGTCTCCAGGTTCCGTCCTCTCTTGCAGCCCAGCTGGGCAGAAATAAGCCTATTCTGCGTCTACTGGGCTTCAGCTCGCCTTTCTCTGTCTACCTCTGATTTCCTACCTTCCAGCTGATCTTGAACTTGCCTTGTTCCTCTGTGGCCCCCACCATAATTCCTTGCAACTTCACTGTTTCTTTAAAAAAAAAAAAAAAAAAAAAAGAGTTGCTATTGATCTTTGTCTTATGACAAAAGCCAAATTTGACCATTGCAGAAAATTTAGAAAACAGAAACATGCAAACATTAAAAAAAAAAAAAAAAAAGAATACCTGTAATTCCATCATCTGGAGAAACATCACTGGTGACATGTTTGTGCCCCCATTTCTAGTCTTTTCTATGCATAGTTTGAGAGAATGGGCTGGTACCACATCCTGTTTTAGAGCATGTTTGTTTCAGTGCCATTAAATATGGCTCAACACCCCTGCTTGCAGTGGCTGTGAAGTGTCCTTGTATAGAGGGGCACCATCATCCATTCACTGAATCCCTTATGTTGGACATTGACATTGTGTCCCCCTCTAAAATTTTATTGTTGATATAAATAATACACCCAAATCTTTGCACAAATGATTCTTTCCTTAGGATAAATTCCTAAATAGAATTTCCAGGTCAAATAGAATGCACATGGTTAAAGCTTTTAATGGGACTTTCTAAAATGCCGTAGAAAGAGTACATCAGTGCACAACCCCACCAGCTATGCAAAAGCACCCACTTTCCTCACCCTCAATTCTTAGTATTGTTTAATTTTCTAATTGGCTAGGAAAGGGGGTTTTACAATGTTCTCTCTTTGGTTATTGGTGAGGCTGGATATTTTTAATGTGTTTATTGTGTTTATTGGTCATTGGTATTGTGTGTGTGTGTGTGTGTGTGTGTGTGTGTGTGAATTATCTGCCCATACCCCATGCCTGTCTTTTCAACTGGGGTGAATTTCATAGATTTTCGTCAAAACTTTATGTATCTTTACTTCTTGATCCAGTCTCTTTACTAGGAAAAATCCTTAGCAAGTTGTCAAGCTGGCTATCTTCCTGTCTATTCTCCCAGGCTCCCTTTTTTTTTGGCCTTTTCCCACTATTGAGTTCTTCATGCTACCATTTGCTTTGGTCACATGAAAACCTAGGGTTCCCCTGTTAGAAGAGCTTCTGAGAAGTCACCATTAAGAAAGAATTCATGTGACCCCATGGTTCCCCAGCTTTCCACAAGAATCATCCAGGGTCGTGTTCTTGCCTCTTAAAGGAAGGACAAAGACACCCGCTGACCTTGTCTCTGAATCAGACCGCCTGGGCCCCCTGCCCTTTTATGAGCTGGAGGCACTGGAGTTTTAGTAATTCCAGGCTGGATTCTGAAAGAAGGAATGAAAAAGGGGATCTTCGAATATTCAGAGGACTGCGTTGGTAAACAAAAGGTAAACTCTCTTTGCTTTTCACCTGGAATTATACCCACTTGATATTTGGTTGCTGCAGGGGAGCCTCTAATGGTCAAAATGGGGAAGATAATTATTTCTTCATCCATGCAGTTTGACATATGAAAATACTTTAAGTCGTGGGATGGGGGCTTAAGAAGGGGACTTTTTAGTGCATATTTCATCCTCCAAGGGTTAGTGAGTCATTAGCTGGGTAGCTTTGCTCCTCTCTCCCCACCTCCAGGACCATCTCCTGAAGCTCTGTCTGATAAATAGCTGGAACCTTCTTTTGTTCCTGCTCTTCAAGGAGGGTAGGTGTTCTAGGCTGACCGACTGACCTTTTGGCCAAGGTGATCAGTAGAAAATGGCAGGGGCAGAGGGACTGGACCTTGATCAGGTTTCTAGATGGTTCCTCTATAGGGGATCTCATATATCATGCTTAGTTAGAGACACGGCACCTGTGGTTGCTGGTGAGCTGTGTAGCTTTAGGACTGCTGCCCTGGCAAGAACATTACCCTTCCTGCATGACGCAGTGCCTGACGTTTGCCACGGAGGTGACTTTTCCTTCTCTGGGTTCTCTTTAAACATGGGAAAATGCCCCGCATATTCCTAGTACGTCGGGGTGAACGCCTGGTCAGGGCCACCCTTTTCCTTCATGGAGCCCGTGGGGTAAAGGTAGCCATGAGAAAAAGCAGGGACAGGAGGTTCCAAAAGAAGGAAGGGGATGATGACTAACTCAGTTAGTGTGGAATGAAGTTGTGTGGGTGGAAGATCCTAGAGCCCAAGTTCAATTTCTCAATTGTTCTCAATTGGTAAAATCGCTACACCTGGCACCTTAAGAAAACCAGGTAGCAGAGCCAACCCAAACCCTTCACCTTTTGGTTTCCTTTATATCTGACTGCCAAACCTGGGGGGATCTGTTGCTGGGGACCAGGGAGACAGGCTGTGGTATCCCCTCAACCACTGGAGGCTCCCGAACCCCAGCCGTTCACATTCCATCTTTAAGAGTCTTGTCTTATTCAAGTAAGCAATTTTCTTTGTTTACTTATTCTTCTTTAACTCACTTTTGGCAACTTATATATTTACTTGTAGGTTTATTTTTAAAAGAAAGCAGATATCACTATCACAAAAAACTGTTATCAATTCCTGTAAATATCAGCACATGTGAAAACAAATACGTAACATTAGATAACCCTCCTGTATCACCATTAGCATCCTGTGTGCCACCTGTGGTGTGCAAACTGCACCCTGGGAAACACTACCAGCCCTGATCTGTGAGGAAGGGAAAGTAGAAGTGGGGAGGAGGGGAGAAGGGCTGGTAGGGTATCTGGGCTGTCCTCTTCAAGAGTCCTTGGCTTCACTTCATCCCTAGCACACTTCTGGGGGAGGCAAGGTGAAGGATGGCAGTCAGGTGTTAATTGCACAGAGGACTGAACTGAGGGCTCAGAGAGGTGGTGATTCATCTAATACCAACCAGCCAACCACTGATAGAGCTGGGACTAGAATGCGAGGCTCCTAATTCTTGGAATGGGCTTCCTGTGTCTCCAAGACCAAGGGCAACCAACCTGGCCCCTAAGAGATCAGGGCTTGAAGGATCACAGCTAGGGCTCATGAGGGTTAGTAGGACCAGTCGACTGTCACAGGGATCCTTTCCACAGCGTCCACATCAGTTGCTTCTCCAGCCTTGGGTTGAATCCAGCCTTTCTTGACGGTGGATGGTTCCCAACCACCCAGCTCAGCCATCCCAGTGCTAAGGGGCACTGGTTTTCAGAAAGCTCTTCCTGCAATTAAAACCCATACACTCTCCCTGGGACTTCTGCTTGTCCATTGCAGTCCTCTGCTAACAAACACCCTGGATGTTTTCATGTCTGCCTTTCAGCCATGTGAAGAAAGGCTGCCCTCCTCTCAGGACTGCATCCCCAGGTTCCTTGGCCTCTCCTCTTGTGGCTTATGCCCAGCCTGCATCCCTGAGTAGCTCTGGTTTGTCAGGGATCCCCAAGAATGTACCTCCTCGGCAAGAACCCTGTGTTCCGGATTGGCGGGTGGTGGGCGGGGGTGGGGGGCGGCGGGGGGAGTGGACTCCTCAGAACAAGAGTGCATAGGTCTCCCTGACTCCATTATCCTACTTCTTCTAAAAAATTATTATTATTGCAGTAAGACATAGATAAAAGTCACCATCTTAACCATATTTAAGTGCATTATTCAGTGGCATTAAATAAATTAATTATTGGATATCCATCACCACCATCCATCTCCAGAACTTGCTCATCTTCCCAAACTAACACTCTGTGCCCATAAAATAGCTCCCCTCTCCCATTTCTTCCAGCCCTGGGCAACCTCTGTTCTTTCTTCTGTCTCTGTGAATTTGACGACTTAGGAATCTCATATAGGTAGAATCATACAATATTTGCTCCTTTGTGACTGGCTTATTTTACTTTAGCGTAATGTCTTCAAGCTCCGTCCATGTTACAGCATGTGTGGGAATTTCATTTCTTTACAGGGCTAGATGATATTCCATTATATGCACAGCCCCTATTTTATTTATCCAGCCATCTGTCGATGGACATTTGGGTTTTTTTTCCACCTTTTGGCTATTGTAAATAACACTGCTATGAACATTGTGTACAAATAGCTGTTGAAGTTCCTGCTCTAATTTCTTTTGGGTACAGACCCAGCAGTGGAGTTATTGGATCGGGTAGTAATTCTGTGTTTAACTTTTTTGAGGAATAGCCATACTGTTTCCTACAGCAGCGACATCATTTTGCATTCCCAGTAACAGTGGACAAGGGTTCCAACTTCTCTGCATACTCACCAATACTTGTTATCATCTGGGTTTTTAAAATAATAACCACAGTTAGTGATGCTGAACATCTCTTCTTGTGCTTATGGGTCATTTGTACATTTTCTTTGGAGAAATGTCCATTCAAGTCCTTTGCCCGTTTTAAAGTTGAGTTGTCTGTTTTTATTTTTGAGTTGTATGGGTCCATCCAGAATATATTTGGGGGTATTAATCATTTATCAGAGGTGACTGATTTACAATTATTTTCTCCCATTCCATGGGTTGCCTTTTCACTCTGTTGAAAGAGTTTTGTTGGTGCACAAAAGCTTTTAATTTTTAGGAAGTCCAATTTATTATTTTTTCTGTTGTTGCCTGTGCTTTTGGTGTCATATCCAAGAAATCATCACCAAACCCAAAATCATGAAGATTTTGCCCCATGTTTTCTTCTAAGAGTGTTATACTTCTACATCTTACATTTAGGTCATTGATCCATTTTGAGTTAATTTTTGTGGACATTATAAAATAGAGTCCAATTTCATTTTTTTGCACATGGAGAACCAATTTTCCTAGCATCACTTGTTGTAAAGACTGTCCCTTCCCCCACTGAATGGTTTCACACTCTTGTCAAATATCATTTGGCCATATTTACAAGGGCTTATTTCTGGGTTCTTTACTCTGTTCATTGACCCAAATGTCTGTCCTGAAGTCTACTGCACTGTTTTGATTACTGTAGCTTTGGACGGAGTTTGGAAATCAGGATGTGTAAGACTTCCAACTTTGTTCTTTTCTTTTAAGATTGTTTGGATATTCAGGCTCCCTTGATGTTCTGCTTCTTTTCATCCATCCTACATTTTCATTAACCGTTTTTCACAGTGACAATATATCACATTGACTTTGAGGCCAAAGGGCTCTTATTCCCCCCAAAAGAAAAGATGAAAACGCTGTCTCCACCCCAAGTCCTCAGTTCTTGCCCAGGACTTCAAGGCTTCTGGAGAAACATCCTGGATTGTCCTGACTCATTCCCACATGAGTCAGCAGGAGCGGGTATCCCATTCTTGGCTGGCTCCCCTCCACATCTTAGTGGGAAGGCCCAGGAGACGCCACACCTCCTGATTAATAGTCGCAGACATACATGCACAGTACTAGGGAGCTAGCAGCCATCTCTATGGTCATCTCTCTCTTAGAGTGGGTGTCAGGGGTCCTGGCACCTTCTCGGGTCTGGGGAGGGTTGGCAGCCGTTTTTTCAGCATGTCTGCATCGACTATCCCTGGGAACACAGTCTTGGCTCTCGAACCACTCCAGAATTGTAGTGAATTTTCCCTCCTGCCATCTGCCTCTTGGCATCCCCCCATTGCCATGCATGCCTGACTCTCTTCCGAGAGGATTTCCACCTAGAATGGCTGCCCCTCTTGACAACCCAGAACCCAGAGGGGCAGGGTAGCTGCATTGACAGGTATACACTGAGGGCAGCCCCTGGCCAGAATCTCAGCACAGTCTCCCAGGCCTCGAAGTGAAGCATCACCGTTAGCAGCTGTCATTGGTCATGCCCTTCTGCTCCCCAAGCTGCTCTTAAATGCTGAGTCTGGGGTAAGGATATCACCCTTGCCTTCCAGTTGCTTGCAGTCCAGTGAGGACACAGACCATCATAGTACGAGCTACCCTCAAGGGGAGTGGAAGGTATCACATGGTCCACAGCTCCATGTCTCAAGTCATAAGAGCCCTAGGTTCAAATCCCCAAACGCTACCTTCTAGCTATGTGACCTTTGGACAAAATACTTCTGTAGTCTTGTGTCTTCATATGTATACACTGTACAAATCCACAGCACTCCTAGGAGGTAAGGTCTATTATTTTCCCCATTTTCTACCTGCAACAAAGGTCAAGGTGAGCATGCATAGAGCACTTCCCACCTCTCCTTGTGTTCCTTAGTCCCATTCTTAGTCCCAGTTCCCATGTTTGCTCAAATCGTGTTGGCTCCAGTGTCTGGCAGGCGGTGTCTCTGAAAGCTGTTCTCTCCAGCACTAATAAACCATGAGGAAGTTTCAAGGGACCCATAGGAAATGGGTCTGAGAATGAGACATTCTCTCCCCACCTGCTCCCAGATTGTGGAGAGAAGCCAGACTGCTGACAGAAGTTTCTGGGGTTTGGGCCCTGTCCCATGAAGCCCCACAAGGACCCAGTAGGACTGCTCTCCCCAGAGCCCCAGAATCCTGCCTGCCTCCTGCCTGGAAGGGGTATCCTTGCTCCCACGCTTCTGTGTCAAGTTGGTTAGAGAGAAAACTGTGGATCTCCTACTAAAACGTATCTCAGGGTCAGGAAATGTCAGAGCCAGTGCCTTCCTGGTCCCCCTCCCCCAACCTGCTCTCTTTTATCCTATACTTCAGTCTTCTCTGTGCTACCCAAACCCCACTGCGGGGGAAGACCCAGCCTCTCTGGAAAGCACTGGCTGCTCCCTCACCTCGGGTGTTCCTCCTCCAAACTCTGGAGAAATTGAAGTCTGTGCCATCCACTGAAGTGGATTTTCAGGGGGTTCCCCTAACCCAACTGCATCAAGGATGTGTAAGGAATCTCAGGGCAGAGAGGAGGAGCTTTTCAGCCTGCTCCTTGAGATGTAGGCATGATCTGACCAGTTCGTAGCCAGAAGGAGCCACCATGGCTGATGGGGTGGTTGTAGCCCCCAGGGATTTTGAGATGGCTAAATGGCTGAGACACTCCGTATCTCAGGGACTGCTGTTGGCCTCTTTGGGTGCTAACTGCTGACTATGTGTCTATCTGGGCTCTCCAGCCAAGCTCAGGTTTCTCTGGACATAACACTGGGGTCTACCCACCTGGTGATTTATTTCTCTTGTACCTGCCAACTTGGTCACTGGCACTAAGGGACTTGAGTGAAGATTAGTAAGAAACAGGCATGTGTGTGAGTGTGCGTGTGTGTGTGTGTGTAGACACAATCACTTATGAAGGCCAGCAGCAGAGATGGGTGGAAAGAGCTCTACCACAGAGTGGGAGGCAGTTAACTGGCTTCTAGTCTTGCCCTTTGGTAACTGTGTGCCTTAAGCAGGTTACTTGTCCTCTCTGGGCTGCTTCCTCATCTGACCAGAAGGCTGGGCTAGATGTTCTCCGAGGTCCTTTGTAGCACTGGCTTTCTCTGGTATTCTGCTAGCTAAATGCCTCCTTGTCTCTGTTACCTGGCTCCGGGTCTCCCACTCCCCAAACTCACTCCCTTGAACCTTGATGTTGTTACTTCTGGTTTGACATTCATGGGCATGGCACCCAGGTGCAACTGGTGACTGTGCTACAGAGTTGCACAGGCTGAGAGCACAGGGCTGCCCATCCCACTGGCCCCAGGGAGGCTCAGGACACATCTCTGGGGCTGAAGAGGGCCAGACCTGTTTAAGACAGACCCTGCCTGGCCTTCTCACTGCCAACATGATGTCATTTCCTGCTTCCTGGACAAGTAATTGTTCTCATCCCAGCACCAACCCACAAACCCGCCCACCTTAAAAAGCACTGAGATGATCACGTGGCTGAAATTAGTACTGAGCCCACACCACATTGCTTCGGGAAAGTTCTGCCAACTTGGCAATGCGACAGGCCTCTGAAGCCAAGAGCTGAGTTCCAGCTGGCCTGGGGGCTGTTCACACCCCAGGGCTGTCAGAACCCAGGCACAACAGCTCATCGATGTTGCGGACCCAGGCCTCGCAGACAGCGGAGGAGGCCCTGCATTCAGAAGGGCCCTGTCTGAAGTGGGTCCTGTCGCTCCCCATTCTCAGTGAAGCCTGTTCCCTAGGCTTCCTTTGGGACAACCCTTTCTCTAAAGGAGCATTTATCTTCTTTGGTGGGTTAATAATAAACATGGCTGCAGCCAATGTTGTGCTGTGTCCCAGAGAGACCGAGGGGCTGGCCGTTGAAGGGAAGGGGGTCCATGAGAAGTTGCAACCACTGGGGAGGCGGGCCTGGAGCGTGCAGGTTGGGGAGTGGCGAATTCCCCCTTTTCTTCCAGATTCCAAGTCTGGGGCTTTTTCTTTCTTCCTTTCTTCCTTTCTTTCTCTATTCCTCCCTCCCTCCCCACCTTCCTCCATTCCTCTCCTCCTCCTCTCCTCCCTCCCTTCCTTCCTTCCTTCCTTCCTTCCTTCCTTCCTTCCTTCCTTCCTTCCTTTTTTCCTCCTCCCCATCTTCCTTCTTTTTCTCCTCCCCCTTCTTCTTCCTTTCCTTCTCCTTCTTCTCCTTCTCCTCCTCTTCCTCCTCCTTCTCTTTTGCTATAGCAAATAGGACAGCTAATGCTGGGGCTGAAAGCTGCCCATAGGCCAGCTAGAACAGGTAGAAATGGGACTGTGTTTGTCCAGCATAATCACTGTTTCCACTCCCAGTGATTTCATCAGGCAACTGGGTTATAATTTTGTTAGAGCCCACACTGTGCTACACAGTCATTATCACACAGCTCCAGATGTGCACCCAGTCTTGGCAAGACCATGCTGGGCATGGTGCCCACGGTGCATTTGAAGAAGTGATTGGACGAGAAAGGGCTCATGATTAACATTTTAGGGGCATGTGCACATTTCGCTGACCTGCGGTGGATTATGATGGGCCTGCCCGAGAACTGCCTGGTGCCAAAGCAGATGCAGCATGAAAGCAGCCTGGGTGATTGATGCAGAAAGCACCTATCACGAGGGCTCTGTCACACAAGCCAGCAGCCCTGACTTATTTCCACATTCTACAGGATGACACCACAGAGTAATTAAATCATTGATTTTAAAAAATATAGCTCGCTGGCTCAGAAAGCACATGAGACTATATACCCTGAGTTCTAGTTCTCGCTTTGCCACCAGTAGCGATGAGACCCGAGGCAGATCTCAGTTTCGCTCCCATCCTCAGTTTCTTCCTCTACAGAATGGGTGCATTAGGTGGCCTCTGGGGGTCTTTTTAGGATTAGTAGAGTGTCATATCCAAAGAGAGAAGGACGGGTCTGGGGCTAGCCCTCCTCCATCGGGCAGGGGAAATTGGCTTTTGGTGACCTCCCTTCTGCTGCGGACACTTCTTCCTCATTCCACCCCCACCCCGATACTTACTATTCTTCTGCATAGTGTCTGTCTCCCCACTGTGGGCTTGGTCCCTGGACTCCCCTTCTCTGTGGTCAAAACCTGGCCCTGCCACTCTACTGGTTGGGTAAGCATGAGCAGATGTCTTAAGTTCTGTGCCTCTATTTCTTCGTCTGTAAAGTGGGGATAACACTAATTCCCACTCATAAAGTGGTTGGGCTGATTAATTGGGGAAATGCACATAAAGACTGACTGTAGTGCTGGACGCAGAGTAAGCACTCAGTAAACGAGTATTGTGGTGGTGGTTATGATGCTGATGCTTTACCTTCTTCTTCCCCTACATCCAGGCTTATTCTGACTCTGAGATGCATAGACTCAAGATTCTGGCCTTTCAGAATCAGATAGGACTTTGGAGCCACTCAGTGCCGGGACCGCCTCTAAAAGGCAGCAGGCTCATCTAGACAACTGGAAACAGGCTGATGACCTTGATTTCGGTTAAAGCCTGCAGGGAGTGCCTCTTTTCCAAACACTTTTCCTTCTCCCCGATGTGTCCCCTCAACTCAGCTCAAACGTTATCCAAAGCCCTCTGAGCTAGATTTGCTGTGGATGCCAGTTGGGAGTTACTGTTCCTTTGACCTCTAGGGAGGTGGTCCTGGGCCCATGGACTCAGAGCTGGACTCAGAGAGAGAGGGCTTTGGGGTGGGGGGAGCTGGGCCAGTCCTGCAGCGCTCTCCTCCTCTGAACTTCCCAGCAGCTCCCCGCCCACCCCATCTGCTCCCACCTAACATTGCAGAAAATCATCTCCGGAAAGAGTGGGAAGAAGAGAACTGTTTCCAATGAGGCCCCAGTGACGAGTATCAGAGAATTTCAGGACCAGAAGGGACCTTATCTGCTCTTCCTCCATTTTGCAGAACACAGAAGCCTTGGAAAGTTAAGCCACCTGCTCTTGGTGACACAGTGTGGGCAGAGCTAGTGCCCTGGGCTCCAGATGCCACCTTGTGCTCCTCCGATGTCATTCAGTGATTCAATGGGCACTATTTGGGAATCTTCTATGTACCGGATCCTTT
Source organism: Leopardus geoffroyi (assembly GCF_018350155.1). NCBI lineage: Eukaryota > Metazoa > Chordata > Mammalia > Carnivora > Felidae > Leopardus > Leopardus geoffroyi. The sequence continues at coordinate 66,689,727 of NC_059339.1, read as the reverse complement.
GCTCAGGATAAATATGTACAGACCTTTGTCTCTAGGAACTTAGCAACCAGAGGGGAGAGGGTCAAGCCAGGAAATAGTGAGTGCAAAAAGATAGAATGTTCTTATTAGGGACTGACCTGTATCACTAGAAGCATAGAGGAAGGAGGAATCAGTAAGGCTTCATAGAGTAAGTGATGCCCAATTGAGACTTCATAGTTGAGATGGAGTTTGCTAGGCTTTCAACAGAGGGAGGTTTTCAAATAGGTGTTTATAATAACACTCCCCCCACCCCATTTATGGAGAGTACTTTCTCAGAGCTGCAGTTTGTGTGCATGAAATCAGAACTTATGACACAGACATTGCCTTGGGCCTGATCCAGCTGTGGGTGTCCCTTCCAGCCACCAATGTTTTCCTGCTGGACCCTTCCCCTGAGCTCCAAGCATCAGCCAGGGTGGTGCAGGGGTGTCAGAGAAGGGGTTCCCACCTACCTGGAGCTGAATGTCTATCAGGTGGCCCCTGCCTTTGTTTTTTCTCTTCCTTCATCCAGTCCTCAACCCTCCCCCTAGCCTCCTAGCTGCCCAGACCAGCAAGCTCAAAGGTTTCTGGTACCAAAGCCAGCTTGAGGGTGTAAGGATGTTCATCATGTGCATGGGTTTTCCTCAAGCTGGCAGTTCTCAACAGCTCCTTCCAGACTATACAGGGCATGAGTTATTCAAATTGAATATTCGATTGAAGTTTAGGTGACTTCAATCTTTAGTTTTCAATTGCAGGGAAAAGAAAAATGGCTGTTGTATAAATTATTAAAAGTACAAATAAGCAAGAGTTCGAAGAAGAATAAAATCTTCCATAATCCCATTACCCCAAAATGATAATAGCTAAAATTTATTGGGCATTCACTCAATGTCAGATATTGTTCTAATCACTATCTGTCTATCTCATCTTCACAGTACCATGACAGATTTATTATTATTATTATTATTATTATTATTATACCCATTTTATGGGTAAAGCAAACTGAGGGATAGAGTGGTTAAGTAATGTGCACACAAGTGAAGGGCCCAAGAGTAAACCCAGAACCTTGAACTTAATCCCTGTGTAGGAGAGCCTCGAGGACACTGCTGTTAACATTTTGGTGAATCTCCTTCCTGTGCTTTTTTATGCATGAATGCATTAAACACTACATACTGACGGAAAGTAGTGTTGTATCACAGTTGACTTTGTAACTAGGTTTTTTTACTGAATACTAAAACATTGAATAATCTAAACCATTATTTTAAATGGCCACATGGGTGAATATCATAATTCACCCCAACAATCCCCCATTCTGGATATTTTTAGGTTGTTCTCAATTTTTTTGTTATTAACGATGCTGTGATAGACATCTTTACAGGTCATCTGTGAACACAAGTATTTCCTCATATAAATGAATTGTTAGGCACAGGGACTGAATTGTTAGCTCCGGGATTTGCAGAATGTTAAGCCTTTTGACAGGCAGTACTCACCTGCCCTCCAGGAAGGCTGTGTGGTGTTCTGGTTCCTCCAGCAGCATATGAGACGTGCATTAGAGGACGATAAGCTCCTGCAGCAGAGTGGAATCTGGGTTGGAAAGGGAAGAAATGGACGAGATTGCTGGGGTGTGCAGGTTGAAGGGGAGGGTCTGCTGTAGAGCCACATGAGGGGGAGCCAAGGGAGACGAGTGACTGAGGGGCGTGTGGAAATAGCTCTGCGGGGCTTGGCAGTGAACTGGATAAGAGGGGCTGAGCACAGTGAGATAAAAGGAGAAAAAGCCTACCTACTCCATACTCTTTCAATACCTGATCACATCAGGCTTACGTCACAGCTTCCCCAAAAGATGTGCTAGCTGTCTATGATTTGGGGGTAAAACAAAGGACGGAATATTTTTTCTTGATTACCACCCGGGAGCAACTGTTAATGACTGAGCAATGTTCTTTGTTTTTGTTTTTTACATTTTATTAATTTTTGAGAGAGAGAGAGAGAGAGAGAGAGAGAACAAGTGGGGGACGGGAAGAGAGAGAGGGAGACACAGAATCCAAAGCAGGCTCCAGGCTCTGAGCTGTCAGCACAGAGCCCGGTGCGGGGCTCAAACCCACAAACTGTGACATCATGACCTGAGCCAAAGTCAGTTGCTTAACCAACTGAGCCACCCAGGCACCCCAGCTGAGCAGTGTTTTAATGTCCTTGTGTAACCAGGCTCAGCTGAGTTCACCCCATGGCCTGTGCTTGAGCACGTGTTAAGTGCCAAATAAATGATACAGGCCACAGGAGTTCTGGAATGGAACACCCTGGGCCTGGGAGGTGGGCTTTCAGCTAGACCTTGTGGGTTGGGCGAAAGGACAGATGAGAGTGAACCCTCCTGCCTGGACCTCTTGAGTCCGGGCTTCACCCTTTCTAACTGTGGGAACTTGATGAGGTTTCTTAACCTCTTGCTTCCATTCTCTTCTCAGTAAGCAGTGACCACAGTAGTAATAGGGTCTGTCATCGTGAGGATTACATGAGAAACAGATGTGACCGGCCCACAGTCAGTCCTCAGTAAGCATCAGAGGCTCTTACCAGCTTGAGGCGTGCATGTGTCTACAAGGGCGGCAAGATTGAGGGTATTCTCCAGAAAGCAGAGAAGTTCCAGTCCTACTTGAAGAAGCGGACGAATCTGGGTGAGCGATTCGGACCTCTGGACCCAAGGGAAGGAAGACCCAAGGGAAACGTTCTGGGGGCAGCAACAGGGGAGGGAGACTTGAGTCTGGGGACCTGGTTCACTGCTCAGTGGCCAAGAAGCAGTTCCCCACGGGTAGCCTTGCGGCCCTTCCTTTGGGTCCGTGGACACTCCTCCCAGCACCGGTGCAGGCAGGCCGGAGGAGCTGGGGGCTTTCCCTGGGTGGAGGAGAACATTCCCCTCGCCCCCATCCCCAGGGCAGCCCCACTTCACGTCTCTCGCTTGTTTCCGTGTTCTCCCCTGGCACTTCCCCAGTGCCTGGCTCTGGGTGAGTGGAAGTGATAGGTGCCAGGGAGCAGCCGTGGCCGCGGATGGGGGGCGGGGGGGAATCAGGTGCAGCCAGCCTCCTGCCACCCCTTCCCACCGCTCACCCGCAGGGCAGGGCGAATGAAGCCACCGTCTAAATACTCTAAATATGCACGACCTGAGAATGGGGGGCGAAGGCTAGGGAAAGAAACACCCTGCGGCAATTCAGGATCACTTCATTCATGATTCCCAGCTTCCTAAAAAAGCTTGGGCCACGTGAGCTACTGCGAGGCACAAATCACGTTGGGTGTGGGATGGTCCCTTCCTTGGCAAGCAGGACGGAGGCTTAGTTTCCGGGCATTTGCTTGACTCCTGTCATCGGGAACGTGACAACCAGCTTAGCCCAGCTCAGCGCCGAGATTTGGGGGATCCGGCCTACTCATGGCTGTGCCTCCCCCACGTCGCCCAGGGTGGTTCTCTCAGATGTGTCCTGTCGCTGCTGTGTGCTGACTGTTCCAGACAGAGCGCAGGCGAGGCTGTGGGGGTGGTTGGCGCACCAGGCGCAGGAGGCAGCTTGGGCCTGCCAGTGCCTGCCTTTTCTGGAAGCCCACACAGGCAGCTTCCGGCTGGCCCACAGGGGACACGGTTCCTGTTTAGAGGGAGCAGACCTGTGCCTCTGCCATGGAGGCTACAGAGGAAATAAGGGGCAAGGCTGGGCTTGTGGATCCTCTGGGCAGGGCAAGCAGGGCACAGACAGCCACATGCTGTGGCCTTGAGGGCCATCTGTCTTTAGGCTGCTGCTAATGCCATCCGTGCAGTACCCCAACTCAATTCTGTTTGGCTCTGAGAGGTACCATGTAATTACCTTACTCTCTGGTCTATTTCCCTTCTTGTATGTTGTTCAGATCAATGTTCAAACTACTTTGGTGTCTTTGAGCTCACACTGACCTTCAGCAAAAGGCAACTACTCCCTGAAAGGTAGTGTTCCTGGGTTCAGATATGCAGGTTGTGCACTGCACAATTGAGACTATGTAAAGAGACATCTTTCACATCATAGAGGTTGTAGGTTTGTGTATTTATGATGACAGTTATCCAACAGATGGCAGTAAAGTGTCTTGAAGGAAGCCTTTTTCTAATTTGTGGAAAGGCACCCTGTGAACTAATGGTAGCTCCCTAAAAGGCCAGACAGAAATCAGTTCTAGGGAGAATGTTAATAGCATTGATTAAACCACAGGCCGACCTCAGAACTGGCTAGGGCAACAATTCCTGTCATCCATCACTAGGTCATGTTGGTCCCACGCTTGCTCGGGAAGCACAGTGAACTTGCTAGCCCCTCCTCCAACTTGACCTTCCCCTCTCTTTTCATCTCTGTTCCTTGCTCACTGTCAGGCAGGCAAGGAGGTGAAGGCACAATACCCGAGGTTGCAGAACTGGTGCTGCCATCTGTCCCCACCTTTAGGAAACCCCAGCCGAGCCCCCCCATTCTCCACTGCACTCAGGGGAACATTGAGCTCAGCCCAGTCACCCAGCATTGCATGGGCAGGGAAAGCTGGCCCTGCCTACCCACACTGGGCACAGGACATGCTCCTTCTCACCCCCTCCAGCCCAACAGAAAAAGGGCAATAGTTCCCCAATCTTCAGAGCTTTGAGCTGCTTCGCTGGTGAATAGAGTGTGCTGTGATTACCCTGCAGCAGCACCAAGCCACTCGGATCCTGTTCCAGGCCGCAGCGTGGAGAGTTACCTGAAGTTCCTGCCTAGACACACAGAAGAGGGTCTGAAAGCCCCAGGCAGCCTGGGGCAGCTGGTGGCCAACGACAACTACGGTGGCCGACTGGGTGTAGCTTTGCGAGGATCTGGAGCTAACAAAGACGCTTTACATTTTTTAAGGGCTGTAAAGAACTAAAACAAGAACAACAGCTGATGACACAAGAAAGTTACACGAGGTTCCGAGGTCTGTTGCCCGCAAAGTTTATGGCACAAGGCCACGCCCCTTTGCTGACGTTGTTTTTACGTAGCGTCGTAGCTGCAGCGTTTCCCTTCCCGCCGTTTGAGTTTCTCTAGGTGAACCCGCATCCGGAGCGAGCGGATAATCCTCGCTCTGATCCAGGGTCGGAAGGTGAGTAGTAGCGTAACATGCGTCGTTCTCTTCCCTTCGTCATCACGCAGCTCTTGTCCTCCCCCATCTTCAGGAGAAGGGTGAGTACAGGGCAGGAAGGAATTTTGAGAGAGGGAGACCGCGTTCACCTCGCTGTTATTACCGCGTATTATATACGCTGTTATTACCGCGTATTATTACGATTAGTTACTGTTGGTAAACTCTTACTGTGCCTACTTTAGAAGTCAGACTGTGTCACAGTATGTATGGATAGGAGAAAACCTAGTTTATAAAGCGTTCCGTGTCAGGGTTGCAGGCATCCTCTGGGGGTCTTGGACTGGCCCTGCAGGGAAGTGGCGGTGGGGGGCGTGGGGAAGGCGTGGAAGACACCTGTATTGCGTGTGGGCTGCTTTCATGATACAGCCGCGGAGTGGAATAGTTGCAACAGAGGCCGGGCAGCCTGCAAAGCCTAAAATATTTACCACCTGGCACCTTACGGACAGGTTTTGCCTACCCCTGACATAGAGAATGAGAGGCCATGGCACGCTCTAAAAAAGAGCCCTGACTTAAGAGGCAGGAGACCTGGCTTTGAGCCCCTCTTGCATCATTTAGCAGCTGTGTGTCCCCCGGGAAGCCACCTTGCCCTCTGAGCCTCTGTTTCCCCATCTGTAAATGAGAAAGTCAACAGTATCTGTCCTGCCTGTATCATGTGGCCATTGTAGGGCTCAGATGTCATCGAGGACGTGCAGGGACCTCGTGAGCTGCAAGGCCTGGGTGACTTGCCTATTATTTGCCCTAGAAGGTGGGCCAGCCGTGGCCCGTCCTCCTTCAAGTCCTTCCTCCCATCCCCGTTCTCTGTCCTGCCTTGTTCCCTTCTGGCCCCCGGGGCGGGGATTTCTACTGGCCTTGGACCTTTCCCTCTGGCCCTGTTGCTCTCGCCAGGAAGGGAGCCACATTTCACATATGGGCATTTTGCTCTCACATGGATCACCAGATCCAAGGGGTGAATTCAACACATAAAAACCCACTTGTGACCAGAATTGCAAGTTTGTGCTCATTGAAATTCTGATCACGGGGAACTGGGGGGCTCTCGTGACCACTTGGGAGGAAGGCTTGATGCACTGTGCTGACAGTCTGGCAGCCGGGAGAGAATGAAGCCCTGCTTTTATCCCGTCTTGCTCTTTCCACTGTATATGCATTTAATCACAATTTTGGGTTGGCGCTGGGCCCTCGGCCTTGTTTGGAAAATGGCAAATCAGATAGTATGGGGGTTCTGCTTGAAGAGGAAATGTGGACGAAAAGCAGGAGAACAGTAATATAATAAGGCTCATTGTCTTCGGGGCCTTTTACAGAGTGGTTTTGTGAGATGTGCCTTGCCCGCCCCGCTGCAGCCCTCAGCCTTTCCCCAGTGTGGTCAGAGGTCATCTGGCACATGGCGGGGGGGGGGGGGTGTCTTGCTTCTCACTCGGCCAACTATGTGGAGAACCGGGGCCCCATCTTGCCATAGAGAGTTCTGCAGAGGTGAGAGAACAGTCCAGCCTTATTCCAGAACCGATTTCCTCCTGCATTCTGTTCAGCTGACTTTCTGACCCCTGGGCTTGGGCCCTTTGTCCACCTCAGCCAGAGCGTTCTGGAAGCTCCTTCCACCCTTGGCCTGTCTCCTACATTGCCTCATTCCAGCCCTGATGACTCCTTCTCTGGACTTCCCTGGGACTGGGATGCTGTGTGTTCCCTAAACCCTGCATAGGGTCCTGCTCCCCAGGCCTGCCTGTACCAGCCTCGGGCACCTCCCCTGTACTTTGAGGGGCCCCCTCCATCTCTTGGCTTCTCTCTCTAGTCTGCAGGATGCCTTTCCTGGTCAAATGTCATGGAATTGCAGATTGAAAAGGACCCTTAGTGTTCTCACATTCTCTCACCCCTGGCATTTTCTTTACAGCCTCCCTGACAGATGGCTCTCCACCAAAGTGCTTGTCACAAAGTGACTGCTTAGATGTCTCTAGGGATGGGAAACTCACTTCCCCCAAGGGCATCCCATGCCTTTGTTGGATAGCCCCAGGTATTAGAAAACGTTTCTTTCGGTGAGCTAAAATATCTTTCTTTATAATTCAAGTGCTAAGTCTAATTCTGCCTTTTGGAATGATGGCAGAATGTCTGCTCCTCCTGCCCTGAGTGCTCCCCTACCCCCCCTCATCCTTTCTCCTGCTGCCCTGTGCCCAGTGCTGTCTGGCGTCCTCTTGCCCTCTGACTGACTGATGCTCAGCGGTGGCCTTTAGCGCCTCCCCCACCCCCCATGGTATCACCAGCCAGGGGGCCCTGGGCATCTTGTCACCATGCAGAGGGGAATTGCTTCTGTGTGAAGTGAGCCCCAGACTGGACCTGAGAAAGGATGTGAGCCAAAATGAAAGGTTCTCAGAGACCCTGCCAACCAGGAGAGGAGAGAACAACCCCGCAGCCAGGGGCCTCTGCAACTTGAAAGATGATCAGAAGCAGGGGCGGCTGGACATGGCCAAGGCCTTCTTGGTTCTTCACAGCCGTGTGTCTCAGGAGCTTCCGGGGGCGGGGGTGGGGGGTGGGGGATGGGGGGAGGGAACCTGGAAATTGCCTTGTCAGCAAGCTAGCCTAAATATGGCCCAGATTTCAAGCCACTGACCTCGGGGTTGCCTGAGTCTGGCCTCTTCTGAAGACCATGGTTCTGCCTCCCATCTCAGGGGGGCTTCATGGGGATCCGAGGGGGTGGGTGAGAATCTCGGAGATCTTCGGTTGGGGACAGGATTGGAGGGTCTTCCCTCTCTCGTGATGGGTCTCCCCTAGTGAGGTTTGAGGGGAGAATCACTGCCTCCTGGCTCAGGTTCTCAGCAGGTTAAAGATCAGCCTTCAGGGCTGTGGCATATGTCGGGGGGTGTCCTCTATGGGTGCCCTGCCACATTCTGCATCGTGTCGTCTCTAGATGGCAGAGGCGGGGCAGGATTCGAGATGGGGTTGGAGTGAAATTAGGTTTTCTCCTTGTCGCCCCCACCTCTCACTCCTTTGCACTGAGCAACTTCCCCGGGACTTTGAGCTTTAGGAAGTTCGACTCAAGTTGTTTTCCGATACACTTAGTGAGGCTCTAGTATGTGCCCAGCACTGTGCTAGGGAACGTGTGTGGGGGGAGCCATATGTGAAAAGGAAGTCCCGCCCCAGACCTCTTGTAAATTCCTGAAAATCTTAGAAGCCTCACCTGCAGGAAACACCAAACTGCACAAGGCCGTCCTTGGTGAACTTGGAAATCATCGGCACAGACAACGTAGCAGAACCAAGGAATGCAGGGGAGAAAGGCCCTGGGGGCTAGGACATCAGGGAAGGCCCCAAGGAGGCCGTGGGCAGAGGGGCTGGAACTCTGGGCCTCAATTAAAACAGTTCTATTTTGTTTTTATTGAGGTGTAATTGACATGAAACATTATATTTGTTTCAGGTATACGAAATAGTGATTTGATGTGTGTACATATTGCGAAATAATCACCCAAGTCTAGTTAATAACCATCACCACGCATAATTACGATTTTTGTGATAAGAACTTTTAACATCTACTCTCTCAGTAACTTCACATATGCAATGCAGTGTTATTAATTATAGTTGCCATGCTGTACATCGCATGTCATGATTTCTTTACCTTATAACTGGGAGTTTGTACCTTTTTTAAAATTTTAATTTATTTTTTTTAAGTTTTTTTTTTTTTCTTATCTTGAGAGACACACAGTGTGAGTGGGGAGGGGCAGAGAGAGGGAGAGGGAATCCCAAGCAGGCTCCACACTCAGTGCAGAGCCCAATGTGGGGCTTGAACTCATGTAGCTGTGAGATCATGACCTGAGCCAAAACCAAGAGTCAGACACTTAAGCGACTGAGCCACCCAGGTGCCCCGAGTTGGTACATTAAAAAAAAAAAAATGTTTTTTTAATGTATTTATTTATTTATTTATTTATTTTAAAGGTTTATTTATTTTTGAGAGAGACAGAGACAGAATGTGAGTGGGTTGGGGCAAAGAGAGAGGGAGGCGCAGAATCCAAAGCAGGCTCCAGGCTCTGAGCTATCAGCACAGAGCCCGACGCAGGGCTCAAACTCAGGAGCTGTGAGATCACAACCTGAGCCGAAGTTGGACGCTCAACCGACTGAGCCACCCAGGCACCCCTTATTTATTTTTGAGAGAGACAGAGCATGAGTAAGGGAAGGGCAGAGAAAGAGGGAGACACAGAATCTGAAGCAGGCGCCAGGCTCTGAGCTGTCAGCACAGAGCCCAACATGGGGCTCAAACTCACGAACCGTGAGATCATGACCTGAGCCCAAGTCAGACATGTAACCGGCTGAGCCACCTAGGAGCCCCAGAGTTTGTACCTTTTGACTCCCTTCACCCATTTTGCACACCCCCTTATACCCCACCTCTGGTAACCACCAATCTGTTCTCTGTATCTATGAATTTGGGTGGTTTCTTTTTTATTTTTGTTTTGGGGATTTGGGGGGTGTTTTTGTTGTTTGTTTTTTAGATTCCACATATCAGTGGAATCATGCTATGTTTGTCTTTCTGTGACAGGCTTTTTTCACTTAGCAAAATGCCCTCAAGCTCCGTTCATGTTGTTGCAAATGTCAAGGTTCTCTTCTTGGAATGCTGTTCATGGCGGAATAGTATTCCATTGTAACAATTATAACACAACTTCCTTATCTATTCTTCCATGGATGGACACTTAGATTTTTTCCATGTCATGGCTGTCATAAGGAATGCTGCAGTAAACGTGAGGGTACAGATACCTTTTGAGTTAGTGAAACACCTCTAATTTTTATTAACTTCACGTATTGGGAGTAAGAAATCTGAACAAAATTCTTCTACATAAAAAATAGAAAGTCTTTGAAGGAAGGGAGGAGGGAAAGGCAAATTGCCTCAGCCCTCGGAATTGTTGGGACCCAAAGAAAGTCTAGAGGAGTCTTCCTTCCCATACACACACCAGCGCCTGTCCTTTGCTCCCCCAGCGGGCTCCAGCTGGGGAGACCTAGGTGGGCTCAGCATGTTGGTGAAGTTTACAGTGAGCTCATCTCCCCTACAAGGCCTTGGGCAAGGCTGAGGCATTTGTGGGTTACAGTGCATGGGTTTCCGCTCAGCAATTGGGGGAAAGATAGAAGAAGCGATACAGATCTTTAAGCAAGGTAACCACGAAGCACGCATGCGCTGGCTACTCTTGGTGCCCTAGTCTTTGCATTGGTTGTGGCCCTGACAATTTACATATAGATTTGATTTTCACATGCAGAATGTATTTTCCCCAGGTAATTTTTACACTGTGATGTATGTGGAGAACAGATTGGAGAAGGCAGAGTAGATGTGCAGTGGGCCCAGTAAGAAGCATTTCAATATCCAGGGGAGATTGGCTGGTGGTCTGGTTCAGTGTGGCATTTGGGCTGATTCTTGCATCCCAAGGCAGTATGAAAACAGAAGGTTCCTCTATCTCTGATTTATGCTCTGCACACCGTTTAGCTTTAGCAGTGACCGTTTGACTTTTCTTTTCTTTCCAGCTTTATTGGGATATAACTGACATATAACATTGTGTGAGTTTAAGGTGTGCGATGTGTCGATTTGATACATGTATATACTAGCAATGACCATTTGGAACCAATGTCAGGCAACTTGTTTCTTGCTCTGTTTTTGACAGCGATGGTGACACTTCCTGTATTGCTGGAGGGAAGGGTAGGTGATGTGGTAGCTGCCTTGGGGCCTTTGTTCTTCTTTCTCGAGATCCTAATGAGCTGGGGCTTTCTCTGTCCTCATTCCCAGGTAACAAGTACGAAGTCAAGGTATACACTGGTGATGTCATTGGTGCAGGGACCGATGCTGATGTCGTCATCAATATCTTCGGAGAGTATGGAGACACGGGTAATGGGTTTGAAATCCTCTCTTCCCTAGCTGTGCCCAGTTCTGCTTCTTAGCTGGGCTCTCCCCCACCCCCCCAACTCCTGGCAGAGGAAGGCAGCTCCAAGTCTCTTCTGTTGAGCAATAATTCTGCCTGTGGTGTGCTTTGTCACAGCCTTCCCTGGGCAGCAAGGTGCTCATCTTGTAAAATGTATGTGTGTGATGTGTTTTCAGAATAAGGTGTTCTTGGGTTCGGGTCTATTTAAAATTGTCCTTCATCCTAGACAAGAACAGACCCAAGCTTTACTTCCATCAGGGAGCTCAACTGTCACTTTCCTAACCTCCTTAAGCTCCATCTTGAGTTATGTTTTGAATGTGGCTGGGCATGGCTTGATTCAGTGCACTGGCTTGATGCAGACCAGAATGGGATCAGGGGATAGAATTAGACTTGGCTTCATGGGTGAAGCAAGAGCTGAGGACACAGACATGGCTGCAGGTGTTGGGAGACCATTCAGGCCAGTAGAACTGGGATGGAGAGTCTCTCCTGCTTCTTCCAATTTTATGAAATAACAGAGGAGTCAGAAAATCTACCGAGGTGTGAACTTTGGACACAATGTATTAAAGAATTCAGAATGCATTGCTGAGCTTATAAGAAGAGAAGAGAAATCTCCAGGTGCCAGAAATGAAGAGGGAGCTCAAAACCAAAGTATTAGCTCTGAATTGGTGCTGTGGCTCTTGGAAGGAGGGACCTTTCATGTTCAGTTGTCTACAGGATAGATTGTCATCCCCATTTGGGGTCAGAAAATGAGATTTCGTCCTGCATGAAGCAAGACAGGCAAAATTAGAACCGCATATAAAGCCAGGAGGCCTGAAAGTTCACAGGAACATCTTCAGTGAAAAAATAGGCCAGGAAAAAATTTGCTCATCAGTACAGTAACCTTATCTCTGCAAGAGCTCTAGATTGAAAAGACAGTTGCTGAGAAATCGATACCTCCTGCTTGCATACATGTGGGCTTGACCTCCGATTTTACACTACAGGTGTGATTTGGGAACCCCCACTCCCCCAAAGGACACAAAATTGGTTCCGTGCCAGTAATACCCTTGGGAGTTTACAGAAGCATTGTATAACATTCCCAAAGATAAGGTACTGGAGATGACTTCACTTTCCAAAATTACCAAGCAGTCAAGGACATAATCCACCATGACTAAACATCAGCGGACACAACAGATTAAATCCTGCAGAATTTCAGATAATAGAGTAATCTGAGAAAAACTATAGTTTAAGAATGTTTAAATGGACTAGAGACATGAACAAAACAATGGAAGAAAATAAAAAGGCCCCATGAAAAATATAGTAAACAGAAATATAGAAAATGAAAATGTAGTTACCAAATATAAACACTTAATGGATGTGCTAGGCAACACAATTAGAAACCACTGAGTAGAGATTATAAACTGTAACACAAATAAGAGCAAAATACTCAGATATAGCAGAGGTATAAAGAGTTGGAAAATATAAATGAGAGGTCATGAGATATGTAGGACAGAGTAAGTTGTGATAGATGTTGAACAGGAGTTCCAAATAGAGAATCCATAGAGTAAGCAAGAGGATATATTTGAAGAGATAATGGCTGAAACTTTTTCAAAATTGAGCAAAGATACGAATTTTCAGATTAAAGTAACAGAAGGAATCATTGAGCAGCATGAATGAAAACAAATCCACATTTAGATACATTGTGGTAAAACCAAAGGCAAAGGGAAAGATCTTAAAAGTAACCAGATTTGGCAGATTCTCTTCCACAGAAACAATTAGGTTGATAGCAAATTCCTGTCTGCTACCTACACAAGGTCATAAGTTCATGGAATAATAGCTTTAGCGTACTGAGCAAGAATATATATTAACCTAGAACTCTAGATCCAGTTAGGTTATCATTCCAGAGGGAGGGCAAAATTAATGAATTGCCTTGCAAACAAAGAGAAATAGTTACCACTCATAGACTTAAGCAGCCACTGAAGAATATGCTTTAAGAAAAAGGAAATCTGGGGCGCCTGGGTGGCTCAGTCAGTTAAGCATCCGACTTTGGCTCAGGTCATGATCTCGCGGTTTGTGGGTTTGAGCCCCACTTGGGCCCTGTGCTGACAGCTCTGTGCTGTCTCCCTCTCTCTCTCCCCCTCCCCCGCTCGCACTCTGTGCACACTCTCTCTCAAAAATAAACATTAAAAAAAATGAAAAAACATTAAAAAAATAGTAAAAAGAAAAAGGAAATCATGCCCACAAGACAGGTAAAGCAGGGAGGAAAGTGAGCAGAACTATTGATAATTATGTGACAAAGCTAAGCAAGCACTGACTACAGTAAACAATTCTAATAATGACTATCGTTAGGGCATGAGAAAACGTGGACCCAAAATACTCAAACACAGTAATCTTAAGGAAGGTGGATAATGAAAGTTAAATCATAATTAGGTTCTTGGCCACAGTTCATTCCCCAAGTGATAGGAGAGTAGAGACATTGATGGACTTTAGACCTCAGTGAGTCCAGTATGCATATTAAAATTGTAAAAGTAACCATGCCCCCCCCTCCCCAATACAAAATGTGTAACTTCAAAACCAATAGAGGGAATAAAGAGAATAAAGCCTCAATAAAATCCAATAGAAGGCAGGAAATGAGGAAAGGGGAACAAAGAAAAAGAATGGCCAATCATAAAAAAAAGTAAATGTATAATAATTACAATAAATACAAATAAACTAAACTCATCAGTGAAAGGATAGTGTTTTCATATTAAGTGAAAAGAAAGAAAAATCCGGCTTAAACATGTGATGCCAAAGGGCTGAGAATAAATAAAACTGAATGACATGTGTCAGGAGCATGTCAATAACAGAGAAGATGGTTGTGTAGCCATATTATTATTCGTCAAATTAAACTTTAAGGCAGAAACCACTTTGTGAGAAATAAAAGTATATCGGACAATGACAAAAGGAACAATGAACCTACAAGATGTAATAATTATGAACGCTTATAAATTTTACAGCATATTCCCAAAATATGGGAAACGGAAATTAACTAAGTTCTTGAAGAAACTTGACGAATGCCTAAGTATAATGGAAGATTTTAAGACATCACTCTCAATAACTGATAAGTAAAATGGATAAAAATTTAGGATGGATACAGAAGACTTTAACTACACAGTTAATAAGCTTGATCTACTGGATCTATGTAGATTCCTGTGTCCAACTGGTAGAGAATACACATTCTTTTCAAGCACTTAATGACCACATACTAAACCACAAAGCAAATCTTAACAAACTGAAGTTAAGCAATAAGACAGAGACAAGATTCTTTGATCACAGTCAGTAAATTTAGAAGAAACTCCAACCTCTCAGTCCATTTGGAAACAAATTTTAACTTTCATGAAAAATAATAATCAACTATAAAATCCAGGAGAATGATCAGAACCATGGGAGAGAAAGTTTAATAAAGATGCTGGGTACAAGATTAATAGATAAATCTTAATAGAAACAACAAGCAAGCATTTAACTTAAAAATAAATTAATAGCAATATTAAGGTGCCTAATAGCACCTTACAATTTCAATTATAAGGTGCCTAAGAAAAACTAACAAAAAGAGCTTTCTGTAAAGAATATAAATATTTACTTGAGGATATACAAGAATATTTAAACGGAGAAATATGCTTGTGGAGGAGAATGGTCTCAAATTCATTAAGAAGTCAAATTTTCCCAGATTAGCCTATGAATGCAATGCAATTTCAGTTACATTTCCAAAAGGCAATATCCCACAGTTTAAGCTGCTAGTAAAATTGCCATCCATAAGGGCTAACTATTTCCAAGACTATTTTGAATAAGGAAAATAATATTAACAATATTAATAAGTGAGGGATTTACTCTGATCTCTAAAAGATACCACAGATCTCTAAAAACTAAAACAGTGTGGTATTGATAGAAGGAGAAACAAACCAGTGAAACAGAATAGAGTCTAGACCCACACAGAGAGATAGTGTTATAAATCAGAAACAAAGGATGGAATATTCAATTATTGGTGTGCAAACAATTGTCTTACCATACGAGGAAAGATAAAATTAAATCTTTTTACCTTTCACCATACACAAAGGTAACTTCCAGATGGGCTACAGACTTACATGTGTAAAAGCAACACTATGAAATTTTTAGAAGAAACTTTAAGAGCATGTCTTTTGAATTTCAATTTAGGATGGAGTTTCTTGAAGTATTCACTAAAAGCACAAACAACAAAGGAAAATATTTAGAAAGTCTACTAAAGCAAAAAAAGTGTCTGTATGATAAAAGACACCATAGACAGAGGAGAGGTAATAAAGAATATAAAATATATGAACAGAAAAAATTACAGAAGAGCAAGATCTAAATGGCCAACATATATGGGTATATCTCTCCCCCCCCAAAATATATATGTATATGAACAGTATATATTATAATCTCTCCACATAATCAAGAGAATGTAAATTAAAATCACAATGAGATACTATGGTATATATATTGATATAAACTTTTTAAGTATATATGTTAATGATGATTGTGGGGAATGGGACCCCGAATATACTGCTGGTGATAATTGATGTACAAGCATTTTGGAAGGTAATTTTACAATACCTAATACACCAAAGGTGAGCACACCCCAGGACCCAGCGACTCTTTGTAGGTGTCCACTCAGAGCATTTGTCACAGAAATGTAGCGGAAGGCAGTTATGAAAGAGTCCATTTCAGTGCTGTTTACAATAGCAAAAAACCAGGCACAACCAAAATGTCTATCAGCAGAAGAAACATTAATAGTATTTTCTTTATTCAATGACTTTTATATAGCAGTTCCACAAATGACCTCAAGCTACCAGCATCAACAAGGTAATCTCAAAAGCATAATATCAACTGCAAGGAAAGTCAGTTGCACAGGGTATGTTGACGACGATGGTAGGATGGTTAGAGAGCGATAGCAACAGCCTCCATCACTAACATAACACTTTCCATGGGTGGGTGTCACCACCAGTGTTTAGTGTGTACCAATTCAGTTCATCCTCACAGCAGGACCCTGTGTGGTGGTGCCATTATCCCCACTGTATAGATGAGGAACCTGAGACAGAGAGATATGCACTGCGATGTTATTTATGTAAATTCTAAAACATGCAAAAATAGCACGTTTTCTTTATGAATACCTCCATGTGCAAACAAAAATTCACGGGGACGATACATATCGCTTGTGGACAGTGTTTATTTAGGGGAGGGAGAAGGCGGGGGAAGGCAGGATAGCCAGTGAGACTGTAGACTTACCAGTTATCTCTTCAAGACAGAGAAAGGTCTAAAGCAAATTAGACAAAGTGTTAGCATCTGTTCCGCCTCTGAAATCTGGGCAGTGGGTGTACAGATGTCTTCCTTCTTTTTAATGTTTTTAAAAGTATTTATTTTTGAGAGAGAGAGAGGGAGCATGAGTGGGGGAGGGGGAGAGAGAGGGAGACAGAAGATCCGAAGCAGGCTCTGCACTGACAACGGTGAGCCCGAGGTGGGTCTCAAACTCAGGACCTGAGCCGAAGTTGGAGGCTCAGCCGACTGAGCCAGCCAGGCACCCCTCTACAGATGTTTTATACTACTTTCTGTATGGTTTTGAGTTTTTGCCATTTAAAATGTAGAAAGATTTAAAGAATTAAATTTTAGAAGAGAAGGTGAATGGATGGCATCAGCACGGAGCTGGTGCTTAGGTGGGGCCATAAGGGTTAATATGTAAGCTTGGGAACATAATAATGGAAAATTGAAAAGCAGAAAGAACAGGTTAGAATGGATCCTAATGACGTGCTTATCACCCAGTGTGACTTCTGACATGTAATTTCAGTTCTCCAAGCTTGTTTCTTCACCCACAAGACGGAATTAATAATACCCCCTCGCACATTGTGGTGACAAATAGAAAGAAAAGAAAAAAAAAATCTATGTGAAACTAATGTGTCTGATGGTGGCCGTCCTGTTTTCCAGAAAAGGAGGCAGGCCTAAGGAAGTGTGTTGGCTGTCAGGGTCCCAGCACAATCCTGGACCAACTGCCATGGTTGTGCTCCCAGCTTGGGACAAGCAACTGGTACAAGCCAGGCAGGGCCTCAACTCCAGGGATGGGGGTACACATGTGGTTACCAGGATGGGAACTCCAGACTAAGATAGAAATCAGAAGCCCAGTTATGGGACCTGGGCACAAGCCACACACAGGACAAGCTTAACCGGAGGTTGCAACGAGAGATTTACAGAGCCCAGAGATCTCAGGGTAAAGCTATTCTTGTTGACTTAAAAAAAAAAAAAAAAAAAAAAAAATTAACGTTGTTGTCAGAGTAGTTTTAGGTTCACGGCAAAAGTGGGTGCAAGCACAGAAAGTACCTATGTACCACCTGTCCCCCACCCTGCCCGCCAGCCTCCCGCCTTATTGACTTTTGAGACTACCTTCAGTGGGCAGACCATTGGTTCTTTCTCCTCTTCGGGTCTCCTTTGTAAGTTTCTTGCCTGTGTGTGTGTGCACAGGGGAGCGTAGGCTGGAAAATGAAAAGGACAACTTTGAAAGGGGAGCTGAAGACAAGTTCATACTGGATGCTCCCGATCTGGGGCAGCTGATGAAGATCAATATTGGCCACAACAACAAGGGCGGGTCTGCAGGTTGGTTCCTGTCCAAGGTGGGTTCACTGCCTGTCTGTGGTTCCTGTGGCCTGGGAGGGGGAATTCTGGCTCTTCAGAGGGTATATTTCAGCCCTGACTTCCCTCTCTTGGTCTGTCTGTCTCTACTCTTCTACCTAAGCCTGCTGGCCAACCATACTGCCCGACCCTGCCCACATTACCCCCTTCCCAGAAAGCCCAGGTCTCCCATCGGAATGTAATCAGGGCCTGATCATCCTTCAAGACTCTGCCGTGAAGCTCTCCCTGACTTGCCCACCAGAACCTCTCCCTCCCGTGAATGTTTATAACCCTGCCTGCTTAGAGCATTTGTTGGTCCCTAATCATAAGCTTTCTTGTGACTTATCTTGGGCTATTGCCTTGCATCTTAGATGCCTTGTAGTCTCACCAACCCAAGACAATGGTAAGAATCAAGAAGAAAACAAAAAGGCTTCTGGGAAGCTAAAACAGCAGGTTCAGAGCTCGTGAGGAGAGCTCATGCCCCTGGCTTTATCTTTCCCTGCCCTGATTTTGAAGGAGAGACCCCCTCAGACTCTCTCTCATAGCCTAGTGCTCACTTACAGTCCCTTCTGGCAAACTCTTGCCTGCAATTTTAAACCTAAAGTAGAAGATTAGAGAGGGAAAGAGTCCTTGTATTAGGTAGGCCTGTTGAAAACTGTAATGGGGACTCAGAGAAGATAGAAAAAGCCAAAAAATAATTAAAAATCCATAGAAGTCTGAGGTCACTTAGAAAATGGGCTATCAGCTCTTTGCAGATACTTCCCTTCATGAGGCTATCAGTATATCTCAGCTCATTCCAGAATGATAGGGAAAGGTTATTGTATAACATAGTTTTGAAAAATATTTTGAAAAAGCTCTTAGTGCTTAAAACAGAAACCCTTCCAATTTGAGACAATTTGACAACGGAGAATGAGGCTGTCTGATAGGTGAGGTTTTGTTATTGCTTAACTTCATTTACCTTCTGATGTCAGCAGTGGTTGACCTGCAGTTATCAGAAGACTTCTCATCCACACAAAATCCAGATGTGGCAGCTGCTTTCTAGGACACCTGCTTTCTTGCTGTGTCACCATCCTGGGCACTGTGGCTTTCATCCTCTACCTTGTTGCCTCACGATCACATGATGGCTGCTGAGCCTCTAGGCATCTTAAGTGTGTTCCAGGCAGGAAGAAAAGGGAAGACCCAAGGGGAAAACCACTTTTTTTTTTCCTGGCAAGCCTTTCTTTATTTTGAGAGATGCAGTGTCCTCCTTAGGCCTTTTGTCTACATTTCATTGGCCAGAAATGAGTCGTGTGACCAACCTAGCTACAGTGGAAACTGGGACAAATGGCTGGCTTTCCAGCCTTTATAAGAAGAAGGTGATCGGGAAAGGGCTGAGAGCATCCTCTCATGTCTGCCACACTCCTCTCCGTAACTAGCCTAGAAGTTCCTTGAGAGCCTCTCCCCAGCTCTTGGCGTGGGGTGGGGCATGAATTGTTGAAGTGAGGAATGGCCAAGGTTCCTTTGGAAAGGAAGGGGTTTGTTTGGCCGTAAGAGCAGCCAGCCTGGTGCTGAACAGGGTTCTAGGAGGCTAAATGCTGCTTGGATTGGAGAAGAAATGGGGCAGGGGTCCAGAACGAGAATAGCCAATGAGAGGCCGGGGTGTGTCTCCAGGTTGGAGGAGGGAGAGGAGGCAGGTGCGGTTTGTGACCTCAGCCGGGATGAGGCACGAGCAGGTGCCTCGAAGCCCAGTTCCCTCATCCGGGGAAGAAGGACCATCTGAGTGAAAACCCAGGGTTAGTGCAAAGAGCTGCAAGGTGCACCCCAGGGCCTGGGTGTGGCCTTGACAGGTTTTCCAACTGCCCTCTCCTGAGGTCAGGTTCCTTCTTGGTCACATGGGCCCACTCACCCCACTTCTGTGCTCTCAGAAACCTCGTGAAGGAAGTGGGTTTTCGTGCCAGAACAGGCCCCTTTGCAAAAGGAAGGGGCAGCTTAGCAGAGTGAAAACATTTTTTTCTTTTTTCTTCTTTTCCTTTAAGGTGTTGTAGATCTAGTTCCATTGCCTTCTGAAATTTGATATTGAGGCCAAGGAAATTTTTGTTTCTTTCAGGATAATCTGTTCTATTTTGTTTTTCTAGCCGGGATGCTTGCAGAATTTTTTTTCTTTATATTTATAATAAGTCTCAACTGGGGGGCTCTGTTAGTTCATTTGTGCACCCTTCCTCCTTCCCTCCCTCCTTCCTTTCATTCCTTCGTTCCTTCCTTTCTTTTGCTTTTGTTTTTGATTTTTCAGGGACACGATTAGTCTTTACTTTTATGCAAAGGATATTTATTTATTCACAATTTATTTATTTGTAGCTCAGAAAAGAGAATCTCCTGTTATATGCCAGATTCTGGCTTGGATGGCATTTGTTCTGGTCTCTTCTTCAGGAGTAACAATTAACCATTTACGGGCTCTCCATTCTCTGTTTTCCAAAGCTCTCAGCTTCTCTCTTGTTCCTTCCACTTTCTGTTCTTTGCACTCCAGGAGAACGTGTCACATTCCCTCACCCTGTCCTGGATTGGCTCCCCCATGCCGTGCTGTCCAGTCCCTTCCTTCTCCTACCAGTGTGCATTCCATTCTAATTCTGAGTGTTTCTCAGAATTTACATGTTTGTTGTAAAAGGTTAGGAACATTTACATGTTCATTGTAAAAGGTTAGGGAATAGAAATAAACAAAAAATAAGGTAAACCTAAACCACCACAATTTCACCACCCAGAGATGACCAGTGTTCGTGTTTTTTTTTTTTTTTTTAATTTTTTTTTCAATGTTTATTTATTTTTGGGACAGAGAGAGACAGAGCATGAACGGGGTAGGGGCAGAGAGAGAGGGAGACACAGAATCGGAAACAGGCTCCAGGCTCTGAGCCATCAGCCCAGAGCCTGACGCGGGGCTCGAACTCCCGGACCGCGAGATCGTGACCTGGCTGAAGTCGGACGCTTAACCGACTGCGCCACCCAGGCGCCCCAGACCAGTGTTCGTGTTTTGATGCAGGTCCCCTCCAGCTATTTTTCTATGAATTAATATACATGTATCATTTTTTTAAATGGGGTCATCATAAACAGTGTTTTACAAGCTGCAGTGTCTCCACTTTGAAATAGAACATGCGTATGTCCCCACGTTATTTAAATAGAGTGACATGAGGGTTTTACAGTGCAATTTGTTAATGAGTCCTAGAGTATTTCTTTTTTTTAAATTTTTATTTTTGACAGAGAGAGAGAGAGAGAGAGACAGAGCATGAGCGGGGGAGGGGCAGAGAGAGGGAGACACAGAATCAGAAGCAGGCTCCAGGCTCTGAGCTGTCAGCACAGAGCCCAACGCAGGGCTCTAACTCACGAACTGTGAGATCATGACCTGAGCTGAAGTCGGACGCTTAACCGACTGAGCCACCCAGGCACCCCTAGTCCTAGAGTATTTCAATGCACAGATATAACATGACTTATTGAGTCAATCTTCTTTTGTTGAACATTCTTTTCCTCAAAATTATTGATACTATAAAGAGTACTGTCACAAACATTCTTATAGCTTATATTTATGCACATCTAGGATTACTTCTTACAGTAAATTCTGAGGAGTTGGGTACGGGCTTGCAGAATTGTGAGAGCCTTGACAGATTTGCTGCTCTATAGTTTCCTTGATATTTTTCCTTCTTTAGTCTGGTTCCCTTTTACTATCATCTTTTGCCTTTTCAACGCGGCCACTGCTGTCTTAAAGATGTTTAGTCCTATTTCATAAAGACCAGTCTTCTTGTATTCCATTAAGCGTGTGTGTTCTCCTCAGTTCTTGTACTGTATCCAGCGTGAGGCCCTTTGCAGAGTTCTCCCCTTCTTCTGGTTCTTTGGAATGATGTTCCCACCTTCCCTCCCTCCTTGTCTTCCTGCTTCCTTCCTTTCTTTTTCTCCTCTTATGTGCTAATTAGGCACTATTTTCAACCAGAAGGCCAAGCACTTGGCTCCTTTCAGGATTAGATTGGTTGTTCTCTGTGCAGCCGTATTGTGTGCAGGGTGAGTTCAGGGTCTGGTAAGGCAGGCCTCCACCTGTCCCCCCAGTGCTAAGGTGGGTGTCCTCAAAGGTTCATGGTCTTCTGACAGACTCCTGACAGGCTATTCCTGTAACTTAAGCCAAACCAAAATGCTTCCTGAGAATAAGACATGAAACTAATTTAAGCGCTTCGTAGGTCAGTATGCCTGGATTTCCTTGATACTTTCCTGAGGAAGAGAGGGAGGAGGGGTTTAGATCTCAGGCAGGGTAGGTGCAAGCCCGAAGCCAGAGGCTGGGGGAAAGCACTGTGTCACCATACTGGGGACAGCCAGCTCTAGTGTTCTGCCTCCCCCACCTCTGGCCATGTGCTGCCCCTCCACAGTTTACAAGGACTGATCTGCTGGCCCTCAGCTCCCCAGGGACACCAGTTAAAGGGGCTGCTGAACTGCCCGAGTTTCCAGATTTGACACTTTCACAGAAAGTGCCCTTCTTCCTCAGAGTTGCCAGGCTGGTTGCCTTGGACTTCACAGGACAATTGCTCCTTGGGTATTTGCGTTCAAGGGCTTGGTGGATAAACCTAAAAGCCAATATAATTATCCACTTCACAGGTGGTCTCCCTTCTAGTCAATTGCCCACATATGCTTCTCAGCCCAGGGGTATGGCCCTCGGGGTGACCAACACCCCCTGTCCCCTGTGTTGCACCCTCTCCTGGAGCATAGGGGGCTGGCATCCTCCCCTCCCCCGGCTCTTGCCCCGCGACCCATGGCTTGGGCCCTCATGTGGGGTTAGTCCACAACTGTGATCAGCTCAGATGGTCATAGCGCTTCAGAAGAGCAACAATCACAAAATGGCACGTCACACTCCAATGGGCCTTGTCCTTGGTCCATCTGCTGCAGTAAAGAGACTTGCCCAAGGCCTTGCAGCTCTTCAGTGGCCAGCCTGGCACCCTGGTCCTCCGGACTCCAGGTCTGGACTCCCTCCCCTGCGTCACGTGTTAGCCCGTCCAGGTGGGGAGATCGATCACCCGCTGCATGCTGTAGGCGGTGTAACGGCAGCCCGCACCACAGGCTCCAGGAGGAGGAGGAGACCAAGGCTCATGGAGCTGATCTTAGGGACATCAGGAAGCTCAGTGTGTCCTTCTGTTACCAGATAAAACTCAACAGTCAACAAACATTTGTGTGGCTACCAACGGCAGCTGTTGTGATAAACATCATTCTTCTCTTTTTGCTTTATTATTTTTGAGAGAGGCAGCACAAGCAGGGGAGGAGCAGAGAGAGAGGGAGACAGAATCTGAAGCAGGTTCCAGGCTGTCAGCGCAGAGCCCAATGTGGGGCTTGAACCCACAAACTGCAAGATCAGTGACCTGAGCTGAGGTCAGGCGCTTAACCCACTGAGCCACCCAGGTGCCCCAAGCATCACTCTTCTTGAAAGAATAAGACAAGTCCCTAAATAATTATACTTACTATACCCATATACCCCTAAATTTCTGGGAGAGTCCAGCTTTCAGTGAACATTCTGTCATGAGAGTCCCACAAGTAAAGTAATGTCGATCAGATCAGATTTCCTGGCTTGAAGAGTAGAAATCAGAATTACCATGACTTTAATGCCAAGCAGGATGAGATAAAAGTCTTGAGTAAGGAACACACCAAAGTGGTGGGGTGAGCTGCATCTCACTGGGCAGCAGGAGTGCCCTGGAGCTGGGCCATGAAGATGGGTAGGGGTTTGCCAGGAGGGGCAGGGAGGAGGACTCCTGTGGTCAGATGAGGAGGAGCCAGAGGGCGAGGCAGGGATACCGAGCGGATCTGGGCCAGAGCACAGGGCTCAGAGGACTGAGAAGTGGGAAGTCATGTTAGGGAGGAAGGTGCGGGCAAGACCACTGCAGGCCCTGATCATAATAAGCCATCAGAGGCCTTCACTGAGCAGTAGCCTGAGGTGGTGGGGGGTGTGTGGGTGGGCTCAGAAGAGAGGGAGTGCAGAGGGTGGAGAGAGTGCTAGGCTGTCACCATTCGAATGCTACCATTTACACTTATTTATATTATGGGACACCGTTTTATAGTTTTTCAGTGTGATGGCTGAGACCTGGACCATATGGGGAAGGATAGCCTCTTGACAGGGAGAAGACCTCACCTTCCTTTGGTGGGCCTCAGTTTCCCCCAAGGAACATTCATTTGCTTTTCCACAAGCTAGACGCTGAGATTTATTTTAGTGGGTTCATAAACTCCGAAAGTCTTCCTCCTTTTTTCTCCTGTGTCGGAACTTACCTGGTCTTTGTCCTTTGATCTTAGAACTCTGGAAGGAAGCCGCAGTTCTCCAGTGGTTCTTGAAATGTGATGATGGCTGCTTATGGGTCACAGGTTACTTTTATTGGATAACATATATGCATTTTTAGTCTTTATTTATTTTGAGAAAGGGGCACAAGCGCAAGCAGGGGTGGGGAAGAGAGAGAGGGAGAGAGAGAATCCCAAGCAGACTCCATGCTGTCAGTGCTGAACCCGACTTGGGGCTCGATCTCATGAACCATGAGATCATGACCTGAGCTGAAATCAAGACTCGGATGCTTAACCGACTGAGCTGCCCAGGTGTCCCCATTTATGCATTTTTAAAGGAAAGATTGAAAACCCCTTGAAAGCAGAGGCTTGTTCTACATTCTTTGCCTGCCCTCATGCCTGGTACATAGTGGGTACGCTGTGTGGACCACTCAGATTGTGCACATCTCGGGCACCTTGGTGCATGAGTGCGAGGGAGGGGACCCTTCATCCTCCTCAAATTGCTGTGTGTGTGGGTTTCACTTCTGCCCAGAACAGGCCTCTGTTCTAATAGGTTATATAAAATTGGTGCAAATTTTTTCAGTGTAGAGCAGGGAGAGCTGTCATGAATCATACATGACACTCCCCATCGATCTAAAATCTACTGACTCCAGGACCCATGCCATGTGCTCACACGGGCACGTTGACCTTGCAGGGTGGGGCGGAAATGAAGGCCCCAAGGCCCTGGATCATCTGAGTGTATCTCTAAACCATCGGGAAGAATAGGGAAGAAATGACCCCTGCTTGGGCAGCTGCATCTTTTCCTCCTCTTCTTTGGGGTAGAAGAATAAGCTACTTTTACCATTGGCTGGTCCGATCTTATGACTCTGCTGTGTCCTTGTGGCTGCTGAAGACAGTGGGTTCCACCGTGGACAGGCCTTCTCTGGCTGTGGCCTCATCTCCCAGGGGGCTCGTGACCCCTGCTTGCCCTCTTGCCTCTCAGAAGGCCAGCGCTGCCTGGGGGCTTTCTGCCCATGGAGAGTATTCCTCCAGGAGATAATGGTTCTTGCTTTTTATTAGGTCATTGCTTCTGACTGTCTGTCTGTCTCTCACACACACAGTGTCTGTCTCTCTCTCTCTCCCCTTTCCTGCCTCCAAGTATGTGCTTCTATCAGTCATGGTGAGGGGCATTTCTATTTCCCCAGTCCTATTTTACAGTGGTCGCTGCCACAACAACAGGATCTGGGTAACAGTGGTCTGGAGGGAACACCACCATTTCATTCTCTTAGCGAAAACCATTCCTGACATGCCCTGGATTCTTGAAAGGAACTCCATGAAATCCCAGAGGTGTGTGGGCAACTTGTAAACGGAAGTGGGAAAGCTGCTCACTCCTCCCTCGGAAGGGGCTCTTGGTTATGACCGTCTAAGCATCAGGGGTCATGAGTGAGCCACAACCCACCCAGCAGAGGCCAGGACGCTTCTGAGACAACCCACTACCCCCCCCCCCCCCGCCCACACACCCCTGTACAGTCTTTACATATGGCAGTCGGCACGTGGTCATTTCCCTCCCTGCCTCCCCTTCTCTGCTCCTGCCTACTGAAGGATCACCGTCTGCTACCAGACATGCTCCCAGATACCCTGCTCCCCGGGAGCCAGTTTCCTCCAGCCTCATCTTGTAGACCTTGGGGCCAAAAGTTTTGATGAATGATTGTTTACATATTTTAATATGCATCTAGAAAAGGTTTTTTTCAATTTTTTATAATTTTTTTAACGTTTATTTTTGAGAGAGAGAGAGAGACAAAGCAAGGGAGGGGAAGAGAGAGAGGGAGACAGAGAATCCCAAGCAGTCTCCCAGCTCCGAGCTGAGCTGTTGGCACAGAGCCTGACGCAGGGCTCAGACTCATGAGCCACGCAAGATCATGACCGGAGCTGAAGTCGGACGCTTCACCCAGGCACCCCTAGAAAAGTTTAAGACCTGTTCATGGACTCTGATACTTTCTGCACCAGTATTTAACCTCTCATCATCTCTCTTGGCCCTTCTTTGTATTTAGTATTTTGGAAAATCTAATTTTTCCAAAAATGTATTCAAATATTGTCTCTTTCCTTCGTGGCTCAGCTAGTTTTGTCTTGTAGAGGTAGTTAATGATACACGTTCTATTTCTCAGATTAGCTAAACTTCTCAGGTGAGGAATTTCCATCAGACACCAGGCCAGTAGGGGGCCCTTTATTGATGACAACTGTGAGAGTGGTATTGATGATGAGCTGTGAGGGTGGTGTTCTCGCTCTTGAAACCGTGGCTGGTACGCTAGTCTGTGAACACTGAAAGACAGAGATGGTGAATCTGTATGCCAAGGTCTATTAGTAGGCTTGATAGCTTCTCTGATAAATGAAGTCCTGTTTTCCTTCACTCTGCTTTTCCAACTTGGTGGGAGCCAGAGTAAAGGGGGTTAGGAGGCAGGCTGAAGCCTCAGACCTTTGTCATTGACTCCCCAGTCTCCCCCTAACACGGAGATGAAAACCACCGAGAAATGTGCAGATAGAAATGTTGTGAGAGGCTGAACTTTGACAGCAGAACCCTCTCTGGCCTGTGCCACAGTGGCCTCCAGGTGTTCAGCTTTAAAAGTACAGACACTCCATCAAATCAGCAGGCTCTGAAGGGTGACTCACACCAACCAAACTCACAAGGGGCTGATTTATAACCCAAAGCCTGAATGCTGGATATATCTGAGGAGAGAAGGCTGGGAGGACAGTGGCTTCCAGTCACTGGTTCAGGCCACCGGCTTTTCCCTAGTGGGTGGTATCCTTAGGAAAACAGCTCTTAGCCCAGAAAGTTCTTTTTTTGAAAACGGGATTAGAATAGGGTGAGATGGCTTCAGGCAGCCCAGTGTGTGCCCTGTTTCCACACTGCAGACATTTTGATCTAGGAAGGGAGTCTTTCGTTGAAATCGCCAACCCCCCCCCACCCCCCGCCGCCCTTGGGCAATCTTGGGAACACCTGGGCAGACACTTTCACTTTCCAACTCACCCTGTCTCCAGATGCTTCTGCCTTCACAGGGCTACAACTGGGGGAGAGATTCTAGTTATTGATGAGTCTGCTTATCTTAGAGTGGGTTTTCAGTTGGGTTCCTGGCACGCTTGAAAGGGCCTTTCAGCTCCTTGGTAAACTCTGAAAGACATTCTTATCTCAGCCTCGCCAGCCTGGCCCACATGTGAGTGCCCTGTGGGAGGCTTTGTAGACAGCCACTTCCATTATCCTCGCTATCAGTGGCTGATGTTTTCTGACCTGATCACCAGACCCTGGGATTCTGTGTGCCTCATTTGGGGCTTGTAATTCTCCTTGTGTGGACTCGGCTTCTCACCGAGGGTAGGGTCCCAGGCTTCAGCAGGTGGGGCAGGTGATGCTCTCGTTGCAGTCTGTAAATACAGGCTTCACACCTGTATTTCACACCTGGGTCTCACAGGGCACATCCGGCCAAATTTCCTGCACTTAGTTGTGAAAATGATCTGCAGCAGAGGAGGGAATAGTGGCTCAGTCATTCAAGTAGGAGGTACTTGCCAGTCGTCCCCATGTGCCTCTCAGTGCTTGGCAAAAGGCATGTGCTTGTGCTAAGCTTTCCCTGGGCCACAAAGAAGGTGAGAGTGTATTTTAGAGTGCATTCAAGTGATGGAGGTATTCGATCACCAGGTGCGCTGTTAGTGACCCTTGCCGTCCCCGCCCTCTCTTCTCCTTCCCAGATTGTCATTGAAGATATTGGGAACAAGAGAAAATATGACTTCCCTCTTAACCGCTGGCTGGCCTTGGATGAAGATGACGGCAAAATCCAAAGGGATATCTTAGTGGGCGGAGCTGAGACCACAGGTAGAACTGAGAAAGGGGAAGCACGATTGGCTGGTATTTCACTTTCTGCCTGAGGTTCAGTGTTCTCCTTGGTGGGCCTGGAGGCCTGTGATCCAGCAGGAGCCAGCCACTCCTCCTGTTCTTGAAAGTGTTCCGTCCCTTTGTGCTGGAGCCTGAGGCTCTGCTGATGCCAGAGGAGGCGGGGGAGGTGCCCCTGAGCAGATACTAACTTTCAGGGCATAAGAGATTAGCCACTAGGTGAAGCCGGAATGTGAACTCCTGTTCACAGTGGATGAGGGTGTGGATTTACTCTTAGCTCCTCTTACTATTGCGTGCTTACTGTATGCCAGGCCCCCTAGGCACTTGACCCGTTTTGTCCCCTTTAATCCTCCCAAGGACCCCGTAATATAGAAACTGTTATCATTTCCATTTCACAGAGGAGCAAACTGAGTCACATAGGCATTGAGAGACCTGTCCAAGGTCACGCAGCTGGCAAGTGACAGATCCGGATTCGGGCTGCCACCTTAGTCTCCACCCTGTGCAGATTCCACAGAAAACCCGCACCTCCCAGCATGGGAGTTCGTGGATGTTCCGGAACATCAGTGTCGTGAATGTGCCCATCTGAGAACGTGCTCTGCTGCACAGCATCCTGTTGCTTAGCACTGCACAGAGAAGAGGTCCAAGTCCTGGGGCACAGTATGCAAACTGCTTCATGGTTTGGCTGCAACATACGTGTCAGCTGAACCTTCCAATCTTCCAACTTCTTGTCTCACTTCCAGACGCTCACCTGTCTCGCTCCACCTCATCAGCACACCTTTTGCTCTTTCCTGAACCTACGCCCCCTTTGCCCTCCTTCTGCCTCATCCACTTGTCTTCTGCTTCTGCTGGGGGGGCGGGGGAAGGGAGCTTCTCTCCCCTCGCCTGGCCCTCTCCTCATCCGTGCCTTCCCCCGCCCCTCCCTGAGCTGCTGGCCTTACTCTTTCTCTCACTTTATCTTTAGAATATCTTTCTCCTCAGCCTGTAATGCCATTTCTCTTCTCTACACTCCTCAAATTCCTGCTCCCTGTCACTCCCTCTGAGCCCTCCCTCCTTCCTGTAGACAGGCACTCCCTCCCTTCCTTTGCACCAGACACTTGGGCAGACCTTGACTGCTATCAGTTAGGAAATCACACGTTCCTCTGCTCCAGCACTTTCCAGCCTTGCACGTTATTTGTAACTGAAGCTTGCGTGTTATTTACTCAGAAACAGATAGGAGGGGCGCCTGGGTGGCTCAGTTGGTTAAGCATCGGACTCTTGATCTCAGCTCAGGTCTTAATCTCAGGGTCGTGAGTTCAAGCCCGGTGTTGGGCTCTGCACTGGGCATGAAGCCTACTTAAAACAAAACCAAAACAAAACAAAACAAAACCAGATCCCAGAATGGGTCTGCTCTGACCGCTTTAACCATGTTACTCTTACTGACCTCCAGTGGTAGAGGAGGAGAAACGTCTGTCAAAGGCTGGGAATTACTGGTAACCTGGGCCATGGGATTATGTACTGGGTGTGTTTTGGAGCAACAGAGCTGGAGACACCATTTGTTCATCTTCTAGTCTCCCTGAGGCCTTGCATGTAGAAAGCACTCAGTCAGCGTTTGTTGAACAAAGGAAAGTGTAAACACTTCAATGAATCAGGCATCCCATAGCTGCATGTGGCTAGCTCCAAAAGACTTTCAGGATTTTCATTTCCCTGGGTCCGGGGCTAGGGGTGAGGCAGGGGGTGGGGTGGAGGGGTGTGTCCCTGTACACCATTGCCTTAGACTCCAGAGCAAAATGGAGGGAGGCCAGACCTGAGCAGAGTTTCCTGTCCAGATGCTGGTCTTTGGTGTTTTCTCTTACTCAGTCCCATGTCACAGCTTAATCTCCCTTTGCTGGCTCTTGCCCAGAACTTCATGTCCTCGTCTCACCTCCCGACTGACCAAAACCTCAAATGGCCTGACCACAATGTGCTCTCCTTCCCTCACTCTTTCCTCAACCCACCACGTCAGGCTCAGACATTAGTGCCCTCTATTAAAAGTTATCCTTTTAAGTTATGAGCAAAAGAGCAAGCAAAATGAATCAGCTAGCCCCGAATATAAATCTCCATTAATGGAGTTGACTATTATAATTAAATCAGACATAACAGAATTCATCCGGCAGCTATTAATAATATGCACATGGTAATTAACATTAATAACAAGTACTATTCTTAGCCAACTCAAATTCCTCCTTCTCTCTGTTAGTTTCTTGTAATCAGGGCTGGCAGCTTCTTAGGGTGATACCTGCAGTTTATTCCTGAACTCAGATACATTGACACACAAACTGAAAAAAGAGCACAAAGCGGAGAGGGGCACTGGATGTCATCTGGGGAAGGAGGACGAGGGGGAATGAGGAAGTGTGGAAGAGGGAGGGCCTAGGGAGGCGGTAGCCAGGGAGGGGAGACTTGGGTGGGATTTTGTAATCAGCTGGCCCTAACTTTCTCCTTCCCTGTTGCTTCCACACCAGCTATTTCATATATTGTCACCGTCTTCACTGGGGATGTCCGGGGTGCCGGGACCAAATCCAAAATCTACTTGGTCATGTATGGGGCCAGAGGGAATAAGAACAGTGGGAAAATCTTCTTGGAAGGCGGTGTGTTTGACCGTGGCCGCACAGACATCTTCCACATCGAGTTGGCTGTCCTCCTTAGCCCCCTGAGTCGGGTCTCCATCGGACACGGCAACGTAGGCGTCAACAGAGGCTGGTACTGTGAGAAGGTAAGGGACGCCCCAGGGACGGCCCTTTCCTGATTCAACCCCTCTCTTCTTTAACTTGAAAATACAGACTCTGACCTGCTTCCTGCTTCCTGCTTGCTTTGGACCAGCTACAGAGCACATGGGCAATTCCTTTCATTGGGCAATTGGATTGGTAACATGCCCGTCCATCTTGTTCTGCTTATGATCAGGAATGAGGGCTGCACTGTGCACGTATCCAAGGGCCAGACTGCAGGATAGCTTATCCAGAGGTAGTAGTTGGTAGTTACAAACTATCCTGATTCTTGGTGTAGTGTTTCACTTCACCTTATAAATCTGTCAATCAGCAAGTATTTTTGAATGTATGTTTGCATTGTGGAATACTTATGCTTTAAAGCATATACTCAATGAAAGTAAACTATAGATAATGATAAGAAAACAAATATACATTTCGTCTACCACCCTACTTAAGAAATACTTTTCCAATACTTTTGAAACCCCACTGTGCCCTTACCCAATCATAAAATTTTCTTTTCCCCAAAGAGCATACACTATTATGAATTGTTACCTATGTATATATTATTTGTATGTAGCAGTTTTCATTCAACACTATGCTTTAGACATTCATCTGAATTGGTAACAGAAACTGTAGTTCATCAATTTCACATTCATTCCATTGCATGAATCAGTCACCATTTATTTGTTTGTTCTTTAATTTACAGACATTTTGGGGTTGTATTTCTTGATATTTGCTAATATAAGCAATGTTGCCATGACATTCTTATACATCTTTGTGCAAACATCCAGTTGGTTGATAGTATATGTTCAAGTATCTTTTCGTAGCTTGCCTACAATGTTCTTTGAGCAAGGGAAGATTTAATTTAGAAATGCTTTATCCAGGGGCACCTGGGTGGCTCAGTCGGTTAAGTATCTGACTTTGGCTCAGGTCATGATCTCATGGTCCACTGTTGGGCTCTGTTGGGCTCTGTGCTGACAGCTCAGAGCCTGGAGCCTGCTTCGGATTCTGTGGCTCCCTC
The DNA here is from genome assembly GCF_018350155.1 of Leopardus geoffroyi. Taxonomy (NCBI): domain Eukaryota; kingdom Metazoa; phylum Chordata; class Mammalia; order Carnivora; family Felidae; genus Leopardus; species Leopardus geoffroyi. The sequence continues at coordinate 66,658,260 of NC_059339.1, read as the reverse complement.
TCTCTGCCCCTCCCCTGTTCACGCGCTCTCTCTCTCTCTCTCTCTCAAAATAATAAATACAAATTAAAAACAATTAAAAAAAACCCTGTAACTCTTTTAAAAATATAGATTCCTTGACTACAATGCAAGTCTACTGCGTCAGAATTTCCAGGTAATTGGGATATTCAGATAATTCTTATCATTAAGGAAGTTTCAGAATCACTGATTTAGTAAATAGGAATTGTTTCTCAACTGTTCTAAAAAGGCAGTTTAGTCTCATCAAACTCCCCAAATGTATGGTTTTGCCTCTGAGCTTTTTTGTCTGTTCCATTTATTGATTTAATGTTTTCCGACACTAATACAATACTCACTCTCATCATTTCATATCTTTATGTAAGTCTTGGTATCTTCTAGGACAAATTTACTCATCGTATTCATCTCCTTAGGATTGTATTAATATTCATGGCTCTTAACCCTTCCATAGAAATTTTAGAATTTTCTTGCCAAGTTCCATGAAGAATTATGCTCAACGGAATTCAATTGGATATGTAGATCCATTTGGAAGAATTGATATCTTTACTAAGTACTTTTTATATGTATGAGCATTATGTACCTCTTAAAATTTCGGTCTTCTTTACTATTTAGGTCTTCTTTAATATTTCCCCTTTTTTTTCCTTACTTTAAAAGTTTATTTATTTTGAGAGAGAGTGAGAGAGAAAGCACATGTGTGTGTGAGCCGGAGAGGGGCAGAGAGAGAGGGAGAGAGAGAATCCCAAGCAGGCTCCCTGCTATCAGTGTAGAGCCCAACAAGGGGCTTGATCTCACCAACTATGAGATCATGACCTGAGCCGAAATCAAGAGTTGGATGCTTAACCGACAGAGCCACCCAGGAGACCGAGTGTTTTTCTATAGTTTTGTATCTTTCTTGATAAAGATCTTGCACATCTTTGTTAGATATATTCATAGAGGCCTTATAATTTTTGTTCCTATTATAAATGATATCAATTTAAAATTATATTTTTAAACTATTTGTTTAAAATAGAAGAAATAGAAATACTCTGTAGAAATAGAAGGACTTTCGTGCATTGAGTTTACAAATAGCCATCTTACTAAACTTTAATTAATTATAATTTGTCTACAGATTTTGGGAGAAGTTTCTTTATAGAAACTTTGTTGTTTGTGAATGGTGACAGTTTGGTTTCTTTCCTTCCAAAGCTTATATTTAATTTTTTTTTTTTTTTTTTTTTTTGTATTTGACCACATGGGCAGTACAGTGCTGAACAGTAGGGTTAATAGTAGACATCTTTGTTTTGGTTTTGATTTTACAGGAACTGCTTCTAATTTTCTATTGAGGTAATTATGATTTTTGAGGGGTTTGGTAGATAGTCTTAGATTAGATTAGGAAATCCTCTTCTATTTCTGTATTGTTCAAAGTTTTTATTATTTATTGTTGAATTTTATCTAATGCTTTTTCTGCATTTAATGCTCTAGTCATGAAGCTTTTCTCTTTTACTTGTCAATTTGGTGAGTTAGGACTGCATTTTCTAGTGGCAGACCAACTCCAAATTTCTTTAAGACAAACTTGGTCATAAAAGGTTTTAATTTTACATGCTTCTGGAATTGGTTTGCCAGCATTTTATATAGAATTTTTGTGTATATGTTCATGAAGAGCATGGCCCTTAATTTTCCTTTCTCCTATAGTCCTTGGCAGGTTTGATCCTGGCATGGAATGAGAAATACTGTCTTTCCTGAAAGAAGGTGTATAAAATTTCAGTGATCTGTCCCTCAAAGTTTGGTTGCAGTCTCTTACAAAATTGTGTGTGTGTGTGTGTGTGTGTGTGTGTGTGTGTGTGTGTGAGAGAGAGAGAGAGAGAGAGAAATTACTGATTTAAAAAGTTGTTGTGTTTGTTTTGCTGGTTATAGAATCTTTTAGGCTTTCTACTTCTTCTCAAATGTTTTATTTATTTATTTAAAATTTTTTTTTTAATGTTTATTTATTTTTGAGAGAGACAGAGACAGAATGCAAATGGGTTAGGGGCAGAGAGAGAGGGAGACACAGAATCCGAAGCAGGCTCCAGGCTCTGAGCTGTCAGCACAGAGCCCGACGCGGGGCTCAAACTCACGAGCCGTGAGATCATGACCTGAGCTGAAGTCAGACGCTCAACCGACTGATCCACCCAGGCGCCCCATCTTCTCAAATGTTTTAATGAGCTGTATTTTTCTTGGAATTTGTATGTTTATAGGTATCAAATGTATTGGCACTTGCAGCGTTAGTCTTATACAGCATTCCCTTATCTTTTTAACTTCTGCTGCATCTATAATTATGATTCCCTTTTTATTTCTAACATCATTTGTGCATGCCTTCTTGCTTTTTAAAAATAGCATTCTCACAAAAAGTGTGTTTAGTCGTTTTAAATAATCAACATTTGGCTTTGTTTATAGTCCATTTTATCTCTATTTCCATCTTGTCAGTTTCTGTTCTCTCTCTTAATTTCTCTGGGTTTCTGTTGTTGCTATTTTTCTAAATTCTTTTTTTTTTTAATGTTTATTTTTGAGAAAGAGCATGTGAGCGGGGGAGGTTCAGAGAGAGAGGGAGACAGAGGATCTGTAGTGGGCTCTGTGCCAACAGCAGAGAGCCCGATTGAAGGGCTCGAACTCATGAACTGTGAGATCATGACCTGATGCGCTGAAGTTGGACTCTCAACCGACTGAGCCACCCAGGGGCCCCATTTATTTTTCTAAATTCTTAAGTTGGATTCTTAGCTCATTAATTTTTAGCCGACTTGTTTTCTCATATAAGCATTTGATACTATAACTTTGCCTCAGAGTAGTGCCCTAGCTGCACCCCACACATTACAGTATGGAATATTTTTATTACCATTCAGTTTAATTTTATTGCTTCATTTAAAAATCAACTTTGTTGAGGTATAATTGACATAGAATTATACTGTGTAGTTCTATGAGTTTTGACAAATTCATATACCATGTAACTATTACCAGAACCGATACACAGAAATTTCCATCACTGCAACCTGTTTCTTGTGCTCCACCCACCCCCGTCAGTCTATACGGCTCCAAACACTAACATGATTTCAGTCACTAAAGATTAGAATTGTCTTTCTTAGCATTTAATATAAGTGGAATCATGCAGCGTGCACTCTTGTGTGTGTGTATGCGCATGTATGCGTGTGACTTCTTTTACTCAGTATAATATTTTTGATATTTATCTGTGTTGTGTTGCATATTAGTAATTTATTATTTTTATCACTAAGTATTATTTCATTGTTAGGGTTTACAAGTTTGTTCATCCATTCAACTGTGTGTACATTTGGGTCGCTTCCAGTTTTTGTTCTTTGTCTGCTATTATGAACAGAGCTGCTATGAAAAATCATGTACAAGTCTTTGTATGAGCATGTTTTTAATTTTTTTGGGTAAATACCTAAAAGTGGAATATCTGGATCCTATGGTAGATATACACATATCTTTTTAAAGATCTCCCAAGCTGGTTTCAAGTGGCTATACTGTTTTGTATGCCCATCTGATGTATGAGAATTCACTATCGCTTGATATTGTCAATCTTTTATTTATTAGCTATTATAATGGGAGTATCATGGTATTTGATTGTGATTTTAATTTACATGCCTCTGATTACCACTTATGTTGAACATTATTTTCATGTGCTTATTGGTCATTTGTATATCTTTTGTGAAGTATCTTTTGACTATCTAAAATTTTTTTTGTCTTTTCATTACTAATTTATAAGAGCTATTCATATATTCTTGATAGAAGTATTTTGTCAGATATATCTCTATATGTTTGTGGTGTATTAAGTATAATCTCCCAAAGTGTGACTTACCTTTTCATTTTCTTTTTTTTTTTAAGTATATTTATTTATTTTGAGAGAGCAAGAGCGAGCAAGCAAGGGAGGGGCAGAAAGAGAGGGAGAGAATCCCAAGCAGGCTCCACACTGTCAGTGCAGAGCCCCATGTGGGGCTCCATCTCACAAATTGTGAGATCATGAACTGAGCTGAGATCAAGAGTTGGATGCTTAACTGACTGAGCCACCCAGGTGCCCCTCCTTTTCATTTTCAGGACAATGTTTTCTGAAGAGCAGAAACTTTCACTATTGATGAAAGGCAATTTGTCAGCTTTTTCCTTTATGCTTTTTTATTTTTGCTTTATGCTTAGTTATTGTTCTACTTAAAATTTTTCTGTGACCCATTAGCTATTTTGAGGTGTGATTTTTAGGTTTTAAATACATGTTCTTTTGTTGTGTTTTGTTATTTATTTCTAATTTAATATCATTTCAACCAGCAAACATAGTCCGTATGATGCCATTTAAGGAGATTTGAAATTTACTTTACAATGCATGTTCAATTTGCGCATTTGTTCCTAGAGTTGAATTTAAGATTTTGAGTTTATATATTAAATTCAGTTTATTAATACTTTTATTATTTGAATTATCTATTTCCTTACTAGCATTTTATTTGATCTGTTAATTACTAAGAAAGATGTGTTGAAATTTCTCACATGAGTGGTAGATATTTCAATTTCTTATGGTAGAGCTAACAGTTTTTGCTGTATATAGTGTGAGGCTATGTTATTAAGTGTGGAGTTACTATAGCCTCTTGGTGAATTAACTAAATATTTACCATAATCCAGTCTGACACCATCTGTCTTTTAACTGGCAAACTTAGTCCACTTATATTTATTGTACTTTCTGGCATGTTGGTTTTTCTACTTTTATAGTTTTTGTTTCTTTTGGATTGGTTGTTTTTTTCCCTTGATGCTAAATTAGAAATTATATTCTATTTCTGGTTTGTTTTGTGTTGTTGTTTTACTGGTTACTCTTGAAGTTTTACCCTACATACTTAATGTGGCATACCCAAAATTCAGTTACCATCTCTACTTTCTTTTTGGCAAGGACCTTGAAAATCTCTAATGGTAATAACCCTGCATCTGGGCCTCATGCTATTCTCGCTTAGTGTTTTAGCTTATTTTAAATCCACACGTGAGATACAGTTTTGTAGAATCACTGTTTAGATTTACCTACGTGCTTGCCAGTTTGTTTGCTTGCCATCCCTTCTTGCATCAGAGACCTTATTTCTGGTGTCCATTTTCTTCTTCCTGAAGTTCACACTTTAGAAGTTCCTTTGGTTAGGGTCTGTTGGTGGTGGGCTCTGTTTTTGTTCATTTGGGAAATGTTTTTATTTCATCCTCATTCTTGAAAGATAATTCTGGAGTACAGAATTCTAGATTGAGTTATTTTGCCCCTCCCCTCCCCCAGGCATTTTCTGGCTTCTGTTAGTCTAATTGCTGTCAGCTCTCTTTTCTGTTCTGATGCTCTTATCTTCTTTTTGTCTTTGGCATGCTGGTGCTTCTCTTTGACACATCTAGGTGTCCGTGTATTACTACTTATTCTGCCTGGGACCAGGCTTATGGTAACTAATTCTCAGGGAAGATTATTATTATCTGTCTGGAGCAAAGGCAGAGAAGATAGGATCCCTTTGCAGATGTTCCCCTCTCTATGAGGGAGCAGCTCCTTCAAGTGTTTCTGCTTATTCAGGATTTGTAGTTCAGATCCTCCAGTTTGCAAAGCCCAAGGGCTAGCCTCCTGCTTCCAACTGGCTGTTGATTTCCTGATCTCTGAGTGTCTGGTATTGTCTTTTCGCTTTTGGTGCAGCACCAACTTTAGCCTTCACGTATACCCATTCTCTTGGCTTCTGCTTACTCTGAATTTTGCTGGCTCTTATGGCCTTTCTGTAACTTCTTGTCAGCTCAACAATGTATATAAAATGATATTTCCTGTTATTTATATGGCCTGTGGGTATTTTGCAGCGGTGAGAGGCTTTTCAGACTACCTTGTTTGTTGGACTACCTATTCCAGAAGTAGAACTTTTAACAAGAATTTTTAAGTACTTATTGTATGCTTAGAGCCATCTTTGGGGGAGCCATAAGGGGTGAGAACATACAACCTCAGCCTTTTAGGAATTTGCTCCTCCTATTGGTCAAACAAGACTAATACACATGTAAAAACTAGAGAGCAATTCAGGAGTAAACAAAGAGGAAGTAATTGCAGGATTTGTTCAGAGGGAAGAAAGAAAGGCTGTTAAATAATTGTTGGTGATTATTACTTTCTGTGCCCCTAGACCACCCTCTGTGGGTGCCCTCCATCTTTGTGTACAGGTAGGTCCACTTCTGAATGCATGGTTGCATAGACTCTTCAGCATAAAAGATGGCGTGCAGTAATGGATCCCAGGGGACCTCAGCCTTAATAGGAATTCTGAAATTCTTGCTGATGGGTGTAAAAGGCCCCTAACTAATAGGAGTCAGGAGCATTTATGCTTCTGGTACTGACACCAACTGACTCCAAACTTGGGCACTTCGTTCCCTTTTCTGGACCTCAGCTTTCCCATATATTGAATGCATGTTGGGGTAGACTCTATGAATTGCTAGCTAACACATTTGTGTTTGAGGAGGCTACTGTGTTCGAGGAGGCTACTGCCTGAGGCTCTGAGACATCATTTATCTCTAGGGAGGAGAGTTTCTCTGGGAGATTGAGGGTGTACAGGCTCCCCTCCCAGTTTCTTTGGGAGATTGAAGGTGTACAGGCTCTTTTATCTTCCTTCCCCTTGGTTATCAGGCAAGGTTTCATATGGCTATGACAGTCATACAGTATTAGTTGCATTCTCAGAGATATCTGGGTATATCTAAGTGTAATAATTCAATCCAAGGAAACTATAGTCAATGGTAATAACCATAAACAACTGACAACAAACACCCAGTAAGACAGTAGCTTGTCAAAATGCTTGATCAGCGCTAGAGTCAAATTAGCTTTCAAGTTAAAAAGAAGATAAAGCAGAGAATCTAGCAATGTGAATAGTCAAAATTTCTTGGTCGATAGAAAATCTTGTAGTGTCACAAGAACATTCCTTTGGACATCTCTAATGTGAGTGGCCTAGGCTGGATACACTTCTGAGTTCTAAACTCATGAGTTCAGAATGTGATTAGAGAAAGTGTAGGAAAGGTTTAATGAGGCTCAAGCCCCGAAGAGAGCAGTTTGTTTTTGTATTAAATTCCAGATACACATTGCTCTCTATGTGATTGACCTTTTCCCTACAAGACAAATGTAGGGAATTAATGTTGTATTCTAGCTCATTTGGTTTGGTCTGAGGTTTTATGAAGCGCGTGAAGAAACACGGGGTTCAAAGAGCGTGTTATATATAGGGGAGGATTCGGGATTTGGGCTGGTAAATTGGAGGACGGATAATACCTACTTGGGAAGACCTCTTGTGGGGGGGGGGGTGTATTTCTTGGTCGAAGATTTAATGAGGCAGAGAACAGTAAGAGAAGTGCCATTCCTTGAGGAACCTGATGTAGACGACCCTTAATATGAAGAGGCTGTCAAACTTTGTAAGGGTCCCAACCCGGGGACCTGCTGCAGGAGACTCATCTGCCCTCCCAGGTGGTGATTCTGTGCCCCTTCACCGGCATCCAGCAGACCTTCCCTTGCGGCAACTGGCTGGACGAGAAGAAGGTGGACGGGCTGATCGAGAGGCAGCTCTACGAGATGGTGTCTCTCAGGAAGAAGAGGCTAAAAAGTAGGTTCAGGGGCTGCATCAGAGGCTGGTGGCCTTTCAGACAGGGCCAACAGAGGCCAGGATGTCAGACCCCTGGGCAAGAGCTTCACCTCGAAGGAGTCCACTTCTGCTTCTCAGGTCTCCTCTAGAAAGGAAGGGAATGGGCCCCGCAGAGCTTGGTTCTCCAAGATACAGGCTGCGTGCCCGGCATAGAGTTACATACCCGGCATCAAGGCCTAGTACCCCTGTGACCCCAAACTGTATAAGCTGCCGTGAGGGGCTAGATGTTAAACTGAATGGTTTAACACAGTGCACTCTAAATATACAGAAGTGCAAGGTGTCAACTCTTCTCCCTACTTAAAACATACTAATAGACTTCCACGTTAAAAGGAACATTGAGGTACCCTCTTTCAAATAGCAGGGAATCCTTGGGTTCCTAATACTGGCACCTGTTAGAGCGGGTTTCTGAGAGTGGGCCACACTTGTGCATGGTCTGTGCTTCATTCCTGAGCTCCTTGGATTTGCTCGCCTTCCCCATTGGTAACACGAATATCTCTTTATTCTTGACCTGTCTCTGCAGAGTTCCCCTGGTCCTTGTGGGTCTGGACGACCGACTTGAAGAAAGCTGGTACCAACTCTCCAATCTTCATCCAGATTTATGGGCAGAAGGGGCGGACGGATGAGATTCTCCTGAATCCCAACAACAAGTGGTTCAAACCAGGCATAATCGAGAAATTTAGGGTAGGAAGGAAGTGTAATGGGCTGGGAGGGATGAAGGAGGAAGGGACATAAGACGTGTTTGTCATGGGGATGGTTTTCTAAGCCAGATTTTGAATCCAGTTTGAGGACAAAAGGGTGCAATGAGAAGTTCAGCTCCTTGCAAGGGGTGCCAGAGTGATTTATATGCAAAGTATTGATTGAATGGTGTGCACTTTGGATCTGGCCCTTCACCTGAATCAAACACTGCAGAATCAAACCTGGGGGACAGAAGCAGGTATGAAATGCTCTCGGGGAGCCTAGAATCCTGGGGAATCATAGTAGAACAGAGACCCTGAGCCCGCAGCGTCAAACCACCCCATCTGGAATGAATTAGAAAGGAGCAAATTTAAGGTAAATTGTAAGTTTAACGCTAAATTTCTGGTGCATATTTAACCGGAGCAAGGCTTATTTTGCCAACAGAAGTGTGCTCTGACCTTTAGGTGAGAATGATTTGTAATTTTCAGCTGTCTTCCCAGAGCACCCCGCTGGTGCTTCTGTTACGCACTCAGTTCATTGCTCTTCATGTATTTGTCTCCCGGCTAGACTGCCAGCCCCTTTGGGAAAGGGCGTGACTGCTGTATTGATCTTTGCGTCTGTTTCAGTGCCCAGCAGAGTTCTGGGGCTGTGGGCCTGTGCTAATTTACAGGGTTGCCATATGGGTTTTGTTACTGGGAGTTTACTGCTTGGAAGATTTTCTTTATTCTGGATCCTACTGTGGGTCAGTTATTTTTGTTCAATTTCACCAGGGCAGACTGAATCCCGGCCCTACATGGCTATCTTGCCCTCACGTGCCCCTCGTCGCAAGGTCACGAGAGGACAAAGTCTATGAGGGTGGCTTGAAGCAAAGCCATCCTCACTGCTGAAGAAGTGGCCCAGGGTGGGTGCCCTCCAGGGAGGGGGTGAGCTGTGAGGATAAACACATTTCACTTGATTATGTCCACCCAAGGCTTGTTATTTCACCCCATAGATTGAGCTCCCGGATCTTGGCAGGTTTTACAAGATTCGGGCATGGCATGACAGAAGGAGCCCTGGTTCTGGCTGGCATTTAGAGAGGGTGAGATGTGCCATCTTGGGGCTTGGGAGGTGGTTGGGAGAGGAACTCTTTCTAATGACCCTGTCACATAAGTCTGTTCGGAGTTGGGGTGGGTGAGTGTGGGTCTCGAATTTGGACACACGGGGACTTCCTGAGGGGAGAGGACCTCCAAAGCAGACTCAGAAAATGCACAGGTGTTTAGGAGACTTGCCTTCTTCCCCGGTCACCTGGCTGCTGGGCAAGCGTGGGTCTCCAGGGACCAAGAGGGACAAGTGTTAATCTGGCACTCCGCTTTCCACAAAAATCCTCTTGACAGGATGGTTGTGGCCTCCCTTAGATGCAATAGCAGAACGGGGCTCCCAGGGCGTGGTGTATCTCTGGGACACCCCCTTGCTCACCCAGGACTTCATTCCAGATGACCCTGATGAATACCCTGACCAAGGACAAGTATAACTTCAACTGCAATCGCTGGCTGGATGCCAACGAGGATGACAATGAGATCGTGAGGGAAATGACCGCAGAGGGCCCAACGGTGCGGAGGATAATGGCCAGTGAGTACCGACCGTCCTGGGGCAGGCAGCGGAACTCCTCCTCGGTGTGTCAGCAGGGGGCTGGCCCATGAGCTGGTAGTCTCATCTGCTGTACCTCATCAGGCCCCCTCCAAATGCCGGGTGAACTTAGTTCTCGGCCTTAAGACTGGCTTGAAGGAGTCATCTCTACGGCATGGTACCAGCGCTCTATGATGGTGGGTGTGGGGGAGCAAGGTGACATTTATGGGTCTTCAGGTGGGCTATGGGGGGATGAGAAGACTCTGCACTGAGCAATGTCTCTCCACAGCCTTCCTGACATTAAAGAAAACATCTTCTTCAAATTATGCATGAAACGCTCCCCCAAAAGGAAGGCTGTATCTGGTGATTGGCTACCCCTGATGAGTCCTCTATTTCTATTTAAGGCCAGTAGGAGAGGGACTAAGCTTTTAATCTGGGGCCCAGGTTCCACATTGAAAGGGGCTAAGGGAGATCATTTTACCTCTAGGTTCTAAGTAGCAGAATAGACAGAGACACAGCACATGTCCTGCCTTTGCCCCTGGCAGACATTACTGAGTGATCACAGCATTCTCTCCCATTGAGTCTGAAATGAGTTTCAGCGCTCTCGATATAGCTCCCCAAGCAGACATTAGCAATTGATCAGAATTGGCACTTAAGATGATTAATCTATTTGCTATCACTGTGGTAGCCCTTAAGTTTTCAATAGTATAGCAATATTGCCAAATTACAGAGTTAAGAATATATAGAAAACAGTGTCACTCATAGTTGCAGTAACCCTTCTAAATATTTGGATAGTGTCACTTCTCAGACATTTGTACATCTAATAGAAGCTCTGTATATGTTTGTTGAATGATTTAAATAGAGGTAAATACTCAAAAACTTAGAAACCCCACATAGCAAATACCAACTACAAAAGTACCCTGTTAGTCTAATTAGGCAGTGCTTGCAATTATGTATCATCTACTTTATGGTTCTTCTTCATTTTTAAATAAAAATGTGACCATAGAATATTTGGGTTCAAGGCCTTTAAAATAGCCTGGTGCAGTTCAGGAAAGTGAGGCGTTCTTGCCCTGATCATACAGTCAGAGAGAGAGTCAGACCTAGAGCAAGGTCTCCCACCTCCTGGTTCAGGGTCTACACTCTGTCTTTTCATGTTCAGTAATGTTTTCTGTGGTAACAAGGCAATCATGTCCCTATGGACATGGTCAATAACAGCATTATGCCCCAAATTGAGACTTACTATATAACATGTAGCCCATCAAGGCAGAAATAAACCTGCTCTTATTGGATGTGGCCCCTTTGTGCACCAGAATTGAGCCCGAGAGGAACCAGTGGGGCTGGGGTCTTAGGACTAACCCCTTCCTCAGTCTTTCTAACCAATTCTCACGACTTTAGATCCTCACTCCCTGTTTCTGAAGTTACCCTGCTGCTGTCATTCCTGAGCCTTTTTGCTGGTTGCCTCTCAAATTGCACAAGTGAGAGCTCTGATCAGTTCTCTCTGGTCTGGTAAGTCAGGGCTTCTGAGACTTCCCTGTGCATTATCACCCAGAAGGCTTTTGAAAACACAGCGTGCGGGCCCTCACCTGCAGGGTTTCTGATTCAGGAGGCCTGGGATGGGACCCAGGACCTGTTTGTCTCACAGATTTCTAAGTGGTGGCCCTGCTGCTGGTGAGGAAACACTGTGCTAAGGCATTAATCACCTTTCCAGGGGCTCTCAAGCCCCCAAATTCTTGTTGCTATTGTCTGTACTTGTCCCTCTCCCCTAGCTTTATGGATGAAACCATTTTTTGTTTGGTTAAAACTTGAAAATACTGATAGATTGTCATTTCAGTGAGGTTTTTCTACTTAGAATGCCCCGGATGTTCTTTCCCTCCACCTCCTCCTTACCCTGACTGAAGCCTGGCTTCCCCGTCCATCCGAACCTGTCTTCTCTCCTCACAAACTGTGGGGCCCGGGGGAGGGAGTTCGCCTGACTCCCTCTGCACTCTCAGACTTGGGGCTCACACCATCTCACAGTGTTGCCTCTGCCCCCCATCAGTCCCATCTTTTGGTGGCCTCTGCTTACTTTCCTTTTTCGCTGAAGGTGATGTGGTGTGCCCCTCGGTCATTGTCCACACCTCCACCTCCTGCCATTGTTCTGGGGGCAGTGTTGTTAGTCTGCTCGGGCTGCCGTAACAAAATACCACAGACCAGGGGCTTAAACAACAGAAATTACAATTCTCCCAGTTCTAGAGGCTGGAAGTCCGGGATCAAAGTGTCAGCAGGGTTCAGTTCTCCTGAGGCCTCTGTCCTTGGCTTGCAGACGGTGGCCTTCTGTCTGTGTCCTGACACGGTCTTCCCTCTGTGTGGTCACGTCTGTGTCCTGATCTCTTCTTCTTACGTGGACATGAATCGCATTGGATCAGGGCCCACCCGGAGGACCTCATTTTATCTTAATCCCCTCTTTAAAAGCTCTGCCTTCCTATCCTGTCACACTCTGAGGTACTTTGGGTTAGGACTGAAACATATGAATTGGGGAGGGGACTCAATTCAGCCCCACCCCAGACATGCTGATGAGACTCTCTGAGGCCTGTGCCTGGTAATCTGCATTTTAATCAAGCATCCCAAGCAATTTGTTTGCACATCAAGACCTCAGAGCCTCTGTGCTGCTTCTTTCAATGTTCATGTGGAAAATCCCTTCACCCACAGCCTGGTCCTCATCCACTTTGCTGATCGCTACCTCTCACCCACTTACCCAGTCCCCTCCGTCCCCGTGCCTCACTCAGGATCAGCCCATGAAGCTCCTCTGAGCAACACGTCCCACCTCTGACTCAGGCTCCTGCCTCCCAGCCCTCCCATGACCTTGATGACACTGCACCCTGTCCTGAAACTCCTTCTAGCTCCTTACTCCCAACACTTCTCCTCGCCTGTCTCACAGACGTGTGGAGGATGGATTTTCGGGGCGAGTCTCTAAGAAGTCATCAAGGGCAGAGAAAAAGAGGTCCTGGGACTGGGCAAAGATTGGCTAGACTAGAGAGAGGATAAATCCAAGAGAGAGTTTGAAGGTGACTGTGGCGGGACTTGGTGAAAGAATGCCATGGGAACACAGCGGCGAGGTGAACTTTCTGCTCAGGATGTTGGGAAAAACTGTAGATGAGGTGCCATTTGAGCTAGGTGTTCTCTGAATAGGGATGTGACAGATAAGGAGAGATCGTGGCAGGAAGAGCATGTCTGTAGGATATACATGTAAATGTGCGTGTAACATCTTTAAACAGGGTACGAGATGTGGGGCTATCATAGCTGTTGGTTTTGTCTTCTGTGATGCTGCTAAAGAACCCTTCCAATGAAAACAGTCTCTAATGAAGAGCTGAATCAAAGAGCTGTCTGTCCTGGCTCTAAAGGCAGTTTGGTGCCTTCTGGGGGTCCTTGGCAGTACTTCTGAGCCCATGTCAACTTGGATTCCTTGCTCCCAGATGTTTTATCTGGCCCACATAAATTTCTCTTGTGCTGGGAACACCCACCCTGGTGTCCTTACAACACCTCTACAGGAACTTGGATCTCTTTTTTTGGTCTGGATACTTCTCTGTAACAGTAAACAGGGCTGGTGACAAGTGCCACGTCCCCCATTGGTACCACGGTATAGTGAATAATGTGCAGGGCTTCCTGGCAGTCCCTTAAGTGGAGCGTCTTAGACTCATAAGTCCCAATTTAAAACCAGTTCTCTAACTTTGAAATTGTGTACTCCTGGTTTACTACATACATACGTACATACATCCTAGGGCCTTTCAAAGAAGCAGTTAATGCCATGTCTGAGGGGGAAAGGCTTTCGGGAGCGGCCTCACTGACTCACGCAGCCCCGGGACATGGACTAGACACACCGCTTATGATGTATGTGCACCCTGCCCTCCCTCAGGAGCCCGGTGAGATGTAGAAGCAATGCAATCTGCAATCCCTACTGCAGGTGCGACAGAAGTGATGCCACACCGCTGACGAGTGGGCGGGAGACCACTGGACTCGAGTGCTGAAAATCGAAGCTTCTTGTTAATCGGTCCGAGCTGTAATTTTTAAATTAAAGTACAAGAGGCTCTGGTAGTATGTACCCATCTGTTGGAAGTCTACGCTGCTGATAGCTAACAATACAGCTAGTTTTAATTGTCCGTAGACTTCCTGCCAGGATGGAGCTTGAGGATGGACCTCAATGGCTGGTGGGCTGGGAGGGGCCCCTGGAGAAGATCGGGAGCCCCGAGAACTTCCAGCCAAATGGACCTCAGCGCTCCTGAACAAAGAGGACTGGAATTCCCAGGCGAAGGGATGGCTGCATTCCCTCATCAGTTTGCTTCTGGGAATTGCCGGGTGGTTACAGCTAAAACTGCAGAACTGTCCATCAGAATTAAGAGTCAGCAAGGCCGCTGTTCCTTCTTCCTGTTTGTGCTTCCCCATTTCAGTACTCACTCCACTTCATGCCGTTCATCCCTCTTGCTGCTACCAGTTCTGTCACTGGGAGCTAAACCCAGAAGCATCAGCTTCACTTACGCAAAGGCTGAAGGTTGAAGACACTTCGTGTTTGCATTTCAGCAGAGGTGACTGGAGAAGGCAGAAAGGCTCTAATAAGTTCAGGGGCTGTGGCCCTGTGAAGAGGCAGCGTAGGGGCAGGATGCTTTTGCCCCCACCCCCCTTGGTTCCAGTGCCCACCTGTGCCAGCTCTGTGGGCAAGCAGTCATTCTCTGCCTGTCCTTCTGACCAGAGCTTTGGCTACACACACTGCGTCTTCACAGACCCACATGTTTAATGGTCAAATGTGACTTTCAGATGTCTCTACATCTCCAGATAAAAATGGGTATATTACTGAAAACGTAACGTGTGCATGGACTTTAACTTTTTGGTGATTTGTCTCATTCCTGGCATACCTTATCTTCATTTGTAGACGAATCATCCGTGAGTAGTGTCCATTTTTAAAAACAGCAGCTTTATTGCGGTATGATTCACGTCCCATACAATTCACCCCCTTAAAGTGTACAGTTCAGTGGCTTTTAGTATGTTGATAAAGTCATGCATCCGTCAGTACTGTCAAATTTCAGGACATTTTCATCACCCCCAGAAGAGACACAATATCCATTAGCAGTCACACTCTCCTCCCTCTACCTCACGCCTCAGACTCTGACAACCAATAATCTATATATTTTTTTGTCTCTGTAGATTTGCCTATTCAGGACATTTCATGTGCGTGGAATCATATAACAGGTGACCTTTTGTGTCTGGCTTCTTTCACTTAGCATATTTTCAAGGTCCCTCCACATCACAGCTCCTATTAGTACTTCATTTCTTTTTATTGCTGAGCAATATTTCATTGTACGAATAGATCACATTCAACTGTTGATGGACATTTGGGTTGTTTCTACTTTTTTGGCTATTGTGAATAACGCTACTATGAACATTCAGGTACAAGTGTTTGTGTAGACATATCCTTTCACTTCTCTTGGATATACACCCACCAGTGGAATTGCTGGGTTACATGGTTACTCTTTGTTTTTCAAAATAGGTGCACCATTTTGCATTCCCATCAGCAATGTGTGAGGGTTCCAATTTCTCTGCATCCTTGCCAACGCTTCTTCATTATTCTTTTTTCCAGGTTGTTTTGGCCATTCTGGGTCCTTTTCAGTTCCATATGAATTTTAGAATTGGCTTTTCAATTCTAAAAGATTCTGACAGAGGTTGTATTTTATCTATAGATCCATTTGGGAAGTATTGCCATCTTAACAATGTTAAGTCTTCCAATCAGTAAACATGGGATGCTTTTCCAGTTATTTAAATAATCTTTAATTTTTTCAGCAGTAGTATTTTATAGTTTTCAGAGCATAAGTTTCTCACTTGTTTTTTTTAAGTTTATTCATATGTTATTCTTTTTATTCTCTTTTGAAGGGAGATGTTTTATTAATTTCATTTTCAGATTGTTTATTGCAAGAGAATAGAAATACAATTGACCCAGTATATTAATTTAATACTCTACAACTTTTTTTTTTAATTTTTTTTTAATGTTTATTTATTTTTGAGACAGAGAGAGACAGAGCATGAACGGGGGAGGGTCAGAGAGAGGGAGACACAGAATCTGAAACAGGCTCCAGGCTCTGAGCTGTCAGCACAGAGCCCGACGCGGGGCTCGAACTCACGGACCGCGAGATCGTGACCTGAGCTGAAGTCGGCCGCTTAACCGACTGAGCCACCCAGGCGCCCCAATACTCTACAACTTTGATGAACTCATTTATTAGTTCAAATATTTTTTAATGGGATCCTTACGATTTTCTATATATAAGATCATGCCATCCATGAATAGAAATAGTTTTACTTCTTCCTTCCCAAATGGATGCCTAACTGCCTTGGCTAAAACCTCCAGTACTATAATGAAAACAAATGTTGAAAAGCAAATACCTTTGTCTTATTTTGACCTTAAGGAAAGCATCCGGTCTGTCACCAAAAATTCTGTTAGCTGTAGGGTTTCATATATGACTTTATGGGTTGATAAAGTCCCCTTTTATTCCTAGTTTGTTGATGGTTTTCTTTTTTTGTCATAAAAGAATGTTAGATTTGGGAGCGCCTGGGTAGCTTGGTTGGTTAAGCATCCGACTTCAGCTCGGGTCATGATCTCATGGTTTGTGAGTTCAAGCCCTGCGCTGGGCTCTGTGCTGACGGCTAGGAGCTTGGAGCCTGCTTCAGATTCTGTGTCTCCCTCTCTCTGTCCCTCCCCTGCTCATGCTATGTCTCTCTCTCTCTCAAAAATAAGTAAACATTAGAAAAAAATTTTTTTAAAAGAATGGTAGATTTTGTCATATTTTTTTTCTGAACCTATTAAAATGTTCATGTTATATTTGTTTTTTATTCTATTGATGATACATTACATTAATTGATTTTCAAAACTTATATCCTTAGGATAAATTCTACTTTGTCAAAGTATATAATTCTTTATGTTGCTGGATTTGGTTTGCTAATATGTTGTTGGGGATTTTTGTATCCATATTCATAAGATATATAGGTCTGTAATTTTCTTTTCTTGTGATATCTGTGTCTGGTTTTGGTATCAGAGTAATGCTGACCTCATAAAATGAGTTGGAAAATATTCCCTCCTGTTCTTTGGAAGAATTTGAGAAGAATTGGTATTGATTCTTCTCTGAATACTTGGTAGAATTCAGTGGTGAAGACATTTGTGCCTGAGCTTTACTTTGTGAGTAGTCTTTAGATTACTGATTTAATCTTTTCACTTGTTATACGTTTATTCAGACTGTCTGTTGCTGGTGGCCAGTTCTGGTAGCCATTCTTTTACTTTCATCCTATTTAGGTCTTTGAATCTACAGTGTATCTCTCTATATAGCAGATAGTTAGATCGATTATCAATTTTGCCAATCTCTGTGTAACAGTGTGACTTTTTTTGATATTTGACTGCTGACAACTTTCAAGTTACACTACCCCCACCCCCACTTTCTGCCTAATATCTGGGCAATTTGATAAAAAGACTGGATGCTTCCTCCCTTAGCACTGGTGGAAAGTTCAAGCCATGCAAGCCCTGACCCCCACAAGGGAACTCTCATCTCTTAATCACCATAAAATCCCAAGCTAGTCATCCTTCCCTGCTGTCTCAAGCCATTTTTGGACCTTCTTGGGAACCTACCATACTCTCCCCAGAACTCATTATGTGAATAATACATCTTATGTTCACTCTTGGTACATGTGTAGCGTCATCAGCCTTGATATCTGAGCAAATATGGGGTGAAAAACCCATCCTGTTTCTGCAGGATGATGACCACACTCTGCCTTTTGATTAAAATATTTAGTCCATTTACACTTAATATAATTACTGATATGGCAGGGTTTATGCCTGCCATTTTGCTATTTGTTTTCTATGTTTCGAATTTTTTTTTGGTTCCTGTATTTTTACATTACCACTTTCTTTTGAATTAAGTAAATATTTTCTAGAATACTGTTTTGGTTCCCTTGTTTCTTTTAATATATACATTTTTTGTAATTTTTTAATGGTTGCCCAGAGAATTACAACTAACAACTTAATAGCAATCTAGTTCAGATTAGTACCAACTTAATTTCAATAATGTACAAAAACTTTGCTCCATTGTAGGTTTGTTCTCTTCCCCCTCCTTTGTGCTATACTATCATAAAAATTGCATCTTTATACATTTTAAATCCACCAGTGAAGTTTTATATTTATTGCTTTATGCAATTGTCTTTTATAAGATATGAGAAGAAAATAATTACAGTAAAAAATTACATGATACTGTCTATACATTTGCTATGTTGTTACTTTCCCTGGTGCTCATATTTCTTTGGTTGAATTCAAGTTGCTGTCTAATGTCTAATGTGAAGGACTTCCTTTAAATATTCTTGCAGGACAGGTCAACTAGTGATGAATTTTTTTCACTTTTTGTTTATCTGGAAGTATTTTAATAGCTCCTTCATTTTTAAAAATAGACTTTATATTTTAGAGCAGTTTTAGGTTTACAGCAAAATTGGGAGGAAGGTATAAAGATTTATCATACACTCCGTTCCCCCATACATGTATACCCCCTCCATTATTATCATCCCCTACCAGAGTGATACGTTTTGTTATAATTAGTGAGCCTACATTGATACATCCTTAGCACCCTGAGTTCATAGTTTACTTGTGGAGCACTCTTGGTACTGTACCTTCTACAAATGGTTTGGACCATTTATAATGGTCCAATGGTTTGGACAAATTTATAATGACATGTATCCACCATTATAGTATTATACAGAGTAATTTCACTGCCCTAAAAAATCGTCTGTGCTCTGTCTCTTCTTCTGTCCCTTCCCTCCTACCCAATCTCTGGCAACCATTGATCTTTTTACTGTCTCCATAGTTTTGCCTTTCCCACCCTAACATTTTTTAACTGCATCAGGACCTTTAATCCACTCATTTTATTATCACCTCTTCTTGTACTTAGTTTTTTCTGTACCTGGGTGAGATTGCATGGGCCACCATTATAATCTACCTCTAAACATGCCCTTATCTTTTCTTCCCTTATATCCTTCTATCATGCTTGCCTGGATAATCTTATCCTAGGTAAAGCCAACAAGTGACCTATTCAGTTATTGTAGATTTACTGTAGTACAACATGCAGCCTTGCGAATGGCCTCATTTTATTTTTATTAAAAAAATTATTGTCTCAAAAATAAATAAACATTAAAAAAAATTAAAAAAAATAAAAGGGAGAGCCTGGGTGGCTCAGTCGGTTAAGCATCCAACTTCGGCCCAAGTCATGTCTCACACTCCATGAGGTCAAGCCCCGTGTCGGGCTCTGTGCTGACAGCTCAGAGCCTGGAGCCTGCTTCAGATTCTGTGTCTCCCTCTCTCTGACCCTCCCTCGTTGATGCTCTCTTTCTCTGTTTCAAAAATAAATAAACATTAAAAAAAATTTAAAAAACATTTTTTTTAATGTTTATTTATTCTTGATAGAGACAGAGCACTAGTGGGGGAGGGGCAGAGACAGAGGGAGGCACAGAGTCTGAAGCAGGCTCCAAGCTCTGAGCTGTCAGCACAGAGCCCAATGGAGGGCTCGAACTCACAAACCATGAGATCATGACCTGAGCCAAAGTTGGGTGCTTAAGTGACTGAGCCACCCAGGTGCCCCAGGACTGGCCTTATTTTAAATTTATGACTCAGTATATCTCAGTTTGTACTCAAGGCTCTCCCACAACCTGTCACTCCTCTGAGGCTATACCTCTGCCCTCCTTGCAGTCTCCATAGTTGTAGTTTCTTGAACCCTGGAAAATCTAGTCCTTTATCTATGCTCTGGTCATTCTTCTTCTTCCTCTCTAAAGAACTTCACCTTCTCTCCTGCATCACCATTTCTTTTCTCTACAGGATCATTCCCACTTAGTATAATAATCTAGTATCTCACATCTTAAATATTTTATAATAAAGCATCTTTAAACCTAATCCCCACTCCAACTATTATTTCCCTTTTTATTCCTCTTCACAACAGACTTCTTGAGAGAGGTCTATCCAGGCATCCAGGCACTGTACCCACTTTCTCACCTTCTTTCTCACTCTGTTCAAACTTTGCTGGAGGTATCCTTCCCTTCCCCCACAATTCACTGAGGCTGCTCTTGTCCTCAACACAAGTCCTTTCCATGTAGCTAAACCAAAGATCGCTCTCTATCTTTGGTGGCATTTACTTCTGAAATCATTCCTGCCTTCTCTTGGCTTCAGAGACATGTCCCCCCTGCTTCCGTGGCTGCTTCTCATCTGAGTTGCTAGCTTCTTCCGGGCTTGATCCCTAATGTTGGTGTCCCTCTAGTCCTTGTCTACATCCTCTCCATGGGGGATCTCATCTGGTCCCATAGATTTCAGTGGAATCCATGTGCCAGTGATGACCAGTCATGCCAACAGTCCTGACTCCCCAGACACACATGCAGTTGCCATCTTGGCCTCTCTTTATGAACATCTAATAGACACCACAAATTTATAATGTACAAACAGAACCATTGATCTGTATCTCCAAACCTATCCTTCCCCCTAGGCATCCATACTTCTTATTGGGAACAGTACCCAGTTGCCCAAGCCAAAACCCTAGGCGTCATCCATGATTCCTCTTTCCCTCAATTACTTATCCAACCCATCACCAAGTACTGTTGGTTCTCCCTCAAAAATAGATCTTTAATCTACTGGCTTCTCTCCATCTCCACAGCACCCCAGCCTTAAGCACTCTCCTCTCTTTTCTAGACAACTGTAATTATTCTGTAACTGGCCTCTTTGATTCACTCCTACAATCAGTTCTCCACATGGCAGCCAGAGTACCCTTTAAAACATAAATCAGATCAAGTTACGTGCTCACTAAAAGTGCTCTAATGACTTCCCATTAGAAAGTCACGCTTTTACCTTGACCTGTCATACCCCCAGTGCTGGCCTTGGCCCCCTTCTGGACTTCATCTCACCCCCCTCCTCCCCTCCCCAAGACATACTAGCCTTCTCTCTGCTGGAACATTTGCTACTCATACCCATCCCCACCCTGGGGCTTCATACTTATCTGTACCCTCTTCTCTCAGAGCTTCCTGTGGTCCGCTCCTGTCATTAGCATTTTGCCAGACATCACCTCCTCACTGAATCTCTAAATCCTTTACACTCACTCACCACACTCCCCCTCCCCACTTCCATTCCACTTTAGGGCACCCTGCTCCTATATAATCTTTGTTGCAGACGTAACTCAGAAATTTCCCCGGTTATAATTTGTTATGATTTTACTGTCCATCTTTCCTCTCCACCTGCCCCCTCTCAACTCTGCTGTAACCGTGGGGACAGGAGTCTGTTGGACTTGCTCGCTGCTGATTCCCTGTCCTATCATGATGCCGAACACCGACTGGGCTTCAGTCAACATATAAAGGACCAATGGGTGAATGAGTGAGTGAATGAGTGAATGAACTTTGCTTTCTAGCTTATTTGAAGTGAGAAGGGAGGCTGTGATGTGTGGGGATGCAGTCCACCTCCTCCAAGGTACATTTTCAACAGAGAGAGGACCTGCCGCCCCTCCCACGGTGGCTGCATTTTGTGCCTTTCAGTTCTGAAGAAAAGGGGGGCTCAGTTCTGTTTCACAAAGGAAAATTCTCTTACCAGGGAAGACAGGACACATATGAATTGGAGAACAACCTAAGACAAAAGAATCTGCTGGGTTGGATGGAATCAAGTGTCGAAATATTTGAATCAGACCTGTGGTCCCCAAACAGTGCCAACCCCATCAGAGTCTCCTGGGGGAGCATGTAAACAAAGCAGTTTTAGGGATCCCACCTCTGGAGACTAAAACTTGGGAAGCCTAGGTGGGACACAGGAATCTGCATTCTTCAAGAATTTCCCAGGGGATTCTGATGCTTGACCAGGACTGGGAGCCTCTGGTTTATGTGGGAAGAGGGACGCTGATCCTGGAGTGGGTTGAGTCAGGATTTGTGTAGCTGGGGAGGGAGCAGGGCCAGCCCAAGCAAGACTTGGAGGGAAAGAGGGAGGAGGCACTTAGAGGCAGGAGCAGCAGGGCCAGTGCTGGGAGCAGGGGGTGGCCAGCCACTATGTCCCTTTCTCTACCTGACAGTGGCCCGGTACCGTGTGACCGTGTGCACCGGAGAACTCGAAGGCGCAGGAACCGATGCCAACGTCTACCTGTGCCTTTTTGGCGACGTGGGGGACACTGGGGAGCGGCTGCTCTACAACTGCAGGAACAACACCGACCTGTTTGAGAAGGGCAATGTGAGTGCAGCCATGCCCCTCCCCCATGCGGCTCAACTGGTCCCAGGTCCCGTGCCCTTGTCTTCTGTCTTCCCTTCTCTGCTAAGGTAGAGCTGATATGGGTCCTGGGGCCCAGCTGTCAGAGAGGCTTGCTCAGGGGAATGGTGAACTAGCATGCACGACACCCTCCAGGCTCCTGGGACTGTTCAGCTGGGGCCTGAAGAGTCACCCTGGAGGGGTCATGGTCCCTTCCCCACCTTAAGCATTGAGAAAGGGGCAGAATAGGAGGACATTTGGGGAAGTATGAGTGGCACCTTTCTTCCCTCAGAGGTGGCCAGGTAGGGAGGAATGCTGGGCACCTTGCATGTGGACCGGAGGACACAGGCTAGTGGAAAGCTGGGAACTTTGCCTTCTCCGCTCGACATGACCACTGGGGGCACCTTGTCGTTTCCTTTTGAAAGAAAAACCAAGAAAGCACTAAACATGGGAATGGAAGAGTTGGGATCTGCTCCTAGCCTCCTTACTGATGTGCTGGGTGCCCCCCTCATTTTCAGCATCTGTCAGATGGGTTTCCTGGGGAGGCTGAGTGGGGCAATGGGAAAAGTGGCGGGCAGATCTGGGGGCAAACCCAGCCTGGGGCCAGTAGCTCCCTTCCCCCAGCCTATTTTCCCATGTCTAAAATGGGGAAGGGATGGATGCCTACCTGTAGCCAGCTGATGTGAACATTAGGGATGCGCATATATTCCCTCCCCGCCCCCCCCCCCCCAACAGACCTGGCCTGCAGCACAGAGCAGGTGCTCAGTAGAGTGGTTGTTGCAGTAATGGGAGGCTGGAGGTGCTTACCAGGTGAAGCAGATTTGCAGACTGACCTCACATAAGTCTTGGCTCTTTCCCTGCCTGGCGATGGCAGGACAAGCCCTGGAACTCGAGTGGAGGTCTCTCTGAGGCCAATCCAGGCTGGCCTGGTTCTTGGGTGGCAAAAGTAATCTGAGTGTTGTGGGTACACGGAGGTTCATTGGGGAGGGATGGAGAGGGAGAGTTCACATAGATCAATACGTTTCCTCTCTCCCTCCCACCTACCCACCCTCTCTTAACTTTTTCCTTCTACCTCTTCTGACTCCTTTGTCCACCAGTCCCACACTCGTGTTTCTGTTCCTGGAGGCTCC
Organism: Leopardus geoffroyi; assembly: GCF_018350155.1. Classification (NCBI taxonomy): domain Eukaryota; kingdom Metazoa; phylum Chordata; class Mammalia; order Carnivora; family Felidae; genus Leopardus; species Leopardus geoffroyi. The sequence continues at coordinate 66,634,981 of NC_059339.1, read as the reverse complement.
CAGATGTGCTCATGTAGGCTTGGCAACTCTCCAGCCCCTACTGTATTTCTGCTGCCCCATTAGCAGGCAGAACGGTGAAATTAGCAAGACCACTGGTGCCCCAGTCAGTATCTTTCTGTGGCAGGAGCCCAAGTTGATTAGCCAAGGAATTAATTCATGATAAATGGTTAGTGACTGGTAACAGCCTAATGTGTCCATCCTCCTGGGAGATCTGCCATTTATTTATTTATTTATTTATTTATTTATTTTCAACGTTTATTTATTTTTGGGACAGAGAGAGACAGAGCATGAACGGGGGAGGGGCAGAGAGAGAGGGAGACACAGAATCAGAAACAGGCTCCAGGCTCCGAGCCATCAGCCCAGAGCCTGACGCGGGGCTCGAACTCACGGAGCGCGAGATCGTGACCTGGCTGAAGCCGGATGCTTAACCGACTGCGCCACCCAGGCGCCCCGAGATCTGCCATTTAGAAGGAGATCATAAAGGGACGCCTGGGTGGCTCAGTCCATTGAGCGTCCGACTTCGGCTCAGGTGATGATCTCCCGGTTTGGGAGTTTGAGCCTTGTGTCGGGCTCTGTGCCATCAGCTCGGAGCCTGGAGCCTGCTTCAGATTCTGTGTCTCCTTCTCTCTCTGCCCCTCCCCCACTTGTGCTCTGTCTCTCAAAAATAAATAAATGTAAAAAAAAAAAAATTGAAAAGATAGTAAGGAATGGCCATTGTTTAACCAAAAAACATAGACTTCCATTGTTGGGAACTTGATATTGAGTGACTTCCCAGTGGGAGCAGTTAGAGAAGGGGTAAGACCTGTTCTTTCTAGGTATCCCCCAGCCCACCTGTAAAAGACCAGTAGTCCAACCCATCAGCCCTGGCTTTTTTGATTTCTGGGCCTGTGTTTTCCCTTGGTGTTTGGGTCCTAAGGGAGCCACTGTCCAACTGACCCTGCTGTCTTCCCCATTTGAAGGCTGACGAGTTCACCATTGAGTCGGTCACCATGCGGAAAGTGAGGCGGGTGAGGATCAGGCACGACGGCAAAGGTGGGGGCAGCGGCTGGTTCCTGGAGCGCGTGCTCGTGAGAGAAGAAGGGCAGCCCGAGAGCGACAACGTAGAGTTCCCGTGTCTCAGGTGCGTGGGGCCTGCTGCTGCTGGCGCTCTCCCGCCTCGGTCCTGGGCCCCCGCCTTGGGAAGACTCAGCCCTACCCACCGCCGTGGACCGGGGAGTGGAGTAGTGGCTGAAGGATGTAGCTGGTGCAAGAAAGAGATGGCCCTCCCGATGGCGCTTAGACCTGCGTCCCCACCCCACCCGCAGGTGCGGAGACCCGGTTCAGGTGTCCCGGTGCGCGGCTACTGTGCCTATTTATGTACCAAAGCGTTCTTACTTTTTAAAGATACAATATGGCAACTGCAGAATGTAACTGAGTTACCTCGGAGTGTTAGTCTCCCGCTCAATGAAACTTAAAAAAAAAAAAAATGAAGATTTAAGACTTAAGATCAGAAGATCAGAGGGTGGATGGAGGGCGAGGAGCAGAGAGGGTGGTGGGTCCTCCAGGCTGGAGAGGTGGCATGAGGCACGGGACGGAGGAGGGGACTCATGCAGAGGCCGGCAAGGGGCTGATATGCACGTGGGGATGAAGCACGAGGTGGGAGAGTTCTGGTCACCCACTCCTTTCTCCCCTACTGGACCAGGAGGCTGCCTGGCTGATAGCTGGATGCAGCAGACTTATTCCCATCCACTCAGAAGATATTTATTAAGCACTTGCTCACACTTGCTCCCTGACCTCATGCGGTGCGTAGCCTAGAGGGGGACTAAACAATAAGGAAGTGAATAAACGATGAAAGCTGTACTCATGGACTGTGAGGAACGGGATGAAGGAAACCGCACGATGGCCTGGAGGCTGCTGGGAGCGGCCACACTGAGGTGGGGCGGCTTCGAGGTGGGGGCGCTGGGTAATTTCTGTCTGCAGAGGGGACAGTGAGGCTGACTTCCTGAGGAATAAAAAGGAAAGCAGCAGGGCTTCTGGATGGAAGGTCCAAAGGGGAAGCGAAGCCTGATAGGAAGCTTTGCGGGGCCCATGATGTATTAGTTTGCCGGGCTGCTGTAATAACACGCCACAGATCGAGTGGCTTACACCACAGGATTGTTGACGCATAGTTACAGAGGCCAGAAGTTCAAACTCAAGGTATCAGCAGGGCCGTGTCCCCTCTGAAGGAGCTCTGCACAGGATTTGCCCCATCCTTCTCAGCTTCTGGTGGCCACAGGCTTTCTTGGCGATTAGATGGCCACCTTCTCCCTGTGTCTTCACGTTGCCTTCCCTCTGTGCATGTCTGTGTCTGTGTTCACATTTCCCTTTTTTATGAGGATACCAGTCATTTTGGAGTAAAGCCTGCCCTACAGTGACCTCATGTGAACTTGGTTACCCCTGTAAGGACACTATTTCCCAATAAGGTCACATTCTATGGTACTAGGGGTTAAGACTTTAACATATCAGGGCACCTGGGTGGCTCGGTCTGTTAAGCGTGTGACTCTTGATTTCAGCTCAGGTCATGATCTCGCAGTTCATGAGTTGGAGCCCCGCGTCAGACTCTGTGTTGATGGCTCGGAGCCTGGAGCCTGCTTCAGATTCTGTGTCTCCCTCTCTCTCTGCCCCCACCCCCCACTCGTGCTCTGTCTCTATCCCTCTAAAATAAATAAACACTAAAAAAAATTAAAGAAAAAAAGACTTTAACGTATCACTTTGAGGGGATGCATTTAAACCTGTAACATGGCAGCTCGGCTCTAGGGGGTCTCAGTGGAGGTGGGGAGAAAGGGCCACACTGGGGGCAGATCCCGGAGGTAGAGCTCATAGGATGTGCCCACAAGAGAGAGGGGAATTGGAGACCCCAGGTCTCTGCCTTTGGCAGATGGGCAGAGGTCATGCTCTTGCTGAAGTGGGGAGCCTGGGGAGGAAGGGTTCCGGGTGGGGAGGGGGAGGGGAGGAAGGTTTGAGGGTGGAGATGGGCTGGACTCGGGAGGTTTAGCCGGGGCACGTTAGGTTTGAGATGCTTGTGAATTGAGTAGCCAGAATCAGGCCATGAGAAATAGATCCAGGAAATGAGAGCATAGTGATGGAATTTAAAGTCAGGGAAATGCATAGGATCCTTCAGGGAGAGCATGAATAAAGAATGGTGAGGACTGAGCCCTGAGACAGGCCAGTAAGAGGATGAGGAATCTGGAAAGGGGATGAGGAAAAAGTTGGTGTGTCCACACTGCCTGCCTTACTACACGCATGATATAGGGGGAGTGTGGGACCAGGAGTCTTAGCCATTTCCCTGCTGTGTGGCTTTGGGCAAATTTCTTAACCTCTCTGGTCTTCTGCACCTTCCTGCCCAGCATGTGTCTTACGGTGATGGGGAGGATGGAGTGGGATTGCACTTTGAAAGGAGCCAGTCTGCCAGAGGCACAGGTGATGCTGATTGCAGGGCACAAGGCAAGCTGAGGCCCCCAAACACCCCAGAGCCCTCTCTGCCCCCAGACACATAAAGTGTTCATGCATTTTTGAGAAAATGGCTTCTCATACCTTTCTGAGGCATGTGGTGATGGCATTTGCCGACTCGGGACCCAGGAGGACTTTGAAGAAGCTGGAGGCGGGGCTGGAGCTCCGTGCTGGTTCTTTTTTCACCTGAGCTGGGAGAGGAAAAACTAGGCCTCTTTCTCCCAACTTCTCTGCCAGGGTCAGGTAGGGTGAGCGGTTTAGCTCTGGCAGGTGTGTGTGTGTTGTGCACGTGTGTGTGCATGCTTGGACATTCTTGTGAGCCCAGGGGAAAGAGCAATAAAATCACCTGTAGAGGGGCTCACCCATTGGGCAGCCTCTGGGTGCTGGGCCCAAGCGTCTGAAGCTGAAAGAAAACGGCCGTATGTGGAAATCTCGGTTGACACCCTGCAAGTACTTCATTGGAAACTGAAATGGCAAGCCACGGTGTCCCTTTACCGCTGCGGTGGGCCTGGGGATGGGTGAGTGGTGGAGAGAAGGTTGGGAGGCAGCATGGGTTTTCCGATGGCTCCATCCTCCCCGTCCCCGTGAGTGGTGGCCAGAGCCACACCCTTCTCTGCAGTCTGCATCTGTGGGAAATGCCGGGTGACCTCTGCAGGCGGTGACCTCTGCAGGACAGGGGTGGCGGCTCCTAACGGAGGGGCTCTAGGCAGTAGCCCCTGCTCGCAAATATCTCTCCCTGACCCCCACCCGTGCTGGTGTCAGCCTCGGAATTTTACAATTGCGTCTTCACGTCTTGGAATCCCGAATGATTGTGGTGTTCTAGGCTCGCAGCATTGAGAAGCCCATGGCGAGTGTAGCCACTCAGCTGCCAGCTAACATTTTGTGTGAGCTAACAGCCGGCAGGTGGGCGTGTAAGTTTGTGTGCTTGGGGCAGGGGCAAGAGAGAAGGGATGGGGATGCCGACACTCAGGTGGGGGTATATTGCAGAGAGACCGTGGTTCCTGGAGGCCTGAGCTCTGTGTCAGGAGGGCTGGGGTGGAGGCACGCCTTGGCTTCCTTCGATGGCTTCTGTGGCCAGGGAGGTGCCTCCCTGCCAGGAGTATAACAGGGCTGGGTTGCCAAGACCAGCCGTAGCACAGAGGCAGATGGGGAGACACTGGTCAACAGAGGAGTGCCTTGGCTTCCCCGCGGTGCTGGAGATCACCGAGGGTGTTTCTTCTGCTGCCGTCACCTATATCACAGACCCTCGTGAGTACTGGGGCCTGGGTACCTGGTGCTTGCACGGTCGTCTCATTTCTCAGGCTGCATCCCATGCTCGGGGCAGATGGCGCTTTTTGGGTGACCAGTGCAATATGTTGCCCCCAGGTGGGTGACCAGCAGAGAGTGGGGCCATGGCCCACTCTGACGTATAGAGGAGTCACCACCATCAAACCCAGCCCTGTGGGGTCCAGACCCAACTTCTCCTTATTGGCAAATCTCATTCTCCCTTGAGGACTCAGAGCAGAGCCCCTTCCCCACAAGCTGTCCTCATTGCTCTGAATTCCTGTTGCACTTGCTCTGGTTCGACAGCCATCCTTGTCCTGGTCTTCAGCACCTTGGCCGGTCTAACCTGTCTTCTTAACTGGACAGTAGGTTCTCTAAGGGCCGAGCTGTGTCTTTACTGATCTCCGTGCATCATCTCTGCCGTCTCCCCTCCCCAGAGCCCTCAGCACACTGCCACGCACATGGTAGGCTCTCCCAAAACGAGGTGATTGTTTTTGATGATAACAGTGACACCGGTGTTCATGACTTTCAGGACAAGCTCTTTACTGTGATTGCCAAGGTCCTACATCCTGTGACCCTTCCACCTGTCTAGCCTTCTTTGCTGCAGGCTAGCTGCCCTTCCCCTGCTATCTTCCATCCACACTGGCTTTCCACCAGCTCCCAGAGGCTCTCTGCTCTGTCCCAACATTTGCCGTTCCCTGGAGATGGCACCTTCTTCTTCTCCCAGCTAACTCCTTGTCACCCTTCCAACATCAGCCAATACTGCCTCCTCAGGGCCGTCTTCCTCCCCAGTCTGGGCAGGGACCTTTGTTCTCAGCCCCCCTAGAGCCTTTTCCTTTGCTGAATTCCCAGTTTTGGCCTTTCTGGTGACTCTCCATGAACAGTGTGATGGCTGGTTGTTGGCCACTCAAAGAACTAACAGCCCCTTGTCTGCCCAACAGGTGGCTGGACAAGGATAAGGATGATGGTCAGTTGGTCCGAGAGTTGCTGCCCAGTGATAGCAATGCGACACTGAAGAGTAAGTTGTCCTGAGACCAGGTGGTGGGTGTGCCCCTGATGAGAGAGGCGTCCTCCCGGCTCTTGAACTGTTCATGTCATTTCCGGAGGGCAGCAGTGGGGAGGGTGGAGGGGACGAGGCTCTGAGGGAGGATCTGGAATCCTCTTCTCTGTAGTCTCTTTGTGGCATTGGGTATGGGCCCCTGAGTGCACACAGGCCTGTGTTGATGAGAGCAACAAAGGAGGCAGCACCAGCCAAACAGACGTGTCTATCCTCCCTTGTGCACCTACGATGCAGACCTTTCTGGGTGATAAAATGGAAGAACACCAACATGGCATCCTGTTTTGTGACAGGGAGCTTCGGGCCCACATGACGATTTCACTCCTGGCTGGCTACTTCTGAACTATTGACATCTTGAGCCAAACATGTAACCTTCGAAGGCTCTGATTCCTCACTTGTAAAGCCAAGATCAGAATACATATACAGTGCATATATAATGCGCTAAACACGGTCTGCAAAGCTTGACGTTCCTTTGTTTCATTGTCTTCATCCATCAGATGAGAAACTGGACAGAGTGGTTGTTTGAGGTCCTTCATTCAAGTCTTTTACACTCAGAGGTCTTTGAATGCTTTCCTGTTGTCGGCATGTTCATACCTTGCGGGCAGGCCAAACAGGGATCAGCGTCCCAGTGTTGTTGATGAGGGGACCTGGCAGAGATGAAGGGAGCCCTGCCCCATCACAGGGCAACTTACGGAGAGCAAGGGTTAGGCTGACCACCACCACCCCACCCCCGCCCCCCGTAAACCAGTGTCCCGCCCTGGCTGCGGATTGCCCTCCTGCTGCAGCCCTTTCCACCCACCCTGCACTAATCCCTCCCTCCCTGCCTCCCACCTTGGGCTCCCAGACTTCCGCTACCACATCAGCCTGAAGACCGGGGACGTCTCTGGGGCCAGCACAGATTCCAGGGTCTACATCAAGCTCTATGGGGATAAATCTGACACCATCAAGCAAATTCTTCTTGTCTCTGACAACAATCTGCAAGACTATTTTGAACGTGGCCGGGTGGATGAGTTCACGCTGGAGACCCTGAACATTGGAACTGTAAGTCTCCTTCCCAAGACCATGTGACATGCTCTCACCCACCCCGCATGTGTCCACGTGTGGGTGCACGCACACACTCACATGCACACGCACTCATGCACACATTGCACACTCACACACAAACACACTCTCACATGCACATGGGTGAACACATTTTAAAGGGAAACAATGCCCTCTTGGGGGTTAGCGAAGTACATTACTTTCCAGCTATGACCCGGAGCAGCAGAATATATGTGAACAGTGGTTAAGCTCCCAGAGTCCGTTTAGGGACAGAATGTGTATTTTTGTGTCTATAGTTGCAACATTTCCTTTACCTACATAGGCAAGACCAATGTAGCTGGGTCCCAGACACTGGAGAAGGGGACACAGGCATGTGGGGAAGGAAAAGAGGAGAAGGGAAGAAATGAAAAGAGGGGCTGAAAATCTTCCCAATTCGAAACTTGAGTATCCATCTATCTGAATTATGCTCAGGAAACCTGTTTCAATGTACAACCCCAGCAACACTGGAGAGATACTGCCTTAGAAGATGGCACCTGAGGGTGTCCCTCTGTCAAGGACCCAGTGGCCCGGCTGCTAGAAGTCTGAGCAGTTCATCGAGAAGAACACAGAGCTAATGCCCTCAACCATAGTGTTGGAAACTTTTCTGGAAATGCCCAAGCTGGGCTTCTTGTTAGCACCTGTCCTTCTCAAGGTGTGGCTAGCAGGAGTTGGGATGCTGACAAGCTCCCATCTGTGACCTTACTTTCCTGTCCCTTTCCCCTCTCTCTAAGCCTCACCATATTTCAGGTACTCCATCAAAGTGCTCTCATGTCAGTCATTTATCTCTTGATGGTAATGAGCTTAAATCGCAGTCTTCCTTCCTCAAAATGTATTTACATTTTCAGCTGAACTAATAATCGTGGAGTGAGATGCTGTTCCCTTTACTGAGGATTTCTGGCAACAGCCCCAGATAGATGAGACATCTGAGGGGAGGGGAATGGCATCTGGGGACTTTCCTTGCTTTTTTTGAAACCCCCTCAACAAGCAGTGTGGCCAAGAGGTTGGGAGAGCCAGCTCTGGCTGCTGACGGCCCAAGGCTCCATGTTTCCACTTACCTGCTGAGCCTGTAAGTTTCTTCACCTTTGCTTGTCTTCATTCATAACAACAGGGGACACCAGGGGGATTGTTATTGGCATTAACCATGTTGATAGCACCCACATGCCCACAGTAGGTGCTCAGTAAGCTGGCGGTTAATCAACAGTTGCGCCATGTAGGTGCTAGGCATTCTGGAATTGAACGAACTTCAGGAGTTCTGTCCTTAAGGAGCTTCCCATCCTGTCAGGTAGAAGACACTTGTCCCTGTCTTTATTCTTCCAGATGATCCCATTGCTGTCCCAGCACCACAGACAATGAAGCTCTCCTGTGGCCCTTGGCACTCACCCAGAAGGCTCTCAGGCTTTGTAAACAAAGCTTGTTTCCTTCCTACAATTCCAGGGGACCCAGGCTACATGCACTCAGTTCTGATGCTATTTTCATTATCAGCCGCAAGAGGCACTTAGCACTCATAAGAGCGAGAACAGGGCTTAGAGGAACAATTTTCTAACTCTAGCCTTCTGGCACCAGACTCATGGCTAGCATTACCCCTTCAAACCATCACAGAGAGAAGCTGAGGGGAGGGGGAGGGACCAGCAGGGATCTCAAGGCTATTTGATAATTCTGTCTAATGTTCGAATCGCCCCGTAAACAGCATTAAAAAAAACAAAACACACTAAAGGGATTTGAACATTGAAGAACCAAGTACTCGTGAGGATGGTAACATGATGATCTACGCAGTGGTCTGTGTTAAATGTAAAGATGTTAAAATGTAAAATAGCAAAGCAAGTGGACTACTGAGTGTTACTGGAAAGAGAAAGATGTTCCTCAGGGCCAAGAGTGAGAGAAGGGATTGAGCACAGAACCGAGGGGTACATCAGAGAAGAAATGCAGAAATGGGTACGGTACTGTCTTGTTTAAACAAGGCAAAGCCAAACCAATAACACGGCTACCGAAGCAAATGGTTAATGTTGTGAATGTTTGCTTCCTTGTGTGGCCACCACTCAACACAATCACAGACATACTGGAGTCACACCCGCTCCCCAACTTGCTTCTCATAACTACCACAAGGGTGAGCTCCTCTTAAGAGGAGGGAACAAAGGCTCCGGGCGGGAGAAGTGCCCCGACTGGCTGATGGTGGACAAGACTGGGACCCAGCCTCCTCCTGCTGAGCCCCCCTCTTCTGGGGAGCTAGAGGTCTGGGTCAAGGAAAGCAGTTTGTACCAGTGTTGGTGGTGGGTGGGAGGTGGGTGGAAGCATGGAGATTTCTGTGCACCAGCTCTTTGCTCACTCGCACCCTGGGTTTCTTTCTAGATCAGTCGGCTGGTGATTGGGCATGACAGCACAGGCATGCACGCCAGCTGGTTCCTCGGCAGTGTCCAGATCCGTGTGCCCCGCCAAGGCAAGCAGTACACCTTCCCTGCCAACCGCTGGCTGGACAAGAACCAAGCTGATGGGCGCCTGGAGGTGGAGCTCTATCCCAGTGAGGTCGTGGAGATCCAGAAATGTATGGAAGCAGCAGTGTTGGGACCGTCAGCATTGTTTCCCTGCAGGATGGGGTGTGGGGAAGGAGAAGGGACTGTGGGGTGACTTAACTTGATTCCAAGGGGGAGGCTTAGGGGAGATGATGGGGCTTCTGATTGCCTGCAGTGCCATGGTTCTAGGAGGGGAAAAGCGGCTCAATTTACAGATAGGCAAAGTGAGGACTCTGTGGATGAAATATTTTTTTTCTGGAGTAAAGGCAGCAAATGACTCTATTAAGAAATGTACATTCTCAGCCCTGTGTACAGGAGTTTGAGACATAGTCTGTGTCTTCTTCTGGGAAGACTGGCTGAGGAGATAAAGCTGTTTATTTATTCATTTATTGAATAAGTATATATATTGACTGTTTCTCTGAGCCAGCACTGCCCTAGGCACAAAATAGGCGAAACTTGCCCTTGTGGAATTTACATTCTACCAGGGGAGGCAAACAATAAATATATAATACAATGCTAAGTAAGAGCTATGAAGAAAATGAAGCAGGATAGGATGTTAGTAATGACATGGGGGTGGGGGACTTTTTTGGACAGGATGACAACATCTCTGAATGAGGGTGAAGTTCACAGTGATCTCTCCTCAACTGTCCTGTAGGTTTCTTGAGGGCTGTATCATATACACATGCTGTGTAATGGTACCTGCCACTGTGAAGAATCAACTCTTTCTCTTTTTAGAAGTTAGAACTTGATTTCCATCACAATAATACAGGTACTAGTTAATAAGATACAGATTTTTAGAAAGCAGTAGTTCCCTTCTCCTTACCATCTCCCTTCTTCAAAGGTAACAGTTGCTTTCACTTTCCCTCTGAAGTTTATCTCCCTATTTTTAATAATTTGCTAGCCAATTCCTTGATTATTTTATTCATAGACATGAACTCTTGACTTCTTACAATGGAAGAGGAGGGTTTAGCTCTTTTAACATGAATGTGTGTGTGTGTGTGTGTGTGTGTGTGTATGTGCATCCATTCCTCCCAGCCTTCAATAAAATTAAATCAGTATTCAATTTTTACATTATTATGACTATGTAAATATTATACATTCTGAAACACATACTGTATGATGATTACATTTCAATTTTTGTACAACTCTTTGTTTTTTCTGGAGTTAATGATAGCCTCAGTTTTCATCTATATAGTTTTCTATATACCCATCTGTATTTCTATATACCCACCTATCTGTATTAGTTTGCTAGGGCCGCCATAAAAAAATACCACAGAATAGATGGCTTAAACAACAGAAATCTATTTTCTCACAGTTCCAGAGGCCAGAAGTCCACGACCAGGGTGTCAGCAGATCACATTTCTTCTGAGGCCTTTTCTTTGTCTTGCAAATAGCTGCCTTCTTGCTGCATGTTCATATGGTCTTTCCTTTAGGCATTTGCATGTCTGTGTCCTAGTATCTTCCTCTTATAAAGATACCAGTCATATAGGATTAGGGCCTCACTTTAATGACCACAGTTGAACTTAATTTTCTCTTTAAAGGTCTTATCTCTAAGTCACATTCTGAGATACTAGGGGTTAGGACTTTAATACATGAATTTGCGTTGGAGTACGAGACAATTCTCCCATAACATCATTTTATCTCCATCTCCCCAATAGAACTAAAATTCTTTTCATAATTCTGTTCCCTCTCTACCTCCTTCCGCTCACTCCTTGCCCCAAGACATTCCTTTAGGAACCTCTGTCCTCCTGCTCTCTAGGCTGCCATGAAGCTATCCTTTTGGAACTTCTTTTGCCCATCTTTTTGGAAATTCCTTTCTTTTTTGATTTCCTATTTCCTGGACTTCATGTCTTTCTCTTCTTTGGTTTCTTCCTTATTTTCGTTTCTACTGGATAGCTTCCTGAGAAAATGTGCATGGAAGAGAAAAGTTGAGACCTTGCATGTCTGGGAATGTCTCACAATTGATCAGGAATTTGGCTCATTATAGAATTCTTAGTTAGAATTCATTTTCCCTTAAAGTTTAGAAGGAATTATTCTACCATTTTCTAACTCCCAGTGTTGCAGTTTGGAAGTCTGATACCATTCTGTTATCCAACCCTTTAAGGTTTTTTTCTCCCTAGAAGTTTATAGGATCCTATTTTTATACCTGGCATTCTGAAATTTCATGATGTCCTCACTGCCTTTTGTGATTTTAGTTTCATCCATTACTCTGGATTCATCACGGGCTCCTTCTATGGAGAATTTTTTAATTCTGAGACTTTTATGGGTATTTCTTTAACAATTTCTAACTCTCTATCCTCTGTTTTCTTGGTAAGATGTTGCAATTCCTCTACTTTTCTTACCTTTCTATCATTTGTTATTTTGTTCTTGAGAAATTTCCTCTATTGTTCTTATGAGCTGTCCTTGACTTTATCCTTACTATGGACTATTTTATTTCAGCTACCACATGTTGATTTCCAATAGCTGGTTCTTGCTCTCTGAATGGTCATTTTTATCATAGTTTTGTGTAATTCTGGCTGCCTATTGCTCTAGGATCTGACAGAGGGAATGAGGTTGTGGGTTCTGTCCATTCAGAATGCCAGCTTTTACTGAATCCCCTCATTGTGCAAATGCTTGCCTACCCTCACTCCCAGCTGATCCTGGTATCTCTAGTTCAACTTCTTTAGGCTCTCAGCCAGTCCTCTTATTTTCTGTCCCAAATCTCTCATATTGCTATGGTAATGGAAGAGCCCCCATCTTGTTGAAAATAACAATCTTACCTTGAAAATAAAAATCATGACATCATCTTATGGCATTTCTGCGAGGGTAAGTCTTAACAGTAGTCGCTGGAAAACCATGATCCCATAGTTCTGGAAGACATCTCCCTCATCGTCAGAAATGGTGCACACCTAGTGGTGCACACCTCGAACACATTTCCACCCTCTAACTGCTTACTAACGTATTACTTCAGGACACAGACAACTCTCTCTGGGTGTAGATGTATCTGTTGATGTCATCTGAAAGGTGCATATATTTAAATAAAAATTATAATTTCAGGGGTCCCTGGCTGGCTCAGTTGGTAGAGCATGCAACCCTTGATCTTGGGGTCATGAGTTCAAGCCCCATGTTAATGTATGTATTTTAAGAAAAGAAAGAAAGAAAGAAAGAAAATTCTAATTTCAGTCCCATGTCCTTTACGGAACATAAGGAAGCCTTTGCTTCTTTCTACTCCATGGTGTCTGCCCAGGGGCCGGCAGACAGCAGTGAGTGCTCACTGGTGTATGAACGACTCCTCATGCCTGGCTCCGGAAGTCGCGTGTAGTACAGTGGATCACTGGGCTCTGGAGTCTGATTGCTTGAGTTTGCCATTTCGACCACCCACTCAATTCCTTTAAGCCTCAATTTGTCAGCCTGCAAAATGGCACTGATAGTCCTCATCTCGATGCTGCGGAGAGGGTTAGATGAGATGGTGCCCATGAAGCACCAGGCGTGGCACAGGGTCAGGAGTGTTGGCTTTGCTGCTATCACTGCTATTATTAATATTACCGAATGTCCTGTTTTCTCCCCACATGCCCACCCAGTGGTCCATTATGAGGTTGAGGTTTGGACGGGGGATGTGGGCGGTGCAGGCACCACTGCCCGAGTCTACATGCAGATCTATGGCGAGGACGGCAAGACAGAAGTGCTCTTCCTGTCCAGCCGCTCGAAAGTTTTTGAGCGGGCATCCAAGGACACGTTCCAGGTGTGTGTGGGTAAGGCAGCGGGAGTGCCCACAGAGGGCCAGGGGATGCCCCAAAATGAAGGGATTGGACTAGCTCAGTGGTTCTCGTCCCTGGCTTCTTAGAATCACCTGGAGAGCTTTAAGAAAAAAAAAAAAAAGTGCTGCCTGGCCCGCATCCGGATCAGTTAAGTCAGAACCTCTATGGTGGGATGTGTTTTCAGGGTATGCTTCTGAAAGCTCTGCCGGGAGGCTAACAAGCTGCCAATTCCGAGAACCGCTGGAGTAGATGATTCTAATTTGACAAAATATGTCCTGAAGCCCCTGGTTACTGCATCCACTGCCAGCCTGTGATTCTACAGCTCTCTCCGCCTGTGGGCAGGGCCACGCTTCGAGGCAGGATCTGGGGAGGAGCCTCCTGGCTGCGTTCTCGATGCCCCAGGATTCTGTACTTCCCTTTGAGTAGAGAAGAAAAAGATGAGAATGTGAGCATGTTGTTGGCAGGGGAGGAGAATGCAGGTGTAACGCCCTGTGGGGGACACATGAATGTTTCCTGTGGGATACTAGTGCGTGTGAGTGTGTGTGTGTGTGTGTGTGTGTGTGTGTGTAAGCAGGTATGTGTGTGCAGGGAGCATATTCATGCTGGGTGCTCTGTGTGTGTTTGCGAGCCTCAGGTCACTTGGCCCTCGGCAAAGAGTCCTACCCCAGTGCCCGGCAGGGTCTGATTGAGCTGGGTCAGGGCATATGGTTGGTGCTGGAGGGGGCCTCACTGAGGCCAACCCCCCATAACACTGCTGAGAAGGTAGAGGCCCTAGCATTTCACCTCTCTGAGCCTCAGATTCTTCCTCAGTTCAAACCTAGCCTTAGAGTGCCTCCCTAGCCTGCTTCGAAGTCCTTAGAAGGGTCAAAACGGTGAAGGTCAGGGAATGTACTCAGGAAATTGTGGCCAGTTGTGGGGGTGGAACAGAGCAGAGCGTCTTCCAATGCCAGCATGCTGTGTGGCTGGAAGTGATGCGGTCATGAATGTGGTCATGGGAGACGCATGGGTGCTGAGAAGACAGATGTGGGAGGAGGGGATGGTGAGCAGGCCCAACTGGAGAGGTTGAGGACAGGGATGCTCTGACTTGGAAAATGCTGGGGAGGAGATCTAATGTGCTGAAGAACGAACTTACCAGGCCCAGAGCCCATCCCCTAAGTAGCTGAGAGGGAAAAATGCCTCTCCTTCAGGGCTCCTGGGCTCTCATTTTGGCTGATAACTTTCTCACAAAGGTGGTTTTGGCCTACATTGTGGCTTCATGAACAGAGTCAGAAGACCTGAGTTCTCATCTAGGCCTGGACTCCAGTTATGGGGCACTGAGAAACTCAGGTCCCCAGTCACCAGGACACATGTGGAAAAATTGGTGGCACCAGGCTTTGAAAAGTGTCAGACACCCAGAAGAGGCCCATCAGAATGGGGAACAGAGTGGCTCAACCAGCAGGTACCCCATGTGGACCCTCCCCTGAGCTCTGTGGGGCTAGACCTCACTGCAGGGTGAGGCTTAGAACAAAGTAAGTAGATCGAAGGCCGAGGACCTAATCTTCTGAAGAAAAGCTAAAGCTAAATCCATCCACGCTCTGCCAGACCGTGCCGGAGAGAAACAAGAAAGAACAGTCCCTGTCTTAAGTAATTCCCCGTTCAGGTGGGCGGGGAGCAGCTCATGTGGACAGGGAGGGCATCCAGGACAGACCAGAACCACGGCCAAGGTCTGGGATCCCTCTGCACTGCCAGGGAAAGAAGCCTGTGCTGGGGGAGAGGCCTGGGGTCCCTGGGGACATGGGGGAGGGGGTTGGGTGAATTTTTGAAAAATAACACTGTTTTCTTGCTCATTACATACAAAAGTTGTATATGATTCATGCTGAAAAAAACTTTGGAAAGAGAACGCAGAAAAGCACAAACTGAAAAGGAAAGTAGTAATAAGGTTCAGGAAATGGAATGAATGGATTTCCTTGGAGGCAGAGGAAGGAATAAAGGCGCTCTGGGTGAGGGGAGCGCATGAACAGAGGTGTAGAACCAGGAGTGACAGGAGTGAGTGCGATGTGCATGTGTGTGTGCGTGCATGTGTGGATGTGGGGCGGGGTGAAGGGAGAGAGGCAGGGAGACCATCCTGACCACGACCCAGGGGTTAGAAGGAAGTAAGTGTGGGTGGAAGGAGGGGCTGCAAGAGGTCCCGGAAGGCCGGCCGAACAAGCAGGCTGAGAGAGAGGGAGCTGGTGGAAGCTTGTGAGCTCGAGGCCCCGGGCCTCCCCACTGGGGCTCCGCACATAGGCCCAGGCCTGGCTGCACAGGGGAGGCGGGGAGGACGCCAGGGGCCCCCCCAGCCACTGCCCTGCGCTTTGCACAGCTGGAGGCGGCGGACGTGGGTGAGGTCTTCAAGATCCGGCTGGGGCACACGGGCGAAGGCTTCGGACCCAGCTGGTTCGTGGACACGCTGTGGCTGCGGCACCTGGTGGTGCGGGAGGTGGAGCTCACGCCCGAGGAGGAGGCCCGGAAGAAGAAGGAGAAGGACAGGCTGCGGCAGCTGCTCAAGAAGGAGCGGCTGAAGGCCAAGCTGCAGAGGAAGAAGAAGAAGAAGAAGAAGGGTAGCGACGAGGAGGACGAGGGGGACGAGGAGGAGGAGTCCTCGTCGGAGGAGTCCTCGTCTGAGGAGGAGGAGGAGGAGGAGACCGAGGAGGAGGAGGAAGAGGAGGAGTTTGGGCCCGGGATGCAGGAGGTGATTGAGGAGTACAAGTTCGAAGCCCACCGCTGGCTGGCCCGGGGCAAGGAGGACAATGAACTTGTCGTGGAGCTGGTGCCGGCAGGCCGGCCGGGTCCTGAGCGTAAGCCCGAGGAGGGGTCTGCAGGTCTGCTGAAGGGGGCCCGGTGAAGGGGGGTGTCTAGCTCGCCAGTCACGTGGCTGCCCCATAGCGGGGCACCCGTCATGGTTCCCAAGTGGGTCTCCTGACCTGTGACGGGCCTCTGCCTGGGGTTAGCTCTGCCCCCTCGGGCGGCTCTCGGGGAGCCTGGATGTAGCTCGCGATGACTGAAAGTGGGACGTAACGTAGGAGGGCGGCCAAGGGCGTCTCCCCTTGACTCTCAGGCTCCTGGGCCTCATGGCAAAGAAAAGTCTTGAGCAGTGGGGAGGGATAGGTTCTTTCCAGGTTAGTGCAGATGTGGAGGAATCTGTAGGTCCTTCCCGCTCCCACGAGCTGGCTGGATCCGAGAGGCTGAGCCTCAGGTCCGCCCCGAGGCCTAGGTGTCCTCAACGCCATGTTTTTCTCTGTCCCCAGCCAACACCTATGAGGTCCAGGTAATCACGGGGAATGTGCCCAAGGCCGGCACCGATGCCAATGTCTACCTGACCATCTACGGGGAGGAGTACGGGGACACAGGCGAGCGGCCCCTGAAGAAGTCGGACAAGTCCAACAAGTTTGAGCAGGGCCAGGTAGAGTGGGGGCTCTCTGGCCCTTGCGTGGGTGGTGGCGACTGCTGGTTCCGGAGGCCACACCCCCACCAGCACGATGTCCAGCAGGGTGCTTTGTTGAGTCCACCCAGATGTAATCGAAGCGGTTCCTCTGTGAGCTCCGGCGCCTTGTGGTGGGGGGCATAAGATAGGCCGGGGAGGGGAGCGTTGAGCACCACGAAGCCCACAGGAACTGACCAGAGATATTACAGGTAGCAGATGCTCAGGCGCTGAGGGGGTGGAGCAGGGGGGTTCAAGGAGGAAGTGCCGACGGCGCTTTGGGGAAAACATGGTAGGAAGGAGAGCTGTACACTGGGCCATGGTGGGTGAGTGTGGGATGGGTGCCCACGATTACCGTGAGAGGTGTTCCCCGAGGATGGGTCCGGGGGACAGAGATGTGGGGTGGAAATCTGGAAGGCCCAGCTCCAGGACAGGGAGTCTTCCCACTGTGTTGTGTTAACGCTGAGCCAGGGGGCGCACTGCCTCTGGGAAGCTTGATGATCCCAGTTAAGGGGGGTGGGGCATGAGAGCCTTGAAAGAAGGTTGAGAAGCCTGGACTGAGTCCTGGTCCTGCCCCAGCGGGAGCCACGAAGGCTTTTGAGCGGTGAGAGAAATGCACGCACACCCCTCTTCCAGGTATCGTGGGAAGAGTGTGAAAAATCCAGCTGTCATCTTTGTCCTTCAAGATGTTACAATATTCTCTGGCTGGAAGACTGTCCCCAGCTCACCTTTCTCATTCCTGCCCCTGATCCCAAAGCCACATTTCCTCATCCACACTGAGGAAGAAGAAAAACCAAACCCATGAAAGTACTTCTGGGCTCCTCTGATTTCTTTCAGAGGCTGCCTGCTTTTTCTTTCAACACTGCCTTGCCATGACTTGAGGTTTAGGGTTTATTTCCATAGCCACTATGATCCTGGATTGGAAGAAAACTGTTATAGAGGACGTAACTGGTACAATGGATGAAATTTGAATATGGGCTTGTATGTTAGATAATAGTATTGTGTCGATAGTATTGTGTTTCCTGAGTTTGGTAATTGTCCTGGGATTATATGAGAATCACCTGTTCTTAGGAAAGCTATGATGAAGAATTCAGAGGTGAAGAATCATGGTATCTGCCATTTACTTTTAAACGTTTCAGAAAAATAATAGCAAAAGAGAGAGGGAAAGCAAATATTGCAAAATGTAGGTGAAGGGCATATAAAATTTCATTGTATTGTTTCTGCAAATTTTCTGTAGACTTGATTGTTTTTCAATGTAAAGAATTTAAGAAGTTACAGCCAAGAGGAATCCCTTATCAGGTCCTGATGTCGCCTGCCTCCTGCAGTGCAGACGCGTATATTGGGCTACGCTCACGGCCTTCCTACTCACATGGTGAGGGAGTGCAAGTCTCCTGTTCCTGTGAATCACTTTGGATTTACACTTTGAATTCTGTAAATCACCTTGGATTTGCACTTTGGCTCATCCCAGGTGCTTAGAATGCGTGGCTGAAGGGGCTTATGCACACATGTGCACACATAGCACAGGGTTTCAGCACACACCCAACAATGGGCCCTCCACAGGCGCACGCACACACACACACACACACACACACACACCCCACAACACAAACGCGGGTGGCCAGCCCACCTGCCTTCTCCTCTGCCCCTCACGGTCACCTTCCTGGCCTTCCCACTCCTCCTGCCACCCTTTGGGACACAGAGTGAAAAGACCCCTGGTGTGGGCAGGTTATAAAAGAGTGCAGATCACACACAGTCAACTGGCTGCCACAGGTTTCCACAACCCTTTCCCTCAATGGTTTGGGTCTCCCTGCCGGCCCAGGATCCCCCAGGTGCTGATGTGTAGGGGGGGTGGGGCGCACCATGTCTCGGGGCGGGGGGGCATCCCTCTGAGTGCCTCTCTGGCCCTTCCCAGACAGATACCTTCACCATCTATGCTATTGACTTGGGGGCTCTGACCAAGATTCGGATTCGCCATGACAACTCGGGCAACAGACCGGGCTGGTTCCTGGACAGAATAGACATCACCGACATGAACAATGAAGTCACGTGAGTGGGGCTTGAGGGGAGGGGGGGAAGGCCATGCCTGCTTCTTAGTCCTGGGAAGAGGGCTGAGGGTGGGGTGGTTGGGATGTCTGAGGCTGGGGCGGGGTGGTGGCTGTATGTTAGTTTGGCTCCTGTGGCTGGCTGGGTGGGCACTGCCTCTCTCTCTCCCCTCTCCCTGGGCAGCCCCCTGGAGTTCCTGCCCTGGCAGGTGACAGGACCTCCAATCTAGTTCTTGAGATCCATCAGTTCAGAAGGTCGGGTTTCCTGTCGCTGTCAGACCTCCACTGGCCTAGTCTCCATGCCTAGACTTAGTCACTCATCCGTGTCTCCACATATGAAGCGGCTTCCAGTACAATGTTTTAATGTTCTAGACCAGGGGTAAGCACACTTTTTCTCTAAGGGCCAGATAGGAAATATTTTAGGCTTTGGGGCCATTTGGTCTCTGTCATAATTGATCTATTTGGCTTTGCAGCAGGGAAGCAGCCACAGGTGATACTTGGTGGATGTGGCCGTGTTCCAATAAAACTTTATTCGTGAACACTGAAACTTGAATTTCATGCCATTTTCACATGTCACAAAATAACAGTGTTCCTTAGATTTTCTTTTTTTCAGCCATTTTAAAAATGTAAAATTCAGGGGTACCTGTGTGGCTAAGTCGATTAAGCGTCCGACTCTTGGTTTTGGCTCAGGTCGTGATCTCGAGGTTCGTGGGTTTGTGCCCCACAATAGGCTCTGTGCTGACAGGGTGGAGCCTGCTTGGGATTCTCTCTCTCCCTCTGCCTCTCAAAATAAATAAACTTAAGACAATGTAAAATTCATGCTTAGTTTGTGGGATGTACATAAACAGGTGAGTGGGCCACATTTGGCCCATAGGCCATAGTTTGCTGGCCCCTGCTCAGGATTCCCAGCTACCACCAGGAGCTAGGTTGAGGAAGGCATATTATCCTCCTGACAGGTGAAGGAACCATGCCCCAAGGAGGTGAAGCCGCCACACCCCCAGAGCCCATTCATGCCAGAGCCAAGGTCAGAACTCCAGACCATCAATGATGAGTCTGGTGCGTCTCCATCATTAGGCCCCATTGCCTCTTGAGCAAAAGGGGCCACGGAGCAATAGACATGAAAAAAGGCTGGAGGTGTGATGGGGAGGTGCAGGGGGAGACAGAGAGGAAGGCAGGCAAGATCCTGAGTGTGTTGTAAGGCTGCTGAGTGCCCGCCAGTGTCCGGAATGTAGCGGGCACCCAATAAACAAACATACGTTGACTTAACTTCTTGGTCTGCAGTCTGGTGTCTCTTAGAGCAAGCCCTCTTCTTGGGCTACTCTCTGTGCAGGGCAAGGGGTGAGGAGGCTCACCCCATCTCCCACCTCCACCCCGCCCCACCAGCCCAAGAGACTGCCTCAGATGGGGACACCAAAGCACACCTCTCACATAGCCTGGTGTCCTGGCTTTCCGTGAGGTCATTGTGACGGCAGAGAAGGGCAGTGGGACAATGCTGTGGCCGGGAACCAGGGTCCTGAGCTGTGGTAGTCCTCTCTCAGAAATTTGCCAGGTCACCCTGAACTAAGTGCTCCGTTCTAGAACTAAGTGCTAATGAATGGGCTTTCATTCACTCTTCTGATAAATAGGCTTAATGATGTCAGCCCAGCTTACTTCTCAAGATGTTCTGAAAATCTAAGGCATTTAAGCTGGAAAAGGATAAAGTAGTGGCAAAAACAGAAGGACAGGAACAGACCAAATATCCCTGGCTTCCCCTTAGAGCTCCGTTAGGGTCAGTTAACTCTGTTCCATTGATTTGACATTTCTGGGCCAGCCCAACAATTTGTAAATTATTGTAGCCTTATAATCTATTTTAATATCTGTCAGTACTTGTCCTTTTTCATTATTCTTTAAAAATATTAGCTTTTCTTGCCTTTTCAAATCAAGACATTAAGTGATTTGAAGAAAAAAAATCCCGTTGGAATGTTGATGGTTATGCCATTAATCGTATGTGTGGAGAATTGTGTATTTAGAATATTAAGTGCTGCCCCAGGAGCGCATTTCCATTTATCCAATTGTTCCTTCTGGTATCCCAGTGATTTTACAATTTTCTACAGTCGTACTAAGTTTATGCCTAAACATTTTCTATTTTTATCGCTCTCGTGAATGGTATCCTCTCGTTCCCCATCCCCTTTCTTCCCTCCCTTTCTCTTTTCCTTCCCTCCCCCACTCCTGGCCCCCTCATCGCCTCCCCCGCCCTCGTCATCCTGTCTTGTTGGTGTGAGTCAGGGTCCACCTCCCCATCTTCACCAGCCCTGGTCAGAGGCTCTTGCCTGGTCCCTCTGCTGCACCCTGGCCCCTCCTGTGTCAGGGGTGTGTTCCTCCTCTGCTCAACAACCTGCAGAGGCTCCCATTCACCCCCAGGTGAGAGCCAGAACACTTCCAGTGGCCTGCCCCACACCCCCTCCTTAACTCTTGGTCCTGGTCTCCCTCCTGCTCACTCCTTGCTGTTCCTTGAGCCCAACAGCCAAGGGCCTTTGCGTGTGCTGTCCCTTCTCCCTGTTCCTCCTTCCCCTAGTGGCTTACTCATGCTTTCTCTGGGTAAGGTCTCTGCTCAACAGTCATCTGCTCAGCAAGCCTCCCACCCTGGACCTTTTATTTCTCTTCCTTTGTTTCTTTTTCTGCACGTCACTAACGTTTGACCTACAATCAACTGCAGTATTTCATCATTGTTCGTTTCCCCACAACTGAATATAAGGTTCCTGCCTAAGGTAACGATTTCACCTGTCTTGTTCCCTGCAGCGTCCTCTCCAGCACCTAGAAGAAGGCCTGGTGCACAACAGGCTTGCCATAAATACTTACTAAATCAACTAATGAATACAAACCACATTTGCTGTGTGGACTCATTCATTCATTCAGCAAACACATGCCATGCTAAGTGCGGAGAGTCAAGCGGCTAGTTCCGACTCTGCCCCTGAAGAGCAGAAAACTGTGATGGTCTAGGAGGCAGATGTTTTAGGTTCATTTCCTGTCTCTTCCTTTCTTTACTTGTGTGGCCTTGGGAAAGTCACGTAAGCCCTCTGAGCCTCAGTTCTTCCATCCATGAAACGGGATAATAAAACTCCCACACAGCATTCAGATAACCCGTGTAAGGGCCAGGGCCGGGCCTGGCACCCGGCAAAAGGTAGCACCGTGGCAGTAAGAACCCAGTCAGTTGGCATCTAAAAGTGGCTGCATAGCTAGGAAGGAACGGGCATGAGCGGGATTATGAAGGAACTCCTTGGGCAGCAGGAAAGGCAGAGCGAGGGGGCCGCTGTCTCAGGGTGGCGCCCCCCAAATGGGGCTCAGGGACTGGGGGGTGAGGAGGGGGTCAGGGTGCTCCTCTGTCTGAGGTGACATTTCAGATGGGCCTTCACAAACCGTGATGTTTGGTGTTTGGAACAAAGGGCACTAAAGCGGCTGAACTGTGTGATGTGGGAGCCGAGGGGCACGAGGGGCATGAACGGCAGGTGGTGGGTAATTCTATCCAACTCGTGCATGAAGGGAACAGGACAAGAACTTTGGGAAGGGAGGCTGGGGTGGGGGGTGCCGATTCACAGCCAGAGGCTCCTAGCTGGCCAGCTTTTCCAGAAAGCCTGCTTCTTAATTTTTTTTTTTTAATGTTTTTATTTTTGAGAGAGGAGGCAGGGGGGCAGGCAGAGTGAGAGGGAGACACAGAATCTGAAGCAGGCCCCAGGCTCTGAGCTGTCAGCACAGGGCCTGACACGGGGCTCGAACTCGTGAACCACAAGATCATGACCTGAGCAGAAGTGGGACGCTTAACCGACTGAGCCACCAAGGTGCCCTTCCCAGAGAGCCTTCTGAGGCTGAGGTAGGAAGACAGAGAAGGAGCAGGGAGGCACTCATGAGAGATGTTGGCCTGGGGGCAGAGAGATTAAAGAGGATGTGATCTCCGGAGCCCCTGCTACCACACTGAAGTCACCCAAGCAGGATTCAGAGTGGCTCAGGGCTCTGATGCCCCGACAAGGCTAGTGCTCAGCAGGGTGGCAGCGGGGCCATGCCCAGTCCCTTTGGCCTCCAAGGCTGCCGGTTCTGGAGAGCAGCTGAGCCTGACTGGAAATACCTGGAGGAAGGGCCGGTGGGAGGGGAAGGGCAGAGGTGGATTGATCCACAATGCAAATTGCCAAAAAAGGAGAGCATTCTTTCTCTTCAAGTAGGGAGTGCTTGAGGTCCTTTGTAGGAGTCCCAAGCTGGCAGGAGGCAGTCAAGATGATTCAGAAAAGGCTTTTGAACGGTGGTTTGCAGCCAAGGGTGGCTTTGAGTGGGTGGTCCTGGGGTCTGAGGTCCCTCGTGGGTGGACTGGGGCTCCGCACACAGGCTCACATTCCCTCAAGAAAGGACCTCTCTGGTCCTTTGGGCTAGTAAGAAGGTGGTGAAGCTGGGGAAATTTATCTGTGGCTTCCTCCAGCCTCCTCTAGCCTGGGAAGCCCCACTCCTTCGCCACTCTGAAAAAAAAAAAGTTTAAAAAAGTGTCAGATTGATTTTGTATTGGTAGCCGTATTTGGAATGCAGAGAGGCTGTTCCCACCCCCCTCTCCTCTGCTCAGATAATTCCTGGAGCCTTGGGTTGGCTTTAGGTAGCACGTTCTAAGGGGAATGTTGAAAAAAAAAAAAAGAAAGAAAGAAAAAATGCATCTTCAAGGAAAGGATAGTGGCCGGTTAAGAAACTTAGAGTTATTGCAAGAATTTGAAGGAGGATATGAGAACATTTCACCTTGATAGGAGATAGTGCCTTCCAGTGCTGTGGATACTTATGGCTGCCGGCGTATGTGGGGACTGTGAACATGGCAAGAAGCAAGAGGATCCCGAGCTCAGGGGGTTAGTTTGCCTAATGGGGGCACAGACAGATTTATGCTCTCTGGGCAAACTCTCCCATCCTCATCACTTCCGTGACCATTTATTTGAGAATAGTGCCCACAATTTATATCTCCAGTCGTACCAGTCAGAATAGTCTAGGTTGTGCTGAGTAGCAAATGGCCCTAAAATGTCGCGTCCGAACACAACAGAAGCTTATTTCCTGCTCACACTGCATGCCCAGGACAGGGCATCGGGGGACTCTGCTCAATGTGATCGCTCAGCGACCCAGGCTGATGGGACGTTTTCCTCAACACATGTTTCCACGGTCATTCTTGTAGTGGAAAGAGGTGTGACAAATCACCCACTGACTTAAAGATTCCTTACAGCCCAGAGATTCTAACCATATTAGCAAGGACTTAAAACTTCAAAGTCCTCCTAACATCCAAAGCTATGAACCTCGGATGTTTGGATTTCAGAACACATGACAGAAATGGTGGGATTTGGCAGGAGGGGTACATTGTTTTGAACTAGCACATCTTTGTTAAGTCGTTGACTCATCGGGCTCTGCTTTCTCCCTCTTTTCCATAGCTCTTGACTTGTTGAGGAAGTGAGGTTGTGTCATGTCTTCCTTCCTCCTTTAAGAGGTTAGCTGCTTTTTTGATCTGCATTAAAATCTAATACACTCAAGTTCAAAGAGGAAGAGGCAAATGCCGCAAAAGTTAGGAATATATTTAGTGTCCTGAGTTTTGCCCATATTCAGCCTGATATATTTTGCTTTCTCTATGTGTTTTCCGCCCGAAGATAGAGATTCCCATTCTGATTGGTGGCTTGAGGGTGTCATTAGATCCTCATTAAAGACAGATGCTGTTGGGTGGGCTTTTCAGTGAGAGTTGAACAGAAAGCTTGTTGGACTTCTTCCTCTGGAGTTTCATCTGACAAGATGTTCTCTGGAACCCCACGCTCTTTCAGGGCCCTTGGAATGTTGAGACACAAAAGACCTCACAGATGATTTTATCCAGCCTTTGTAGTGGTGGAACTCAGGGCCTGGGGCCACGTAGCTTTATAGGGGAAGAGTAGAAACACAAACCCTGAATTCCTGAGTTCCAGATTCATGCTCTTGTGGCCATGCCATCCCACCAGTATCACCTGTTGACTTACACCTGATGTGGCCCAGCACTTGTGCACAAAATGGGGAAGGCCATACCAAATGACATACATTTTACGACATTAAGTTTTTCTGTCTTCTCAGTTTTTACTTTTTTTATTTAAAAAAATTTTTTTTAATGTTTATTTTTTATTGAGAGACAGAGAGAGACAGAGCATGAGCATGGGAGGGGCAAAGAGAGGCGGAGACACAGAATCTGAAGCAGGCTTCAGGCTCTGAGCTGTCAGCACAGAGCCTAATGCGGGGCTCGAACTCACAAACCGTGAGACCATGA
Source organism: Leopardus geoffroyi (assembly GCF_018350155.1). Taxonomy (NCBI): domain Eukaryota; kingdom Metazoa; phylum Chordata; class Mammalia; order Carnivora; family Felidae; genus Leopardus; species Leopardus geoffroyi. The sequence goes on along the minus strand of NC_059339.1, from coordinate 66,610,117 downwards.
CCTGAGCCGAAGTTGGACGCCCAACCAACTGAGCCACCCAGGTGCCCCTTAGTTTTTACTTTAAAAAAAAAAAATGCTTATTTGTTTTTGAAGGAGAGAGAGACAGAGCATGAGCGGGGGTGCAGGGGGGGAGGGGTGGGCAGAGAGAGAGAGGGAGACCCAGAATCCAAAGTGGGCTCCAGGCTCTGAGCTGTCAGCACAGAGCCCAACGCGGAGCTTGAACTCATGACCCATGAGATCATGACCTGAGCTGAAGTCATACACTTAACTGCTTAACCAACCGAACCACCGAGGCACCCCTCAGTTTTTACTTTTGAGTGAAACTTAAGATTTGTTCCAATAATCAGTTTAAACCTCCTGCTCACCCAAGCCCTCCCTTTCCTTCCAGTGGCCTTGTTTAAGCAGGGCAGTGGCCACACCTGGCCAGCACACCTACTCGCCACTCTTCTCCTTTGCTCCTTCAGAATCCCTGGCAATTTCCGTCCCCAGTACCCAGAGACCTGCTTGAGCAGGACTTACTGCTGTGGGAGGAAGGGGAAGGGGAAGGGGAAGGGGAAGGGGAAGGGGAAGGGGAAGGGGAAGGGGAATCCTCTGCTAAACCTTCTGTGGGTGCTTGTTGGCATCATGGGGCTAGAGGCTGAAGGCCCAGCGCTCAGGCCAGTCCCAGCCCCTTCTCTAGTTCTGCCCTCCAGGGGGATGGATCTGAGAAAAGAGATGGGAAGAGATGCTGCCACTCTGGGCATGCCGAGGGGCTTTAATGTCCCAGTACAAGTATCTCGGGGACACTGGAGAAGTCGCTCCATGAAAGCCAGCCTCTGCTTCCCAAGTAGGCACACGCTCAGCAGGTGTGGGCGGGCTTGGGCCTTACCCCTTCCGTCTGGCTGACTTGTTTCTCTCTCCCGGGATAAGTCGCCCACTCTTTCTTTGTGTCTCTCTCTCCCTCTGTCCTTGTTCTGCTCCAGCTTCCCACTCTCCTTGTCTCTGCCTCTGCCGCAACCCCACTCTTTTCTTTATTTCTGTGGCTCCTTTAATTGGCCATAATTAAGAGCCAAAGCCTATTATTCATAAGTTAATTGGTTGAATAAAAAATGTAACTTTCCCATTCATAACTTAAAGACTAGAAAGTGGAACAATATACATTTTTCCCTTAAACCCTAATTTAAAGGCAATTTAATCTATATTGCCCTTGATTGAGCTCCTCCCACCCTTTGAATCCGTGTCCATGAACACAGAATTGCCCCTCTGCACCCCGTGTGAGCCCGTGTGTGGGCTGAGGTTCTGCCTCTCTAAAGTGTTGGCGCTAGGAGGCAATAATGTCTCTAGAGGAATGTGGGACTCTGACAGGGATGAGACCCCCAGCCTACACTGCTCCCTCCTCTCCAGGAGGGACTTCCTTCTCTCCTCAGGGACTCTGATCAGTCCCTGAATGCATCTTAAGCATCCAGTCTGGCAGGAAGGGGTGGAGATTGGGTAGAATGGCCCCAGTTTAGACATGGGCTGCATCCACCAACCCTCTGAGTTGTTCTGGGAGCTTGGGGGCCCAAGGCCAGCTGTCCAGGCCACAAGCTCCAGAGACCCCAGGCATGGGCAGGGGAGAAACAGGGAAGTACAATAAGAGTAACAACAGCAATAGTACTAGCAAATTCTTACCGAGAGCCAGGCATTTTTATAAGCACTTTAAAACATTTAACCCACGTAAACCTCATAACAACTTTGACATAAGCAATATGATCTTCATTTTACAGAATGACAAACTGAAGCACAAAGTAGGGTTGCCAGGTAAAATACAGAATGGCCAGTTCAATTTGAATTCCAGAGAAGCAGTGAGTAATGTTTTAGTATAAGTATGTCCCAAATATTGGGTAGGACATACTTACGCTAAAATGTTATTCATTGCTTATCGAAAACTCAAATTTAACTAGGAGCCCTGTGATTCTGTTGGCTAAATCTGGCAACCCTAACAAGAGAGGTAAAGAAACTGGCTCAAGGTCGCATGACTATAAGTGGCAGAGCCAGGATTCCAACCCAGTCTGGCTCCAGAGGCGAGTCCTTAATTAGTTCATGTTGCTACCTCCATCATCCCTGGACCCCCCTTTGCTTTGTTTAGGTGTCTTCATTTTAGCTGGGCTCAGCCTCTACACTGAGGAGTCTAACGTGGACCTCCCTTGCCTACATGGTGCCAGCTGTCTGCTATGCCATTCCTTAGCCACACTTTCTGTATCTTCCAGAAGCATAATTGGGTATCATTCCATTAAAATCCATTTACTCAACCCTTCGGTATTGAACACCTACTATGTACAATACTCTCTGCTAAAGTGGCTTTGGCTACCAGGTTAATTCTAGAAAAGGCTGGCACAGTCCCTGGAAGCACTTCTTCTAGATACCTCCAATATGACCCTGAGTGAAGGTTTAATATGCTCCAGGCAACTCTTACGCAGCCATTTTCAATGGGGGGTCTTGAAACCGTGTCCCCATGTTTGTTTTCTGCTCCATGCAAGTGACTCTCATAGGGTGACCCCCAGGCTGGGTAGGATGGGAGGGCCATGCTTTTGGATGGGGGGCAGATAGGGAAGTGTTGGGGCCTCTGAGGGCCTGTCATTTTGCAGCCCAGGACTGCTCTTTAATGAAACCTTTCCTAAGAGACGTTCCTAAACTCTCCTCATTCCCCTTCCTACAGGTACTACTTTCCATGCCAGCGCTGGCTGGCAGTGGAGGAGGATGATGGCCAGCTGTCCCGGGAGCTGTTGCCAGTGGATGAGTCCTATGTGCTGCCCCCGAGCGAGGATGAGGGGGCCGGGGGAGGTGGTGACAACAACCCCCTTGACAACCTGGCCCTGGAGCAGAAAGGTTTCCTAAACTGGAGCTGGTTTCTTCCCTCCAGCCTCCCTCCCTCGGTCTCCATGTTCCCTTCCCCTGTGGGTTCTGAGCAACCCCTCCTCTGGCAGTGTGTCTGTACTGCCCTTATCCCTCCATGGCCAGAATGGGGAGGTGAGGAGACCTATTCCCACATGCCTAGCATAAGGCTGGGTATAAAGCGCATGACTAGGCATGGAGCTATGGTCAGGAATGGAGTGGAATGAAATAGGATAGGATGAGATGGAATGGAATGGAATCGAATGGAATATAGAACGGAACGGAACAGAATGGAATGGAATAGAATAGAATAGAATAGAATAGAATAGAATAGAATAGAATAAGAATAGGTAGGGTAGAGTAGAGTAGAATAGAATAAGACTAGACTAGATTAGACTAGACTAGACTAGAATAGGTTGTAGCCTACTCCGATTTAGTTCTGTGTTCTCCCCTCCAGGCACACCATAAGCCCTCAATACATTTTTGTCAAGGGCAAGAATGAACTTTCAAGAATTCTAGGATGCTTCCCTTCCTTGAAACTTACATCCCTAAAACTTCCCAGTGGAGAAGTCAGACCAGGCTCCTGGCTGATGAGGCTCCGACTCTCAGTCACCCCAAGTCTCCCCTAAACATCCTACAACTCTATTAATTGAGAGATTCCTATGTGAGCTGGAGGCGGGGAGACCTCATCTCTGCCTTGAGGAAGTTTCCAGACTACAGGCAACTGCAGAACAACACATGCTACAAGTAAAGGGATTCCTAGAAATGGTCACCACGCATGTAGAAATGTACTCAGTACGTTTTCTCCCTCCTCCCTCCGTGAGAGGGGCAGTCTGCCACTCACTTCTCCACACTCCTGTCCCTGCAGACAAATCTACCACATTCTCAGTGACCGTAAAGACTGGGGACAAGAAGAACGCAGGCACAGATGCCAACGTCTTCATCACGCTCTTTGGCACGCAAGACAACACTGGTAAGAACGCAGCATGGGGCCGAGCGAGACTCACCCACATTCCTCCCCGGGGAGACTAGGAGACTCAGCAGAACTTTCCAAGGAAATCCTGGTCATGCCTCTGTTTTTCTCTCTTCAAAGAAAATAATTGAAGAATTCCCCTGTGTTGTTTTACTTTATTTTATTGTTTTATTTATTTTATTATTTTATTTTATTTATTAAGAGCACTTAACATGTGCTCTATCCTCTCAAATTTGAAATGGATAATGCATCACTGTCGACTGTAGGTATGGACTGTATGGCAGGCCTCTGGAGCTCATTAATCTTACTAACCTGAAAGTACGCTTGTTGCTTAATAACTCCCCATCCTCTCCTCTCCCCAGCTCCTGGGAACCACCATTCCAGCCTTTGATTTTATGAATTTGGCGATTTTGGATACTTGGTATAAGTGGAATCATGCTATATCTGTCCTTCTGTGTCCGGCTTATTTCACTCAGTGTAATGTCCTCAGGGACCATCCGCATTGTTGCAGATTGGAGAATTTCCTTCTTTTTTAAGGCCAAAGAGTGGTCCATTGTATGTATATATATCAACATTTTTTTCTATCTTTTCATCAGTTAATGGACATTTAGGGTTTTTTTTCCCCACATCTCAGCTATTGTGAATAGTGCTGCAGTGAAATGGGAGGGCTAATATCTTTTCAAGATCCTGATTTCAATTCTTTTGGATATATACCCAGAAGTGGGATTGGTGGGTCATATGGTAGTTCTATTTTTAATTGTTTAAGGAACTTTCGTACTGTTTTCCATAGCAACGACGCCATTTTGCATTCCCCCCAACTATGTACGAGTGTTCCAATTCCTTCACATCCTCACCAACAGTTATTGTCTTTTCATTTTTGGTGGCAGCCACCCTGTCAGGTGTGTGGTGAGATCTCGTTGTGGTTCTGATTTGCATTTTCCTGATGCTTAGTGACAATGAGCATTTCGTTCATATACTGTTGGCCATTTGTATGTCTTCTTTGGAGAAATGTCTGTTTACGTCCTTAGCCCATTTTTTAATTGGGTAATTAGCTTTTTATTATTGAGTTGTAGGATATTATGGTAATAAACCCCTTATCAGATATATGGTTTGCAAATATTCTTTCCCATGCTGTAGGTTGCCTTTTCATTCTATTGATCGTTTCCTTTGCTGTGCAGAAACTTTTTAGTTTGATGCAATCCTCCTTGTTTATTTTTTTTTTAATTTTTTAATGTTTGTTTATTCTTGAAAGGGGGGTTGGTATGAGCAGAGGAGGGGCAGAGAAAGGGAGACACAGAATCCAAAGCAGGCTCCAGGCTCCAAGCTGTCAGCACAGAGCCAGACATGAAGCTCGAACTCATGAACTCTGAGATCATGACCTGAGCTGATGTCAGACACTTAACCGACTGAGCCACCCAGACGCTTCCTCCACTTGTTTATTTTAGTTTTTGTTGCCTGTGCTTTTGGTGTCATATCCATGAAATCATTACCAAGACCAACGTCACAAAGCTTTTCTCCTATGTTTTCTTCTAGGAGTTTTACAGTTTCAGGTCTTATGTTTAAATCTGTATCCATTTTGGGGCTCCTGGGTGGCTCAGTAGGTTGAGTGTCCAACTTCAGCTCAGGTTATGATCTCGCAGTTCATGAGTTCGAGCCCCACATCGGGCTCTGTGCTGACAGCTCGGAGCCTGGAGCCTGCTTCGGATTCTGTGTCCTGACAGATTGCATGCAACTAGTGCTGTTGGAGGAAGGCATATTCCCTTTTTCTTAAAAATCTCCATGCGACGTGACTTGTCTACCTGGATTGTAAACATTGGTTCCTTTAGAGATTCTTCCTAAAGCTTACTAAGTCGGTTCTCCTGTACACCAGGGGGCAGAGAGCCCCCTGTCCCCTCTCCCGTCTTCATTCCTCTGTCTACCACCCCAGAAGTGTTTGGAAGCCATATGCATCCTCTTCCCTTCGGCGTCCTCTCCTTAAGTAATGGTGCCTGATCCTGTGGTCATTCTTTCTCCAGGCCTTCCTGAAACTTTTTTTGCCATGTCTTGTACTCTTGCTGGAGGCATCACTCCGTTTACCTTTCAAAACCACAATGAAGGGCCTCCCAGTCCAAACAGTGACTGGTCTCTAATCCGTGACTCCTGCCAGCTTTCTTCTTCTGTTCAAGGCTGAGACCCCAGGGAGCACGGGGAGGCTGGTTCTGTCCCTGGCTTCCTCCGCATGTAGAAAAACGTGGGGGATGTGGAGGCACAGTCAACTGACTTAGGACCCCACCACTTTCTCCTGGATGCTCTCGAATACAGTACTTCACCTCGTGGTGTGCCTCCTTTTCTTTAGATACAAACTGGAAATAAAAATACACACCTTGAAGGCTAATTACAAAGCTCACTAAAAAGACACACACACACACACACACACACACACACACACACACACCCCAAATTGTTAAATGTGCAAAGGTTCCCGGTGGATAGTAATTGCATGCTCTAAATTTTAGGAGTTAGAAAAATTTGGTCATTATGAGAAGGGACCCAAAGGGGTAGTCCGGCTCGGTTTAAAGGTCTCAGGTTCAGCCAGTCGTATGGGGGCCATTTGGTTGACAGGAATGACCCTCCTGAAATCCTCCAAGACCAACAGCGACAAGTTTGAGAGGGACAGCATCGAAATCTTCACTGTGGAGACGCTGGACCTGGGAGATCTGTGGAAAGTCAGGATTGGCCATGACAACACAGGTCTGGCTTCCCTCCCCTCTGTTTTCTGCTAAGAATATAAGGCCCACACACAGGTCCCTGTGGGTCTGGGAAAGAATATGCAAGAAACTTGAATGTCATCTGCCTTCCACGATGACACAACTTCCTCAAACCCTTCAACCCAATGGAACCCTAGCTGCACGCAGAAGATTCTGGTCTCGTTGGCCTGGGCTGGGGCCTGGACACCAGTGACTTCCCAAAACCCCTACTCTCCGTGGTTTCACTGTGCAGCCACCTTTGAGAATCCCCAGTATAGCTCAGTGGTTCTCTGACCTGAGAACCAGGAGCTCCTGACAGGTTCTGTTGCTTAACAGAACCACCTCGGGGGTTTGTTAAACATAGGTTTCTGGGCCTCATCCACACAGGCATTGATTCAGTAGGTCTGGGGTGGGACCGGAGCATTTCTGCTTCGCACACATGAGGCTGCTGGTCTGGGGACTCCACTTTGAGAACCATGGATCTAGTCCGTTCTTCCCAGAACCCACTGACACTACAGCCAGACAAAGTTTGTTCTCTTAGTGAAGTAGGACATGTGTTCTTGGTCTTTAAGTATTTTAAGGCTAAGGAAGGAGGCCACCTTCCCAGCCCCTGGGATGGAGAGACAGGTTCTCTGCTCAGCTCCTACTTCCTTCTTTAAACCTGATCGCTCATTTTTCCAGGGAAGACCCTCAGTCCTTCACAGACTTCCCTTTCCTTCATGCACCAGAAACTGGCAGGAATGACCCTCCTGGAATCCTCCAGGACCAAAAGCCAGAGAGCTCACAGTGTCATCCTTGTCGCTGGGTGAAATGACAAAATCCCCATTAATACGAGTTCTCTCTGGCATCTCTGAGCTCCCTTTTTAGAGTGCCTTCCACCCTGGACAGTGTGCTTGCCGTCACCTCCTGTCACCTCTTCCCCAGGCTCCTTTGCTCTTGTTAATTTCCCCGACAGCAGCCTGGAGTGTGACCCAGCTTCAGCTGGGTGCACATTTCAACAGGAGTCATTTAGCAACGCTATCAGGGAAAGGAACAGCGTGGGCACGGGTGCAGCTGTAGACGTCAGCCACGGGCAGGGAAGCATGTCTGGAGTGGCTGAGGTCACCCACAGTAAACCATCTGTGTAGAGCTCCGTGGTGGGTTCCGTGTCTCCTTCTCTGCAGGCAAGGCTCCAGGCTGGTTTGTAGACTGGGTAGAGGTGGACGCCCCGTCTCTTGGAAAGTGCATGACATTCCCCTGTGGCCGCTGGCTGGCGAAGAATGAAGACGACGGTGCCATCGTCAGGGACCTCTTCCACGCGGAGCTTCAGACGAGGCTGTACACGCCATGTAAGAACTGTGCACGGCATGGCTGACCCTCCTCCCAGACCCCATTGCCCACTACCCCGTCTTGGCCCCAACCCCTCCTCCAGCCCCAACCCCAGGCCAGGTGTACCTCCTCTCCCCAGTTCCCTGGGCCTTGCGTGGGCTGTGGGCAGTGCCCTGGATCCACGGTAAGGAAATAGAGAATTTAGTCCCACCTCTACCCCAAACCAGCTGGTGGCAACAGGCAGAGAGCCTGGCCTCTCTGGGGCTGTTTCCTCATCTGCAAAATAGAGATAATAATATAACATGGTCATAAGACCCAAAAGGGAAGAAAGACAAAAGTCTGACTGTGAGAAGTCATATGGGCCCCATCACCGGTGTTCAGTCCAGTCAGTAACGTGACCAAGAAATCACTGCTGTAAGATTTTATCCTGATTGGGAGTGGAGGGTGGAGACTTGAAAAGATGATAAATGTAGGCCTCTCACCAGCTAAAGCAGGGGAGGAAAGGGAACAATTTGGTGAAGTTTTGACACTTCCTTTCCAGTGTCATCAGAAAGTATGGATTAAACGTTCATTTACATGTAGGACATACTAGGTACTGAGAACCAAACTGAAATCAACCAAACTATAAAAATCTGTTTAAATGTCCTAAAATCAGAACCAAACCCAGAGAATATAATTTTTTTTTCTAACCAAATAATTAGCTATACCAAAAGATTTCCCCCAAACAGCTCATCATTACATGATATGATTCAGTGATGACTTTTTTTTTTTTTTTTTTTTTTTTTTGCCTAAAGCAATTAAACTGGAAATGACCCTATCCATCAACATATTTTCTGGTCCAAAGCCTGAAACAAAGTGACATTTCCCTCTAGTAAAATCTCTGCATATACAAAGCAAACCCTGGATGTAGACACTGCCCCCAGGAGCCGCCTGCAGTCTAGGACAGACACACTGACCTGACAGATGTACATAGAGCTGGCAGCATACTGGGTGAGGCACTTTAAGACAGAAGTAGCTGTTTCTCCCTTCGTGCCCTAGGACAGGCCTGAATTTGTATGGCCTGACCTTGAATACATTCAGCTCTAGCCTCATACTAAAGCAAGCCCATATTCCCTTTGTCTTAGACTCAGTTTACACACACACACACACACACACACACACACACACACAACACACACACACACACAGCGCAGGAGAGACTTGCCTGTCTGACTAGAGAGCTGTGGAGGCAGCTTCAAAGTGCCCCTCTCCCCAAGTAAGTGCCCAGAGAGGAGGGTCTGCTGCTCAGAACCTATTTCCTTGTTTGGGAAAGGTCTTGAGGGCCCAAAGCCAGGGAGCTCCCAGGAATGAAGAGCTGCAGTCCCAGGAGTGGTGGCCAGTTGTCATTCTCAGGGGCCTGGAAGGCTTAGAACTAGATTTGGCAGTTCATCAAGGCTGCCCAATACACGTGAAACCAAAAGAACACAGCAAGATGGCACTGCCTCCTGGCCGACTGAAATGTGCTGCCCACATAGTAGAGATGGGGCAATTAGGACGTGGACCACTGTGATGGTCTGAATTTACAGGCTCCACGTAGCATAGAGCCCTGAACGTCAGAGTCCTGCCACGTTAAGGCTGAAGCCTGTGTTCTGGGGATTGCTGGTATCGAAGCGGGTGTCTCAGGGCAGCTGGTGCAGGAAAGGAAAGGATGAGAGGGAACAGCTCCCCAATTCGTGCCGTCCAGATCTACTCCTCAGCTTTAAAAAGTCAAGTTTTTTCAGAACATTCTTCCCAAATGTATTTTTTTTTTAATTTTTAACGTTTATCTTTTGAGAAACAAAGAGAAACAGAGCATGAGCGGGGGAGGGGCAGAGAGCCAGGGAGACGCAGAATCCCAAGCAGGCTCCAGGCTCTGAGCTGTCAGCACAGAGCTCTCTCTACACGGAGCCCAAACTCACAAGCTGTGAGATCATGACCTGAGCTGAAGTTGGATGCTTAACCAACTGAGTCATCCAGGCGCCCCTTGTCCTAATGTATTTTTCAGAGCTCCACAAAAGTTCTGAAAATTAAATTCAGTTAAATAATCTGAAAACCACAGATTCTATGTCAAACCCTCTCATTTCACAGACAAAGAAAAGGACCCAGAGAAGTATATCCATTTGCCCAAGGACACACAGCTCCTCAATGGCAGAGGCAGAACTAGAAATCAGGAAGCAAATCTGAGCTCAGGCCTAGGGATGAGGGCTAAAGGGTGGGCTGTTCCTGCCCAGATATTTTTAGGGCTTCTCCTGCTGCCAGAGAGTCTCAGGAAAGTTCAGTTCCTCCTGGCCTTAGACCAGGGAGACACCCAAGAGACCTCAGAGGAAGTTGCCTCTATTACTGCCTGATGGCCTATTTCCCTTAACCTTGGTGAGGGCCCTGTTCAGGCCATTGTGGGAATGGCGATCACCCCCGTAGGCCATAGGCCCTGTGACTTGTAGGTAGTGAGCAATATTCGCCTCCAATTCACGACAACAGCACCCTTAGAGGTTGACCACACAGGATTTAGGGGTCAGACAAGCCTGGGCTCACACTGGAGCTCTACTTCTGACCAGCCATATGATCTGGGGCAAGTTACTTTACCTGTATGAGCCTTGTTTTCCCCATCTATAAAATAAAGTACAATGATATCTCCTCCGGAGGTCATTGTCAAGGTTATAGGGGATGAGGAAGGTAGAACGCTTAGTAAAGAGTCTGGCACCTGGCAAGTACTCAGCAGATGGCAGCTATCGTTAATACAGGTGTTATAGTTCTACAGCAGAGTAACCATCATACTAAATGAAAAAGAAAATTCATTGGCTTTGGAGCAAATTTGGGGAAGGTTGGGGCCACCTGTGAGAAGGTGACTTTTAAATGTGATTCCTTTCGAGGTCAAGAACACAGGATAGGGTAGATTTCCACTTAAACTGTTTCTCTGGGTTTTCAATGTTTTTTTATTGCTGTGACTTAGAGTAAGTTGTATATACCTTTATATACATATGAAACAAGTGTCACAAAAAATTTTTAGCCTGTGTGTGATGTCCAGTGATATTCTTTATTCGATTCTATTCAATTCCATATATTTTTTAAAATACTGGTGATGACTCACTAAATTTATTCCATAACCTGCTAATGGATTTCAGTCTGTAGTTAGCAACATACACTTTTAAACTACTGGTCTCAAACTGCAGTGTAAAGTCTGAGTTAAATATTTGGATCACTAGACTGATCCCATAGAGAATCTGAGGAAAGGTTGGGACTCTGGGCATTTAATAAAGTACCCAAAGAGTTTCTGAGGTGAAGGGCCAGTGACCCACACACTGGGCAGTGCTGGTCTCTAGCCAGGCTGGCAGGTGCCCATCGGGAAGCTGCTTGCCAACAACACTGATGGGTCAACCTCCCTTTTAGGAGTTCACAAGGTCACCACCACCCCCCTCCACCACCCACATCCAACCCAGCAAGGGCCAGATGCGTTATGGACGGGTTAGGAGGGCAAGCCAGTGTGGAGCAAGTGAGGGTGAGAAGAGAAAGGATTCTCACCCTGTAGACTGCTGATCCGATTGGTCCCTTGCCCCCTGAAATATAATCCTCCTGTTTATAGTGTCCACAGCTAAGGAGCATGGTGGACACTTTACAGAAGAGGAAACTGAGGCTCCTGTGACTTGCCCAGGTCACCCAGACGGTCAGAGTAGATTCTGTGCTTTCAGCCAAACTGCTGTACCAGCTGTGTGTTGTGAGAGGCACAGAGACCCTGGTCTGAGGTGACAGGCGCTGCCTGTGGGCACTAGGCGTGACAGGACACTGTCTCCCCCCACCCCTGCACCTGTGGTTGCTAAGCAGCCACGTGAAGGTCCACGTCCCTGGGCAGCAGCTCCCGGTGACGGGGCCTGGGGCCATGGTGCCGATGAAGAACTTGATCTTGTCCACGTTTGTTTTCTGTTCTCACCTCCCCTCTGACTTCACCGTCTGTCCACCACCCTCAGTTGTCCCTTACGAGATCATCCTCTACACGAGTGACGTCTTTGCTGCCGGGACGGACTCCAACATCTTCATCGTCATCTATGGCTGCGATGCAGTGTGCACCCAGCAGAAGTACTTGTGCACCAACAAGAGGGAGCAGAAGCTGTTCTTTGAGAGGAAGTCAGCCTCTCGCTTCATTATGGAGGTGCCTGGGATCCATAATGCCGGGAGGCTGCCGGGGGAGCTGGGACTGGGAAGCAGGGGGCACCAGAAGAGGGGAGGAGGCACCCTAACGGGCTGCTGTGGTGAGAGGGCCAGGCAGTTCATCCAGCCTCACTGGGCCCCACTCAGTACATCGGAATAACCAGGAGGGCGGGCACCTCGCCCGGCCCCACCGGGACTAGTGTCAGGATCTAAGGAGACAGTGAGTGGACAGGGCTTGAGGAAAATAGAGGCACAATCCCATTTCCACTGGGGCCACCTCCAAGGCCAGCAATAACACATGTGTATCCGTGGAGAGCTTGGCTTCTGGACATCCCAAATGGTCCCCTGCTCCCCTCTGGCCTAGGGGTTTGCTTGTTCCACGTTTACTGTAGGCGTCGGTCACAGCACCTTGGCGTCCTGTGCACTTCAGCTCAGCGTCTCCCCTGTGCTCTCCGCTGTGTGTTAGGTTGGGTGGGAGAGGTAGGAGAAGGGGAGGGCCCAGACTCTCTCTGCAAGGGGCTTGCAGTCCAGCTGGAGATCCCCAAACCTCCACAGAAGGCCAACAAGAGAGAATAACTGATCCTGTGGGTAAGAGCAGTGTCACAGGGCTTTACCTCTATTAACTCACTTAACCCTCATAGCAGCTCTGTGCTGTTATTATCCCTGTATAAAGATGGGGAAACTGAGGTACAGGAAGTTGAATAGCTTACATAAATTCACACAGCTAGGGTGTAATGGAACCAGGATTCAAACCCAGGAGTACTGGCTCAAAATATGTGCTCTTAGCCCCTGCAGGTCACTAGCCCATGGTGATGAAGGCACATGCGGGACTGATCGAGAATGCAAAGGAGGGACAAGAGGGGGAGGCATTCCTAGCAAGGGGAACATCATGGCCAAGGGCCAGAGCTGGAAATAAACACAGCATGTGGTTTGGTGGGAGGGACAGGAGGAGAGGGACATGACAGGTAGAAGACCAGCTGAAGCAAGACTTGGAGGGGACGGCTCTGAAGAGCTAAGCGGCTCACGAGGCTGGACTCTCCAGGTAGCAGGGACCTTTGGAGAAGTGCCCCTTCTGATGGGAAACAAAATCCAGAGCCCCATCCTCCTTCCCCGGCCAGTGTCTGTCCTGGGGGGCTCCCTGCTCCCTCTCCACCTTCTCTGGGAGCAGTCAGCACTTGTGGGAAGGTCGCCACCTTGGTGGAGTCTTTAACAAAGAAAATTCAAGGCTGATTCATTTATCCACACGAAGCGGCAGCTCATCCACCCAAGATGGCGTGGTACTGAGTCATCCAGCCCTGACTCCGTCAGCGGTGGGGCTGTGATCACACCTCGGCACGGCTTCCGTGGAGTTTTATCAATGAAATGCCCACTAACGGCAGCTATAGTTGGCCAGTAGTTTGTTGCTGTGTTTTTTTCTTTCTTCTTTTCAAATCTTTCTGGCTGCTGGGGGAATGTGAGGGTCTGGAAACAAATGAAAAAACTTTGTGTCTCTGTCTCTCCGTGTCTCTGTCCGGACTGGTCTTCAGGTAGGACGCAGAGGGCTGGGTCGTAAGCACATAGCCCTGCATCCTGGTTCTGGCTCTGGGCTCAGACGGAAAGTCATGAGCAAGCCACTCCCTCTCTCTGTGGCTTTGTCCTAAGACTCGGGGAGTGGCCGAGAAAATAGCAATAGTAACTAGAATTTATTGAGCACTTGCCTTGTGCCAGCCCTGTCCTGAGCCCTTCGTGTGCATCAGTTCACGGAATCCTCATCGCCATTCCAAGAGTTGCTAGTACGATGATCTCTTTTTACAGCTGAACTGGCATGGGGAGGATAAGAAACTCGCTCAGGGCGTCATAATTTACAAAGGGCAGAGGCAAGATTTGGACTCCAGTTCAATTCCAGAACCTTCTCTGCTTAGCTCTTCCACCTCTTGGGAGGATGTTAGGGTTTCTTCTGATTCCGAGTCTATTCCTGAGGCCCATCATCCATGGCTCGTGTTCCCCTGAAGGCCTCCTTGCTCCCTGAGGGTCACAGCTAAGATGGCCACCCTGACGTGGCATCCCTGACTGACTGGCTGGATGATTAAGGTTCCAAAAGTACCATTGAAGCAAAGGTCCACACATCTGGAACCTCAGAGATGGAATGGGGAAGGAAGAAAAGAGACCTCTGGACAGAGAGAGGGGCAGGGGAATCTTCACTGCCCAATGCATCTGGCAGCTCAGTGTCCTTAAGTGGACGTCCTGTGGCCGCAGATTTCCCCCGCAGCTCCTGTGTCTCTCCTGTTTCGAGAAAACGAGGCCTTGTTAAAATGCCCAGAGCATTAATGTCAGCCTGAAGTCACCAATCTTTGTTCGGGGATCAGAATGGCCCTCAGGGGATCACAGGGGACAGCGCTTCTCTGGTGAAGTGAGAGTGAGCTGGCCGGAGGGGGTGGGGGGCTGCGCTGCAGGGCAGCAGAACCAACCTCAGTGGCAGCACCCTTGTTGAGTCACGCAGGCTCCAGCAGTGACGTGCCATGCTGGTCACTTCGAAGGAGAGACGAGGTGACAGAACCATGGCTGTGATCTTAGACCTGGAAGTGACCTCAGGGGGTCACCCCACCCACGCCTCTGCCTTCAGCTGAGTAACACATTACTCCCCCCATTTTATAGAGAAGAAAGTTGGGGCCTGGAAGGTCAAGTGCCTTGCCTCAGATTATACAGGTGGTAGGTGGGAGCACCGTGGCTACAACTGGGAAGGATGAGGGTGGAGACAGGAGTGCGGGCAGGTCCCCCAGCAGGGCTGATGGGCCCGTCCTTGGCTGCCAGCCGTGGGTGGGTGTGTGGGGAAGAAGGAAACCAGTGGTTGGAAGCTGTTCCGTTTCGTTCAGAGGTCACTTCCGTGTGCGGTTATAGAGGCTGTGCGTTTGATGAATGACTTAATCTATCATTCAGATGCCGTTCCCTCATCAAAAGCCCTTGCCTGCCGTGGAGCTGACTCTGCTGTCTCCTAGCACTGAGAACTTGATGGTGCCGGCCAGGCGGCCAGCTCCGTAGAGAGGCTTCGAGGACACTCCAGTCAGCACATCCCCCCTTGCCTTGTGTCTGGCCATCCCACTGCTTCGTTAAAGGATGTGGAAGGATCAGGGCATCAGTCATTCCTGACAAGAGTCCCTCTCCTGCACCCTGTGCCATAGGCTCCAGGCAGGAGAGACAAGACATGGTGTCTCCTGAATTTCAGACACAAGCATCAGCTTTTCCATTCAGTGAGTCTTCCACCCGTACGATCATGGTTAAGGTCAACATTGCACAGGACAGTACCTGACTGATACTGTCACACCTGTTTTTCAGATGAGGAAACACTCATTCTTTCATCCTTTCAGCAAAGGTATCCTGAGTTCTGGGGTTCACAGTCTCTGTTCTAGGTTTTAAGGATAGAATGATGGGCAAGGACAGGTGCAGTGCCTGCCCTTGTGGCTTTCAGTGGTAGAGAAGATGATATTACACAAATGAAGCCAAACTTCTGACTGTGAGAAGTGCAGGGGAGAGGGGTGCTATGGGATGCTGTAAGAGCTTCTCATGAAGAGATTTGAGTTTCTTGAGGTGGTGAGGGGGGCTTCCCTGAGGAAGTGATCCTTGATCTGAGACCTGAATGATGAGGTTGAGGTCCTGTGGCAAGAGACCTGAATGATGATGTGCAAAGGTCCTGTGGCAAGAGAACATCAAGCTTGAGGGACTGGAATTTGAAGGATATAGAAGAGGGGTAGCTGGAGACAGAGGGGCCCTTAGGGGCCAAGGAGAAGGTCAAGCTGACAAGACAGGGCATGGGCAGAACCAGAATTCCTCTTCTGAAACCCAAATCAGTTCTCAAGCAGGGAATGAACTACCACAGTGGTAAGTAATGGAAGACAGAGAGGTGGGCTCCACCATGAAAAGGAGAACAGCCTCCCAGAGGTTGATGGAACTGCGTTCTGGAATCTAGGCTGATTTTAAGTGGGGAGAGAGGAAGGGAAGCATGAGCATGGCGTGTGGAGAGGAGAGTGGGGGCGGGCTTGGCTGGACAGCAGGGGCATACTGGGAGAAAGCGGCCCCTGGAAGTTCAAAGGGACTCAAGAGTGGATGCCCTGGGCAGACAGTATGTTGCTGAGTTTTACCTTCCTGAACTTTGCTACTACCATCTGGTGCATTTTCTCCTTTCCACAGTTAGAAGACGTAGGGGAAATCATTGAGAAAATTCGGATCGGCCATGACAACACAGGCATAAATCCGGGGTGGCACTGCTCCCACGTGGACATCCGCAGGCTCCTCCCCGATAAAGATGTGAGTTTCTGACCGATCTGTCCTGCAGTTTCTTTTGCCCCTTTCCAGAGGAGATTCAAGGCAGATTCCTGATAAGAACCTGCAGCCTTATTAAGTTGAGGTAAAATCTGAAGACAGTTCACCCAGTTCACTCAGAGTACAGGAACCAGCTCAAGTCCAGGGCAGAACCTTTTAGAACCCGGTCCAGGGCAGAACCTTTTAGAACCCGGTTCTGCATCTGGGCAGCCCCGTCTCTGTGCCCCACCCCCAGGGCCACATTACTGAGTGACCCTCAGTATGTGAGTGACCGAGTATGCCCTTCCCGCTGCTCAAAGTCAACTCACAGAAAAAAACTCACCAGAACAACTTGGCAAACATCCTGAAGCCACACGATTCTAAACGTGGGAGGCAGGTTTCAATTGTGGCTGTGGTTGAGTGACCTGAGAGCAATTTAAAAATACAGAGCCCCTCCCTTTACCCACTGAATCTGAGTCTGTGAGATGAGGTTCTGATGCCTATTTTTAAGTTACCCTGGGAGCCCCACCTTCAAGAGCCAACCCCCGATGTGGTTGTTGAAGTCTTTGAATAAGACTGGATATACTGGCCTCCCTTGGTGGCTTTTGCATTATCTGTGGGGCTCTATGACCCTTGTCATTGGTCCCCATGAGTGTTGACATGCTGATGAATCACTGAAGTCAGAAGGTTCCACACAAAGGGCTAATTTTCCTCTTGCCTCCTCACCCCAGGGCACAGAGACCTTGACTTTCCCTTGTGACCGATGGCTTGCCACGTCAGAGGATGACAAGAAGACCATTCGAGAACTGGTTCCTTATGATATCTTCACTGAGAAATACATGAGAGATGGGTCCTTGAGGCAAGTCTACAAGGAAGTGGAGGAACCTCTAGACAGTAAGTGTGGTGCCCTCCTCACAGTCAGCAGCAGCCCTTCCTCGTAGGGCACCTGCCCCATGCCAGGCCGAGTCTTTGCACCCCAGGAGGCAGGGTCTGTTATTATCTCCGCTCCATAGAGAGGGCACCCGGGGCCCACAGAGGTTGCCTAACCTGCCCAGGTTCACACAGCTGATAAATGGCAGGCTCTTCTTCAGGGTCCCAGCTGTGTCACTGCACGTCTTTCTGTGGCCTGATGGTGACACTGCATCCCATGTGTGCTCTGTGCCTGGATTCTCCTGATCCTTGTGGCCTCCCTCCTCTTCGTTTATTCACTACTCCTCTGCAAGGCTTGGTCCTCTCTGCTCTCACAGGATGCGTACGATTCAAGAAGCATCCTGGACTGCATGTATTTGTGTGTGCATGCGAGTGTGTGGGCACGCCCTTACACAGGCACGCATTCCTCCTGGACGACAGGGATAGTCACACCTCTTTTTTGAGCAGCAGTGCCATTGTCCTGTCAATCCCCAGGTTATTCAGTCAGCCCTAAATAAGCTTTAGCTGTATCAAAAATCAAATTTCCTTGCCAAAAACAAGCTTTCTACCACTGGCGAGGTGCAAAATACCACAGGCTCCCCATGGGGGCGGTCTGCACGGATCAGAGATGCCCCGAAGGCTTGGAGACTCGGCTCATATATGTTGCCTTGCATTCCTTCTGGAAAAAACTGGACTAAAATCCAAGATTCCCGGCCCCATATGGAACCAGGGGGATGTAAACCAGCTATAGCTCTAACATTTCCTTTGATCTCAGTTGCCACTCGGTTAGAGATAAAAACAAGTGTTGCCTCCGTAATGTGCCTTTCCCTACCCAAATCCCTTTGCTGTTAAATCTGGAGGAAAATTCCCTCTTCTACTTGGGTCCCAGAGGATGCCCTGGAAAGCTATCCCAGCGGCACACTTGGGCTGTTCTGTATTAATAACATGCCACAAACCCACTCGGTGCCTGGCGATGTTTCTAGGGAAACATCTTTCCACCAAGAGCCGTGTGGCTTGGGTGGGACAAGGGAGGGAGGAGGATCCAGAAATAGCCGGGTTTGACTGCACAACTGCATTGCTCAGCGCCCAGAAGCGGAATCAGTGTTCCATTCCCCAAGGACTGGAGAGAGCAGTGGGGGTGCAGGAGGGGGAGAGGGAGGGCCATCCATCCACAGCCCCTGGTGACACAGCACCCCACTCTGGGACGAGGGCTCCTGGCAAAGGTCCTACCTCAGTGCGGAGCAGGGCTGAATGCACGGCTGGGAAGTGAATGCGGAGAAAACATGAAGGGGAGGATAGTCGATTGTGTCTAAACTGTGACAGGATTCCTAATGTCACCTCATGTCAGTGTCAGCCAGACAGACTTGGGTAATGTTGACTCTCAAACACCAAGGAGAAGGTTTTATTTATTAATGCAGCACATGAAATGCTTGACAGATGCCGTGCTGAGCTGAGCAAGGTAGGGCCCGAGGGCAGTGGGCCTGGTTCTGGTTCCCGCCCTGGCTGAGGGGGCAGGCTCTGGGGAGCTGTGCTCACGGGGCACCTCGGAGGTCAGAGGTCGGCAGAGCAGAGCACTGGGCCGGGAGGGTGGCTGGGGAAAAGGTTTGGAGAAGGGGCGTGCGGGAGGGAGCCGAGCTCGGGTTTGCATGTGAGTTTGTGACATCTAGTCAAGGCGGACGTGTCCCCCAGGTGACAAGGCTGTGGATCCAGGGCACAGGAGGGAACTGGGTTGGAGACACAGGCTCGGGGAACTCAGAGAGGTCAATACCCAAAGCATGCAGGAAGGGAGCTGAGGGAAGCGGACAGAACCAGGCATCTGGGGGGCGGGAAGAAGATTAGGAACCCGGAAAGCCGCTCCAGAAGGAGCGACCAGAGAGGCAGATGGAGAGCAGGAGAGAATGATGCTGTGGAGTCCAAGGGAAAAAGAGGAAAATAATAGGAACCACTCTGTGGGCGTGAACGTGTTCCATAACCATGGGTATGAGTAACTCACATCATCTTCCTTTTTTTGATTTAATTAAATGTGGTCTGAGCCCACTTTGCAGGGGTTGGTGAGAAAGTCCATCTCAGTCACTGCAGGGAGCGGGGGATCCCTCTTTTTCGGCTTCATAAGAATCCTGAGCCTCACAGGAGGGGCCTGGCCCTTAGTCCAGGGCGGGTACCACCGACAACCTATGTCCTCCCAACTCATGGTGACGGTTGCTGCTGGTTCTCCGCAGACATGCGGGTCGGCATTTCTCTGTGTGGCCAGAAACACTTCAGCTTCATCATGAGACCCTCTCTCTGGCCATGAGCCCTCCTTGCTTCAGTTTCCCAGATAACCACCTCAGCTTTCCCCCTGCGGGGACTCTGTGTGCAGATGAGGGGTTCCCACCACCCAAGCGGACTCCCGAACCCTCAGCCGCACGCAGGCTAGGGAAACCAACCTTCCTCCAGGCTGGCCACTCCCGCCCTTCACCTCAAAGCCACAATCTCCATCTCTCCCCTTGGAGATAACCTGGCTAAGTCCCCTCTTCCTTGGCCTGAAACTCCAAAGCTTTTAGGACAGAGGAATACGGAGAGGGGACAGAGAATTCTTAGCCACATAAAAATGCACTTCTTGCCTTTCCCCTAGGGGTGGAAGTTGGAAAAAGAGATACTTTATTCTTCCTCGACGAGCCCACAGCAGCAAAACAAAGACAAGACAGCATTGGTTTTTATTTTCATGAATAACTTTTAATAACTGTGGCACCAGTATTTATCCAGCCCTTCCCATGGGCCATGGGAGCTGAAGAAGAGGGTGTCAGTCACTGGGGCAGGTGCTGGATGGCAGGGAGTTGGAGAATAAAGGAAAATAAAGAAATGGGGCAGCTGGGTGGCTCAGTTGGTCAAGTGTCTGACTCTTGATTTCAGCTCAGGTAAATAAATATTTTTTAAAAATCAGGAAATGGACACTATGGGGAGGCTATACTTTCAAAAACATTGGATTTTTTTCTAAAAACCACTTAGAAGGAACTGGCATGGGTACTAGTCACCCTCAAGTAGGAGGGCATATTCTTTTTTTAATTTATATTTATTTTGAGAGAGAAAGAACAAGAGCAGGGGAGGGGCAGAGAGAGAGAGAGAGAGAGAGAGAGAGAGAATCCCAAGCAGACTCTGTGCTGTCAGCACAGAACCCAACTCAGGGCTTGAACTCACCAACCGTGAGATCATGACCTGATCCGAGATCAAGAGTCAGATGCTCAACCGACTGAGCCACCCAGGGGGCCCCGGGCAGGCATATTGTTGTCCGTGTGTCAGGGAAGGTAGATTTAGTGACCACAGCGTGCACACACGCCAGGCAGTCTCTGGCATCTTCCCCCGCTGGAAGCACAGACAGCTGGATGGGTGGATGGCTTGAGGGCTACGGGGAGGAACCTCCATCCTCTGGGTCTTAGGGGCCACCTGTGTCCAGATCAGATGGGCAAACTTCCCACTGGTGAATCTGCAGATTTGTAGCAGAATGTCCATAATTGACCAAATAAAAGGAAGACACTAACGCCTCCTCGAGATGTGGGCCAGGAGCTTAATACCTCCTACAAATCCAGTTCCTTTAATCCTAAAGCCAATGCCACTCTTTTCTTCCCTTTGTCTGTCTGTCTGTCTGTCCAACTGCACGCCCAGTTGTGCTGTACTCGGTGCAGATCTTTACAGGAAATGTTCCTGGGGCAGGGACGGACGCTAAGGTCTACATCACCATCTATGGAGATCTGGGGGACACCGGGGAGCGGTACCTTGGCAAGTCAGAGAACCGCACCAACAAGTTCGAGAAAGGAACGGTATGTGGGGCACACAGAGTTTTTACCCCCTTCCCTTCCCCTCCGGGGTCCAGGTGTCTGGGGGCCAGCTCTTGGTCCCTGAAGCTGTCTGTGAACCTTGTGGGGTGTCAAGCTCCCTCATGTGGGCGGTTGGCCTTGCACTTCTCCCTGCAGAGCAGCTGGTCCCCTCTCTGAGCCTGTGCATGGGCCCTGGGCCCTGCATCTGGGGTGGAGGGTAGACCAGAGGGTAGGGTTTGAGCAACTGAGAAGCCTGTTTGAGTTGGCTGTACTGGGGCGGGGCGGGGGGGGGGGATGCTGGTCATCATCAGAAAATCCAGCTCACTATGGGCGGATCATGAGCATGGGGGTGAACATCAGAGTGGCGGGGGCTGGAGGCCTGCCTCTCCTGTCAGCTCCTTATCTGGTTGAACCTGTGTGGACTTGGTTTCTCCATCTGTAAAATGAGGAGCCCGATGTGAATCAGCTAAGCTGTGTTGTGCAGAGCTCTGGGCAGAACTGAGGCCCATGGGAGCCACGGAGGGATTAGAAGAGCAGACAAGTACCCCGCTCCCCCAGCTAAGGTCCACTTTGACCTGAACTATCGATGGAAGTACCAAGAAAGTGCTCTATTAGGCAGAGGGCTCTGACCTGCTGGGGTTTTAGGAAAAGGAAGACCTCTGTCCCAGTTTCTCTTCTCAGCCCCTCGACTTCCCTCCTCTCCCCACGGTAGCTCTGCTCTCTCCCAGGCCCTTTCTGCCTTACCCCCTTCACACAGCCTCAGCCTCTTTGCCTTCACTCCATTCACCTAAATCTGCCAGAACTCCCCACAGACCAGGCTGTAGCTGCAAGGTGATCAGAGCAAGGTAACCCAATCTGTGGTCTTGCCTTTGGCTATGCACATGCAGGGGTTTCCTGTACTGAGCAGTGGGTGTTTAGTAGGGGTCTGTTTAAGCCTGACTCTCAGCCAGGCATGATCCTTGGCACTGAAACATTTCCTACTTGTGAGGAGGAAATGAGCTCTGGAGCAAGGATAGCAGGTGTCGTCTAAGCGGGTCTGCGGCCATCTGGTGACCCCATGGGCCCCGCCATCTGGAAGGAGTCCAGCCTTGGCCTCAAGGTCCCGGGGAAGTCAGGCCCTGGTGCTCCCATCCATTTGTTCCATCATCCGGATAGGAACCATTGACTTTTAGCTTTGGTTTACTGCTTTGGAAGTGGGAGTAGCAGTATGATAGCTACTTAGACCCCTGGGCTGAAAAACAGGACAAGAGATGTAAGAACACTTTGTATCAGGGAGAAATAATTTCACACACACACACACACACACACACACACACACACACATACACACACACACGAGATATAATGGTTTGCTGCACCGGTAAGGTAGCTAATAGGAGGCCTATCCATTTTGGGGAAAAATGGAATACAGAGAGGTACACTTAAGTGGCTCACGCGATGTCCCGGACTCTATACTGGGGACAAGCTTTGTCACCTATGCTGTTGTGGGATGTGGCAGTGCCATTCAGCAGTCAGCCCTGTGGCTGGGGCCAGATCACCCACGTTCACATCCTGGCTCTGACACTGACTAGCCCTGTGATCTTTGGCAAGTTTCTTCGCATCTCTGTGCCTCAGTTTCTTCCACCGTAAAGTAGGTTCACTGAGTTAGAAACTCTGAGGTGCCTAGCTCTTCATCAGTGCTGAGGATTGGGGAGCTCACCTTCGGCTGCCTTCGCTGATGCCCGGAGCCAGCATCTGGTGATTGCACTGTAAGACAGCAATGTGCAGAGCTGACAGGTAGATGTTGGTTTGTGGCCACACCCACGGAGCCGGGCACAGAAGAGGCACCATACATACTCATAAATGAATGGACTTATAAATGAAGGTGATGCAGTCCATTCCACCTGGATTCAGAGTCAGATTTTTTTCTCTCTAGGCAATTGTTATGTCACGAGAAAAACCTTTGTCCCGTTCTACACCACTTCTTCCCTTTCCTTCCCGCCAGTTATGATGTCCTATCAAGGGAACTGGAGCTGCTTCTGGCTTAGTCACGGATGATTTACGTGACTTTAACTTCACTGCTGAGCATCTAGCAGCTTCCATTTCTCTAATTATCTCCTCCAGAATATAGAAGTCCCCCTTGACACCCTCTCCTACTCAGCATCCCCCCACCCACATCTAGTCCAAAGCCAGGTCTTGGAGAGTCTCCCTTCCACACGGCTCCCAGACCAGCCCTGTCAGCTCCTTAGCCCTTTCTCAGCTTACCTGGCTTCCTGAACCACCCTGGCTGCCTGCCGCACCTCCTCATGTCACCTAGCCAAAGGTGACAGTCACTCAGCCGGCCAAGGGCTCTCCGCTGATCCCCAGATCTGGCCTGGGCCCTTTGTAGGATTCACAACCTTTCATGGCCCACCAGCCAGCCTGTATGGAGTGTTCACAGCAGAATACCCCATGCTCTCTCCTGTTTCCAGACCTTTCTGGGCATCTTCTCTGCATCCATGTACGTATGCCCATAGAGAATCCATATATATATATATATATATATATATATATATATATATATGACATCATTCCTATACGAATGCTTCTTCAGCCTGCCTTTGGCGTGCAATCTCCCTGTGTCAGGATATTCGAGTGTAGATGAAGCTGGCTCATTCTTCGGAACCACCACACATGTGACATTCTGCACACAATATCACCATGGTTATTTAGCCGTTCCCCAAGCACTGGACACCAGATGGCTCCCAGTTTTCCACTGTAAAAATTACCCTGCGATACGCATCCTTGTGCACACATAAAGTCCCCTCCTGAGGACAGAAGGAAAGAGGTGGAATCGCTGTGTCATAGGCTGTGCCTGTTTTTACTCTGGTGATCTCAGCCAGGTAGCAGAGCCCTGCAGCCTGCAGGGTCAGCCACGCACTGCCCACCTGCAGTTTCCTCTGCCTGCAGTCACCTGCTGTGGTGCCAGAAAGGCCCGGCCCCCACCCTTAGCTTAATGCCACCTCCTGGAGAGTCTTCCCAGCTCCGCCCCTAGTCCCCAGGCAGGTGGCTGCTCCTCACCCATGGGCTGTGATTATCCACCTGGCCCTCTCCCTCTCTGGGCCGTGAGGTCCCAAGGAGGGGCAGACGCTGCCTATCGGATTTATCTCTGGGTTCCCAGCACTCAGCAGTGACTCAGCACATCTTCCACCTTCTGGAAGAAAAACACTGTAGCTCAGGGTCACCGGCCTCTCCTGCCCCGCTTCACAGTCCTGCCAGCCACATTCAGCCTGTGTTTTTGACCATACCTCACTCAGGGCCTGGATCTCCACATCTCACTGAACAATCCCCAAAGAGTCCAAGCACCCAGGAGTGTAAGGACACTTTATGGAAGGGGTAATCCGACCCAGAGGGCCTTACATCACACCCCACATAAAACCACCTGCACCACAGCTGCTGTCCCTGAGCCCTCGGCCTGACCTCCCCCAGCTCTGTCTCTCTTCTGGGCCTGGTCCAGCAGCAACTCTGACTGCCTCCCAGCTTCCCCCTGGGCGTTTCGAGCCCCTCCCCGTTACTCCCTCCTGCCTCCCACCTGAACTCGTGCTGATACTCAACATAAACGAGGACATCCAGGTACCAGGGCCAGGCTGAGCGCCCTCATCTGGCCCACTCCTGCCTGCGTTCCATCCTCCAAGCATCCACAAGGCTTATCCCAGGAGGAACAGGACTGCAAAACAGGGCCGCTGT
Organism: Leopardus geoffroyi; assembly: GCF_018350155.1. Lineage (NCBI taxonomy): Eukaryota > Metazoa > Chordata > Mammalia > Carnivora > Felidae > Leopardus > Leopardus geoffroyi. Next base: position 66,585,413 of record NC_059339.1, on the reverse strand, counting down.
GGAAGTGAGGGAGGCCTCAGAATACCAAGCGCTCAGTGGTAGGGACTTGGGCCTGGAGGGTTTCCATCTAGGAAGGTCTGTTCAGCCCCACAACTGCAGGGTATGGAAGGTACTGGATGGTCGGGGTTGGAGTGGGTGCAGGTGGGGCACACCCCCACCCGAGTCCCCACACCTGGACTCCGCAGGCCGACACCTTCATCATCGAGGCCGCTGACCTGGGTGTCATCTACAAGATCAAGCTCCGCCACGACAACACCAAGTGGTGCGCAGACTGGTATGTGGAGAAGGTGGAGATCTGGAATGACACCAATGAGGACGAGTTCCTGTTCCTGTGCGGGCGCTGGCTGTCCCTGAAGAAGGAAGACGGGAGGCTCGAGAGGCTCTTTTATGAGAAGGTGTGGGAAAGGCGGTGTGGGGTGGGGGGACTTGGCTCAGCCGTACCTTGTACTGTGGCAGAAGGGGCCAGAGCCGTAATGGGGACTGGGTCATGCTCCTGGGCAGGAGTACACTGGGGACCGAAGCAGCAACTGTAGCAGCCCAGCTGACTTCTGGGAGATCGCCCTGAGCTCCAAGATGGCCGACATCGACATTGCCACAGTGACGGGGCCCATGGCTGACTACGTGCAGGAGGGGCCAGGTAGGCCAAGCCGGGGGCTCAGCAGAGGGGAGGCAGGCACCGGGACGTGTGTTCAAGCTGTTCTTGGACAGGCCATGCATTAGCCCCACCCTCATGTGACTTCTACCTAGCGCTTTGTAATTCACACCGAGTTTTCCATCCCCACAACAGCCCAACAGGGGCAGCCATCAGCCCTGTTGCCGATGGAGAAACGAAGGCTAAGAGTAGTCAGGGTGATGATACCTTTAATCCACTGACCCACTACCAGGAGGCTATCGCCGTGAACTCTGCCCTCACCCAGACCCTCAGGATGTAGATTCAGCCCCGTGGGCCTGGGACAGTTCTCTCCAGACCCACACAGCAGCAGTCGGAACACTTTGCATGTCAGGAGAGCATCACACAGAGGACTTCAGCCGTGTAGACTTAAGGCACAGTGTGATGTGGTCAGACAGAGGAAGAATTTCTAAGATGGCTTTAGGGGGATTTAAGTTCCATTTCTGGTTTGGACAATAATATATGTGACCTTGGACAGTCACTCTTTTGGCCTCAGTTTTCCCCTCCTCCATAAAGTGATGCTGTAATGCCCTGACAAGCTCATTGTTCCAACCAGAGTTTTGAGAAAAACTAGTTCTGTGTTTGTCTATTGGACATTTAAAGGCACTGCCTATCTGTTCAGCTCTCTTAAGTATAGAGCATGACAACCACTATATTCTTCCCCAGGAGACAATGTGTGTGTGGGGGGGGGGGGGGGCGGGTGTCTCTGGGGCTGGCCAGAGTGCGTCAGTCATTTTCTGTTCTACCTTCTCACTATGTAAATAAATGACAGGACCCACAAGAAGTATTTCTCCTGAATTAAGCACTATGATAAACTGTGAAAGGCCAAGGGGATCCTCCTATAAAGGTGAAATAAGGCCACTGGCAGGTGCACAAAACAGTACTGGTAATTCCAGCCAAGAAAGTCTAGTTTGGAAACTTTCAAAGAGATACAAATTACATAACCTATAACCATATAACCTCTAACCTATACCAGAGCATTGTCTCTCAAGATATTCCCAGAGAAGGGTTTCCAACTTGTATCAGTTAGTAACTGCAAGTGACATAGACAAGATAGTAGCTCAAACAAATGAGGGATTTTCCTTTTTTCACACATAAAAGTTCACATATAGGCAACGAGACAGGCACAGCAGTTCCAATAAAGTCAGTGACTTCCTTCCTAAAGACTGCCCATGGTTCCAAGATGACTGGTGGAGTTCCAGCCATCACACCCACATTCCAAGCAGAATGAATGCAAGGATAAGGGGTAAAAGGGTGCTCCTTCCAGCTGAGTCAGAAAGTTCCCCCAGAAACCCACCCAACAATATCTGGTTACATTTTATGACCACCCCTAGCTGCAAGGAGAATGGGTACTCATTGGGCAACTAGAGCTCTATGCTGCACTACCTGAGCAAGTTTTCCTGTGGATTAATCTAGTCTGTTTTGGAAATGGGGATGCCTTCTAGAACTTTCATTTACCATGCTACACATATAATGCTATTTTATTTTTCTTCCCCAAATTCCTACTTTCTGTGAGGCCTTGTTTTTAACAACCTTATTTTCGCTGACTGCAGTAAGCTTTTCAGGCATCTAACCCCTGTACCTGGTGAAAGGTTATTTTCTTACCCTACTTCACAAGGGAGTGCTGGGCACAACTGAGATAATTGGTCAACGGGGCTTTCCAGAAGTGTCAAGGATGCTCTTTTAGGATGATCTTCGCGTGGGAGATACCGATCTCTCATCCCCTGGAGAGTAGACGCTCATCATAGATAATTCACCAGTCTAGAAAGCTCTGGTGCACTTTGCTCTCCAAAAGTCATTTCCAAATCTGTGAGCCCACCCCGAGCCCACCTGGCCCATTTTGAGGCTGGGCCCCCTGATCTCTTGCAGTGATTCCATACTACGTGTCAGTCACCACCGGGAAACACAAGGACGCAGCCACTGACAGCCGGGCCTTTGTCCTCCTCATCGGGGAGGATGATGAACGCAGTAACCGCATCTGGCTGGACTTCCCCCGGGGGAAGAAGGGCTTCAGCTGTGGCTCCGTGGAGGAGTTCTATGTTGCTGGCTTGGATGTGGGCATCATCAAGAAAATAGAGGTGCTGGTCCCGGGGTCCTGGGATGGTGCCCACCCCGAGGGAAGGAAGGAGCCAACCAGTACATAGTGGGAGGGAGTGTGGAGGGCAGGCCGAGCAACCAACCTGGAGCTCCACCTCAGAGCAGGTAGTCGGGGAAGGTCCCCTGGCCTCTGCCATCAGCTGGCTAGGTGACCTGGAATGAGTCACCACCCAGCCAGGTCTTTTTCCGCCCACCCAGTGGGGAAGCCTGATGTATTAGTTTTCTATTGCCGGGTAACAAATTCCTGTGAACTTAGCAAAAGAACACGCAGATGTATTATTTCCCCATTTCCCAGGCCAGGAGTCCACATGCGAGTTAGCTGGGCCTCTTTCCAACATCTCATTGGGCTTGAATCAAGTTGCTGCTGGGGCCGTGGTCTCGTCTGAGGCTCGGGGTCCTCTTCCAAGGTCATTGGCGGAATCCACTTCCTGGCAGCTGTACGACCGAGGCCGCCAGTTCCCAGAGGCCGTGTGTGTCCCTGCCACGTGACCTTCTCCAAAACATGGCAGTTTATTTTTTCAACGCCAATAAGACACAATCTCTTCTGCTTCAGATCTCTCTAACTTCTCCCATCTCTGACATCGGGACCCTTTTCTAAAGGGCTTGCCTGACTAGGTCAGGCTCACCCAGAATAATCTTGGATTAACTCAAAATCATCTGATGAGGGGCCTTTATTTTATCTGCAAATTCTTCACCTTCATGGGAAAGACCTGGGTCGGTGCGTGCAGAGCACATTGGGAGGAAGCACCGAGGAAGGAGGGTGCAGAATGGGGAAGGGGATGCTGAGTGGCGAGGGCTTCCTTCCCAGACCCTCATGGCCCTGGCCTGTCCCCTCCCAGCTGGGCCATGACGGGGCCTCCCCGGAGAGCTGCTGGCTGGTGGAGGAGCTGTGTTTGGCCGTGCCCACCCAGGGCACCAAGTACACATTGCGGTGCAACTGCTGGCTTGCCAAGGACCGAGGCGACGGTGTCACCTCCCGTGTCTTCGACCTCCTGGATGCCATGGTGGTGAACATTGGGGTGAAGGTATAAGGGGGACCTGCGTGTACATATTGCATGGCAAGGGCAGTGCATGTTGGGGTCGGAGAGCAGAAGGGGAGACAGAAGTGAAGGAAGAAGGAGACTCGTGCTGGGGCACCGGCAGGGGCTGCAGCCTGGTATACTAGCCACATTCGCTTTGCTCAGGTCTCTTTGGGTCTGCTGCTGGGTTACCTTGGGCAAGACGTCTGGCCTCTCTGGGCCTTGGTCTTCTCATACAGTACGTGGAAGTAACACTTCCCATCTTGTTCCACGTGAGACCTCGATGAGCATGAATGAGATCATGAATAGTCCACGAAGAACTTCGCAAGCTCTGCGTAGATGTGCGGAGTCATTTTTTTCTGAAGACTCCCTCAACACCCAAAGGCAGGGGTGGGAAAAGATAGCATTTGGGATGCTGTGCACTTCGGGATCTTGCAGTGCAGTTAGAGCTGCTTGCACGGGACCCTCTTTAAGTGGAAAAGGCTGGAAGGCAGGAGCTCTGAGCTCCTGTCCAGGCCCCACCTCTAAGTGGCCAAATGACCGGAACAAGTTGCGTAAACTCACAAGTCAGTGCTGGGCAAGAGTCGGGGTGCCTGAGTGCTGGTGCCCAAGGATACGTGGCCCGTTGGTGGCTCAGAGGGCTCGGTTCACGTGCCCGTACAGGCTTCTCCTTCTCCCCAAAAAGCTGTAGCATCAACAGGAAGCTCCATCCCTCATCTCTGTTCCCAAATCCAAACCAACGAGCTACTAGATTTAGGTCAGAAGGTGTCCCACAAAGATAAGAAGAAATCACCCTAGACCTGAGGGTGCCCTGCTTATTTCTATATGGAAACAGAAGGAAGGGCTGAGTTTGGGGCTTTGAAAACCTGGACAGGCAGGAGGGTGGATGCCTGCCCCTCGCCTGCTTGAGAGCCAGAAAGCAGAACCTTCTACAGCACAGATATCCTCCCCTCCCTTCCCCAGACATCTCCATCTGTGGCCAGACGGATGGTGTGGGTGAGCACACAGTTCATCCAGGGACCTCCATCCTGACCCAATTCCCAGCATGCGCGTGGGTGTGAGTGTGTCTGTGTGTGTGTGCTGCCCCCCCCCCGGCACACACATGCACACCCCACTCAGTGCAGCCGCGTCTCCCCCTGAGCCCTTTAGTCTGTGGAAATGTAGACCCACGCCCCTATTATTCGTGTGACAAAAGAACACAGGTTTATCACTTTGCAAAGCACCACAGGGTTCTTTGGACTGGCCATCTCCCCAGGAGATATCGGACCAGAATTATAAAAGCCCTGTTTCTGTGTCTCTTTCTGGAAACAACCTCTTACCTAAAAAGAGATGTGTCCGTGTAAAGGAGAAAGAAGTGGGTCCAGAGAATACACGAGTCCAGAGGGACCAGCCTTAAGGGGCCAGTCTCCATACACTCGCCAAAGCACTCATTTTGATCTATTTTTCATGCCTGTCTGACTAAAAGCAAAAAGTGCCAGGCTCCTGCCTTCATTCCCAATAGCTCCGCCTGCCACCACGATGCCCCTGTTAAGGTCTGAGAGGATTTTCCTGGTAACGCAAGAGGCTCTTCAATCATGTCCTCAGCAAACAAGTGCTAAACTTGTCCTCTGGGCCAGGCCTGCAAATGCCACTTCTGACCTTAGAGCATCATGGTAAAGATTCTAGTTACTGTATGCAAAGCACCCAGCACTCAACAGGCACAATGTCAGAGGCATGATCACTGTGACAAATAACTTGGGCTCTGAGTTGGAGGGCGTCTGGGTAGTGGGGACCAGGCACCTGCACAGGTGATATTGCAGTGTGGCGGCCACAAGGGGAAGGGAAGGGCCAGACGCGTTCAGAGGAGACGGGTCGGCCCGGCACTTCCCTGGCCATGTGTGCAAACTTCTCCCGAGCTTATGCTGGTCCTTGGGCACCTGGCAAGAGGGAATGGAGTAAGAAGCCAGGACCAGAGGACGCCAGAGAGGCGGTGAAGGTGGCCACCCTTGCCACAAGGCTGCTTCTTGGAGGAAGAGCCCAGCGAGGGCAGCGTCTAGGAAAGAGAAGGCTGCTCCCTCCCCCTCCAGTGAGCACACGCAAAAGGAATACATTCTCTCTGGAGCAAACCTCAGGCAAAAGGGCAAAATCCCAACTTGACGAGCAAATCGTGGAATCAGTGGTTGTCCTACCTCCCAAGTGAATGGAGCCAGAGCTCCTTCAACAGTAACTGCTCATGAAGGCTCAGGATGTGCGCTGGCCACACAGGAAGCAGGGATGGACCCGGAATTGCTGCTTCCGGGCCCATAGCACACGGAAGGCTGGGCATGGGCCCAGGTTTACCTGTCTGCGGCTCTCACAGTTCTGCGAAACGTTTATCCCTTTTTCTCAGCGGAGGAAGCAGAGGCTGGCCAGGCTGGAGTGTCTGCCCAAGTTCAACAGCTGGCAGGTGGCAGACTGGGGATGCAGATGGCACGCTGGGTAGCTCCAGAAGCCGCTGTCCCGCCATCACGTGCTGCTCAACTGCATGGGCTTGAGCTGGGATTTGATTGACAAAGAGATCGGTGAATGCTGGGGCTTTCAGTCATGCTTCTGTGCACACACGTCCTCTGTCAGAAACTGAACTCCTCTCTAGCACCAAACTGGACATAGAGTAACAAGGCCTGACTCTTGTTCTCCAGGTGATAGCGATTGATCAGGGGCGGGATTCTTTTCAGAGCCATAGAGCTGGCAGCTTGCCCTGCCCTGGAGAGAATGAGGCAAGCCGGTGGGGTTGGTGGGTGAAACCCAGGGTCAGGATCCGCATCCCTCTCCCTGCAGGTGCTCTATGAGATGACAGTGTGGACGGGTGATGTGGTTGGCGGTGGCACAGACTCCAACATCTTTATGACCCTCTATGGCATCAATGGCAGCACAGAGGAAGTGCAGCTGGACAAAAAGAAGGCCAGGTATCCAGAGGTGGCCTCTGCCCCTTGCTGCTGCACGCATCCAATCCCCAGCCTCCAGTCCTACCCTGCCTCCCTCACCCTCCCCTCATGCCTTAGGGCCTTTCAGCCTCCACACCTTTATCCACGTGATTCCTCCCTCCCAGAATGCCCTTCATCCATTCTCTTCTGTCTCAGGACCTTTCTCTTCCAGGGGCCAGTTCAAATCTACCTCCTCCAGGAAGCCTTCTTTGATCACCTTCTTTGATCAGCCCCACAGTCCATCCATTCGTCCCTTCCTGCCTTCCTGCCTTCCATTCATCCATCACTTAAAAATGTTTATTGTAAAGCCTATATATTTATTAGTTGATAGCACTGTATCCTGTGAATCTCCTGCTTTCATTCACTGGATGGTGGTGATGTAAGATTTAAGATTAGGGAGAGCTGAGTGAAGAGAACACAGAAACTCAGTTCTATTTTTGCAACCTTCCTACACGTCTAAAATGATTGCAAAATAAAAAGCTAAAAGAATTTTTTAAATAGTAAAAAATGATTGAACCCCTAGTATCCATCAGGCACTGTCTTAGACACTGGAGACGGAGTACAACCAGGAAGAGAAGATCCCCAAGTTCACAAGGCTTAATACCTGAGGGAACCATAGCAAGAGCACGAACACTGTTGTGGCCTTATTGTGTGCCATGAGTTTTTCTAAGCCCTTTGAATGTATTGGCACACCTTGCCCTCCCTACAATTCTATGAGGACCATTATCATCATCCCCGTTTTATAGGTGAGGACACTGAGGCACAAGGTGAAGTCACACTGTCGAAGGCCACATGGCCGGTACACTGTGGCACTGGGAACTGCACCCGTCCCTAGTCTTAAGCATTAGGTTCTATTGCCTCTTAAGTGAGTGGTAAGGATGATAGTGGACCTCCCATAGCCCTTACTGTCTGCACCTTTCATCGAATCCCTGACTCAGTCCTGGGTTTGGGATGGTTTTCTGTGTTCAGCTGTTGTCCGCCAAGCCATCCCTGGCCCCTGATGTGTTGAGCAGCAGAGGGGAGAGGGGAGAGACTCAGAGCCCAAGCAGGCAGTCATGGACAAGTCTCGACCACCGTAGGCAGTGGTCTGGCTGCCTGGGATGGTTGCCACAGAGCTGTGGGCCAGAGATCTGCTATCTTACATGCTGTCTGTTTGGATGTTCACGCTCTTTCAGTCCTCACTTCTATACTCTGACCCTAACTTCCATCCCAACCTCAAAGTCCTATGGTTGCTTTTTTTTTTAATTAATCATCCCATGTCACTGTCCCACCTTATTTTTCAGACGGAGAGATAGGCACCTTTCTGATAGTACTTAAACTCCAAAAGTGTTGCTCAAAAGCCACATTATAAGTATAGCCATATCATAAATGATTTGAGGCACCTTGTTAGTTAAAGGATTTTGTTTTTCTGAATAAAGACTTGCTGTTTGTGATGAGAGCCATCGCTGGTTTGCAAGCTCAAATTTAACTTCATTTCATTTGCAAGTGGCTCTGTTTGACCCATGCCTTGTTCTGGGTGTCCACATCTTGACTCAGGGACTTGGATAGTAAGACTCATTTGTGCTTGTGACATGTGCTGCAAGGAGATGCTTCCTCCAAGTAATGGTGTGCGACCAGATAGGAGGGAGAAACATGCACGCATACACAGAGAAGGTCTTATGTGGGTTTGCCTGCTGCAATTGCCCTGTTGTCAAATGCTGTTATACCCAGAGGCCAAAGTTGATAGCCATGCACTCACCCTGTTCCCCAGCTGAAGCCCCAACTTCTTATCTTGCCACTTCGGGGGAGGCTGTTGTGGTAAACTAATTCACACTGAGATGCTGGTGAATTAATGTGGCATCCAAAAGAGGGGTCATCCTCAAAAGGTAACGTGAAAACTAAGGAATGAGTCTCTAATGGTGGAATTGGAGTCAATTGATGTCCAGTGGGCATAGGTGCTATTTTTAGACAAAGGTATGTGAGGTTTTTTTTAGGGAAGTAAGTGCCTGTAAGGAATCATTCCTAGGTCTAGTAGAGAACTCATGTCCTGGGAGATTCCTTGGTCTGGAAACAAAGGGAGTTCAGAGTTCTGTTGGGTCTGACCAACAGAATGGCCCCATGGCTTTCACTAGCCCTCAGTGCAAAGAAGAGGAGGAGCTGAGCTCAAGGGAATGCTAGGGTTCTAGCTGCCACTTCAGGAGGCAGTTAGGAACTATTTGACCAGTGACCATGGCCAGGGTGGTGATAAGCTTGTAAGTTTCGAGTCTTCCTTCCATATCTTTATCATTTGGAACTCACACTGCCTGGTTAGCATTAAAACTCTGAGAATGGAAAGAGCCCATCTTTGGGGACTTCAGGGGCAGAGGAGTCATTGGTGAGTCTGAGTCCTTCTCTCAGTTGGGCTTGGAGACAAGTCTCAGGGGACAGAAGAGGAATGCAGGCTGCCTTCCAGAGCACCCAGGTCAGGCAGTTGGAAAGTCCCAGGCCCGCTGCTGGGTGACCCCTCCTGACACATCACCTTCAGCTTGGAGGTCACAATTTAAGAGGGCATTGGCAGATTTGAACAGGTACTCAGCCTGATTCTGGCATTTGAGAATGATAAATATTTAAAATCTGTTTGAGGTTTCTTTGGCTTTGGTCTGCACTCAAACCTCTGCAAGCATACTCACGCAATATGGATGCAGGCAGGTGGGTGCAGCTCCCTGTTGCCACCTTCTATCTCATGGGGGCATGTGCCGTGTTCACTTTTATCTCAGTGGTCCTGAGGAGGGATCTGAGGGGCCAGGGGCTGTTGGCTTTGCCTTTTACCCCCCCAGGCACATGAGCACCCGTGGACACTGACACCACCACCAAGGCAGTCGTCCTGCTACTCGCCGCTCCTTGGAGCTCCCCCTATGCAGATCATCTGCCCCCCTTTAGGCCCCAAAGTGCTCCTTCCATGCCTCTTGGGCTTGTGACAAAAATTTACTGCAAATCTAGTGGCTTAAAACAACAGGAACATATTCTCTTACGTTTCCTGAGACCAGGAACCTGAAATCAGTGTCATTTGGCAGAAATCAAGCCCAGCCTCACCCCCTTCAAAGCCTCTGGGGGAGAATCCTTTCCTTGCCTCTTCCAGCTTCTGGAAACTGCCAGACTTCTTTGGCTTGTGGCCGCATCTCTTCAGTCTTCAAGGCCAGCATCTGTCCAGTCTCTCCCTCCCCATCTTCACATCATCTCCTCCTCTGCGGATGTGTCAAATCTCTCTTTGCCTCCCTCTTACGAAGACACTCGGGACTGCGTTAAGGGCCGTCCTTGGGTATTTGTCAGCCTACCACAAGGGCCATGACCCACAGAGCATGGATCTGAAAATCCTGTCATGTAAGGAATAGTCAAAAGTTCCAGGGACATTTAATTCTCAAAAGAATTTTATTTTGAAACATATATGGGTGGGGATACATCTCCTTCGATGACCTGTATACTTTAATGACTTCATGCCTCTTTGGCACAGATTGATCAGAGAATATAGTTGTATTTATTTGTATTCAGTCATCCATTCACATATGCATAACAAATGTGGCATATATAACATACATTTGTACCTAAATCGTAAATACTTACGGAACAAAACCTATGCAGCCACTCCCTAGGCCAGGAATTGAACACTTCCAGGTCACGCTACCCGCCCCCCCATCCCTAGAGGTAACCGTTATGTTGGTTTTGAAGGTACTTTTTTGCTTTCTTTCAACATTTTACCCCTACCCTGTGCATGCCTCCCTAAACAATCAACTTCCATTTCATCTGGATCTCTGGGTTACGGAAGTGAATCAGGCTGCAGGCATTTTATGTGTTATTTCTTTCCTCAACGTTAGGATTTTCAGATTTCTCTGAGCTGCTGAGTGTGGCTGTGATTTATTTGCTCGTCTTCACTGCTGCCTAGTATTCTATTGACGGAGGCCTGGAGAAGAGAGGCCAGATGGCCTGTTGCAAGGGACCGGGGAGGGAAGTTGAGACACCAGGTGTGGCCGAGCTGTTGCCAATGAAACAATGAGCTCAGGTGGGCAGAGCTGGGGCCAGTGAGGGGAGGCCCAACTCAGTGTAAACAGAACATATCAGGAGTTGGTGACCGCCATCCAGAGAGAGAAAGAGCTGCCCCAGGCTGACGCAGGGCCCATCACTGGAGGTGACAGGGGCATGAACTAACCCTAACCCTAACCCTATTGGTGTGGAGAGCCCAGCCTGGAAGCAACTTGGTCTATCATGAAGCTGCGGCTGAGGCTTGACCCTGGCAGTTCCTGGGAGCCCCGGCCACGTCTCTTAAGATGCACAAAGGCAGACTGCCTAAGCAGCCGCCCCCAGCGAGGCTGGTTTTGGACCCCACACCCTTCTTCCCTGTCTTCCAGCCAGTCCCTCCTCAGGCTCCCTACCCACACACCTTCCCTAGCTTCTTAGCAGTGTCTCAAATTCTTCCATTAACTAATTGCTTTTCCAGACAAAACTCTGGTCCTGGTTAGCTCTCCGGCTGTTCTAAGTCACAGGGACCAGTGAGTGGCTGGGTGCCAGGCCCTTTCCCAAGATGGATGGCCCTTGCAATGGGGTAAGGAACAGAAGGAAACCAGAATAGGAAGGGATTGAGGGGAGGCCAAGGTTGCAGTCCCCGAACTTCGCCTCTTTAGCTGCTGAGTAGAGGCTCCTTGGAGCAGATGAGCAGGGTACATTCTGGGCCACTGGGGTGGCCCTGTCCTCCTGAGCCAGAAACAAGGGGGACCTGGGTCAGAGGCTGACTGCCTCTCCAAAGGTGCCCCTCAATGTGTGAGCCCCTCTGAGTGTCAGCTGAGGTGTCCTGAGGGGCCCTGGGACAGCAGGAAAGATGTGGTTGGTGAGTCATGGAGGGATGAAGGGTCACGGAGGGGCTCTCACTTTGGTTGTGGGCCTTTCTCCCTGCGAGAAGGAGGTCCATCCGGATGTAACTGGGGTCTAGTCCATAATAAAGGTGAAAGGGCAGAGTCATCCACTCTGGAGTCTTCTAGAAGAAAAACTTATTTCTTTGTGCCTTTTTCCTTATACCTGCCCCGCCATAAAATCTCCATAAAATAGGGATTCTTGGCTAAATTCAAAGGGTGGTAATTAACGAGAAGCGTAAAGCCAAGAATTGTAAATTCCTTTGATCCGCAAAATTATACACTTGGTGAGGAGTCAACTAGTTGAAAGATTATTTGAGGGAATTTCTAGTATGTGACATGAGCCTGACGAGGGAACTAGTGAGCACCTACCTCCTCCTAGCTTCTGCAGACCAGAAGGACAGACAGGGCTTAAATTAGAGCAGGAGGGATTTAGGGCAGACTTTTGGAGAATGTTTTCACTTCTAATAATCATAAAGTGCACATGAGTATGTTATCGAAAAGGATTAGGCCTCTGTCCCACCACTGCCTTTAAGGCAAGGAGTAGTTCTTGGTTTTCGGTCTCAGCCACACTGGCGGTGGCCTCTGTTTTTAAAAATACTTCTTGTATACAAGGAAGCATAATTGCCATGCAGCATCGTATCTTCAGTGCCACTTGCATTACCCCAGGGGCTTATCAACAGCAGCATCTGGAATCAGTCAGCAGTCAAGCAATCAGTCAGTATGGAAGGTTGCATTATACATGCAGCATTGTGGGAAGAGGAGTAAGATTATCAAGATAGAGCATCTCACAGATGATGAGGTCATTCACCAGAAAAACAGTAATAGCAACAAACGCAATGTACCTTCTGTTTGCCTGCCTTTTAATAGTTATTACCCAAATCTAAGGCCACTGCTTTTAGTTTTGCAGATTGTGTATAGAAATATATCATCTAGAGCTGAGCAGTGGATAACCTGCCCCACCATTCATGGCAACCCTGTCACTCATAGAATATCATTTAAAGCTTTGCAAGTATAGAATTCCTTTTACATTTTAAACTGACTTCACATTCACTCGGTCCTCCTGACAGTTTTGTGAGATTGCAGGGTCCGTGTCGTTTCCCCCAGACTACAGATAAGGAAACCAGGTCCCAGAGAGAAGCTTGGACTGCTCTAGGTGGCTAGAAGAATAAGATTAGGAACCAGAGCTGGTAGTTCTTGCTGCAAGGCCATTGCTGTCAGCCAAACTCACTTAATCCAGTCTTTCAGGAACACATCTGGGGTGTAAGAGACAGGCTACTGGGGAGTCACTGGAAGCTGAGATAGGAGCTGAGTAAGGGCCTCCTGTTCCCTCCTCACTCCTGCCCAGCCCCTCATGGTAGCTAGGTCCCCACTTTATGCCCCTCCTCTCTTCCCCTAGATTTGAGCGGGAGCAGAATGATACCTTCATCATGGAGATCCTGGACATCGCTCCATTCACTAAGATGCGGATCCGAATTGATGGCCTGGGCAGCCGGCCTGAGTGGTTCCTGGAGAGGGTAAAATGTCTTCCCTCCACCCTTTCTGCCCAGCCCTTCTTCCTGCTCTTCTGTGTTGTCAGTGGACCTGGTTAAAGTGCAGATGTCACTTTAGAGGGTTATTACACGAGCCAGGCTCCCAGCAGGAACTGGGGCAGCAGAGGCTTTAATGGTGGGCACTTCAGGCAGGAAGGCAGGAAGCTTTCGGTTGCCCCTGTGATCGCACATTAGGTAGCTGCCTCTTTTTCCATCTTGGGCTCTGCTCCCCCCCACTCAGTCCTCTCCTCTCCCATCCACCAAAAGCTATCTATTTTGAGTCCCCTCAGGCTCCTACGTCCCTGTTCTGCCATTAACAGATTTTCCTTGAACCAACAATATGGTGCCCACACCAAGGACAGTCTGGCAGACTTCAGGTGTTTATGGCTGACAGTGGTTTTGTTCGTCCGTTCTTCTGTCACTCGCTCTGCAAACGTTCCTTGTGCACAGTGATAGGTACCTCTCAGAAACACGTTTGGATTAATTCTCCATTTCCAAATTTCCAAACTAAGGTGGTCACAGTAGGGGCTTCAGACCCTGTGCAAGTCATACAGAGTAGGGTCTTTGTTTGGAGAGTCTAGGTCAAAAGAACTCATCTCAGGTCTGGAGTCGTGGGTCTTTGGGGTTCCGCCAAGGGGGATGCATTAGCAGGTGGGCAGCTGATGGAAGTGAGGGCAGGTGTTCCCACACTGGCTCCCTCACCCAGATCCTACTGAAGAACATGAATACTGGAGACCTGACCATGTTCTACTATGGAGACTGGCTGTCCCAGCGGAAGGGCAAGAAGACCCTGGTGTGTGAAATGTGCGCTGTCATCGATGGGGAGGAGATGATGGAGTGGACCTCCTACACTGTCTCAGTTAAGACCAGTGACATCCTGGGTGAGTCGGTGGGGCCCTCCCGTCTCCCAGTCCCACATCCCACTACCCTTGCCCTTCCTCAAACTCGGGCCCAGGCCAGGGCACTTTTCTTTGGATGACCTTCCAAATGTTAGTCAACACAAGTCCTTTCCACCATATGTCACTGTCTGTCTGAACAAAGTAGTTCTCCCAGTTACTGAATTGGCTCTGTCCCCCATCCCCCAAGGCAGTCTGGGAGAACATGATAAGGCAGTGTGGTCAGAACTTTTGAAAGCTATGCAGGAGCTTAACTCAGAGGCCCTCTGTCTTCCTACTGCTGTCCCATGCCCCTCACGCAGATGCTGTGCATCTCAGAGGCCCTTGGGTTCCTTCCCACATCTGTGTGCTTGGCAGCCATCTTCTGTGTGCCAGCTTTAGGCCTTGGGTCTTAGGATGGAGATATGACCCTGGGCCCTTATGAATCTGACATTCTAGCACAGCCGTGACATGAAGCTCTGCCCAAGGTCTGCATAGGAGCTGAGGAAGTCACAAGAGGGTGCCTTACGCAGTTGGGGATAAAGGGCAAGGGTCATGGAGGGCCTCCCAGAGGCAATGCCAAAGTCTAGTCCAGAAATACAGACAGAAGCCACTGAGGCAGATGGAACACCAGATGAAGGGTCTTACGAGCAAAAATACTAGTGTTTGCAAAGGCCTGAAGCTGAGAGGGAACACGCTCTTATGGAGGCAGTGTCTCCCGCCTACCCTTCTCTATATCAAACCTGCTCTCCAGGAGCTGTTGCGAGGAATATGGCAAACTCATTCACACTGATTATAAATGACTAGTGAGGGATGAGCCTGTTTGGTCCTAATAGCTTACATGTTCAACAGAGAAGCATTTAGCCAAAGAAATTAGGCTCTCCTGGTGGGATCTCAGGCACAAGTGATGGGTTAGTATAGCTGGTAAATCTGTTGGCACCTCCCTTCCTCCTTGCTCTTGACAGTGTAACCTTCACTCCTTTTGGTGGAAGTTCCAAGTGTCCACATGTTTTGCACCCTCCATCTCCTCATGATGTGTTCTCAGAAAATAGTTGATAAGTTCCTTAATAACCATAGGGGGTGTGTGTCAGGAAACTTTCATGGAGCCACCTCTTCCAGAAGCATCTCTTTTTTTTAAACTAGGGTCAATACCTCTATTTGGCTTAAGCAGATGCTATGAAGCTCTAGTGTAGACTGTCAACCAAGCGTAGATCTGGGGAGCAAGGAACGTTCCTATTTCCCTCTGAACCCACATTGTGCAGGAAGGAGTCTGTATTTCTAAACCACAAAGCCAGTCTTCATGGCATACCTTTTAAGTATGGGTGCATTTCCCCCAGAAATAAATGAGTTCTTGCACTAAAACCACTCATACTTGCTAACCAGGACTCCAGTTAGCTCAACAGCATTTACAAGGTACAGAGATAGGATGAAGGATAGAATTGGAGACCCAAGGGTCCCAGGAAACTAACCAGCCCTTTCCAACCTCACCCTTGGCCTCGTCAACATTAAACTTCCCATCCGCACCGCTGGTGCTTCCGAGGAAGCCAGGATGGAGACCTGGAGAGTAAGTGGGCTGTGCGTTGTAAAGGCTAGCACCTAGAGCCTCTGTCTTTGCACCCCAGGAGCAGGCACCGATGCCAATGTGTTCATCATCATCTTTGGGGAGAATGGGGACAGTGGGACCCTGGCCCTGAAGCAGTCAGCCAATTGGAACAAGTTTGAGCGGAACAACACGGACACGTTCAACTTCTCTGACATGCTGAGCCTGGGCCACCTCTGCAAGCTGAGGGTCTGGCATGACAACAAAGGTAACTCCTGCTCAAGGTCAGAGGTGGTGGGGATGGCAGGCCCCAGCTCTCCACCTGAGCCCTTTCCCGTCCCCCTAGCTGCATGTTGACCTTTTACTGCAGGGTGACAGGCAACTAAAAACTGTTGATTGTCACCATTTTTACACTTGCATCAGTTAGAAAATGTCTTATGTTTCTGGACAAATTTTAGAAATCAAGCTTCGTTCCTAACACCATTTTCTTGTTCATTGCTCTTCCCCTAATGCCTATCACATTGCCTGTACTATAGTAGGGACTTGATATAGTTTTAATGGAATTTATTTATAGCCATGTTTCACTCTCTCAGATCCATTTCTGATTTGTTCATGCCTCAGTCACAGGAAACCCACATTTCTCTGGAAACAGAGTTTTCCCCATGCCTAATACTTCAAAAATTGAGTCCTGGCCATGAATCTCAGGACCATGATTAGGTCCTCTAATACCAGCTTCCCCACCTTTTCCCCAGCACTGACTGTGCACATAGCTAGACTTGCTCATTTTTCTTGGTGCATTTTTCTTTTATGCCAAAACTTGACTGCCAATTATTTCGTATTTCCTCACAGTCAAAACCCTGAAAGAAAAGGGAGGCCCCTCAGCACCACGGACAGCTGCATACAGGTCCTACTGTATTGTTGGCTGCTGCTTACTGTGGTTTGTTACATGCCAGACTCTTCAAAAAGCTTGGTTCCTCTCTTGGTAACTCAAGACTATCTGATTGCCTTCTTCCTATAATGGCTCCTGGGCTTAAAGAAACCCAGAGGCACCAATATTATCCTCATTCCTTTGAAAGCAGAGAAGTGGGCCTCCTCGCCTCCAACCAGAATTTGGATCTGAAAGCAGGGAAAGGAAGATGTCTGTATCCTCACTGAACCCAAGTGGTTGGGATACTAGGGTCAGGAGAGGTACAGGGAAGTCCAGGTTCTGTGCCTAGCTTCCTCTTTATAGTAACTTTCTCCTCCATAGATGGAAGCTTAAATGTTAATATAAGCCAAGACAGCTAAATATGTCCTTAAGCGCTCTCTCTATGCCACATTTTTTCATATTTAGTTTAAAAATATTCAAGCTACATTATGCTTCCCTTGCATAGCAATTTATGAGGACAAAAATATTTCATTTGAGAGCCTTCCACCAAAAAAAGTTGTGGATCCCTGAACAGATACCATATAAGTTACAAACATTTAGTTAACTTAATAGTATGGCAGTTATCTCTTTCTTTGATTCTACCTTTCCATCTTTTCTGTTTATCCAGCAATTTTTTAATGAAAAGATTTAAGCCTGCACAAAAGTGAGGGAAATAGTATAATCAACTTCCACATACCCATCATGTAGATTCAACAGTTATGACTTGTCATACTTGCTTTCCTCTTTTCACTTTTTCTTTTTCTTTCTTGTTTTCTTTTTGGTTGCTATGTTTCCCTTTTAAAAATGGACACTTCTATTTTTTTAACGTTTTTCCATCTCCAAGAGACAGAAAGAGACAGAGCATGAGCAGGGGAGGGGCATAGAGGGAGACACAGAATGCGAAGCAGGCCCCAGGCTCCAAGCCGCCAGCATGGAGCCCGACGCGGGGCTCGAACCCACAAGCCGTGAGTTCATGACCTGAGCTGAAATAAGCCACCAACCAACCAAGCCACTCAGGCGCCCCAAAAATGCACATTTCTAAATGAAATCCAGTGCCACTACACTTAAGCATGACTTCCTTGTGTCATCCAATTTCCACTCCGTATGCAAATTTCCTTAATATGAAAAATGTCTTTGTATTTTGATTTTGCTTGAATCTGGATGAAAATAAGGTCCACACACACTGAATTTATCTGTGACTTCCCCTTAGTGTCTGTTAATGCAGAGCATGCTGAGTCCCTTTATTTTTTTTCATGCTATTGGCTTGTCGAAGGAAGTGAGCCCAATGATCTGTAGCATGTCTCTATTCTGGACCTGCCTGCCTACTTCTTCATGGTGTCACCTCCTCTTTATTCCCCATATTTCATACAATCTGGAAGTCAGCTCTAAAGGCTTGCCTGGATTCAGGTTCAACTTTCTTTGGCAAGAGTACTTTATAGGTGATATCAGGACTTCTTTACAATGGGAATCGTGTATTTCACATGACACCACAGCCGCTCTACTCTTCCTGACTCTCCCATCCAATAGTGGGTGCAGGGACTATCAGCCTGGTTACCCCAACCACCGCCCCCCACCACCAGTCCCGTAACTCTTCATCCAATGGCTTCATCCAGTAATGATCAATTAGGATTACGAATGGTGATTTTCTAATTGTCCTTTCTTATCCACTTACTAGCTAGAATGCTTTTGTAAAAAAAAATAAATAAAATATAATTTTACAAGAGGAGACTGTTTAAGAAACAGACTCGCTCATAATAGGTCTCCGATGACTCGCTGTGGATCCCCAGGGTCTCCACTCTCAGGCTAGTGCTGGCCACACAGTTAGCCAAGCTGTAACTGTGGGTTTGTCTTCACTAGTGAAAGCCAACCATGTGATATCAGCCTTCCCAGAGCTACCTGTTCCCAGCTACATGTTTGATAAGTTCTTCGTGGAGCTAGTTGTGGTAGGATCCCTGTCAATCACATCCAATATTTTCAAAACAAAACAACTAAATCAGCAATGAAAAAAAGAGCTGAGGATGAAGTGTGCTTCATCTTAAAGGAGTTAGAGTTTTTACCATGGTATTTACCATGAAAGGAACGGTTTGTTTATTTTCATAGAATTCTAACTTGAGAAAAGAATTTGGGATGGGTGAGGCGATGCCATGCTTTCAGAGGACAAGGTGAAGGGAGGTGCAGTGGGGTGGGAAGCAACCTGCCACCAAGCACCAGGGCAACATGGGCCAGGAAGATTCCTTCTCTGGTTGTCCATGGATAGAGTTAAAGCCAGCCCAGAATCCACCCTTCCCTTCAGCCGACGGCTTTCCTCTGTCACCACCTTGCTTGGAATCCAGGAGATGAAATTCAGGAGTGAAACCTACCTGGGGTGTAAGGCAAGATGAATAGTGTGTTCCAGCAACAGAAATGATCTCATGATGACCCACCTCTCCAATTAATGCCATCCCTCTCCACCAACACTCATGCATACACACACACTCACACACTTATAATTCCCATTGACTCCCACTGGTCATTTTGTCATGATGTGATATGATAGAAAGGCCATCATCCTGGAGTCAGAAGAGATGGCATTAAGCCAGTGATTCACAAGGTGTGGCTCTGGGACCAGCAGCATCAGCATGACCGGGGAACTAGTTAGAGATGGAAATTCTTGGACCTCACCACAAACCCAGTCAATCGGAATCTCTGGGAGAGGGGGGCCTCAGTAATCTATTTCCACAAGCCTTCCAGGTGATTGCAGTGCAGGTGCTAGTTCTCAGCCTTGGATACACATTGAAATCACTGGGCAGCTTTAAAGGCTATTGATACCTCGGTCCTACTTGAGATTCTACTGTAGGTGATTTGGGTAAGGCCTGGATAGTAGAATCAGCCTCTCTCTCTCTCTCTCTCTCTCTCTCTCTCTCTCTCTCTCTCTTTCTCACACACACACCTTCCAAAAGGACCAACATTTTGGTTTCTCATTCTCTGCCTTCCTTTTTACTTGCCTCGCCCTTTCTCTGTTCCACTCTGGAATCCTGTAAGAACCACTCCAGCAGGTCTTATGGACATCATTTCCAGACTGAACACATTGGGGATTATTAAGCAGTTTAATTAGTTTCATGATATTATCAGGAATCATCTCAGAAAGCAACCAATTTATAACCTTATGGGCGGAACTGGCCCTAGTGTAGAAAAGTAAAACGATTATTGAGATTTTTAAAAAAATTTACGGATAAAGCAACTCACCACTCTTTTAACTCAACAGAAGTGTTTTAAATTTTAGCATAATTGTTTTAGCACTCATTGTTTTCCACTTCAGTTGAGTACTTTTTAAAAAGTACTAAAATATATGAAGTACTTTTTAAACCCAGAATGGAAGTATCCTAGGACTGCCAATATGCATGCCCTGCCCAGAGCCTCCACATCTGTCACCCACCCCAGAAGTCCCGTGACTGAATTGTGTGTCCATCTTTCTGTGTCTTTGTGCTTGTAAGACCTTAATGCTTTTGGATCTACAGATGTTGCTGTCAGCAGATGTTGCTGTGGGCAGTGTCCAGTCCTAGAGAATGGCTTTTTGGTGCGGACATTGGGGTGGTCCCCACACCGCCTGGTGAGCTTAGAGGGCAAGACATTAGAGTAGAGCATATACAAGCCTCCCTTGTGAGGTTGCCTTGCGAACATACGACGAGCAGCACGTATCGTCACCATAACCTGTCACACCACTGGATTTCCCCCCACTGGTGGCAGGTGCTTTGGTTCTCAGAGTGCTCAGGGACTTGGAAGGTGGAGAGTAACTGAACTGGTGCATGGTACAAATAATATGCAGCTGCCACAGCAAATGCACATGGACTTATACTCGATGGCTGTGATTTGAAGGACGCCCTGCCAGTTCGAACAGAAGTAGCTGTATGTTCAATATTAGGCCAAGACCTTTCAAGTTTCACATATACCCTGACGAAATAGCAGCTTCTTACTCATTCTGTGACTACCAAACAGCCAAGGTCCTCAAAGTCCTAACATACACATTCAGCATCCACTGAGCAGGTACTACCTGCCAGTCGATATGCAAGTCATTAGGGAAACAAAAACAAGTCAGACCAGGTCCCTGTCCCCAAAAGCTCATGGTCAGGAGAGGAGACACATGTAAACAGTGATGACACAGGGTGGTCAGGATGTGGCCAAGGCAGGTGCAGGGTGCTGTAAGAGCAAGGAGGATATCAGAAACAGGCCTCCTGAGCAATCAGGGGACCCCAGGGAAGGCTCCCCAGAGGAAGTGATGCCTGCAGTGATTCTGAAAGGATAATGGGCATGAACTAGGTGGGTACTGGTGTCAGGAAGCAATGGGATTCATCCTTCAGCTGTGTGAACTCCCAGGAAGTCAGTGACCCCACTGTGAATCTGACGAAGGCCGTGAGCCCTCTCCCTGGTGAATGTGGAATTATGGACAGCACAATTTCTCAGGGCCCTTAGACTGCTTCATGCCCATACGCAAATCCTCCAAGGGCCCATGAACCCCAGGTTAAGGATTTTGCAAAGAGAATTATATGCTCGGGGCTAGAGGAGCCCTCAGAGATCGTCTAACCCACCTCCTCATTTCGTTAACAAGGAAACCAAGGCCCAGAGAAGACAGAGAACTTGTGCGGGGCCACACGGCCAGTGGGCTGGGGGTAGCAGAAAGGTGAAAGCACATTCAGCTCCCAATCCCCATCACGTCTCTTCCCCAGGGATCTTTCCTGGCTGGCACGTGAGCTACATCGACGTGAAGGACAACTCACGTGATGAGACCTTCCGCTTCCAATGTGACTGCTGGCTCTCCAGGAGTGAGGGTGACAGGCAGACGCTCCGTGACTTTGCCTGTGCCAACAACGAGATCCGTGATGAGCTGGAGGAGACCAGTACGTGGCGGGGTGGGTGGGGGTGGGCACCCAGGTGTGATTCCTGGGCTGAAACTTCAGAGTTAAATGCGAGGTAGCTCAGGACGGGATGGGAATGGTGTTGGTAAGTCTGAAGGAGAGACCCTTATAGCTGGAGGGGAATCAGACGTGCAGTGAAGGAAAGAGTCTTGGGAAGGTACATAAATAAACACCCTAAATGTTACTCGGTGAACTTGGAACAGCCAGGA
Source organism: Leopardus geoffroyi (assembly GCF_018350155.1). Classification (NCBI taxonomy): domain Eukaryota; kingdom Metazoa; phylum Chordata; class Mammalia; order Carnivora; family Felidae; genus Leopardus; species Leopardus geoffroyi. The sequence goes on along the minus strand of NC_059339.1, from coordinate 66,563,871 downwards.
CACTGCTACCAAATCTTGGCCCCGATCACGGGGATTAATTAGGTAGCAGGAAAAACACTGGGGACAAGCTTACCCTGTCCCGAGGGCCAGGCTGGGCACTTTGGTGGGAAGCCTTCTCTGGGTTGTTTTTATATCATGGGTACAATTGGTACCATCCATACAATTGGTACCTGTGGCCACAGCTGACAGATCAAGACTTCTGGAAACAGAATTTGCAGGGGGAGCCAGCATCCCCATCGGCCACTTTCTTTGATCCTTCCTCAGGTGATATTTAAAGGGAAAGAGTTTAAATTGATCCCTAAAGTGGCTGGCCATCCAGGACTAGGGAGTTGTTTCTTTAATACAGATGCTGGCGTCTGGGTCCAACAGATTCAAAGAAACCTTATCAAAGGCAGAGCCCGGTGTAAAGAAAGGATTTTTTAACCTTAGTTTTTAAGGGAACACTAACTGCAGTAAGGGGTGAACCCTCAAATCTCAATGGCTTAACAAACCAAAATGTATTCCTCACTCATGTGATAAACCATACAGTGTGGTTGTTGGCAGGAGACCTTCCACGCTGTGATTGGGGGACCCAAGCTCTTTTGATCTGTGTCTCTGCCATTTTCAACATTCTTGGAAAAGGGAGAAGAGTGTGGAGTAGGCATACTCCCCTACCTTCTTAATGAATTGATTGACTTGCTATTGGTGAGAACTAATCACTTGACTCCATCCAGATGCAGGGAAATGTAGTGCCCAGGTGGACAGCCCCTGGGGGTGGGGGGAAAGGAAAGGAAGCACAGATCTCGGGTAGAAAGCCCCCCCCCCCCCCCGCTCATGTTGGCCACACCATCCAAACTACCCAACGATGAGATTAGCGGCTCTCAGAGGTAGTGAGCCCCGTGTCCCAGGGAGCACCCAAAGGAGGGGCCAAGCACCCCCTTGTCAGGCTTACTGCTCAAGGATTCCTGCCCTAATTCAGAGTGAGGACTCCCAGCTTCTGTAAACCACACTCAGCTGAGGAATTACTGGGTGCCCAGTTTCATTGTAGATGCTGTGAGTGGCACACACCACTTTGTGACCTCCAGTTTGTGTTGACCTTTGCACATGGTAAGTCTCCCTGTACAACTATAAGCTCCCAGAGATCAGGGACAGAGTCACTCATTGTTGTAGCCTTCTGCAGCTCTGTAGGCTTTGGGACTCTGTGTGCTGTGACCGCTCAGGGGATGGAAGAAGAGGGGGTCCTTTTCCTTGGAGCCTCATAATCCCGTTAGAGGGAGACGCTGAAGCCCCTTACGCGGTAGGAATGCTTAAGCCCCTGACCCACGTGCCAAGATAAGCGCTAGAGGCTCCTCGGGCCACTGGCGTCCAGGGGAGGAGAGATTCGTGATGCTCAGAGCATAATCACTGAGTCTCCTTCACAGATTTCCTGCCAAACAGCTGCTAAGACCTGCGAGGGTTGAGTTGGCAGGGAGATTGCAGAGGGGAGGCGGCACTTGCGTTAGTTCCGGAAGGATGTTACAGACTGGAGATTGGATGGCAAGGGCACGGAGCCCGGGAGCCGGCCTGGATGACTGGTCTTTACTGAGAGGCTGTGGAGGGCAGAGGGGCACCCTCTAGGAGTCCATAGAGGGACAGACGGCCACACCTGTGTCCTCAGATTGGAGGGTCATCCTGGGGAAAGCCACGGACACAGCCGGAGCCGAACATCCCAATCCTCAGCTACCTTTATTTAACCATTTGGCAGAGATTTACTGAGCACCTACTAAGTGCCACAGCCTATTCTGAGTTCTGGGACACACCAGTGGATAAAACAAAGACCCTGCCCTTGTGGCACTTACTCTCAGTGTCTGTGACCCCTGGGGCGCCTCTGAGCACTCAGCTTGTGAGAACAACACCCTCTCATACTCAAACAGCTTCATATGTGCAAAGCACTCTACACCTCTGTTCTCATTAGATCCTCACAGTCCTACTCCCACCCCGTGAGCTAGATAGGGTACAAATTCACACCTCTATCCCATGGGTAAGGAAAACAAAAACCCAGAAAGGCGAAGTGACACATCTAAGGCCCATTCACAGCTGGTACAACCCAGGTGACCTGATTCTTAGACCGGGGCTCGCTGCACCGCTGCTGGCTGCCTTGTCTTTATTGGGCCTGGCTGCTACTCCAGATGGGTCGATTGCCCCACCTGCCTCAGCCCCCTGTTCCCTACCTTCACCTCCAACTCCCGTTAGCAGCTCCAGAAGCTGCTCCCAGCCCTCTTCAAGCACCTGCCTCTACAGATGACTCCAATGCGCAGCAGAGCTGAAAGCCATTGGCAGCCTTTAAATAACACTGACATCTGGGTCCTGCTCCCAAATTCTGTTGCGATTAATCCGGAGTAAGGCCTGGGCAATAGGATTACCTGCTCACGCATGCACACACACATGCATGCACACTTGCACATGTGCCCACATGGTCACGCTCACGCGCGTGCACACATACACCCTTGGGAGGACAAAATAGATCTGTCTCGCTGGGACGTCCTCCAGCAGGACCGGTGCTTCCCTCTTTACAGCCCTTCCCCTCCCTGTTCTTCCTCCCTTGACACCTTTAGGGCTGCTCAGTCAGCCTTCTCTGCAACATTTCCAGCCCAAATATAGTCCATTTTGATGGCCAGCTCTCCAGGGGGTGGGGGACTTCACCGCATCACCGGGCAGCTCTAGAAGATGCTAGAAAACCCATCTTTATACTCACGTTCTTGAAGCTTCCATTCTTTGGCAGTCCCAGTGGAGTCAAACAGAAAATTTCAGGAGTGGCCAGGACTCGTGGCTGTGTGTGCCTGAACCCCAAACCTAAGCTGGCTCCAGCAGTGAGAAAGCGTGTTGCTTCCCAGAACTCCAAGGCTCGGGCGGAGCTGGTTTCCACTTGGCTGTCTCCAGAGGCTCCAGTCATTTCGGTACATCCCCATCTCCCCTTTCGTCTCAGCTCTGCTTCTTCCTGTGCATCGTGGGAAGACGGCCACTGGGAGCCCCAGCCCCACAGCCTTCTTAACAGCCTCAGTGGAAGGGGAGAGTGTCTCCCACGGGAAGATTCTGGCTGGCCATGCAAGCCACACTGCAGGAGCTCCTTAGAGTGAAGACACTTCTGACACTGTGAGGTGGGCAAGGTGATCTGGAGCAGGAAGTTCCGGAAGCCCACTGCCGTCCTGCTGGCACTCCACAGCGTCATGTGCCCCTGCAGTTCTTGCCTCGGGACGAACACCTGTTTATCCAGCACCTGCCCACATGATGGGGGGCCCTCAACTATTTGCTCATCTCCCTCTGCAGATGCCATGCCCAGAGCAAGATTTCAAGGGTGGTCTGCTCTCCTGTCTCCTGTCTTGCCACTTGAACTCCACTCGTGCCCCAAGAGCCTGTGGTGGCTTTGCTGGCGGCCCCTTAGTGCTGGTGCCTCACACGATGGCTGCTGAGCCCCTCTCTCCAGCTGAGCTTGTCCTGTGGGTGTGCTGGCCTCACGGATGGCCTTACACTGATCCCCACTAGCCTGGGCTCCCCACTGCCCCCATTCTTTCAGGTCCCTAACGCTCCTCTGTCCGTTTCCCCCCAGCAACATAGACACAAAGTTGAGAATCACGCCTTCCACATTTGTATCAAGCTGTCGATGAAATACCGGGAAAGAGGGCAAGGTGAACTACGCTCATTGAAACTTCTTCTCCTCAAAAGACCGCAGATGCCCCTGGCAACATTTGTTCCTAATCTCTCTAAACGTCTTTGCTGACGTACCTTAACCCAGGACCATCAGGGAAGAATGGTCTGTTTGTACTCCATCCGCATTGGTTCTCAAATCTCAGACTTGAGTTCACCTAGTGAGCCCGTAGGTTCCTAGCACCCCTGCCTCCTCCCCCAGGCGCTGACAAACCACGTCCTCAACAAAGCCCAGGACCCACTTTGAACTCACAGGTATTGGGTTTGCAGAACTCACCCCACCCTCTGTGGGGAAAGCGGACCGGCCGTGAGACCTGACTGTGGCTCGGCCGTCGGTCGGCCCCAGCCTCCTGGGCTGGGGTCTATACAGACCCACAGAGCCCCACCTTCTTCAGGAGTTCTGTGCTGTCCGTGGCTCTTCTGCCCTCTCATCGGCGACCTGCCTCTTTGTCAGGATTGCTTCCACCCGTCTCAGCAGCACGCACTGTCCTGGAGAGAAGCCGCCAGGGCAGAAGGGCTAGCGATACACTGAGCTACAGACACAGCGGCGCCTCGTCTCCCTTGTCTGTATCACGTCCCTGGGAGAGCCGTGCGGAAAGAGCTGTCCTGTGCATCCAGAGTCCCAACCCCTCAACGAGTCCTTTACTGTGGCAAGAGCCATATGCACAGGGGACACTCTGACCGACATTGGTTGTGTCCGTGTGCCAGCTCCGAGTCTGGCCTGGTCCCTTGGGAGTGGGAGCTGGGTCCCGTGAACTCCCATCCCCTCTCCTCTCAGTCTTTGCCTGCGCTCCTCCCTCTGCCTCGAACCTCCTTTCGTCTTCCGCAGACGGGAATCCTGGCTCCGTCTTCAAGCGCAAGCTCAAACGCGACCTCCTTCCTGAAGCTTCCTGTGGCCCAACCATTCATTCATTCACTCCACAAATACTTATTGAGTTCCTGCATGCCAGGCACTGTTCTGGGCACTTGGGATCTATCAGTGAGCAAAACGAAGGCCCCTGCCCCCCTGGAGCTCACATTCAGGTGGGAGGGGGAGTACAGGAAACAATAAAATAAGCAGCAAACCACATAGCTATATGTTAGGAGGTAGCAGGTGATGAAGAGAATGTCATGGAGCCCCTTAAGGCCACCTGGGGGCGCTGGGGGCAGGCGAGTTGCCATCTTAGGGTGGGTGGGGCGATCTCCACGAGCAAAGTGAGAGAAGTTGGAAGCACTCCAGGGGAACAGTCACCCCAGGGCTCCAGGGACAGCAGGGGGGCAGAGGGGCCGAGGGGGGGGGGCAAGGGGGAGAGCAAATGCGAAGAGACAGAGCTGGGAGAGGTAATGGGCAGCTCATTTGTTCTCTCACCTGGAGATACTTCAGCCCCTTGTTGCAAGGTTAGCACATCCTTTGTTGCAAGGTTAGCACATCCCATCTGTGGCCTGTGGTAGTCAGTGTGTGCCTGGGGCTGCAGGTGGAGCTCTAGGGGCCCCGAGTCTAGCCCCATCCTGACCCTTAGCACCGACATAACAAATGTTGCTGAGTGAATGCAGACATGCTCAAACGAGGCGCAGGGGAGGGGTGCGGTGGTGCTGGGTGCAACTCGGCCTTGAGACAGGGCAGAACCTGACTGCATGTGGATAGGGCTCAGGGCTCTCCTGGAGTCTGGACTGCCTGTAGCTTCCCCCTCACTTCTCCCTCTCTGCCCTCTTTCTGCACAGGATCTCCGTTTTGCATCTCGGGGTGGGGGGGTGCTGTCCATCCCTGAGAGCCAGGCCCCAGCACCTGTCCCAAAAAACTCCCCACCCCCTGCTTCCTGGTGTTTCACTCCCAGCGGCTCCATGGTCACCAGGCAGAGTGGCTGCTCTATAAATAAAAGACATGCTTATGGTGGCCAGACTGGGGCAGGTTTTTGTTGTAGTGCCTCCTTGTGGGGACTCCAGCCTATCCCCAGGCTGTGGTCTAAGATCAGATGGAGGACAGAGAAGCTGCTTCCCCCAGCTGACCTTCTCCCACCTTCTCCACTGCAGCCTACGAGATCGTCATAGAAACGGGCAACGGAGGCGAAACCAGGGAGAACGTCTGGCTCATCCTGGAGGGCAGGAAGAACCGATCCAAAGAGTTTCTCGTGGAAAATTCTTCCCGACAGCGGGCCTTTAGGAAGTAGGAAGAGGGGGTTCCCACTGGGGAGGGAGGGGGGTGGGGTGGGTAAGAGAGGGACCCCCCAAATCAACCCCCTTGGTGGGTGCCCTAAGTATGCAAATGGGCCTAAACTGCAAGCACTTAATTGAGTACCTACTTTGTGCCAATCCTATGCGAACTCCTACGGATGGATGAAACAGGAGATTTATAAAAGGGAAAGGGGGAGATTGCCACGCAAAGAGAGGCCAGTATAAGAGAGGAGAATTTAATTATTCCAACTACTAAAAGGAGAGGATAATTCTGTAACCAGACAGAGGTGCCAATATCACCACCGTGGCAATCCTACTACAATATATCAATATATTAAAGTAGCACATTGTACACCTTACATTTACACGGGTTTGTGTCAACTATATTTCAGTTTTAAAAAGTTAATGGACAGCTACAGCAAACATTAGTAATTAATTAATTAAAGAGAGCCCGCTGTGCGGCAGGACCAGGAATCGTTGCGGACCCCATCCAAGTCGGGGCAGACTGCACAGTCTAGTCTGCAAGGGAGCCGTGTAAGACAGCACAGACTAAGTTCTACTTAGGAGGAGGAAGGGAGGAGAGAGCCTCTTAGATGCTTTGTAGGAAAATCAAAATCGGGTCTCGGGAAAAGGCGCTTCTCACCCCTCCTGGTTGACAGGCACAGCCGGGAAACCTCAACTCCTCCTCCACACCAGAGCCACCCCTGAACTGCCCAGATGCCCACTTCATCTCCCCGCTCCCCCAGAACTGCTTACAGAAGTCTCCCCCTCCTGTGACCCACTGCACCTTGCATTTGAACTCCCTCTGCATCAGGATGAAGTATGAGCTCCTTAGACTGGCACCCGCAGACCACCACACATGGCCGCACCCCACCTTTTCCGTGGCTGCTTCCCTGACTGGACCCCAACTGCAGCCGAGCCAACAAGCCCCCCACAGATGCCTCCTTGCCCTCAGTCCCCATCCCGTGACTTTGCCAAGTCAAGTCCACCTCAGGGGCCTCTTCCCTCCCTCCCTTTGCTGTGCTCTCTGAATCCCCACCACCCTCCCCAGCCTAACCCTCAGGGCCTCGCCCTCCTCCCACCTCTGTCTGCTTCGTGATGTTACCACCCCCTCCTGCTGGGACCAGGCTGTGGTTGTCTTGTTCCAGAATGACACTGCACCCCTCCAAGAATGCAGGGCTGACATCAGGTCATGGTTGCCATTCTATCCCTCCTCCTTAGACCAGTGCCTGGAATGCAGTAAGCTTTCAATAAAGGCTCACTTCCTACAGTGGACATCGGCATCTCTTATTAGAGGCCATGCTTTTGTGTCCTGCAGGGGGACCACGGACACGTTCGAGTTTGACAGCGTCTACTTGGGGGACATTGCCTCCCTCTGCGTGGGCCATCTCGCCAGGGAGGACCGGTTCATCCCCAAGAGAGAGCTGGTCTGGCACGTCAAGACCATCACCATCACCGAGATGGAGTACGGCAACGTGTATGTATGTACGGCAACGTGTATGTGGAGTACAGTAACGTGTATGCCTCCACCCCTCCCCCCGGAAGGGCTGCTCCCTCCGCACAGCGGGATGGGGCTAGACCACGGGCAAGACGCCAGGACCCAGGGAGCTGTCCCCTTCGAGGCCACCTCGTTCAGGAAACTTACGAGATAGGGAGGGAAAGGCAGCCGTACTCTTTTGGAGCTTTCTGAGCCATAGGCCTACCCTCAGAGGCAGGGACTCGGCCAGATGAATTTGAGGGCTCCAGCCTTTTAATCCAGGGACGCTTCCTTGGAAGAAGTAAGCCAAACAGGACCAGACAGCGGACGCTTCCCTTCCCTCCCCCTCCCATCACTGTGCGATGACAAAGAAATACAGCTTTGAAGCCTGATGCTTCCACTGGCACAGTGAAAGCCCTGCCATCCTTGTGGGCAGAGTGGGGATCAGAGCCCAACTGGAGTAATGCCATGGCCCACCTGCCTCTGAGGACCCCGGATAAGGAGCTTTGCATTGCCCCCACCAGGGCCTTCTGGAGACTCAGGCATTTCTGAAGGATTAAGGGTTTTAGTTACCTGGGTAACAGTCCACAGCCATCAGTTTTTCTAATTAAAACCACTTGGTTACCACATTGGATGCCAGAAAGAGCCCCGAGGCCCTGGAAGGCAGGAACAGCAGTGTGAAGGCACCGGGAGAGGAGGAAGGGGAAGCCGAGGGCAGTGCTTGCCTCTGGGAGGCTAGACCCGAGGAGTGAGTGACAGGTGACACGTGCAGATCCCGGGGCCAGCCTGCCACTGCTCGCTGGGTCACCCCCCAGAGCTGTTGCCACCCGCTCCCCGAGCTGGCCCTGCCCCTGGCGACGCCTTCACGGTGAGCACAGCAGACCGGTGCAGGCTCAACCGGGGCAGCGCCCTCGGCTGCCCTCTCTGGCCTCAGGAGCTCAAGTCGCTCAAAGCAGTGTCTGTCCACGCTCCACCTGTGACAGTAGGCTCCCTGGGATGCCCAAGCTTCCCCTTTGGGAATCGGTCAGGAAGGGTCCTGACTTGTAAACTTCTGTCTTGACCAACTCAGGCTGCCGTATCAAAATCCCACAGACCGGGTGGCTCCAATAGCAGACCTCTTTTTCTCGCAGTTTTGGAGGCTGGACGTCAGAGGTCAGGGAACCAGCATGGTTGGGTGCTAGTGAGGCCTTTCTCCCTGGCTTGCCGCGTCGTCATGGCAGAGAGAGAGAGAGAGAGAGAGAGAGAGAGTGTGTTATCCATTGCTCTTTTAGCGAAAAACCAGCCGGTTACAGTAAATCCTGCCAGACTTGCTGGTCCTGGCTGCCTGGAGCGATTATTGATGGAGACTTGAGAGCTGAGACATAGAGGCCCAGAGGAGTTACCACCTCACCCAGCAAGTCGGGCCCAGGGCACAGCCCCTTCTGCAACCCAGCACTGCCTGCCAACCACATCGAGTATTGCTACCGATACCACACCTCTGCAAACCCCACCCCCCCCAAAAACCAAACGGTACAAGAAAATACAATATAATACAGTGCAACACTATGCAATAATAAGAAATAGTCTTCCCTCGAGTTAGCTTTAAACCAGCCATGGTGGCTGTAAGAAAGACACAGAGCCAAAAATCTCAGCACCACCAAGCACCTTCCAGTCTCAGAAGGAAGGGGAAATACAAGCTCAGCCCAGGAGCTTCCTACCCCACAGTCCTGGGGCCGAGTTGTAGAATTTCTCATCCAGGGAAAGAAACCACCATTCCCACACCCTCAAAAAAGGGTGGCCTTTTGTCAGTATGTCACTAGGCCTGGAGGGGGAGGAAGGGATGTCTGTGGAGTGGGGGCTCTGCCCAAAGGGAAAGGGGTGCAGAGAGTCCAGACCCTGAATACTAGAACTGTCACCAAGTCAGCTGTGTGGCCTCAGGCGGTAACCCGTCACCTCTCTGTGCTGTCTCCCTCCGGGAAGAGAGCTGGATGTTCACTGGAGTCTGGCGCCGGGGGAAGGACGACAGGGGTCCAGCTCAGGGAACTCTCGGAGGTCATAGTGAACCGGCCCGTGCAGGTCTCGAGCTTGGATCCTGATGGATGGCATACATGCGTCCACAGTTCCTTTCCGGCCATCACATTAACCGTACCGTTCGGACTTCCAGGAGTTACAAATGAATTTAATCTCACTCTCCTGTAAACACAGGAGTCTCCAGTTTTCATCTTTCAGCCGGTTCCAGTGGTGACTCCTCCTTAGGGTGTGCCGTACCTTCTAAGGTTCTCCTTTGCACTGAGATCCTCCGGATTCGATGGAAGGCCACACCCAGGGGCTTTTGCTTCTTTCTTTCTTTTTTTAACCAAATATAACTTCATTGTTTTATCTCAATACCATATATAATACCCAGCCATTATAAAAATTCAAATAATACAAATCGTCTTTTAAGTAAAACTTCCCGAAAGCCCTACCCATCAGAGACAGCCACCATGAGTGTTTGGTGACCCCGCTCTCTCTGACACTTTTCTAACATCTCACAAACGCTGTTCACAGAAGTGTGATCCTATTTACATGTTTTTCAAATGTATTTAATTTTTCATTTGTTATTTTTTGCTTTTGTCATTAGTCTTTCTGATGTCCCTACCCTCCTTTCCAGTGAGTCCACACCTAGAGTCATGACCCCACAGAGCCCAGGGTCCCACATCTTGGTGATCTTATATGTATGAGAAACGTTTTCCTTATGGGTCTACTAGGGAATATTCTTCAGCCATTAAAAATAATGAATTAAATATGTACCAGATGACTTGGAGCGATTCCCGGGAAAAGCAAGATATGGGAAAACACATATTATATGATGCCATTTTGTAAAGGGAACACTGACATCCCACATATGTCTGTGTCTGTGTGGGTCTGTGCATGGTTGGGTGAAATGGAAGGAAATCTGGCAAGATACACCCGCAACTGTTCCATGGGTTATCTGAGGTAAAGGTGGGATGTGGAAGTGGAAAGGAAGGAGGGAAAAAGGAGAGAGAGCCAAGCGAAAAGGGGAAGAAGAGTGTATTTAGAAAAACACGCATGTGGTCACATGATTTGTGCATTTATAGAGAATTATGTATATCAGTCAGCATTTGCATAAAGAAATACATTTTTAAAGAACGTCTAAACAAAGATTGAAGTTATATCCCCCTCCGAGAAAGTGTGGTATGTAACAACAATCCGAATTTATCAAGTGATGAACTGGGGGAAGAGAGATCTCGAAACAGAATATGGATTTCCTGCCAGTGTCTTTCCGTGGCTGTCTCCTCAGGTGGCGAGGCAGGCTGGCTCTGGGCCCGCTCTGGCTCACCTCGGGCAGTGACTTAGTTTCCCCTTCTGTGAAATGGGAGGATGATGCCTGAAGCTCCGGGTTGTCATGGGAGCCGACGAGATGCAAGGGTGCAAAGCCCCGGTCGGCACTGAGGAAGCAAGCAGAAAATCCTGCTTTTTTTGCGGTTATGGATTTTCATCTAAAAGGGGTCTGATTTTGCACCATTGGGCACGCCCTTTTAGGGATGCATTCCTGAAGTCATCAGTCAGTGCCAGGACAGCTTATTTCCAAAGCTGTTAAAATATTAGCAGTTGGGAGCGGGAAGAAACCATAGCAGTTGTTCAGTTCAAACCTCTAGCATTGCCAATGGGAAAATCAAGGTCTGGGTAGGAGACGTGGCTTGCCCAAGGTCACAAGAGTAGCAGGTGGCAAGGCTGGAGTAGACCCGAGGCCCCCTTGCACTCCATGCAGCATTTTCCCACTGTGCCTCCTGACTTCCTCCCTTGTAGTTAACTATTAGACTAACTACCATTACCCATAGGGTAAAATTGGGGGTGTGGAGGGTGGGGATAGAGAGGGGACATTTTGGTCCAAGACCATTACTCTTGGCCCTGTACTTGCTTCTGCTTATGGCGCTGCTTCAGTAGAGGATTTTCTCTTACCCCTTGCACCCCTCAGACCATGAGCACGTGCATGTATGTGTTTTCACGCATGCACACGCGTGCGTGCACGCACACACACACTCATACTTTAACTCAGCCCAGTGCGAGGGATTTGGGACGTTTCCACTTGGCTTTGCCTGGATCCCGCAGCTGTCCCTGAAGGTGAGAATACCAGGTACAAACATTCATCAGTCCCTTTGAAAGAGCAAGGGGACCAGCACGGTTGGCACGGAGTGAGCTTAGTTAGACAAGGCCAGGTGCTCGGTCAGAAAGGCAAACGGCAGGCAGAGGGTCCAACCACATAGGGTCTTGCAGCCCTTGGTAAGGTGGTGATTTTTACTTAATCTAAGAAGCCGTTGGAAGGTTCTGAACAGAGGAATTACATTCTTGGACTTACGTGTCCACGGGGTCACTTGGCTGCTGTGGAAAGAATGGACCACAGATAGCAGAAGCAGGGAGACCAGCTAGGAGGCCGACCTAGGAGGGAGGAGGTGGTGGTGACTTGGACCAGACGAGTGGCAGGACAGATAGTGAAATACTGCATACTTTTTCAAGTGGCTGATTCTGGACCTATTTTAAAGGTGGGATTTGCTGGTAGATTTGATGTGGAGTTGGGGGGGGGGGATGGAAACGAAAGAATCAAGGAGACACTGGAAGGGTAGAGATGCCTCTCGCCGTGGGTTTTAACACAAACAAGACCCCATCCTCATATTTAAAAAAAAAATTTTTTTTAACATTTATTTATTTTTGAGACAGGGAGTGACAGAGCATGAACAGGGGAGGGTCAGAGAGAGGGAGACACAGAATCTGAAGCAGGCTCCAGGCTCAGAGCCTGATGCGGGGCTAGAACTCACGGACCGAGAGATCATGACCTGAGCCGAAGTCGGCCGCTTAACCGACTGAGCCACCCAGGCGCCCCCCCATCCTCATATTTTAATGCAGACATTTCCGACCCCATCTCCGGCCACCTGGAGAAGGGATCATTCATGGCCCGGGGGGCCCGGGGGGAGGGTGAGAGCCTTGGCTGGTATCCACTGAGCCTCCTCTGTCCCTGCCAGGTACTTCTTCAACTGTGACTGCCTCATCCCCCTCAAGAGGAAGAGGAAGTACTTCAAGGTGTTCGAGGTCACCAAGACGACCGAAAGCTTTGCCAGCAAGGTCCAGAGCCTGGTGCCGGTCAAGTACGAGGTCATTGTGACGACAGGCTACGAGCCGGGTGCAGGCACCGACGCCAATGTCTTCGTGACCATCTTCGGGGCCAACGGGGACACGGGCAAGCGGGAGCTGAAGCAGAAAATGCGTAACCTCTTCGAGCGGGGCAGCACCGACCGCTTCTTCCTGGAGACGCTAGAGCTGGGCGAGCTGCGCAAGGTGCGGGTGGAGCACGACAGCAGCGGCTACTACTCGGGCTGGCTGGTGGAGAAGGTGGAAGTCACCAACACCAGCACCGGAGTGGCCACCATCTTTAACTGCGGCCGGTGGCTGGACAAGAAGCGGGGCGACGGGCTCACCTGGAGAGACCTCTTCCCTTCCGTCTGAGGGGCCGGAGGCTCTCGATCCCACCGTCTCGCCGAGATGCTCCTGACCACAGCCTGCTGCCTCCACCTTGGCTTTCAGCAGGCCTTTCTCAGAGCCTCCTGGGGCCGGGACTGGGCGCCAGAAGGGTGGCATGGGTGGCGCGGTGGCCTGGAACTTCACGGTTCTCCGGAGGCCACTGCAGGGGACTACTTGTGGGCCCCGCCCCTCCTCAGTCCCCTGGACCTACAGGAACCGATCAACGCGTGTCGGAATCCCTGGCTGCACAAAAATAACCTTCTTCGCTTTCTTTTCCAGTGACAGCAGTGGCCAGGCTGAGACTTGCCAAGTGTAGATGGGAAACTGGGGCTTCACCCAGGGGATAGAAGTGGGGAAGAGGAGGCCATCGAGGTGGTGTATTTGAAGAGAAAACTAATTAACACGTTTTTCCCCCCAAAGCTAGGCTAATTAAATTTTTTACTGACCACACCCCAAGAAGAATTCATCTTGGCATCTACTCACAAAGAAATGCATCCTTTCCCCCAGTTTCAATGACTCCAGTGGCAAACAGAGAAAAGCAGCAGGAGGAAGTGTTTTAGCCCTGGCGGGGGGTGGTTTATAAGCCTGCAAAAAGGTATGTGATTCTGTCCATCATTTATGGGAAACTCTGTGCCAGGTGCCCACTGGTTGTTCTAACCTGTGAGAACACAGTTGAGACCCACAGACCTGAACAGAAGGTGAAGGGGCTGGGGGGGGGGGCGGGACAGAAAGGGACACAAAATAAAGGTGCAGTCTCTGCCCTCCAAGGGATATGACCTTGATGACGAGGCTGCAGGAGAAACACACACACACACACCCTCCCTCGTGGACAGTCACGAAGGGATCTGCAATGCAAGATCCTTGCAAGGCAGCAAGAGCGCCTCAGGTCTCAGCACCTGACTTCTGATTTTCCTGCTGAAGCAGGACTGAGTGGAAAGGAAGTCTTCCTATAGGAGGGCACCCCCCCACCCCCGTCACCCTGTGTCCTGTAGCCCAGACAGGTGTAAACTCTTATTGAGGCTGATGGGTCTAAAGCAAGTTCCAGGAGCTCCCAGAGACCCTTGGAGAAAGGCTGAGTTTGCAAGCGATGGCTCAGAGGCAGCCAGAGAGCTTGGGCAAGCTTGGGCACATTATTTCATCTCCTGGGGCCTCAGTTTCCTCACTTGTCCAACAGGGACAATGATAGTAGCTACTGCATAGGTCGTCATACGGACTAAATGAGTTAATCTGCAGGCAGTTTTAATTCAGCACCTGCACTGAAGGGTATGTCCATCATGTTGAACAAGCAGGCCTCCGGGGAGCTGGGGTGGTGGGGGTGGGGGAGAAGTAATCATGAAACACCTTTATTTGTATCTTTTTCCGTGGAACTGGCCTCCGCCCAGCCCCCACCTCCCCAGCACCCCCATGCCCCCGATGAACACTTAGCCAGGCCTCGGCTCTTCTGAACTCTCTTAGGTCGTAAAAAGTGCAACCACCACCTTAAAAGTCACAAAGCCCATTACATTTAAATGGCTCTGGGGGTGCCTGGGAGGCTCAGTCGGTTGAGCGTCAGGTCATGATCTCGCAGTTCGTGAGTTCGAGCCTGGCGTCAGGCTCTGTGCTGACAGCTCGGAGTCTGGAGCCTGCTTTGAGTTCTGTGTCTCCCTCTCTCTCTGCCCCTCCCCCACTCACACTCTGTCTCTCTCTCGAAAATAAATGAATATTAAAAAATAATAAATGTCTGGCTTTGATGTAAAGGCCAAAGTCAGGCTCAAAATTCATCTTCTGCCATCCCCCAACTCGGTGCTATCACAGGGTGACCAGAAGTGAAGGAGAAGGACACGCGTGTGTGTGCACACGAGTGCAACTGTGTGTGCAGGTGCGTGTGTGCACACGTGTGGGTGCGTGGGGGCGCCCCTCCCCCACCTTGCACTGTCACTCCTGCTCCCCTCTTGCTGACCACGGGTTCCGATCCCTTGGAGAAGGAAGGAAGGGAAGGATGCCTACAAGGGTTCTTTCTCCGTGCTTCAGCCTCCACTCTGCCTTCTTTTGAGGACCTAAGACACCCAGATAGTTCCCGCGGCATCCTTTGCTCTGACGAACTCTGGGCATTCGGGCCACTCATCTCTGCTACCAGCGGCCAGCCAGCCCATCCTTCATCCCTACGGTTTCTGTGGATGGGGCAGGATGCTATGCCTTCAAGCAAGGTGGGCACATCCCCTCCCTGGGTAGCCCTGTGGAAGTCGCGGTCACTAGCGTTGGGTAAAAGGGCAGCCAGGAGGGAGGGGGTACTCCCAGGCCACCGACAGCAATTTGAGTGTGCTGTTCCCGTGGCCACGGCCTCCTCCTCAGCCTCCCCACTGTGTCTGAACCAGCTCAAAGTTGAAAACAGTCTTCCGCCATGCCCCCCCGGCAAGCACCGTGTGCTCTCGCTGTGGAATGCGGCAGCTGTCGTCCGGTTGATCCTCCTGAGCTGGCACAGGGACAGCCCGTGTTATCATCCTGCTGCTGCCAGGTCCAGTGTGGGCTCACTCTTACCCAGGTGGGGCAGGCCTGGTTTGCCAACACACCCCACGGCCTCATTAGCCCTTTCCACCCCTTCCCTGCCTGCCTCCTCTGCCCCCCTAACAGGTGGCCTGTTGAGACCCACGACCCTGCTGCTGTGAAGACCCCGTAAACAGTGGTCACACCTTTGGTGCACGGAGACGCACTTTGTTACCCACGAGGCACGTTCCCCCCAGCCATGTTCCCCGAGTGCCGGGACCTGGGCCATCTCCATCAGGGGCGAGATGCCCACAGCTCCAGGTCCCGCGGCTCCTCTCCAGCACCACCACACACACTGTCCCCCCCGGCTGGGCCCCTGCTGAGACGGCACCGTCTGCCTCAGGTCTCCTGCAGCCCGCCCAGCCACCCATCCCTCCACCATGTTCCCAGGCCTCATGCTAGTCCACTCTCTCTGCTCTGTAGGGCCAGAGCGGGTCCCCAGTGGCAACGCGGGGCTTAAACCAGGCCGTCTGACGCCCTTCACACTCCGTGGAGGAGGTGGAGGAGGTGGGGGGAGAGGTGAATAGCCAGGGGAACACAGGGGCTTGCAGAATTCAACCCCTGGCGGGTCCAGTCTCCATAGCCCTGCTTCTGTGGGCACCACCTTGCCCGAGGGAGTGTTGGGGCCCCCGGCCAGTCTTGTACCGCCTTCCTCTCTCCATCAGGCTGTGCTGAGGATGCAGGCAAAGGTGGGGAGCACCCCCTATAAGGTGGTTGGGGAGAAGGGCACTCTGCCCCGAGGAAGGAACGAGGGACACCCACGAGATGCTCTGCCTTTCAAGTCCAGTCTCTTCCTTGTAGGCTGTCCCAGGAATCCTCCTCTTGGAGGGCAGAAGGCAAGGCTGGGGTTAGGATAAAGCAAGCAAGAAGCTTTAAGGGAGCTCAGCCTCAGGCTCGTGCAATGGCAGGGCTGCACCTGAGAGTGAGGCCCCTTAAATGTTGCCCCCCGGGCACCCGCCTTGCCTCCCCCTAGTCCTGGCCCCAAGCAGAAAGTTACTCTGCCCGTAGCAGTGGCCAAGCTCTGCACCCCAGCAGTCCGAATTCTGAGGCTGAGACCCAGCAGCCAGCCATGGCGAGGGTGAACCCTCTTGGGACGGTCCCTCCTGAACCCAGCTCGCCCGAGGCCGGGCTGCCACCAGAGTCCCAGGTCGTTGCTGAGCAGTCGGCCATGGGCAGGAGGCGCTACACGTCAACCCTCCAGCCAAGACAGAGCCCCTCACTGGAGCTCAGGGTGAAGGAAACGAAGGAATGGTCTCTGCCTCCCCCAGAGCCTCCTTTCCGTTCCTTCAGACCTTGCCAGAGCTGCTCCTTCCCTCCCCAAATCCCCCTGGCACCCACAGCTTGCTTTGTTGGAAACTTCTTCCTTATAAGGTTGGCTTCTTGAGTGACAAGGTTTTCTACCAGCTCCACATTTCCTCTCCTGATTTAGAGACAAGTCTCCATTAAAGAATATTCGGAGAGAAACTTAATTGCACTGCTTTCGAGTAACTGCTAACAAAGTATTTCCAAATAAATATCCCCAGGGGCCCACATCAAAGAAATGATAAGACTCATTTGCAGTTAGCACACTCTATTTACATACAAACTGTTGCACCAAAGTCTAAAAAACACTTCTGCTCTTAAGTAGGTTAAACAAAAACCTTCCAATTTTATTTTCTCAGCTTTTTGGTTGAACAACCTTTTTCTTCCAAGATTTCGAGAAAAGTAAACTCAGTTTACTTTTATACGCCAGTTCAGTTACACGCCTTCTGAATTCTGATTGTGCGGGGTCCAACTAGATGAGGTCAGAAGTACTGTGGGTACCCCCCGCCACGAGGACCCCTGTTGCTGTGTGTGCATCCTGAACAGGGGCCCCCATTTATCCAGCCCCTTGAAAGAGCATGGCACCAGGCGTCGACCCCTGGCGGGCACCAAGAGAAGGAAATGCCCTGAGCCGTCAAAGGCAAGGTAAGGGGCTTCGGAGAACAGGTCAGGGAGCCTCAGTTTTGGACAAAGGAAGTAAAGAGAGCCTATGAGAAAGAAGGAAGTCTTGGACAGATGGGCCTGGAGAGTAAGGGAGGAAAGAGCATTTTCGTCCTAAATTTCACAGGGGGGATTTGGATGGGGCACCTGGATGGTGGGAGAGGTGGGGTTGCTTGTGAGCTGGAGAAAAGAGGAGTTCTGTGCTTCTGGCCTAGGAGCCTCAATGTGGCTTTTCTTCTAGAATCTCCCAACCGAATGAGGAAAGACTGTTACAAAGCGGTGATTCCAGAAGTCTTGGCTTTGAGGCCTCGGCTACCAGCTCTCCTACTGGACAAGCCATTGCTGGTGGCTGACCGCAGGGGCGGGGGGGGGGGGGTGGTCGGCCAGTGGGGAAGAATGCACATTGATGGGGCCTGGAAAACTCTCTAGGAAAAGGAAAGGGAGGGGAGAACAAGAGGACCAAGGAGAAAGACTATGGAACGCAGGGATTTTTTTGTTTGTTTATTTTTGAGAAAGAGAGCGAGTGTGAGCGGAGGAAGGGCACGGAGAGAGGGACAGAGGATCTGAAGCAGGCTCTGTGCTGACAGCAGCAAATGAGCCCGACGTGGGGCTCGAACTCATGAACTGTGAGATCATGACCTGAGCCGCAGTTGGACGCTCAACCCACTGAGCCACCCAGGCGCCCCAGGGATTTTTTTTTAAATCATCATCATCATAGCTAATGTTTATATAGCGCATACTATATACCAGACACGTGTTAAAGCACTTTAGCTCATTAGATCCTTATAAAGACGTACGAGGGAGGTCCTGTTACGATCTCCATTTCACAGACAAAGACACTGATGCACAGGCAGTTTCAGTAGCTTGCCCAAAGGCACACAGCTAACAGGTGGCACAGGAAACCCAAGGGCAGGGCTTTCCTCAAAAAAAAAAAAAAAGAAAAAAAAAATGCTGGATGAGAGCTGGGTACATAAACCAGATGAAAGAACAGCTGCTCTGGCTGATGTGGGGACAACGGGGTGGTTCTGAGACAGAAGGCAGATCAGCACCGTGCAGGGCAAGTGTGGAGAAGTGTTACTTGCTGGGCTTCAGGCGGCTGCATAGGGCCTGCCACTGAGGGCAAGGGGAGTGGGGAAGATAAT
This sequence comes from Leopardus geoffroyi, assembly GCF_018350155.1. NCBI lineage: Eukaryota > Metazoa > Chordata > Mammalia > Carnivora > Felidae > Leopardus > Leopardus geoffroyi. Next base: position 66,545,457 of record NC_059339.1, on the reverse strand, counting down.
GCTCTGGCAAGAGAATTCCTTGTTTCCTACTTCCCAGGAGCGGTGGGGGTCTCCCCCCGCCCCCACCCCCCAGAACAGGGAGTGCTGGGGAGAAACAGGAGGCCCGATGTGAGAGGTCTCATCGCCGGGCAGGGCTTGGAGGGAGGACAGAAGCGGCTGGGAGACAGCCAGGAGCCTGGGGGTGAGGTGAGGGCGATGTGATGGTTCATTCGGTTGGCTGTGGGGTACCCCGGTTCAGTGTTACTTGGGACGTGCCTGTGAGGGTTTCCAGATCAGATTAGTACTGGACTCATAAAAGTAGACTGCCCTCCCTGGTGTGGGTGGGCCCCTTCCAACGCCTTGCGGGCCTGAACGGAACAAAAAGCAGAGGAAGGAAGAATTTGTCCCCTTCCTGCTCACCTGCTCCAGCTGGACTTGGGTCCTCTCCTGCAGTCGGACTGGGATTCTCACGATCGGCTCTGCTGGTCCTCAGGCCTTTGGACTCAGAGTGGAGCTCCATCACGGCTTTCCTGGGCCTCCAGCCCATGGGTAGCAAGGGCCGGACTCAGCCTCCAGAAACACACAAGCCAATTCTGCTCAATACATCTCCTTTTGAATATATCTCCTACTGGTCTGTTTCTCTGGAGAACACTAATACTCTTCTTCCTTCACTTGACCTCCTGGGGGAGCGTCACAGCGCCTGGGAGTCACAGGCCTGTGCAGAGTGTGAGCCTAGATGCTCTCTGAGATATTTCTTTCCTCCCTGGTACTGCCTTAGAAACGTGGGGGGAAGCGAGGTTGGAGGGGATTGGGAAGGGTGTAAATTTGCCCATTGCAGGGGGGGGGCATAAAATCCACAGACAGAGAATTGCTGTTCCAGCCCCCTGCCCCCACCCCAAAGCTAGCCCAGGCCTGTCCTCCCAGGGTCACCTCCATTGCAGGTACAGAGACTGAACAGACAAGGATAACGAAGGGACGCAGGGCCTGTAAATAGAAACCCGTGGAATTCAAACACTGGAAGGAGCCGGGTCCGCCATCCACGTTTTTATAGTTTGCAAGACCAGGGAAGGGAAACGTCTCTCCCCTGTGCTCCTGACGGTTAGTGGTGAGTGGTGAGCTAAGGACTACGGAGCCCCGGTCCATGGACCAAGAAACATACATGGAAATATGTGGAAAGCTACAGCATTTTGGATCACTCACCGGCACAGCAACCAGGGATTTGAACATTCATCCATCTAATGTAAACTATGGGCTTTAGTTAATAACAATGTCTCGATATTGGCTCATCCGTTGTCACAAACCTGCCCCGCTAAGGAGAGATGTTAATAACAGCAGCACCTGGGTGAGACAGTACACGGAAACTCTCTGTACTTTGCGCTCATTCTTCTGTCGACCCAAACCTGCTCTGAACAGTGAAGTCCATTACTTCAACAACAACAACAAAAAGGCTTATTAATGTGGGCTCTGTTTCCAGGTGATGCAAGAGAGTCACCTTTCAGTTTGCTGATCCACACACTGAGAAACGGACTTTAGACGATGCAGAGTATCTGGGTTCGGGCTCTTACAAAGAAATGAGAAATCCATGACAACCGCTGAAAAGCCGACTCCTTCTCTGTTAAGAGCAACCGGGGAGCCCTCTCGTTCAGAACACCAGAGGCTACATTTGAAACTTGATAAAAAATGAGAACTTTCCCCTTTAAGATTCATAAACTAAAGTTTAGGAAACAGGTTAATTAGATCCATGGCATTGAACAAATTTCTTGAGAGATGAAGAGGTAAAAAAGAATGATAAGAGGGAAGGAGTGGAGGAGGAAGAAGGAGGCTAGGAGGGAGGACAGAGGGAGGTGGAGGAGAGGGGAGGGAGGAAGAAGGGGGAAGGAAGGAGGAAGAGGTAGGGGGAATAGAGGAGGAGGAGAGGGGGGGGGGGAAGAGAGGGAGGAGGAGGAGAAAGGGAAGGGGAGAGGGGGAGGAGGTGGTGAGGGGAAGAGCGAAGAACAAGGAGGAGGGGGAGGAAAGGGGAGGGGGGAGGAAGGAGGAAGAGATGGGGAGAGGAGAGGGGGAGGAGAAGGGAAACAGGTGAAGGACAGTGAGGAAAATAGATGGGGATGGTGTTACCTAACTTCTTACACAAGACAGGTCTGTGAGAGGCTTCCCGCAGACACGCCCTGGGTACGCGTGGAAATAAGCACCCTGCACCAGCGAGGTGTAGTTAGCAATGCAGTTCATTTTTATTAGTTATAAATAAAGTACAAAAAATCCACCAAAAGTGAATCTAAGCATTTACACAATTCCTAATGTCTCCGCCTTTTCATTGATGCACTATTGCTTTAATATTCATAATAAATATTCTTCTAGCTTTCTGCTATAAAATAGTCTATGTAGCAAAATGTTGCACAGCACAACAGAACAGAACAGCAGGAGGATTACAAAAAAGGACAATCAACACTGAGGATAATCCTTTCACTTACCAGGGGCAACCAAATTACCCCAGCGGGCCTGGCGCCGGGCGTGGCTGGCTCTGGAGCTGAGAAATGAGCCACGTCCGAGGCCAGGGTGGGGCTAGGGAAAGGCGAGGGGCCGGGAGGAGGGGAGGTGGGGGGGGCACAGGCCAGCCAGGGCAAAGGGCCCCTTCCCACTCTGACCCCGCAGAGCGGCGTAAGGCATGTCCGTCCAGGAGCCCTGCCGAGGGGGCCGTGTCCGCCAGGCCTGGCAGTGTGGTGGCCATGCCGTCTCCAAGGAAAAAGCAGGAGAACACGGCTCCGGGGCAGAGGCAGAAAGGGAAGCTGGGCAGGCAGCAGGCAGGAAGCCCAGGGAACGGGGCCCACAGTCTGGCCGGAGCAAAGGTGGGGCTCAGGGACCCTACGCGGCCCGGCCACTCCTGCAAGCCTGGGCCGGCAGTGTGGTGGGTCTGGGCCTCCGCCTCCTCCCCCATCAGCACCATCCCGGGGCCTCATGTGGAGGATGGACTTCTCCACCAGGCAAAGGCAGTGATGTCAAGAGGCAAGAGGGAAGGATGAGAAGGAAAAGAAGGGAAGGAGGACAGGAGGGGTCCTCCTTCTCCCGGCCAGGGTCACAGCCCCGGCTCAGAGGACCCCCGGGGGGCATGGACCTCCTCTCTCTCTTTTTGGCTCAGAGGCATCTGGGCTCACAGCATTACCAGCCTTGGAGGTGACCACTTCCCCCAAACCCTCCCCTAGCATTCGTGGTCCTCAGTAGTGAGACCGGAAGGCCCTCCAGTCCTTCACAGCAGCCCCTCCCCTCCCCACAGCTGTGGAACAGGGGCAGAGGTGGAGACGACGCTGGGAGGAGAGATCATGGGTCTGAAATCCTTGTCCCAATCTGTTATCCAGGGTACTGCTCAACAACAGAGGCTCCAAGAGAGGACAGGACAGGTGCCAATCCCAAACACCACACTTTGGGGCTGCTGTTCTGCCTATGCGCTCCCCACATCTAATGAGATGTGGACTTCAGCTCGCTCTGCAAATGACCACAGAACCCCGTGAAAGCACACGTCCTGCGTCTGGGGATGTGTCCACCTATCCCGCCTCCCTGACTCCCGCGGGATGCTGCGTATAAAAGGACAAAACCCTTTCCCGGTGTCTACCGTGAGCAAATCCACTGAATAAATTCTCAGGACGCTCTCTTTCTCTCCTTTTTTCTTTCATCTCCTTCTCTCCACCCCTCCATCCTTTCTCTTCCCCTTCCTTCTCTCCTGAGAGGTTGAGAAAGCCCAGCGAGGGGTCCCCACTGGGTCTGTATCCTAGTCTATCTGGGTCTGAGGGACCCTAGACACCCTCCCTTTTGCCTCCCTCACCTCTGCCCAGAACCCTGAGACTCAAGGAGGCCAAGCAACTTGCTCAAGGTCACAGGCAAGTTTGCAATAAAACTGGTCTGAGAACCTGAGCCTCCTGACCCCCCAGTCCAGGGCTCTTTCTAATAAATCAGGCTTTCAGATTTTGGCTTTCAGATGCCCCAGCTGGTAATGTCTGAAGGGCCCAGTTCTGGAACCAGAGAGATACGGAGCCCAGGTGGAGAGAGTGACCCCTAGGGGCCCCTGACCTTCCTCGGAGGCAGGGTCGGCTGAGGTCGTGGGAAGGGTTAGGGAAGAAAGAAAAATAGGTTAATGGTGAGGGGGCTGGGGAGGGGGCAGGGGTAGCAAGTGAAAGGATTACCCCAGTCTGCTGACGAGTGCAAATTATATTTATATATGTGCTAAATACAGTCACTATATTGGAGTTTTTCACTAGGTCACAGCATACAGAATCAAAGGTTTGCATTTCGTATGGAATGTATCCAAAGAGGCCAGCACCACAGTAGGACAGCTTGCAATCACACACCCTGATAGTTTGGACGAAATAAAGTTCGCGGAATTTTATTTAAATTTTTTTTTCGTATTCATAGTTGTTTGTCATCGTACCAATGCATGCAAAGCATTCCACTCCCAGAAACAACGCCAAAATGAGGTAATAGGAGTAATAAAAAAAATTAGTATCCTTTCTAAATAAATAAATTATAATTAAAAATGCAAAACAACTATAAAAATAATTAAATAAGAACCCACGATATCTACAAGTTAGTCATAAATTATGATTGTTAAATATAAGGCATTTAAACTCACAAAACCCTGTAAACTAGCAACGTGCCATGTTTTTTGTTTTTTGTGTTTTTTTTTTCATTTTTGTTTTTCTATCAGCTGAAATCGCTCTAGCATTTGCTCTACGCGCAGGAGATGAAACACGACAGGGGACCTGACAGACGTTGCTACAGCCCCACGCGGGGAGTGTTTGTCCCGCCGGCGGGCGGGGGGCTTGGGGGATTTCTTCAGGAAAAAAAAAAAAAAGAAAGAAAGAAAGAAAGATCTGGTGCTTTTTCTTCACCATTGAAAAAACTGTGCTTGTTCATTAGGCGTAAAGAGTTGAGAATACTTGCAGGGAGGCTGGGACATTTGCAGAAGAGTAGCTTGAGTCCTGTCACGACTGCTGGGCCAGGGCCACGGGGGCCAGGTGTCCGGGCCAGTAGAGGAGCCCCGCGCCCTGGCCCGCCCCCCTGCTGGCGCCAGCCGGCGCTGGCTGTGGCTGTGGCTGTGGCGTTGGTTTCGTTGATTGGCGTCCTCTGCAACCCGCTGCGGCCAGGGCTACACTGCGGCTGGGAGGCCCAACTTGAATCCTGGGGTGGCTCTCGCCCCAGAAGGCACTCATGCGTCTCAGTCAAGAAAGGGTCTGAGTCCCTTGAGTTGAGCAGTAGGAGGACTACCGGGGGTCTCCCCTCCCGGAGGTGGTGGGTACAAGATGCTGAGGCCCGAGCCTGCCTCTTCTCCGTCTTCCCGGGCTCCTGGGCGAGGGAGAGGGGGCTTCCAGGGAGCAGAAGCACAGACCCCTCTCCTGTCTTCTCACCCAGAGAGCTGCCCGGCTAAGGAGCCTGGAGCTGGCAGGAGCCTGAGTCCACGTCCCCTCCTGTGCCCCCCCTGCAAGGTGCGAGGGCCCCAGAGAGATGGGGAGGGGAGGAGGGCTTCAGGATCCACCCCCGTAGTCAGCGGCTGACCTCTCCCCACTGGGTGATCCCCACCCCAGTTAGTGCCTAGTATTGGCCCGGGGCACTCAGAGCGTGCCCAGAACAGGGAGGAGGAGGGGACCGCACTCCCACTCTCAGCCCCTGAGACAGATGTTGGTGCCCACAGGAAGTTGTTTTCAACAGCTCGGTGGGCACGTGGCCCTACCACTTGAAGGATGTGTTGATGTTAGGGAGGATCAGAGAATGTGAGTGTCGGAAGGAAATTTAGCAAGCATCCAATCCAGACTCCTTGCGTTGCAGCTGAGGAAACTGAGGCCCAGAGAGAAGGAGGTTTCCAGCATTACGTGCTTGGTCACTGAAGAGCCAAGACTGGAACCCGCGGACACCAGCCCTCGTGCCATCTGGCTCCGCACTGGCTCCCCCTACTTGCTAGCCTTCTGAACCAGACTCAGAGAGAACAAGAGTCCCAGACTAAGAGGGGAGTGAGCTTCCCTAGACCACCCTGGCTGCCTCCTGGTCCAAAGCAGGCTGGGGAGAAGTCCCAGCTTCCTGTGGCTACTAGTGATGAGCTTTCCCCCCCAAATCCTGATTGGGAAGCACTTTCTGCACTGGTGGGTTCTCCAGCCTTCGGCCCTGGAGAGAGTTCATACACGGAACTATGGAATTGGACGACGTAATGCTCACTGCTGTTAACCCTGTGTCAGTGATAGTCACTTTTGTGCTATTGTATGTGTCTTGCCTCCTTGGCTAAACTGTAAGCTCCTCAAGGCAGGGACACTGTCCTCTCTCCCAGCACTGAGCAGGCACTCAGGAAAGATTTTATAGAACACGAGAGTATTGGTGCTGGAAGAGGCTTCAGTCTGAGTAAGATCCTTGAGTAACCCTTCCACCAGAAGCCACATCCCCATTCTGTGCCTGCAGGTGTCCAGAACAGCCATGCCTCTGCCCGACAGCTTGGGTTGTGCTAGAAGGTTCTACCTCAAGCCAAAATCTGCCTCTCAGTCATTTTTAACCCATTGGTACTGGTCATACCCTTAACCTTATAGAATTTCTTCATATAGGGGATAAGTATCCTGTCCTGCTTAGTCTTCTCTTACTGATATGAGAGCACTGAGATTGGGGGAGGGGCGAGGAGAGGGGGAGGCTTCGAGGACAGTGCAAATAAGGGAGGGGGAGGGGTAAAGGAAGAGAGCAGAATTTCAGCTAGGCTGGGGTGTTCTGCACATGGGTAAAGAAAGCTGGGTTGGGGTTGGGGTTGGGATTTGGTGGATTTTCCCATCTCCATTCTTCTGTCCTCCCATCTCCCTGCTCCCTTTGAGGTTCAGAAAAGTCACGGGGTGGTGCAGAAAGACACATTGGATGGTGTCGCTTGGAACTTCCGGATCTCTGTCTCTCACCACTCCCATCCCTAAACCCCCAGGAGGGTCCCAGGACACAGCACGAATGCGTTGAGTGGATGGTTATCAGTCCTCACAACATGTAGGTGAGGGCGAAGAAGTGGAGATAGGGAGGACTGTCGTTTCTCCCCCCTCTCAGGAGAAGGAAAATGAGGCACAGAGAAATAGAGGGACTTGCCCAAGGTCATCAAAGAGAGAAAGAGCCAGAGACTAGGGACACAGGGCCTCCCAAGCCCAGCTGACACCGTCTCGGGGCCAAGGCCATCTCTGAGGGACTCCACTGGGATTTGAGACATCCCATAGGAAGCAGAAGTCCTCCCCCAGGTCCATGGTGTTTGGCCCCAGCCCCTGAGTGCCAGCCAGAGCACTTTGGCCAAGACCAAGGGTCCACCACCAGCTGTACTATCATATGTTCATCATCCAGTGAATTGTTTGCATAGGGAGGCCGTGGCCAAATCGCCTCTTTGTGACAGGGCATACACACAGCCAAAAGGAAGGAGGTGGCATACACAGGGACGTCCTGGCTCTGAGGAACACGGGGGCAACTCGAGCGGAAAGCTAGCTCCGCCCTAGTTCCACAGGGGACCGTGGGACCCGGGACATGGCTGGAACTAAGTGCATGTGCCCTGGAACTGGGGAGCCCTCCTTCAAGACAGAATTTCCCCTTTCACTGACCCAAACTCTGCCTTCCTCGCCCTGGCTGAGCCCCTCGGGTGCCCAGCGAAGCCGCCGTCTCCCCCTTTTCCTGCCCTCCCCTTCCCCAGACGCTCCCCTTCCACACTCCGTGCACTGTAAACATGAGAAAAACAAAAGCAAAGGAAAAAACAAAAACAAAAACAAAACAAGAACCACCCCCCTCCCGCCTCCCAACCCGGGTGAAAAAAAAAAAAAAAAATCATCCTTTTTCACCAGAAACAGGATTTGGCTTTTTTTTTTTTTTTTTCACCTTTGATTCCTTTTTCTTTTTTTCTCATAAAGACGGGAAGATTTGGGCTGTCGTTGGTTGGTTCAGTCAGGCACCAAAACAAGGAACTCAATGAGAAATATTTGGTGCGAATTCGTAATAGCGACATGTCCACCACAAGATGACTAGAGCACCACACACAACATTTTTCTTAAGCTAACATGCTCCGGCTGCCATCCACAGAAATAGCTAGAGACCCCTACATGGTTTCTACGTGGTCGAGAGGTATATACACAATCCTTCAAAGGACAGGATTGAGGGGCCTGTCTATCAGCTAGGACCTTCCAGTTCGCATCCAGATTCTCAGCAGTGTGGGCCCCCCCTTCCCACCCCTGCTCCGGGCACGGCCAGCTCCCTCCCGCGCAGCGAGGTGGATGGGGGCAGTCACCGCTCTGGATGGGGGGGTCGCCCCCCCACCCCTCCTTTCCCTCAGACACTGATACCGCCAACTCCTCTTTCCACAAAATGTGCTTGCAGGCTTTTCCTCTACATCAAATGGCTCAGAAGGCAAAGTTTGGCTGCAAGGGCTATGGCCGTGGGGGGGACCTGGTGAAGGAAAATGGGGTGTCCACTGGCTAATTCCTCCCTCAGCTGTCGGCTCCCAGTTGTGTCTCAATGTCCACTCGGCAGATGGGACATTTCTTGCTCATGGCGAGCCACTGGTCCACACACAGTTGGTGGAAGAGGTGCATACAGGGGAGGCGCCTGGAAGAGAAGGGAGGGTCAGAGGACTGGTGGAAAGAGAGGGGCCCGGGGCGGGGCCAGAGGCGGAGCAACACCGGCTCTCACTGGACTGGGGACCACACCAACACCACGGGGGATGGGCCAAAGAGGGTGTGGGGAGCCCTGTTCCAGAGTGAGGCTGTGGCTGGGATGGGAAGTCATGACGAGGCCCTCCTCCACGAAGCCCTTTCAGACCAGCCGAAAACAAAGCCATGACTTTGTCTTAGACCCATCCAGGCCAAATATCACCCTGCTCTCTCACACTCTGTGTCCACCAGTCCACACCATAGACATCGCACATCTCCGGTGTTCCACGCCCACCTGCCGGGAGCAACCACGCGGCACACAGTGGCACGCCCAGCACACACATGCACAAGTGAGCAAGCACCAGGCCCCTGACATACAGCAGGTGCTTGATCGCAAATGCCTGTGTGGGAAGGGAGGGGGAACAGAAGAGTCTGGCCTCCTACCTCACATCTTCTCCATCTTCCAGCATAGACAGGCAAATTGTGCATTTCTCATCTGTGTCTGACTCCTCCCCCTCTTCCTTCTTGCCCTTGCCATCCTGGGGTCTTCGCTGTGAGAAGAGGAGGGGCATTAGTTACCTGGAGCAGACGCACCTGGTGCCTACTGTCTTTCATCCACAGCCTCCCCTCCCTTACATGTAAGTCAGTGTCTCTCTAAGTTCTTAAGGAAACCCCAGGCTGGTGTGCTGTCGCTAGACCCTTCTCCTGGCCTCCTCTCCAACTCTTCCTCCTTGCCTCAGGATACAGGGGTGGTATGCTGGCCCAGGGCACATAGGGTTTGAACAGGAAGCAGGTGCCTAATGAATCGATCCTTTGCAAAACAATGGTTTGTGCATGAGCGGTTTGCTCTATTCCCCTCATACTCTCCACCCTCCTTACATCCTTTCCAACATAGATCCCTGCCTCCAGGCTTTTCCCTCACATTCAGGTCCAGCAAGCTCCACCCATCCATCCACCCATTTAAACCTCCATCCATCCATCTATCCATCCGTCGATCCATCCATCCTGTTTCCCTCCCTTCCTTCCTTCCTCCCTCCCTCCCTTCCTTCCTCCCTCCCTCCTTCCCTCCCTTCCTTCCTCTCTTCCACTCAACTAATGTCATTTATTCATCTATTACTAGATGAAGGCAAAACTCCTCAACCTGGCATTAACTCCTATAATTTTATATTGTTGGATCTCTTCCTATCCAGAAAGTTCCTTTAGCTTAGGCAACAGCTCCAAACACAAGTCTGGACATCAAACATTCTGTTTATACTTACTGACTTTAGTTGTCCTGTTGTAAATTCTATGCTAATTACTTGAAAATAGTTAACTAGTTTATAGGAAGTTCCAAGCTCTTAGATGGTGTGGACCATGGTCCACCCTTCTTTAGGTACCGTTCCACACTTGGCCAAGTAGAAGGCACATCACTGGTGCTTAAAAACATATTCTGGAGAGCAAGGAATCTAATCAGTGAATGAAACCAGCCATGTTTCTTGTCCTCATCTCCATGCTGTGCAGTGAAACAGTCTGATAATATCCATGGGAAGAAAACTAGCCCTTCGGGCCCCTTTCCAAAGAGAAGCAGGGGTAAAGGCCATTCTTGCCAAAAGAAAAATCTGAAGAGTCACAAGGTAAGAAACATGCACAGAATGACTGTAAGCTTCATGCCAGGCTTGGGGGCCAGGTTTCCCCACTCTGGTCCCTGGTCCAAAGCCCTGGAGATCCCTAGTGTGATATGGCGTCCAGAGTACCATAGCCTCCCTGGAACACTGAAGAAACTCTAAGCTTCTGCTCTCAGCCTCCCTGTGCCCTGCACACGCTAACTGCAAACCATGCGATGGCCACTGCAGTAAGTGTGCCCTTATCTAGAATCCAGAAAATCAAAATTACGCCCTTAGTCACATATAACCACCGTGGCTTTTGAGTCTGAATGGAGTCATGATAGTCGGCCTGCCTAACAGCCCAGCTGTGTTTCTGGTGGGGAGTGGCCTTCTTTTAGCTGGTCCTTTGAGAAAAGGGATATTCCATAAATGACACTAATAAGAGTCACTATTTGCCTATTTTCTCTTGTTTCTCCTGACCATTATTCATGATTTCCTTTTTATAGCTAATGATTTAAACCTAATTGTCTTACCTTGTTTTACCATGTCTAATCTATATTTAATGATTGTCTCTTTTCAAATCTTTTCCTATTTTCTCTTTTGTGTTTGTAATCTTTTAGGTCTTCTGGGTTTTTTCTTCTCTTCTCATCCATATAACTTTTATTTTAACAGTAACTTTTCTCAGCATTTATTTATTTCATATTTATTTTACTCCTTCTGTCTGTCCCTCTTTGTCCTCATGCACAATACCTTTTCACGTCAGTGTTACTGGTTTTAATTCTGTATGTTGCTTCCATATCTTTTTTAAAAAGTGTTTATTTTATTTTTGAGAGAGAGTGTGCAAGTGGGGGGGGGGCAGAAAGAAAGAGAGAGAGAGAGAGAGAGAGAGAGAGAGAGAGAGAATCTCAAGCAGGCTCTGCACTGTCAGTGGACAGCCTGAGCAGGGCTCAAACTCAGCAACCATGAGATCATGACCTGAGCCTAAATCAGGAGTCAGACCCTTAAACAATGAGCCACCCAGGCACCCCCTATTGCTTTCATATCTTTGCCTAATTCTTATTTTTTACATTTTTCTACATGAATAGATTTATTTTATAGATTCTATTCTTATATCACCATTGTAAAATATTTTTCATTTTGTTTTGTATTACTTGACTCTCAGTTAAAATTTTTTAAAATGTATTTATTGATTTCTTTTGAGAGAGACAGCCATCAGCACAGAGCCTGATGTGGGACTCGAACCCACGAACCATGAGATTGTGACCTGAGCCAAGATAGAGTTGGATGCTTAACCGACTGAGCCACCCAGGCACCCCTCTCAGTTCACATTTTCAAAGTTTTTTTCACAATTTATTTGGGTGGGTCCTAAAGTTTGTCATTTCATATTTTTAATTCTTCTGGTTTCTTTTTTATAATATTCTATTCTCCTAATTGTCCCTTTAGTCTCATCATTTTTACCTCAATTCTTTATATCATTGGCTTGGTCCACATTCCCTTCTCATTCTCAGTGTGTGTTCTGTTCCTGTCTCCTCACGGCCAGTTGCCACGAGGGCAGGTGAGGGTGTGGCCCTGGCAGGAGTGAGGACACCCTAATCGGTGATGCAGAAGCTGCTCCAGGCTCCTGAACACATCACTCATTCCTTCCGTGTTCTCTTCCAGTAGTCTAAAGCTCTCCCTGCAGAGAATGATCGTTTTCCACTTGGAGATGACACCTTTAGTTACTGAAACACTGTCATTTCCTCTACGAACACACTACCCATATAGGACACATCGAGGTTAATAAATGTTGATTGAAATCACTTACGGGTGAATCCAATGCCTCTATCTTGGTCTGCAGAGACCAAGATTCATAGTCTTTGACACTGACTGCATGGACACCTGGGCAAGCCTAGAACAAGTAAGCCTTGTATCAAGGTGAGAGTGGTTCACCATTCCCGGTCACTCACCAGATACCAGGCACTGTACTAAGCTGCTCTATGCATTGTCCCACTGAATCCCTGGAGCACCCCTTATGGTCGCTACTAACACATCATTCCTGTTTTACATTATAAAGGTCAGAGAAGGGGCCAGAAAAGCCAAGTAATTTGTCCAGAGTATCTAGCTATCAGCAGTAGTTATGAACTGAATGTCTGTGCCTCCCATCCCCAAATTCACATATTGACGCCCTACCCTCCAATGTGATGGTACCAGGAGATGGGGCCTCTGGGAACTAATTAGGTTTAGATGAGGCCATGAAGACAGAGCCCCTGGGATGGTATTAGTGCCCCTATAAAAAGAGGAAAAGACACCAGAGCTTCCTCTCTCTGCCATGTAAGGTTACAGCAGAAGGCGGCCATCTGCAAGGCAGGAAGAGGGCCATCACCAAGAACTAAATCTGCCAGCACCTTGATCTTGGACTTCCCAGCCTCCAGAACTGCAAGAAATAAATGGCTGCCGTTTAAGCCCTCCAGCTGGTAGTATTTTGTTATAGCAGCCCAAAGACAGTGGTAACACTGAAGTTAAAAGCTGGCCCTGTCCGACTTCAATGCCGGGTGATCACAACCACTGCACCCTAGTACCTCATGAGGAAGTGAGGATGGGCTCTGGCCTGACCACCATGAGCATTTTCCCACTCCAAGTTTCTCAGCACTTGCCAAGCTTTTAATTGTTAAATTTTAAAAAACTATTTAATACTTGTTTCCATAGAATTTATTTTGTAGGCCGGTTTTAGTTTACATGAAAACTGAGCAGAAAACACAGTGCATTCCCAAATCCCTCCCCCTCTCAACACCACACACACACACACACACACGCACACACACACACACACACACATTTTCCCTATTATTAACATTTTGCATTAATGTGGTATCTCTGTTACAACTGAAGGACCAATAGTGATACATAGTTATTAACTGAAGAACATTTGTTTACGTTAGGGGTTCATTCTTTGTGTTGTAGAATTCTATGGGTTTTGACAAATGCACAATGTCATGTGTCCACCATTACAGTACGTACGATAGTTTCACTAAAAATACCCAGTCACCCACGTGCTCATTTATTTTCCCTCCCCAAAGCCGTTGGCAACAGGGATCTTTTAACTGTTTAGTTTCACCTTTTCCAGAATGCTATATAGTTGGAATCATATAGTATGCCACCTTTTCGGGCTGGCTTCTTTCACTTAGTAATACGCATTTAAGGTGCCCACATGTCTTTCCATGGCTTAATAGCTCATTTTTAAAAATCATGGAATAATATTCCATTGTATGGATGTACCACAGTTTGTTTGTTTATTCACTCACTTATTGCAGGACATCTTGGTTGCTTCCAAAATTTTTTTATTTATTTGAATGTTAAAATGTTTTAAAAATCAAATCCCTGGGTTCTAATCCTACTCCACATTCCTGAGCAATAACCCTGGAGAATCTACCTCTACAGGCTTAGGGTAGAGCCTGTAAACGTGTGGCTTTAAAAGCTCCCCAACTGATCCTGCTGGTCAGTGAGGATTGGAAACCCCTGCTCTGAAGGCTTACTTGCCTATTTGTCCACACAAGGGATTGGACTTGGAATTCTCTTCTAAGGCAAATCTCAGCCTTCACTGCAGGTGCTCCCTTGGCTCACCTCATTCAGATACAAACATTCACATACCTGTACCCCTACCTAATACACCCACTCACAAGTCCATGTGTACCACACACCCAGCCCTCCTCTTTTATGATGAGAGGCACCCCCATCTCCCCTCCTGGTCACACCTGACAGAGACAAGGGAAAAGACCCTGGGAAAGCATCACAGCTTCAGAGCATCTAACCACAGCACCTCAACTATGCAGGCTGACCTGCTTGCAGACGCACCTTCTTGTATTTGTGGGGGAAGGTGAACCTCTCGATGGTGTTCTGTACGGCTCCCCGAGTCACATTTCCCAACCTGTCCTCAAGCTGCAGCAGCTCCTGCAAAGAGAAAGAGAAAAATGGGGATATGTGCACTCTGCATGTACAAGCTCATACACACACACACACACACACACACACACACACACACAGAGGATAAGGAGGAGGGGCACTGAAAGATGTTAACAGGAACGATTCACATAGCCATCAGGAAGAACTTGCCTGGTACTGAGAGACCCCACAACTCTACTCACTCTCTCTTTTTCTCTCTCTTACTCTCAACCCTGAAGCTCCCTGCAACCTCCCATGCCCTACCCACCAGCAGGGGAAAGAGGGAGGGGACAATGAAGAATAATGGTGTCTCCACCAACCCAGCTGGAGCCGGACAGAGGGGCAGGCATACCTCGTAGCTCTCCCGCACTGCAGAGGTGTGTCTGCTGGGGTTCAGTCCCTGGAGAGCAAGGAAGTGAAGCTGAGGGTAAGGGTAGTTTCGGATTTCATGGACCACCTGTTGGGGAGGAAACGCTCAGATGGGATTCCTGGCTGCATGAGCCCAGCATCCAACTCCTCACCACCCTCATAACCACCAATCTGCACACCCTCAAGATTCTTCAGGCAGAAGTTCTATCTTTCCTGCTCCTCTGTCCTCCTCTCCTCATCAAGAACAAAGCCTGTACTAGACCAGCCCCAGAAAAAAAATAACAAAATCAATGAAGTAAATATAAATTGGGGGCACCTGGGGGCGCCTGGGTGGCTCAGTCGGCTAAGCGTCTGACTTCAGCTCAGGTCACGATGTCGCAGCGTGTGAGTTTGACCCCCGTGTCGGGTTCTGTGCCGGCAGCTCAGAGGTTGGAGCCTGCTTCGGATTCTGTGTCTCCCTCTCTCTGCCCCTCCCCTGCTCACACTCTGTCTCTCTCTTTCTCTCTCTCTCAAGAAATAAATAAACATTACAAAAATTTAAACTAGGGGCACCTGGGTAGCTCAGTTGGTTAAGCATCTGATTCCTGATTTTGGCTCAGGTCATAATCTCGCAGTTTGTGGGTTCAAGCCTTGCATCAGGCTCTGCACGGACAGCAAGGAGCCTGCTTGGGATTCTCTCTATCCCTCTCTCCCTGCCCCTCCCCTGCTCACACACACGCATGTTCTCTCTCTCAAAAATAGATGGGTAAACATCTAAAGATATATATAAATTAGTAAATATATATACCATATACTAACATAATTAACAAAATAACCGAGCTGATTGGGCATGTATTTCGTGGCAAGCACTGTCTAAGCACTTCACATGATTAAGTTAATGATCTCATCTGCTCTAGAATGTGGGTGCAATTACACATTTTCCTGATAGGACAAATAGGAAAATCCCCATTTTCCTGATGGTGCAAATGAGACACAAATAGATAAAGTAGGTGCCCAAGTTATGCAACCAAGTGGCAGAACCACAATTTCAAACCCAGGCAGTTGGGTGGCCACGGGCCACTTCCTTCCTCTCCACTCTGCACTGCCTTAGACGGGGAAGAGCTGGGGCCAGGGTCCTTACTGGGAAATGCAGGTGAGAGCACAAAATTTAAACACAAAAGACTCGGTAATCAAGGTAAATAATATCTTCACGCAGTATCTTTTAAACGGAAATCAATGCGGAAGTCCACAGTGAACAAAATATCAAAAGCTTACATAAAGACAGGAACTGACCCTGTGCTGGCAGGGCTCTGCCTCCCTCACCTCGCTCTGGCATCAGCTTTGTGTCAGAGGGGCCAGATCTCCATCACAGCTCCTCGCTGCATGAACCCTGTTAGCTAACCCCCCTATGCCTCAGTTTGCCAATCCGTGAAATAGGGACAATGCCCTTGTGGGTAAGGTTATGGATAATTCACGCAAAGTGCTTAGAACAGGGCCTGCCATGCAGTAAGCGCTCGATAAACGTCAGCTTTTTTCCCCAGGAGATGGTGCTTCATGACACGAACCATCGCGCCTCAGAGCTGACGAGGGCTCCAGGCCTCTCATTTGACAAATACGGAGACTGAGGAACTGAGTGGCGAATGACACAGGCAAGGGCTGGAAGGGTGGAACTGTGAAGCAGCTGCGTGGAGATAAGATTTTGCCATCTGTCTTTTGCCGCTTTGATGGAATATCCAACTTGGCTCCACTCAGCTCGCAACGCCAGGGACCGACCAGAAGGCCCCCAAACCCAACCTGCCCCCTTCTGCCACCCCGACGCCTGCGGTGACAAAGACCAGCCCCCTGCAGAAAGCAGAGCTGGATCAGCAGGCAGGGCCCAAGGGCCACCTGCGGGGTCTCCTCTGTCCCTCACAACAACCCTGTGAGAAGGACGAGGCAGGCTTCTTCCTCCCATCCCACAGATAAGCAAAATCAAAGCCCAGGGAGGCACTGACTCCAAGAAATTAATTAAGTGAGGCCAGGGACCACCAGGACTGTTCTGTCCTCGGCCTCTTCCCCACAGACCACAGCCTGCCACGCGCCCCCTTGGCTCCTCGAGCGCCCCACTCAGTCCTGCCGCAGTACCGACTCTGGCCGGGCAGGTGGGAACAGGAGTGGGGAGGGGAGAGCAGCGTGACAGCAGGACCCACGGGAGCCTCTGGCCTTGGCCCACCCTCGGCACCCAGCCGTCGGCACCCGCCGGCAGCAAGGGGGGGGTCTGTTCCCAGCAGGGCCCTTCCACTCACCATCTGCGTGGAGGAGGAGTTTCTGGGAAAGTGGTGCATTCGAGGAGTCGCTAGGTAATGCTGATAGTGCTGAGGGATGGGCCGCACCTGGAACTGGGCAGGGCTCAAGCCGGCGTCCACGCTGAGATCCCTGCAGGGACGAGGCCACAGGGCGGTGTGACTCAGCCGTCTGAAGGGGGTCTGGAGGACGGACCTCAGACCTCAAGCCCAGGGACAAGAGTCAGAGTCACAAACCACCAAGGCTGCAAGGGGCTTGGCATCACCAGCCGACGCCGTCACCTCTCTTTAAAAACGGAGACTCAGAGGAGGCAAGGGGTCTGCCAGGCCTGAAGGGGCCGGGACGGTCTATGCCTCACAAAGCTTCTTCAAATTAGTGCACCAAGGCTCCCTCCCAAGATAAAGCCCGGCCCTGGCAGAAATGCTGAAAGAAGACTCCAAATAGAGCTGCTCAGGGAGGGATATGCAGCAAAGGGAAGACAAGGGAGGCAGAGACAGAGGTGGGAGCAGAGGCCGTGTTTGGAGAAAACCACAGAAGAGGGACGGACCTCTAGAGCGGTGAGGTTGGAAAATCTATCCTGGACCCCTGCCCCCCACTCCTGCAAGTACAGGAAAACTCATTTCCCTTAAAAATTAACCAGTCAATGGGGTGCCTGGGTGGCTCAGTCAGTTAAGCGTCTGACTTCGGCTCAAGTCATGATCTCACGGCTTGTGAGTTCAAGCCCCGCGTCGGGCTCTGTGCTGACAACTCAGAGCTTGGAGCCTGCTTGGGATTCTGTGTCTCCCTCTCTCTCTCTGACCCTCCCCAGCTTGTGCTCTTTCTCTCTCTCTCTCTCTCTCTCTCTCTCTCAGAAGTAATAAGTGAACACACTTTTTAAAAAAAATTAAAAAAAAAATTTAACCAGTCAATGTGACTGAAAAGGAACCAGGTCCTTGGGAAATGGCTAATTTCAGGTCTGGGGCAGAAAACGCACAAAATCTTTTGAAACATCTTGTCATAACTGCGAGTAAGGAAGCTACCCCAGGTCAGAGGTGAAAAGGATTCAGGAACCATCCTGAAGAGGTTCCCCCTGGCCAGTCTGGACACCTGGCAAGTCAGTGAGCATAATTACGATGGATGGAAACCCATCGCATAGGTTATGTGACGCTAAGGAAAACAGGGCCCTTTGAAGCATGTCAGGGAACCCAGACTTCATTTTGAAAACTAGTAAAGAAAGGGAAAGAACACAACATTTACCCTGCCTTTCCTCTATTAGCTGTACTTGAGGGTAACCAAATGGCTGAAGAAGGGAAATTTCTCGTCATAAAAGCTTCCTAGGTAATAAATGAGGAAGCAAGGATTGAATTGTCACCTTTTTGCAGCCCCTAAAGGAATAGAGGCTCCTGGCGAAGATCATTTGATGTTACCATCACAGAAGGTAAGGCAACCAGCTCTGCTGGAAGAACACACCCCCTGTGAAGGATTTTTGCCAAGAAATAGTTAAGAGCTGAACCGGAATCTGCTCAAACCTTGATCTAAGCACCAGAGCACAGGGAACATAGAGAAACTGAGGGAGGTCTTAAGGGATACACCAGAGTACAAGTGCAAGTAGCTGAATCCAGAAAAGGAGAAACTCCACAGAAGCAGCCAAATTCTTCAACAAATACGTCAAAAGAAACAAAAACAGACAAGCAAACAAACAAACAACCAATATGAGGGGCATTTGGCATTAAAGGGATTTCTGCTTCTAGCCGTGATATACATATATATTACGATGTACATGTAGTGCTGTATTTCCTGAATATATTAGCCCAGATCCTGGGATAACTTTTCATGAGTCTATCATTTGGGAAGTGAGCTAAATTCTTGGATCCAGTTGGAAGCAAACTTAGAAACCCACTAATCCAGCCCCCGGGCTCCCCAGGTCCTTCTGAGGCCTGAAGAGTGGCCGTGCCTGACCCACGGTCCTAGGCGAGGCAGTTTGGGCCACCTGGGTTCTAAGCCTTGCCTGGGCCCATTCCATTGACCTGCCTCGGGGAAGGTGTTCCATGGCGCACCCTCATGTGGCCGAAGCTCTGGCTGTCAGTATTTACTTAGCAGCCTCAGGGAGGGACGGGGGTGGGGGGGGGGGTGGGGGGGGGCACCAAATTCAAAGCAGCAAAGAGATATTCAGGGAATTCTACCAAGAGCAATGTCCAAAGGAACTTAGAACAGAGTCGACCCAATTGCAAGAATGCTAACTGGGGGAGCAATGGCACCTTGACCCTCAATGAGTGGGATAACCTGCCCAGGTTGGCCCTGGGTGGTCTCTGGGATACCCCTCTTATCATCTCACCAGAAAATTCCTTCCCAAACCCAGGATCCCTGAAAAGGGGACGCTCACTGGGTGCAAAAGAAGCCTGGATTGGGACTTACCCTAGGACACATCAGCCCCTCGAAAAGCAGTGTCTCCCACCTTTCTGCTGTTGCCCCAGACTGTGAGAACCTGGCTGAGGGTTGAACAGGGTCACAGAAATACCTTACAGCCCTAGAGCCACAGGGTTAACCCAGAACGGTGTTCTGGAGATTTCCTGTGGGCATTGTCTCAATGCACAGTTTATGACAGCTCTGTCTAAATATCAAGCTAAACTTGGACTGCCTGGGTGGTTCAGTTGGTTGAGCATCCGACTCTTGATTTTGGCTCAGGTCATGGTCCCAGGGTCGTGAGACTGAGCCCCATGTTGGGCTCAGTGGGCGTGGAGCCTGTTTGGGATTCTCGCTCTCCCTCTGTCCTTCTCCCCTTCTCACACATGTTCTCTCTCTCCGTCTCTCAAAAAAATTTATATATGTGTATATATATATACACACACACACACACACACACACATATATATACATATAGCTAATATAGCTAATATATATATAGCTAATATAACTAATATATACATATAGCTAAACTTTATTTTCCACTATCAATGGCCTTGAAGCATGCTGTGGTCCAGTTGCTACACAGACCCTTACGTTCTTCCCTGGGGGAGCATCCGTGCTGGACCATCTCACAGGGGAATCTGGAGGCTTGGCAGAGGCACAGCTGCCTGCAGGGGAAGGACAGCAGGAGGCTCTTGTTCGCTGCCCCGCCTCACAGGTCCCAGGTGCCCCTGGGGGGCTCTGCCTGGGCAGGGCTAGGGCTGGGGGTAGGTAGTCAGAACAGGGCATCAGAGTTGGAACTCTGAAACCGGGACTGAGTCAGAGAAGGGGCACCACGAGGACAGAGACATTGGAGCTCAAGTTCAGGGTCGCGTTATCAGGCATGGACCCAAAAGGGGGCATATCTGGGATTGATCCCCCAAAGCCTGCTGCTCCCACACACTCTGGGGCCAAGGTGCCCAGCTAAGAGAAGCTGCCTAGGTAGGGTTCACATATCCTAAAGTAAGGGTGACAGGCCAGGCAGAGAAAGCCCAGGGTGGACCCAGGTGTGCCTCGGGGCAGGGGCCTCCCCTCTTCCCCCGCTAAGGCCTCTCAGGGCCTCAGTCTTTATGTTTCTTAGGCAGACAGAGGTCAGGAGGGCAGAGTGATTGAGCTGCAGGAGGACGGAAGGTCTGGCTAGAGCAAGCAGCCTGGCAGGGCTCACACCCACACTGCACCTGACACCTCTCCAGGCCACCACTCTCCACTCACCCGTGTCACCTACCCGGTCCCAACCTGCTGCACTGGCCCCGACATGTTTGTTCAAATCACTCGGTGTGTGCTGAATTGAATTCAATCGGATGGGCTTGAGTGCCGAGGGACAGAATTCAATCCAAACTGCAATTAAATCTTCCTGATTTGAATCTGCTAATTAGAAAAAGCCTGGGCTGAAGTTGGCCGCCATGCAGCCTGTCTTTTAAGGAAGTGTTCAATTTAACAGTGTCCCCAAGAACCAGCAGAGGGCTGAGAGACATCGGAACGTGCCAGAACAACAATTTCCTGCCCCTGGAAGCACCCTGCACATGTAACCAACCAGAACTTTCCAGTTTTTGCATCATTCATTCCTGGATGTCCAGTTCGCCCAATGACTGAAGAATGACACAGTGAATGTCTTTTTTTTTTTTTTTAAATAGTCCATCCCTGGGGCCCCCCGGGTGGCTCAGTCGGTTAAGCGTCCAACTCCGGCTCAGGTCGTGATCTCGCGGTCTGTGAATTCGAGCCCCGCGTCGGGCTCTGTGCTGACAGCTCGGAGCCTGGAGCCTGCTTCGGATTCTGTGCCTCCTCCTCTCTCTGCCCCTCCCCTGCTCATACTCTGTTTCTCTGTCTCTCAATAATAAATAAACATTAAAAAAAAAAATTAAAAAAAAATAGTCCATCCCTTTCCATAGAAGTTTCTTGTTTGCTTTTGCATTCCTTCAAGAAACATTTTTGACCTCAAAGTTGCAAAACCAGCACAAAGAATTCCTGGATACCCTTCACCCAGATTCCCCACGTGTTGATGTTTTACTGTTTACTGCATTCTTATTTCATTCTCTCTCTCTCTCTCTCCATGTATACATATACACATCTACACACACACTTCTCCAGGGTTTGTTTTTTTTTCTGAACTATTTAAAAATAAATTACAAGCATGATGCCCTTTAAGCCTAAGTGCTTCAGTAAACTACACGTCTTTTTCATGTGTTTGGGTGTTTGGATCTGACTCTAGACTAGGTCAGCCAACTCTTGAGCTAGAACCAGAGAGTCAGGTAGGGCAGAGGACCCAAAGCCAAGCAACGCTGCAAAGACATCTGTCTCCAGTGCAAGAGATAGTGGAAGGCCTCGTAGGGACCTGGTGCCTGAAAGGCATCAGGCAAAGCTCTTAATCTCTCTCCCCAGCTTCTCTCCCCAGTCCTTACCTCCAACCCTGCTGGCTCTGCCTCTACGAGCCTGTGTTTGGTCTTGCTGACTGGCCCTGGCTCTTCTCTGTGGATCCCTCAAGGCCCACCCCCTCCAGGAAGCCTTCCCTGACTGGCTAACTCTTGAGACTCTCCTTTCTGCCCGCCTCCCCAAAACTGCTGGTTTCCAGCCCTCACTGACCTTGGGAAATGTTTTGTAACTCTGTCCCCTCCTCCCTTGCAGGACCGTGAGCACAGAGCCCCAAGCCGGGTGCATGATGATATCCAGCCACATAATGAGCTAATTGCTGAAACCAGGCCCACTGGGGGCCATTTGGCCTTGAGGTTGACTGGGGGCACAGGCAAAGGCAAGAGCTTGAGGACTAGGCCTCCTCCCCCATTCAAAGTGAAGGAAACAGGGTCTCCATGGACCAGCAAGACCTTCCTCCGACCCTCCTCCCTCCCTCGCTCAGGGGCCGCAAAGACTCACCAGTCAGTACCCTCAGCCAAATACCTGGGCTGAGGCGTCTGGAGTTGGTGGCCGAAGTCGAAGCTGGGGTGGAGGCGGTGGGGGTGGACAGACACACGCTCCTGACTCCGCCTGCACAGGAAGGGAAGGAGGGCCCGCGGTGTCACGGCTGCCCATGGCCAGCCCAGCTCCCAGGACCACCGAGCAGCCGTCGTCTGCCTGAGCCTGCAGCCTACAGAGCAGTGGGCTCTGCCTCCCTTCCCAAACTCCGAGGACATTCCCCAGCTTGGCAGCAGCCTGACCATTCCTGCTGCCCCGGCTCTGTCCACTTTTCTGAGGCCTCTCCCCGGGCGTGCCTGCAGCAGGCCACCCGTCCCACCCAAACTCTCTCGCCTCCTCTGCTCCTTCTCCTACTTCTTCCTTCTGAATTTGGTAGGCTGTCCCCAAGACACACAGATACGCCTCCTGCAGGCTTCCGCACACCTGTGCACCCCTCTCCTCCACCCTTCTCTACACTCTTCCCAGCTTTCGTAGTGCCGGTCAAAGCCGCCGCCTGCAGGAAGGCCTCCCTGAACACTCCAAGCATGGTGACCTCTTGTCCCTCCGACCTGCTACAACATTCATCTCTGCCCCTGCACCTGCACCCCTACAGTCATGGATGAGACTCCACTCAGAGCCTTAGAGACCATCAGGTCCAGCAGTCTTCAAAGTGTGTTCCAAGCACCCCCTGGGGATTCCTGAGGCTCCGTCATGGGGTTCGTGAGGTCGAAACTATTTTCATAATAATACTGGGACGTTATTTGCTTTTTTACTCTCATTCTCTCATAAGTGAATGGTGAGGTTTTCTAGAAACCAAATGTGATTCTGCAACAGATTGAATATGCAGAAGCAGACATGAGAACACAGCTGTCTTCTATTAAGCCAGGCATTAAAGAGATTTGCAAATATGTAAAAAAAAAAAAAAAAAAAAAGCCCCTCTTCTCACTACATTTATATATAGCTCGTTCCCCAAAAAAGATATTATTAGTGTTAGCATGAGTTTGTTATTGTATTTTGAAGTGAATTAATAAATATTTTTAAAATTTCTTAGTTTTAACTTCCATCATGGTAAGTATTAATAGTCATAACCCACATAAACAGAAGCTTGTGTAATCCTCAATAATTTTGAAGCGTGTGAAGGGTCCTGGGACCCCTGGACGGCTCAGTGGGTCAAGCGACCAAGTTGGGCTCCGGTCATGATTTCACACGGCTCATGAGTTTGAGCCCCACATCGGGCTCTGTGCAGACAGCTCAGAGCCTGGAGTCTGCTTCAGATTCTGTGTCTCCCTCTCTCTCTGACCCTCCCCTGCTCATGCCCTGTCTCTGTCTCCGTCTCTCTCAAAAATAAACATTCTTTTTTTTTTAAAGAGTGTAAAGGGTCCTAAGGCAAAAATATTTGGGAAGCACCAGTGTAATCTCTTTCTCTTGACAGAGGTGAAGTGACTTCCCCAGGGTCCCACAGCCCTTCGGACCTATCTGATTAGTATTATCTAATTTTACTCTCCATTTGTTTCGGACCTAGTCACCTCAACTAGACCTCGGGCTCCAGGGCGGAAGCAGCCACGTCCTTTGGTGTCCCTTAGAGAACCGAGGTGTTAGAATCAGGTGACCATGGAGCTCAAGGAGACATAAGGGACCCCATCTCCCCCACCGTGAGCAGAAACCACCAGTCACTCAGTCCCCGTCCCTGCACCTGGGTGGTATGACAAGGACACACACTAGCTACTGAGGGAACCCGTGTGGGGTCCAGGTGGTGTTCCCTGCCTGACACCAACGCCTCTAACGAGCAAAAGCTGTCCCCCCACCCCTACCCATGGCGGGTAAGCCCACTCAGGACCGCCTTCCCAGCCCGCGGGGGGGGGGGGGGGGGGGAAGCCAGGCGTCCTGCTCTAGGCCCTGCCCCCGGCCGCCCCCACCCCTCCACCCTCCTCCCCCCCACTCTGCTCCCGGCTGCAGCGCCCACCCCACCTCGGGTGCGAGACGAGCCTGCGGTGCTGGGCTTCCAGGAGCTGCTGCTGCAGGAGGTATTGCTGGTGCAGGGCCTGAGGTAGGAAGGAGGGACCTGTGACGTCCTGGAACTGCAGGGTGGGCAGCGGAGTCAGCGACTGGTGCAGGGTGCCGCTGTGCTGGTGGGCCGGGGCCATGTGGGCGCTGAGGCCCGGCTGCGACTGCACGGGGTGCGCCAGGGGGAAGTCGGGGGCCAGCTGCTGCGGCTGCGGGGGGCCCAGGTGGAAGTGGCGGCAGGAGGTAGCGTGAGGATGCTGAGACCTTTGAAAGGGGGCACCTGGAGAGGAAGGACAGAGAAGACTCGGTGAGGACCCGCCCTGCGCCCCTCCCCCACCGAGGGGCCGCCCCGGCAGCTGGAGAAACGCCCGGATTTCGCCGGAACACAGCAGTGTCGTTGCTCTTAGACACACGCGGCCGTCTGTAATGCCGCCAGGTAGAGGCTCTGTGCCGTGTGTGTTGGAGGAGAGAGGAGCGTTTCGTTTACTGACCCGATTCGCAAGCGTCCTTTTAAAAATCAACACACTTGTTGGAGGAGGTGTCAGGCCCCTCGCGGCAGTTTGGTCTTCTTGAATTCGACGCCTGCCGTGCACCCTCACTAACCCTCCTGCCCGTGTTCATAGATGCCACCTAGAACACAGGGAGTCCAGCCTAAGGACCCAACCCCGGGGGGAGCCCTAATTTCCAGAGATGAAACAACCAGACATTGTTTTCCATGCAGTTTCGGGAAACAGACTAATCCACGAAAAGTCATTTTTTTGTTCCATAAAAGTTAAATAACTTGTTACAGTGTTACAATGTATTTAAAAGCAACCGTTTCCAAGAACGAGCTGGGCTCAGGGTACGCTTAATCTAGTCTCCACGACTCTTCTAAATAACATTGACCTTGATGACAGGAAAGCCTTACAGATTCTCCATGAGGAAAGAGCCAGCTCTCAGCTTGGAGGCCCTTTATGAAGACAAGGGAGAGAACTTGGCACTTCAGAAACGTTCACCGGGGCTTCCTGCTAAACGTGGCAGGTTCAGCACATGTCTGCTCCTTCCTTAACCCCACTGAAATGAGAGCAAAGTTGTAAAGAGAAGATAAACAGCTAAGGACAGAGAGAACAGTAGAAATGACACGAGCCGACAGCAGATGTCAACAGATTTTGGAAGATGGAAAGCAAATGGAGGAATTTGCACCGCTGAGAAACCGGAAATGAGTGCCCGCCCGAGGGGGCGGGCAGCAGGAAGTGGACAGATTTTGCCGCCCCTCTGGGTCAGGAATTGGAGGTGGTGGCTGCTTTGGAAGGCTGGGGAGAGGGACACCGATGACAAGTCTGTATGAGGACCAGTTCTGCCTGGGGCTTCTCCCCTTTCCCACGGAGGCACTGACTACCCCCTCCCTCATCCTGGCATTTTGTAGGGAAACTGGGCCAGAATGCAGCAGCGTGCTCAAACGGGGGGCCTTAAGTGAAAGTCTATGCACGAAACTTTGGAAGCCCCTGCCCCCTTCTGCCACTTGGCTCTGAAAGCACGGTCACCCAGCAGCGCAATGGAAACTGGTCCCAGAAAGACATCTGCAGATACTTCTGGTTGGGAGGGCCCAGTAAAATGGCTGGGTCCCCAACTAGCCGCTCTGTAATGAAACCTGTACATTTAAAAGTCCATACAGGCACACACAATCGCTCCCACTTTCTGGATAGCTTTTAGTGACCTAGTCTTCACCATGAACAGATAGCCCAAGGGTAATCAGTCTCTGAGGAAGATTACTGACTGAAAAGAGAGACAATGTATCAAGGTTTTAAAAGAACAAAACAAAAGGAACCCAGAAGAACAGAGGCCATGCGAAGGAAAAACCCTATAATTGACATCCTCCGAGAAATAAAATGTTGGATCTATGAAACAAGAAGTTCTTTTAAAAGGAGCTAAGAGAAAACCAGAGCTCTTGGACATTAAAAACAGAAGGGTCAGAAGACAAAGCTGGGGAAATTTCCCAGGAAGCAGAACGAGAAAACCGAGAGACAGGAAATAGGAGAAAACAGATGTAAACATAGACGGATGGGTCGGAAGGTTACATACGTGACTCGTGAGAGAGAAAAGACAGAGAAAACAAGGGGGAGGAGAATATGAAAAACATTGCAAAAGATAGTTTCCCAAACTGACGGTTTGAGTTTCTAGATAGAAAAGGTCCTCTGAGTGCCCAGCAAAATGGATAGGAGAACCCACACTGAGGCATCTGACTGTAAAATATCCAAATTGTAGGAGCCAAGATGATTCTAACACTTTCCAGAGAGAAAGCAAACAGGGGCCACACAAAGGGTCAGGAAGCAAAATAGCATGAGGTTTTTCAAAAGCAACATTGGTAGCATTAAAACAGTAGAGCAATTGCCTTCAGGATACTGAGGGGGAAAAAGATTTCAATCTAGAGCTCTATGCCCAGCCCAACTATTGATTGATCAAGCATGAGAATAGAATATAGACATTTTCGAACATGCTGGGTCTCAACAACATCAACCTTCTCAGCACGTTTCTCAGAGAGGGACTGACACAAACCAAGAAAGAGGAGCAGACACTAGGGGGTGTGGCCTGAAAGAGATGGGGTTTCCCAAGCCGTGCAGTGGCTCCAGCACTGCACAGGAAAGCAGCTGGAAGGGAGGCGCTCTGAGAGGGTGTCGTGGGGGTGGAGATGGAAACGATAGGACTACCAAGAGATTTAGCCACATAAAAACAGTGTTTGAAGGGGGTGCCTGGGTGACTCGGTGGGTTAAACATTAGGCTCTTGAAGCTGGCTCAGGTCATGATCTCCCGGTTTGTGAGTTCGAGCCCCACGACGGGCTCTGCGCTGACAGCTCAGAGGCTGCTTGGAATTCTCTCTCTCTCCCTCTCTCTCTCTCTTCTCCTACCCCACTCGCACATGTACTCTTTCTCTCTCTCAAAATAAATAATTTAAAAAATTTTATAATATTTGACAGAATTTTGCAGTTTGACAGAATTTGGTAAGAATTTGTGCAAATGTCACAAAAAGCAAGGCAACCACAAAAAATAATGCTAAACCACAAAAAGAGGCAGTTATTACCTCCCAGGAAAGAAAAAGTTATGCAAGAAAGGGTAATTATTATGTACTACTTGGTTCAGCAGTAAAAAATATTTATATTACATATATATTATATTATATTATATGTATAATAAAGCAAACATTAATAAGCTATATTAGAACAGAAAAAGACATTTCTCTCTTAATAAGAAACTATAAGGGTGCCTGGGTGGCTCAGTCAGTTAGATCTCGGTTCTAACCGAGCTGACAGCACAGAGCCTGCTGGGGATTCTCTCTCTCCCTGTCTCTCTGCCCCTCCCCTTCTCACGCACTCTCTCTCTCTCTCAAAGATAAATAAACATTTTTTAATTAATTAATTAAATAAAAAGAAAATGTGTAATGTCAAAATTGAAAAATCAACAAATAGCATTATAAGAATTTATTTAGAAATTTACTTAGTAATTTATGTGTTTCAGGAAGTGAACAGCTAAAGACGAGTGGCATGAGTTGGGCTTTGGGCTGTAGGAGAGGGGAAGAGGCAGATACATTGCTACATGTATCTTACATACTGGTGCCTTTTGACTCTGTAAATGATGGGCATGCCCGTTGATAGACGTTTTTAATCTTTTAAAAATAACTCTTTGCAAACCCAAATGAAAACCAAAAGAGTTTCTGACTGCCCTCAAATGAGCCAGGAAAGAATTATCTAGAAGGTTTATTTCTACAAACATTCTGGATAAGTAGGACTTCTCTGCCTGTTGAATTCTGGCTTTGCTGAGTCCAGGGGCGGTGGCCTGAGCAAGTAGGTCCTGGATTCCCCTTTCTCCCTCACTCATGCCTGACCATGAAAAGAGAAGAAAAAGGCCAAGGTGACAGAGGACAGGGGCAAGAAGAAGGAAGGAGGGCTGTTGAGAGATCATGGAAAGAAGTGAAAGGCGGCATGACTGCAGGGAAAGGGAATTGCGTAAAAAATTCAGACTCTAGGGGCGCCTGGGTGGCGCAGTCGGTTAAGCGTCCGACTTCAGCCACGTCACGATCCCACGGTCCGTGAGTTCGAGCCCCGCGTCGGGCTCTGTGCTGACAGCTCAGAGCCTGGAGCCTGTTTCCGATTCTGTGTCTCCCTCTCTCTCTGCCCCTCCCCCGTTCATGCTCTGTCTCTCTCTGTCCCAAAAATAAATAAACGTTGAAAAAAAAAAATTAAAAAAAAAAATTCAGACTCTAATCCAGCCCTGTCCAAAAGAATTATGACGTGAGCCACGTGTGTAACTTAAAATTTTCTGGTAGCCACCCTTAAAAGAAGTAAAAAGACATGGGTGAAATTAATTTTAATGATATATCTAGGGGCGCCTGTGTGGATCGGTCAGTTCAGCTTCCAGACTCTTGATTTCGGTTCAGGTAGTGATCTTGCAGTTGGCAAGATAGAGCCCCGCGTCGGTCTCTGTGCTGACAGCGTGGAGCCTGCTTGGGATTCTGTGTCTCTCTCTTTTGCCGCCCCTCCCCCCTCTCCAAATAGATAAATAAACATTAAAAATTAAAATAAGTAAATAATATATGCTACATAAGCCAATATATCCAAAGTGTTATTATTTCAACAGGTACTCCAGGAAAAAAAAAAATGAGATATAGTACATTGCTTTTTTTTTTTTAATTTTTTTAATGTTTATTTATTATTGAGAGACTGAGAGACAGAGAGACAGAGCATGAGTGGGGGAGAGGCAGAGAGAGGGGGAGACACAGAATCAGAAGCAGGCTCCAGGCTCCGAGCTGTCAGCACAGAGCCCAAGGCGGGGCTCGAACCCATCAACTGCGAGATCATGACCCGAGCCAAAGTCGGATGCTCAACCGACTGAGCCACCCAAGCGCCCCTAGTACGTTGTTTTTTTATTGTGCACTAAGTCTTCAGAACCAAGTGTGCATTTTGCACTTATAAAGCATCTAGCCCCCTCCCAAGCTGCCCCTTGGGGTTAGTGCCTCCCCTATTGGACAGTGAGCTGTGAAGGAAGAAAGCCAACTCCATGCACGGAGCAATGCATTTGAGCCAGGTTTCCTAACTGGTCTGCCTTCAAATGGGGAGCTCCCCATTGCTTACAGGTGAGATGCACACCCCTTTGCCAGAAAGTAAGCCCCATCCTCCTGATCCCTGCTAACTCCACTAAGCTCCCCCCCAGCCGTCTGCACTGGTCAACTCAAAATTCAGACATGCCACACATATTCCCACTGAGGGGCCTTGGCTCACACCTCACCGGCCGCCTTCCCCATCTTTAAAGGTCGCCTCTCAGCTCTTCCCAAAACGTCTCCCCTGCCCACCAGCCTCCCCTGAGTTCGTGGAGAACGCCCCGTCTCTATCACTCATTTGGCACCTGGCAGGGGCTACCTTGAGCTGTTTCTTCACACTCGCCACCCCCAGCTGGCTGAGCTTCGTGTCTTACTGTTTCTGGATCCCCACGCACGTCTCTGG
The DNA here is from genome assembly GCF_018350155.1 of Leopardus geoffroyi. NCBI lineage: Eukaryota > Metazoa > Chordata > Mammalia > Carnivora > Felidae > Leopardus > Leopardus geoffroyi. Next base: position 66,515,937 of record NC_059339.1, on the reverse strand, counting down.
GAGCTGCATTCAGTGGAGACCTACTGGCTGATTGTTGGAGGGTCTGAGGCAGAAACAGTAGCTCAGGAAACTGGTGCACTGAGACTGGTTGGTGGCAAGCTGGTTTCAAATTGAGAGGGAGAGAGAACGGCAAGAAGGGCCTGGGTGAGCTCCCGGGTTTTAACGCGGCAGCTGGGCGGGGACAGGTCAGGCAGGGCTGGCCAGCCGCCTGCCGCCAGGGTGCCCACCCTGCCAGGGAAGCCTTCAGGTTTCCTTCTTCTTAGAAAGAGGACCGAGCAACTGTCCTAGCCTAGAGAGGCTTTGCTCCCTGCGGCCTGGACCCTCACACTGATGCACTGGGAAGTGAGGACAGGTGCCTTCCCTCCGGGAGGGGCAGCAAGAGAAAGGTGAACCCAAGTGTCTATTTGTCCCATATTTGAGGCAGTTTCTACCTGCAAAAACCCTTTGACTCCCGCTCTGGGACTTTGGGTCCCTCTCCCCATCGCCTCCATGCCCGGGGAGATCTTAGTCTCAACACCCCTGCTCAGGAGGGCATTGAAGCCAGGAGACAGCCATTCAGGGACCCCCGGCTCTCCTCAACCCTATGTCATGTAGGGTCTGTGAAAGTAGCACGTAATAGCGATTCTATCTGGCCTCTAAGACCAGAGGAGTGAAGTTCTCAGGGTAGAATATCCGGGCCCATGACAAGCCAATGATCAATGACGTCTGAACAGCACTTACATCCCCAAACGGCCCCATCAATAGACAACCCACAATTTTTCCCATTAGAGCCACTCCCTTGGGTTAAAACATAATCTCCAGATGTCCCTGATTACACTATCCATTTATCATACTTCCTCGGGGCTGATAGGCCATCAATTGCAAGATCCGCCATGAGCTAAATAACATTTTCAGGGAGTGGGGAGAACGAAGGAGCTCCCCGAAACAAAGCACCCCACTAAAGAAACACGTTAAGTATAAGACACAAATTAGTTTGGGAAATGGAAGAGAAACATGTGCATCTCTGAATTCAGAAAATCAGTGTTCATAGCAACCCTCCACCCCACCCCTCCGAGAGCTGGCAGGGAGCCATACCTTCAAGCGGGGGGCCTGGCACATGCACAAGGTAGGGCAGGGCTGGGGAGGGAGGCCCCGGGCTGGCCCCCCACAGCTGGGGCAGGGGAGGCACATGGTGTGGGGGTCTCCTGATGCCCACCTGACACACGGGACACAACAGGTACTCCACACAAGCCTGGGGATTGATGACTGATTTGTGCCTCGTGGGCAGGGAGCCTGAACAGGCTGGCAGCTGGAGAGTGGGTGGACCAGGGGACAGAAGAAACCATACAACCCCACAGCGGAGGGAAAGGTAAGGAGAAGCAGAGGACTGTGGGGCTAAGGATGGTGGGTGAGGTGAGTGGAGACAATGGTGACAGAGGTCCCGAGTCTCTGAAAGGCTCATGGACACTCGTCTGGTAAATAACAGAGCAGAGACTTGAACCGAGGTCTTTCCTGAAAGCAAATCCTCAATGGGAAGGAGGGCCCAGAGCCCAGGGAACTAGGAGGCTTGATAAATAAAGCAGAGGTGGCAGCGAGGGGACCTACCAAGGAGGAAGGTGGTACAGAAATGGGGCCAGGACACCCAGAGGACACCCTGGGCCTGTCTGCGGTTTCTGGCCTGGGGACAGAATCAAGGGGGCTGGGGGAGCCTCAGGGCTGGGCCTAGGTGGGAGCACAGAGGAACCAGGCCCACATGTCAGAATGCCAGGGATGGTGACTGAGACAGCAGAGCCCTGAGGCCTGACGGAGGCTTCTTCAGCGCAGGCAGCCCCCTGAGATGTTGGAAGATTCTAGCTGTATTCGAACCTGACCAACATGGTCACCCGGAGGCAAAGGGGCTTTAATCCCCAAGACTCCAGGGCCCAGGGGCACCGCCTTCAAGCCTTCAGACAAAGAGGCAAGGGGGAAGAACAGACGTGCAGTAGGACAACTGAGACAACTGACAGCTCCTCAGTCTGGGCTGCTGCCCGCAGCCTGGTGATAGTCCCCTTGTGCTCGTGGGTGCACAGAGTCTACCAGCTGGCCGAGTCTCGCCTGCTCCCCCAGGGGATCCGGGACCCTGGGAGAGGAGGGTGGGAACCAAACCCTCCAGGTCCCCAGGGAAGCCAGCCTGGCGTGTCCCATCCTCCCCAGGCCTGTTCCCAGGGTGTCAGGTTCCTGCTGTCCCTCAGCTCACTGACCCAGTGTCACCCTCCCTCAAAGTTGGGGGCAGAACCGGCAGGGGGAGGGGCGCTAGGCAGGCCCACGGCAGAGTCAGGAGGGAAGGGGCACCACGGAGACTCCCTGCCCTGGGGCCGAGGATGGCTGGGGAGAAAGGGGACAGGAGCAGCTGGAAACCTTGTCCCTGCTGAGCCTTTCCCTAGAAGCTAGGGCTGGAGGAAGCATTTACTCCTTTCTGAGAAGCTGGCTCTCAAGCAGCAGAGAAAACCAGTCCTTTGAAAAGCAGACTGCTGGGGTGTCTGGGTGGCTTTGTCCTCGATTAAGCAGCCGATTTCAGCTCAGGTGGTGGTCTCGTGGTCCATGGGTTCGAGCCCCGCATCGGGCTCTGTGCTGACAGCTCAGAGCCTGGAGCCTGCTGCGAATTCTGTGTCTCCCTCTCTCGCTGCCCCTCCCTCACTCACACTCTGTTTCTGTCTCTCAAAAAATGAATAAATGTTAAAAAAAAAATCAAGTAAAAAAAAGAGAAGAAAAGAAAAGCAGATTGCCGTCCACAAGAGGCCAGTGAGGAAGGCCTCTGCTACCAAAGAGGCTTTCAAAGCCAGGCAGAGTGATCCAGTGGAAGCCTCTGTCCTAGAGGCCAGGGCGCCTCCCCTTAGCAGTCGGACCTGGCCAGGATGTTGGGCTTCTCCAGGCCTTAGTTTCCTAGACTTGTGACCCACAATGATGACACCTGATCCTACACACCTGCTAAAAGGTCTGGGCTGCCTGGGGCCATGAACATTTTCCTGCCAGGCCTCTCATTTCGCTCACTGGGAAGCCAAGTAGAAAGCCCTGGAAGATGTTTGTGAACTGACACCTGTGCTCCCCCAGGGGCCCACAGCTGGAAGCCCAGACCCGGCTCTGCTGCCCTGGCCCCTGTTGAGATCTGTGTGATGTCCAGCATCTCAAGTGGGCTAAAAGCAGTGAGGAACAGAGCAGACCAGCACTGACCTTTGAAACCCACCTTCCGAATGGCTACCACATTATCCTACCCCTGAGCATTCTATTCCCTGCCCAAATTCCCCTCCTGCCCCCACCCCTCACTGCCCTGTGTGACCTTCCCTCTCACCTCTTCCAGACCCCCAGGGGCCTTGCCTGCCTCCAGCCCTTGGCCGCCATTCTCTGCCCCCCCACTACTTCCCTGTCTAACCAGACTGTCATATGTCCTGTGAAGCCTGGACTCTAGGGCGGATGCCAGTCCCCCTCGGAGCACTCCAGCGCCTTCCCAGCCACATGAGGTGCCCTCTCCGCTTCACTTGCGGCCTTCGCCTCATACACTGGCATTTCATTTGTGGGCAAATTTTATCTCCAAAAATAAGCTGTGAAGTGAGTGGTTTCAAAGCAAATACGATGCAGTATATGTCTTTTGTTCTCAAGAGGGGCTTAGCAGGGCGCCTGGGTGGCTCAATTGGTTGAGTGGCCGAATCTTGATTTTGGCTCAGGTCATGGGATCAGCATGGAGCCTGCTTAAGATTCTCTCTCTCTCTCTCTCTCTCTCTCTCTCTCTCTCTCTCCCCCTCAGTCCCTCCCCTGTTTGTGTGCCTGCTCTCTCTCTCTCTCTCAAAATAAAATAAATAAACATTAAAAATAAAGGGGGGAGGGGATTGGAATCTTCCAAGAGGGACGGAGAGGGAAATGAGAGAATGGAGGAGAGAGGGTAAGAAAAATCTAGGAAGAGGAGAGGGAAGACAGAGGGAAGAAAAAAGGAAAAGAAAGACCTTCATTATCTCAGAAAGTTAAAGATTACGTTATTAGCTAGTAAGGAAATAGGGTTCTTCATTGAATATTCAAGCTAAATGATCCTCAGTGAGTGGACAGGTGAAACCCCCAAAGGGGAAAATGCGGGGTGGCCTGTCCAAGGGCTCTCGGGTAGTGACGGCTGAGCTGGGGGCTAAGGCTCTGGGCCTTGAGAGTGTGCTCTCCCTCAGCTCTGCTATTTCAGTCCCCCTGCCAGCCCTCAGGCCCCCGCGTGTCCCTCCATGACTACACATGGTACCCCCAGAGAGGAACCCACCTGTCCCAGTGGGCCGCTGGATGACAATGACGCACACGACCCTGCTGGAACCACCTCCGCTGTCTCACCCTCATCTGTCTCCCCAGCTGCCCCCAGGAGAAAGCCTGTTCCTGCCTACGGAGGTAACCATGAAATGACAAGGGACCAGCTACCACTGTCCCTGGAGAGTGGTGTCCCGCTGAGGAAAAGCCATGCTGATTGAGCTTGCTTAGGCACAGTCCAATCCACTTTGGCCAGGGGCCCCAGGACCCCCCTGCCTCCCGCCCCGGCCTAAGAAAATGCCAAGGGCTTATTCAGTGTTGCCAGCCCATCGGATGCTTCTGTAACAGGGCAAATCTACGGAGCCCTGACAAATCCTCTGCAGAAGGCTTTCAGCCCTATACTTCACGGGGTTTAGCTAATAAAAAGGATGGTGGAAACCCCTGGGTCTGGGCACCAACACCGGAAGCCTTATAAGAACATGCACGTAGGTAAACCAGGACGAGAGCAGGATGGTCAGGGGACTTGGGTTGTGTGGTACAAGGACTAGCTGAAGAATCTGAGTGTGAACCAGGAAGCGGAGACTCTGGGGCAGATAATAGCTGCAGGCAAAGAGATTAAGCTCTTTCTGGTAGATTTGGGTCAACATAAGGAGGATGTCTTTTAGAATGTCACTATGTCCCCCAAAGCTCCTCATCATGGGGGATGCCCACGCAGAGGCCTACTACCTGCCCAGCAGAGGTGTGTGGATTCTGGAGATGGCCTGGAGCGCCTCCAGGACCCCTTCTAGGCCCACCAGGACATGATGCACACTCACTGCAGCACCTCCCAGTGCTTGATCGTAGTGATGCCGAACTGTTGTGGGAAGGCACAGAAAGGCTGGCCTGGGCGATAGGGAAGGGTGTATGGAGCACAGCAGCGAGGAGAGACCAAGCCTGGGTACTCGGGGCCGGAGCTTGGAGGCCGGAACCCAGGGAACAGGGAGTCGACGTGAGCCACAAGTCAGACTCCCTGTACTACTCCACCTGGCCCTCCAGGGGCTTCCTCTTCCCTCTGCTGATATCAGAAGAATCCCATCTCCTGCGGCTGCTGAGCCTCCTGATGGCCCACACTGACTTCTCACATCTGAGATCCATGTGACAAGAAATGCATCCTTTGCGATCCATTCAGATGCAGAACACTTGGGGGTGGGGGGGACACGGGAAGAAGAAGGGAGGGCTAAGTTGTGGGGAATCTTGAATCCCAAGACCAGGAGTCTGGGATATACTTCCTGAGCTGAGTACTTGATGACGGACTGGATAAAATCAGAGATAAAGAACGGGAATGGGAACGTGAGCCATCTGCCCAGAGCCCAGCTTCTTGGCTGCTCTTCCCGCCTCCTTACCTCCTCCAGGTAAATCGGCTTAACCCCTTTTGCTCCAGTCCGATCAACCCCCAGAGGCCTATCCCCTGGCTCAGCCCCTTGGGCTGCCAGAGGTCTCCTTTCCTCCCACTCCGTGGTTTGGTTCCCTTACCAACAGAGCCAGGAAAGGAAGTGATATGCCCAGAGGGGTCCTTTGGAGCCCAGAGCAGCTTTCTGAATGGTTCCCCAGGGCCAATCTTTGATCTCTAATGAAAAGCTCAGCTTCTTCCAAGGAACTGAATTCTGGCTCTGAAACCACTGATGGGAGGGAAATTTCCATCCTAAGGAAGCCTACTTGCCCTTGGACAGGAAGCAATTAAACTGCATGCTTCCAACAAGCAGCAAAGGGCAAGCGTTTAGCTCTAGTTGCCCACTGGGCCAGGAGTAGGAGCCTGGAGCCTAGGAGGGAGTGGCCAGCTAGCAGCAGGCTGCTACTGCAGAAGAAAATGCCTACGGGGATAAGGTAATCTTCCAGGCGTCCTCTAGCCCCGAAGATACCTCTTCTCCATCCAGTGCCAAAGATGGCTATAAAAACATTCCCAGTGGGCACCCGGGTGGCTCAGTCGGTTAAGTGTCCGACTTCAGCTCAGGTCATGATTTCGTGGTTCGTGGGTTCGAGCCCCGGGTCGGGTTCTGGGCTGACAGCTCAGAGCCTGGAGCCTGTTTCCGATCCTCTCTCTCTCTCTCTCTCTCTCTCTCTCTCTCTCTCTCTCTCCCTTTCTCCCCATCCCTGCTCGCGCGCTCTCTCTCTGTCTCACAAACATGAATAAATGTGAAAAAACCAGACAAACATTCCCAGTGCACTCATAAAAAGGGCTTTTGGTGGAGGGCGTCTATGGCCAGGAGACCTCGCTACCTGAGGGCAGAACCTGGGTCTATCTCATTTACCTATGTTCCTGGTGCCTGGCACAGATCCTAATACCCAGGAAGAACTTGCTGAATGAAAGAATGAATGAATGAGTGAATGAAAATGAACAGTTGAATATGTAGGAAGGGGCATCTTGCTAAAAGCCTTGGTAGTGTGCAAACCAGCTGCCCCCAGCGCGTCAGCACCCGCGGGCTTGCATGGCAGCAAAGGGGCTGACGGAGTTCAAGTGTGGGGCAGCAGGACTAACCCGGTGAGCACCACAGAAAGACTGAGGATTCTTTCCGTGAATCCCAGGGCCCAGATGCAAGTACCAGGACTGGGGTGGCCCAGCATGTGAGGCAGTCACCATGAATCACAAGCAAATACCTCAGAAGAAGAAGCCGTTTCAGACCCAGAACAGGAGCCCTCCACCTGCCGCTCCTGGCCACGGGAGGAGGAGTCCACACTGTTGGTGGCATTGGTTAGCTTCCGTACACCGCGTGCAGCGAATCCCAGGTCATGAGTTCAGATACTCTCCTCATGGCCTTAATGCTCCAGTACATTTTTAAAAAACAGGGGCGCCTGAGTGGCTCAGTTGGTTAAGCGTCTGACTTCAGCTCAGGTCACGATCTCGCGGTCTGTGAGTTCGAGCCCCGCGTCAGGCTCTGGGCGGATGGCTCAGAGCCTGGAGCCTGCTTCCGATTCTGTGTCTCCCTCTCTCTCTGCCCCTCCCCCATTCATGCTCTGTCTCTCTCTGTCTCAAAAATAAACGTTAAAAAAAATTTTTTTTAAATAAATAAATTAATTAAAAACAGAAACCAAACCCCAACAACTTTCGAGAAGTGCCAGGACGCTCCCGGGACCTGGTCACATTAGCACTGCCTGGTGCCCATCAGGCAGACCAAGTTCAGCCAGCTGCTTCCATGGACTTTTCCTACCCAGGTGTGCAGGACATACGTGCCTCTGGCACAGAGGGCCGGCCCTGTGAACACCCGGGCCAGGGCCGCGGGGAGCACCGTGCCTCTGCCTCCCGTTTCCCACCGGGACGACTCCGTCTGCTCTGACCACTCGTTCTCCTGCGCGCTCCTTCTGAGAACAGTGTAGAAGAGCTTGGACGGAGGCCTTTCTCCGAAGCGGCTACGTTTGGGCGGGATCACGCTGCGAAGAGCTAATGGTGGGGTCTTAGGGGGAAGCCTGCGGGTCTGCCCGCTGGGGGAGTCCTTGGCCTCCCCGTGCCCCTGAAAGCAAACCACATGCGTGGGTGGGCATCCGTTTGCTTTCAGAGGGAGCCAGGGGCACTGAAATTAGATCCCCGTCCATTACTGCTCATGAGGACCTCGGGCCGGCTCCCTGGGCTGTGAGGTGTGAGACGGACAGAGACAGAGAGAGAGACAGAGACAGGAGGGAGGGAGGGAAGACCTTGGTCGAAATGCTTGAGGGAGCACAAAGTGGGGGCAAGAGAGAGGGAAGGCTGGGAGAACGGAAAGGAGATGAGAAGACAGAGGGGCAGAAGGAAGAGGGAGAGGACTTGGGAAGAGCAGAGCTATGGGGGTCTCACAACCCGCAGATCCCAGCTGCTTGATGGGCGACCAAGGCCCACCTCAAGTCACCTCCAGTGACTCTGTCAGTCCCTTGGCTGCCACTGGCTTGGCCTGTGACAGCACCTGCCTCCCCAGGCAGGCCGGGGCCAGCCGTGCCACCGGGCACCCAGCTCACCACGTGGTATCCTGCATACTCACTTCAGGCCAGTGTCCCTCCGACCGGGTCACCCCAGCTGGCCTAAGAGCCCAGCGGCCCCCGGACTCCGCCCACCCGGAGGAGGGCCCCACACAAGCCCTCAGGAGACCGCCTGAGCCACCTCACTTCCCAGCTCTGGGCTGCAGCCTTCTGTCTGCAAAATGAGCGAGTAGTGCCTCTGGCCACCTGGCAGGGTGGACACCATGAGACATCACTGCGGAAGATGCCTCACGGAGGACAAACACCGCTCACCCCTCTCGGGGAGGGGCCGGGGCCGGCCGCAGGGAACACCCACTCCTCCCAGGTCCCCTCTCTCCCGACCAAGCCCCAAGCATGGTCTACGATGAGATGTCAGGCAGGGGAGCGCGGCCAGGGCACCCCGCACCGGGGCTCCCTGCCCACAGAGCCACCACGGCCGGCCTCCTACTCCTGGGGTGAACGCGGGGACAAGGAAGAGATTCATAGCCCAGCAACGGCACCGGAGCCAAAAATTCCCAGGAGAGAGGCACTGCCTTGGGTTAAGCATTGCTCTCTCACACTCCTGCTTCTAAGATGCAAATGTCCCCAAGAGGGCGACACTTTAAGTCCTTAAGGCGGAAGGCCATGCAGGGCTTTCTGTAGTCCACAGAGAATGGAAAGCCGGGGAGGTACAGAATGAGCTGCAGGGCTCAGAGAGAAAGACTACCTTCATGGCCTTTGCAGCTCTCTGCCTGGCCACCCTCAGGATGAGAACAGCCAGATAGTACTTCTTCGCTGGGTCTGAAACTATCTGGCCACAGACTTGTATCTGATTCCAAACCCAACTTACTCATTCACCAAATATTTACTGCGTGCCTATTACGGGCGAGGCACAGTTCTAGATGCTAGGGATGCAGCCATGAGCAAAACAGTCAAAAACCCTTGCCCTCATGGGACTGTGGTCTCGTTCTGTATGACAGCAGTGTGGTCACCACATGTGACTGTCAGCCTGTGAAACGCGGCTAGTCTGAATTGGTATAAGCTGCCAGTGTGAAATATGCACCAGACCTCCAAGACTTAGTAAAAACCAAAAGCTAACTTTCAAATGAAGTATATACATTGAAATGAGTGATGTTGGATATATTGGATTAGATAATATATATTGTTAAAACAAATCTCACCTCTTTCATTTTACTTTTTTAATGTGGCTGCTAGAAAAAAATTAAGTGATATATGTGTCCTGCATTATATTTCTATTGGGCAATGTTGGTCTAGACCCTAAGGGGCTATATAAGAAAATATATCATTCATTGATGTTGCCAAGAGCTATAGAGAAAACTGAAGCAGGGAAGGAGGAGGGATGGGGAGAATGTGTCAATTTTAGATAGGATGGCCAGGAGGGCCTTCAGTGAGAGGGAGAGGTTTTTGTAAAAAGCTGAAGGAGGCCAAGGATTGGGGGTGAAGATATCCAGGAGAAGAGCTTTCCATACAGACGGGTCTGCATTGCAAAGGCCCTGTGGTGAGAGAAGCCTGGCATGGTGAGGACCATCTGGAGGCCAGTGTGGGTGGGGCAGAGTGAGGTAGGGGACAGTGGTAGGAGTTGAGGTGAGATAGATATTGGGAGTTCAGGGAACACATTGTGCAGGCCCCCATTGGCCATTATAGGGTGTTGGCTTTCACCCCAAGTGAGATTAGGAGCCAAAGGGGTGTCTGAGCAGAAAGTAATATGAGTTGGCTTGCTCCGGCTGCCATGTTGAGAATAGGCTATACGGACAAAAGGGAAGAAGCAGGTACCAAGAAAGAGGTGACGGTTTCTTGGACACTGGAGGGAATGGGGCAGAGGGAGGAAGGGAAAATATATGTCAAGGGTGGAGGTAACCAGATTTGCTAATAGATTGGATGTGGAATGTGAGACAGAGCGCAAGGCCGACTCCAGAGCCTCTGTGAGCAACAAAGTTTGTGTGATTGACTGTTCAAAACAGTGGCCCCAATTCCTCCGCTCTGGATAGACATGATTTTTGCAAGGCGATTTGTACCCGCCCCGTCAAGAGGCAGAATCCATTTCCCCACCCCTTGAATCCAGGGTTGGCCGTGTGATCGACTTTGGCCACTAGAATGTAGTGAAAGTGACATCATGCCAGTTCTTAGCCTGGGTTTTAAGAGACCTTGCCTGTTCGCACTTTCTTGGACTCCTGCTTCTCCCTTATAAACAAGCTTAGGCTGTCCCACTGGAGAGTGAGAGACCTGCGAAGCTGGGGAAAACTCTCCTAGCGGAGGTCCTCCTGCCCCAGTCGGTCCCAGCTCACTGCGGATGTATGACTGAGCCCAGATAAGACCAAAGGTCCTGGCTGAGCTCAACCCAAATTATCAACTCACTGACTTGTGAGCTGAATAAATGGTTGTTGTTTTATTTTTTTATTTTTTATTTTATTTGAGAGAGAGAGAGAGAGAGAGAGAGAGAGAGAGAGAGAGAACATGAGTGGGGGAGAGGGGCACAGGAAGGGAGAGAGAAAATCTTAAGCAGGTTCCATGCTCAGCGTGGAGCCCAGTGTGGGGCTCAATCCCACAACCCTGGGATCATGATCTGAACCGAAATCGAGAGTCAGCCACTCAACTGACTGAGCCACCCAGGTGCCCAATGGTTGCTGTTTTAAAGCCAAGCTTTAGAGTGGTTGTTATATAGGAAAAGCTAGCTGGTATAATTGATACTGCCGTTTACTGATGCGGGGACCCAGTTTTGAGTTATGCTCTGTTTTGAATATGAGTCTGGATGTTTAGAGAGCAAAAGCCTCCCCTTCCCTCATCTCTTCCAGAGCACTTCAGAGGGGGCTAGATGGAATCTAGGTGCACACTGAACACTTACTGGATGGGCGGATAGATGGATGGATGCATGCATGTGTGCATGCATGGATGACTTATTAATTGGTCCTTAAGCACCAGCCAGGTCCCTGAATCACCCTTCCCCTGACAAAGCCAAAAGGGCTTTCAATGCCTCTTGTCTCTACCCCGAGGGTCTGCAGTTGAACCTTGATTTCATAGCGCTTTCACCGGCAATAGCAGTGGAGAACTGAAACCTGCAGAGCCGTGAGCTTCCTTGAGAATGTGAAGCACTGATTTTTAGCCTGCTTTTTGACCTCCCACACCCAGCCTTTTCCCAGATGTGTTGGCAAAGAGACAAATCAATTGTTTTGTGTTTTTCCTGCTCTCCACCCCCATGACATGCTAATTAGCAGGGAAAATGCCAACAGCAAAGTCAAAAGGCTGAGGACAGTTCCCAACCCTGGGTAGACAGCTGGTGCAGCACTGGGCGTCCTGACTCTTCCATCCAAGGTTGGTGCCCATTTCCAGGGCTGTAGGCACTGTTTTCTGCCTCCCTGCTTGTCTTTCCTCCACCCCAGGTGCTCTGAATCCCTCAGGAACTCCGCTTCGGTACCTCTGTGATGCTGACAGTAATCTCAGTCCACCATGTCACCTCCCACAAAGCCTTTCCCAAATTCAGCCCCACAATCATCCAGCACAGTGCATTGTAGACATTACTTCCATTTTAGAGATGAAGAAACTGAGGCTCAAAGGGTTAGAAAGACTTACCAACATCCTTTGGCCCAGGGCTGGAAACGTAGAGCCTAGTTTTCTCATTCCAAGCCTTTCTTTCATTGTCTGCACCATCAAAATATGGGGCCAAGAACACTGAGGCGGGGGGCTCCATAAGCAATTCACTGGTAAGGTTACCATCTCAGGTCTCACGTGGGCATTTAGCTGATGTCAGTTAAACTCTGGCCAGTCTTCCAGGCCCAGGGAAGGGGACTCTCTGAAGAGACGCAGGCTCTCCCAGGCCCTGAAACTGTCCCTGCCCCCATCTCCTGGGCTCTAGCTGTCACCTGAAGCTCAGGGTGCCCATGAGCCAAGAATAAAGACCCATCTTACCAGGTTCTTCCGAGGTGCTTAAACCAAGTCCTGATGCCACACATACTCTCATGCAGCCCTGGTGCAGGCTCCCCATCTCTAGTGCTTCCCATCTGCAATTCTGTGCACGTTCCCCATCTGCAGTGCTCCCCATATGCATATGGGGTGCTCCCCATCTGCAATTCTGTGCATGTTCCCCATCTGTAGTGCTCCCCATCTGCAATTCTGTGCATGTTCCCCATCTGCAGTACTCCCCATCTGCAATGCTATGACAGCACAGAGTAAAGATGTTTACCGGGTATAAAGTGAGCCCCAAAGAACCTAATATGGCCTCTCACATGACCCTTCCCAGTTACCATTGCAACCTTCCCTCTCCACTAAGGCAAGAGAAGCCAAGAGGAGCAAGGGATTCCACATGCTGCATTTGCCCTTCTGGAGTCTGAGGGGTGTCGGGGGGAGGGGCAGCGTGCGTGCGCACGTATGTGTGCATGTGCACGCGTGCGTGCACACATGGGGACAGCTGTGCCCTTGCATCCATCGCCTGCTCTGTGGCCTGCTGGAATTAGGCCTACTTGTTGGCAGTGGCTTCACATAGTCCTGCTTTGTCAGGTCAATCACGCCGCCGGACAGGAGAAGGGGAAGTAGACTGTCCCTCTAGGAAGCAGTGGGGTACATCTGCCCTGGGACTCAGGAGAGTCGCACTGAAGTCCAGTCTCACTCACTCACTCTCAGTGTGGCCTTAGGCAAGCAGCCTGGCCTCTCTGAATTCCAGCTTTCCAACCTACAAAACGGCACAAGGATGTTGCCGTCTGTTCATCCAGGATGGTCACGGGTTCAGAGGAGACGTGCTGGGGTCAAGTGCTTTGAAAAATATACAACGGCTCACAGAAGGGAGGCCTGGGTAGGAAGGGCGTTACAACAGATGTTTACAGGAGCCTGAGGGTCCCGCAGTAACTTCAAGTCAAGTCTGCCACTAGGTTATAGTGTACACGCAGCAGATGATTTCTGGAAGATGACACGAGCTCTGATGGCAGTGGTTCCCATGAGGAGAGAGCATGGGTGGTTGATGGCAGGGGAGGGAAGGGGATGTGGTTTTCTCGGTCTATATACACCCTCTCTACCATGTGGCTTTGTACCCTACACTGTGTGGTTTTTAAAATACACAAAGTAGCTTTTAAAAATAATAAATATTAAGCACGGCAAAATGGGCAAGTCGGTTGGTCTTCAGCACTGTTCTGCCCCCCTTTCTATTCACTTTCTCACCCCAGGCTCCCAGGGTGCCCCACACTGTCTCCCCCATCTCCCCCAGTTTCAGCTTTCCCCCTCTCCCCAATTTAAAGATAAGCAAACTGAGGCACTAAGAAAGTCAACAACAGCCCATCACATTACCCCAGAGTGAACACAAGGTGTATTGGGGTTCAGTTCCACAGTCAGGGGGGCCCTCCGACCCCACGTGGCACCTACAACTCAGAACTGCTCTAGAAAGCCAGTGGAAGCCCTTACAGTGGTGTGAGTTCAGACCCCATGGGACAGGCTGCAACAGACATACTTTGAGGTGGAGAGGGTCCTCCCAGGGCCCCTTGGATGTCACCACATGGTCTGCTTCTAGAGAAGGCTGGGCTTGAGTGAGGCTGCTTTATCGAAGGTGCTGCTTTGGGTGTGAACTTGAGAATCAGTGCCCTTGGAGAGGGTCGAGGCAACCCACCTTATTCTAATTCCACTCTAGACAGAAGAGGTCCTGGCAGGATTCCTGGCTTGCAGTGTTTGAACCAAACAATTTTGAAAACTGAGTTCAAGACCTGACACCCAAAGCCACAAGCCTTTACAGAGTGCCACAGAGCACGGCCACACTTCCCACCCACCGCCCCCCCACCCCCCGCCCTCAGCAAAGGCAGGAAGGTGTCTGGAACACCTCCACCTTCTCAGAGAGCTGTGCTGTTTGAAGCTGAAGCCTCACTAATTCCTGAACATCGGGAATTCTGGCAAGGTTGAGAGGGGTGGGTTGAGGATCCTTGTCAGGGAGAGACGAAGGATCTTCCAGTGACCTTGGCCAGGGGGGCTCCCCTTTGGGCTTCTGTGTCCTCACCTGTAACAGGGCACAGTGATACTTGGCCCACAGGTGTGATATCTAGAGCATGGAAGGCATTCACCCCATGATGGCTGGTAACGGCAACTCCATATCTGCCACAGCTCCTGCCTAAGGTGGCCTTGTCCTTCTCCGAGAGTGAGGGGTCATCAGGACCACCAGCAAGGCCCTTCCTGTCTTCCCTGCATCCCCTGCAAGGGGAGCATTTCACTGCCAGCCCATGGCTGAAGCTGCTGGGGGCTGGGGGGCGGGGGGGGAAGTGCGCAAGTGGAAAGAACCAGACAAACGAGGGTGCCTCTGCGGTGGTGCCACTCAGAGAGGCTGGCCTCCCTGGAGCCCTCTCCCCACCCAGGGCTGCACGCAGTATGCGGTTCAGCTCCCAGAGGGACGATGGACAGGTGGGTGCCTGCTCTCTGCTCTGACTCCCGCTGTCTTCAAAGCCCGACAGGCAGCTGTGAGCCGCTACCAAGAGTCAAAGACAGTGGCAGATGGCAGACAGGCAGGGACATGTTTGCCTGCTGGCCTAGTGGTGAGCCTCTGGGGCTGCCAGGCAACCAAGAGACCAGGGCTGCTGGGCTGCCTCCGGCCAGCTGGGCAGCCGGCCCAATAACCGAGATGCGTCCCTTCTACCCCACGGCCCCTGGAGTCCGCACTTCCCCAATCCGGGACATGTGGTGGTCATGGCCGGATTCACAGGCGGCTGCCCAGTCGATGTGATTTTGAAGGACGAGGGTGGGGAGACTTAAACTTTGGTTAAACTTGGGGTGGGGGAAGTTGTTCTTTGATTCCCAAGGCTCCGAGATGAGCCATTCTCTCCCGCTGAGCTTGAGATCTGCACTCGGGGAAGAGAGGGCGTTTAAAAATAGCACGGCTGACTTGAATACCTCTGCTCCCTGCCTGCTGCAAGTCAGATCCAATTACTCTGCTGACAAGAGGCTTTTAGCCCAGGGAGCTTGGCATCTTTGATGCCACTCCAGGGGGCCAGATGCCATGGTTCTCTCCGGTCCCTCCTCCTCCCAGTGGGCCTCCAAGAGTCCAGGAGAAAGGGACCAAGGGGATGTGAAGATCACAAACGCACGTGGCTCAGCCCCAGGCCATAACTTAGGCACGTCCGGCTACTTGGTTGTATCTGGTTTCCCCGAACGACACCCCTTGTAATTAAAGTATATGTCACATGCGATATTCTTATTAGTTTCGGGTGCACAACGTACACATTATGAAATGATGGCCACGTGAAGGGTACTTGCCATCTGTCACCATACAGAGTCATTGAAATATCGTTACCTGCATTCCCTGTGCTGTACTTTTCACCCCTGTGACTTACTGACTTTTTAACGGTAAGTTTGTACCTCTTCAACCCCTTCGTGTATTTCACCCAACGCCTCAGACCCCTCCGCCCCTCTGCCACCACCAGTTGTTTTCTGTGTTTATAAGTCTGCTTCTTTTTTGTTTTGCTGTTTGGCTTTTCAGATTCCACCTCTAAGTGAAATAAAAAGGTATTTGTCTTTCTCGGTCCGACTTATTTCACTTAGCGTAATACCCTCAAGGTCTGGGGTGCCTGAGTGGCTCAGTTGGTTAAGCTGCACACTCTTGATTGCAGCTCAGGTCATGACCTCGGTTTGTGAGATGGAGCCCCACATAGGGCTCCATGCTGACAGTGCACGGAGCCTGGTTGTGATTCTCTCTCTGTTCCACCCCCATTCACGCTTACTCTCTCTCGAAATAAATAAATAAACTTAAAAAAAAAAAATCTAAAAAAAAAAAAATCCCAAGGTCTATCCGTGTTGTCACAAACCGTCAAGATTTCATTCTTTTTTTTTTTTTAATTTTTTTGTTTACATTTATTTATTTTTGGGAGACAGAGAGAGACAGCGCATGAGTGGGGGAGGGGCAGAGAGAGAAGGAGACACGGGATCTGAAGCAGGCTCCAGGCTCCGAGCCGTCAGCACAGAGCCAGACACGGGGCTCAAACCCACAAACCGCGAGATCGTGACCCGAGCCGAAGTCGAACGCTCAACCGACTGAGCCACCCAGGCGCCCCAGGATTTCATTCTTGAACACACCCCGTCTTGTTCACACTGGGTGAACAGCCCAAATATAGGACCCATGCCTGAGTTTCCACCAGTATAGGCTCAGCCCTTCAGAATGTGAAGACCTTTTCAAGACTCCCCCGCTAAGATCCAAGTGAGCCTCTCTGGGGTGGGTGGCTTATCACAGTTGAGGACACATATAGAGTGTCAACTCCATGAGGCAGGACCTCCATTGTCCGGCTCACTGCTGGCACTCAGTAGGTACTTAACAAATGTATGTTGAAATGGTCAGTAGTAAACTCCCTCTCAACTGCAAGTGTGAGAAACGATCTACTGATCCAGAAGCAGGGGTCCTATTAATGATAGTCATATGGCATTACGTCACCAACAAAGGCCAAGTGCAGAGGCCCCTAGGAAATCTTGTCTCTTTTCCTTCTCCAGCCAACACCACTATAGTTTCATCTTTCGGCAAACTGGCCCCACCTGAAGCAGCTTGCCAGTGACCCTGTTAACCAGCAAACGCTAGACCTGAAACTGTCGCCTGCAAGCCTCACTCCACCTGCCTGTGGAGCCGTCCTCTCCTATGTACTCTGTTTCTCTCCCTTGAAATCATTGGATGCCCAGGAAATGGAAACTAAGACACTGAGAGAGAAGGGGGGATCTGTAGGGCACGACTTGCCCATCTTGTCTATGACACTTGTCACCTTCTATCCTGTGCTCTGTCACAAGAGGTCTTGTCTGAGCAGTTTCCCCTGGGGGGAGGCAGGGATTTGGTCATCTGCCACCCATGCACAGCCAGCATCTGGCTTACAGTGGTGCCCAGGAGATGTCTGATTAAAGAATACATGTGTGTGTGTGTGTGTGTGTGTGTGTGTGAGAGAGAGAGAGAGAGAGAGAGAGAGAGAAGGGCCCTGTAAACATTACACAAGCACATGTTGCAGGATCCAGGGACTCCTTGCTGACCACTTTCATCAGCCTGGACAACTGAGGAAATGATGCATAAAAGTGGGCTCACCGTGTGCTATGCCCATGACAAGAGTGGAAGGGACAAGAGGCATTTCCTTTCCTTGGTCATTTTACACTTCCTTTGTGACGGATTTCCATTTGTGTGTCAGAGAGGCCCTCCCCCTTAGCTAAGCCCTTGGAGGGTTATTGGTGACAGCTTTGAGTGTTTCTGGGCATGGCTCCAGGTCACCACCAAGATCTAGGCCCTACCAGCATCTTCCTGGGGTGAAATTACCGTAAGTATCAGAGCCTCGTTATGCTAAGGACGAGGATCCTTCACCGAAGGCCTGGACAGTGAGTTTGCCTCTCAGTCTCACAGCCTGAGGGACTCTGACCTTCCCAGTGACACACACAGCTGGCTATTCTCCTTTTTCTCTTCCTCCACCCTGACCGTGGGAGGCAAGGCATGTGTTCACAGATGTTGGAATGATGTCAGTTGCCGGCATATCACTGGTAAGACACTGAACACCAGAGACTCTCTCATTCTCGCTATCTCTCTCTCTCTCTCCTTTCTGAAATTGGGGTGGGAAGCATCCCAGGAACGGAGCCTGATAAGAAGCCCAGCCCAGCTAAACATTCGGTACCTTAAGAAATGGGAGCAGCAGCACAGCAAGACTCTAACGTCACGTAGCCTTAGAGGTGGCAGGTGGCAGGTAGATTGGAGGGCTCGTCAAGGAATCCCACCCACCGCCCCACCACGTGAGTAAGGTAGCAGGGCCCACGACTTGGCAGTAGGATTATAACTGGTGCAGCCACTGTGGAGAGACATCTGGAAATGGACATGAAAATCACAAACGCACACCCCCTGGCAATGGCCGCTCCGCTTGGCACCCTACAGCTCAGCGCATACAAGTCCAGAGAGATACATGCACAAAATGTGCACGGTAGCTTGTGAGACTGTGAACAACCGGGTGTCCGTGGATAGGGAACGTGTATTCAGAGAACACTGTGCTGTCATGAGGAAGAATGACCATGATCTCCAGGACGCCTTGAAGTGAAGAAAGCAAGGAGTCTGAAAGGCCTCCGGATCCTTCGTCTC
The DNA here is from genome assembly GCF_018350155.1 of Leopardus geoffroyi. NCBI lineage: Eukaryota > Metazoa > Chordata > Mammalia > Carnivora > Felidae > Leopardus > Leopardus geoffroyi. The sequence goes on along the minus strand of NC_059339.1, from coordinate 66,497,699 downwards.
GTAAATGGGGAGGTTAAGACCAGGAGAGGACAATGAGTGGCAGAAAGCCACCACCCTGCCACCACCCCGCGGCCCCTTAGCCTCCCCACCCAGTACTTAACAACACAGAGCCAGACAATTCTTTCCCTATCGAAATCAAACCTCAGTGTCACTGCTTTAGTGTCTTTCCTCCTGCACTGTCCTTGGCTACAGTAAGGAAGCGTGTGTCATCCCCCTTCACTTGCACATAGACGTGCCCCAAACCTCAAAGCCTCCTTCCATCCCCTTCCTTCACTGCTCAGAAGATCACACCAGTCAAACAGGACTTGCTTGTTCTAGATTATGGTGGCTTCCACACTGTCTTGTTATGGTCAGGGTATCTCAGATCACAGTACCTCTTTTTTCCCCCCTTAAGTGGAAAACAAATTTGCGGACCATCCTTTCTTTAGGGGCGGTAAGGATATCGATGTTCTTTTTTCTCTATCTTGAATGTTTGTAGTGATAATGATGGCCGGCATGTATATTGCACCCAGTGTGTGCCAGGCACGGTTAGATGCTTCTAACATATTAACTCTTGTCATCCTCAGGATTCCACGGTGTGGCTGCCGCTATTATTCCCACTTGCCCAGTGAGAAAACCAAGGCACAGTGGGGGCAAGTAACTAGCCCAAGGGCAAACATGAGGGAGGACATGGCCCTGCGGGCAGATAGGCAGTGTCTAGGGAACTGCGACTTGAAACAGAAACCACCAATTGCAAAGAGGCCCGTGTGATGATTCATAAAACAGAAAAACGGCACAGCGCAGACTAGCTAAGCTCAAATGCTTTGACACCAGCTCATCCACACCCATCTGTTCCAAGAGAAGCCCACAGACAAACTGATCTGACGGCAAATCCGAGCAGGCTTGCGTGTTCTAAAGATGTGACTTCTGACTGTTCAGCAACCCACTAGTTTACCGACTCTGATCAAGACCGTGCTGGGATTCTTTCCAGCCCCCAAACTCTGGGTGCACCCCTTCTTTTTTTTGATATAATTTACTGTCAGATTGGTTTCCATACCACACACAGTGCTCATTCCAACGAGGAGGGCGCGCCCCTTCTTTAGCGCCCTGTTTGGAGGTGCCCCGCAGTTGCCCAGGATGCGTGCCCTCACTTGCTGCCGCAGGCTAATACCCCTGACTGAGTTGGGATACAGGTGTGTTCCCGCTGGTCTTGGCCGGTGGGTTTTGACGCGATAGACGTGGAATTTGAATCTCGGAAATCAGGTTCTCCGGGCTGAGTGTTTCACCTCTAGAGACCATCTCCTGCCTCCAGGCTGTCATTATAGATGCCGTGGGCCAAGCTGATGCCAGTCGGATCAGCCCGAGACCAGCTCTGGCTGAGCAGCGAGGAGGTAGGACTTGGCAGATTTCCCTCCTGGCCTCTTTACTATTCCTTGAAGCAGACCTGAGATTCCTCCCGCTCACCTTTCCCTGAATCAGCAGTCTCCATCACAGCACCTCGTTCGGCTACCTTCATGGTTCCCTGCTCAGCCCAGGACAGGTGCCACCCATCACGCCTGACTCCAGCTCACCGCTCCCACTCACTGAGCCACTTCCAGGCCTCCATACATATTGGAGCTTTCCTGTCTCCAAATATCCCCCCAGGGTATCCCCCCCCCCAAAACCGAAATGCAGCCCCCTTCTCCGACGTCCATCTTCCAAGACTTCAGTGTTCAGCCACCATCCCACCTCCCCCAGGAAGCCTTCTCTGACTCCCTCACCGGATCTTTGCCCCCCTGGATTGCTGAAGGCGCGATCCATCTCTGTGTTTCTCAAAAGACAAGGTCCCCCGAAGCAGCATCACATCTGTGATGACATAATGCCTGTGATATCACCCAACTTTTTACCTGAGTGGATCTTGTCACCTTACCTAGAATATATGCTCCTTCCAAGCAGGAGTTCCCTGACATGCCTCAAGACATCGAGCCCAGGCCCAGCAAGTGCTTCCCTGCCCTTAATTTTTAAAATCCAGCTATGAATAGCAGCTGTGATTCATTTTTTTCCCCATGCAAGCCACTGCTGGAGCCGTGGGTCTGGAAACAGGCTCTGCATTAGAGGAGATTAACCTTCAACTTCAAAACAAAAACAAACAACAACAACAACATCAACAAAATCAACAAACTAACCAAGACCTCATCTGCCTAAGGAGAAAATCTATAAGGAAATACACAGACAGGTTAACATGGTCTTGTTGGGTGATGGAGTCAGGAAGGATATTTTCCAAATTTCTTGTTACATGATTTTATAACAGGAGAAGAAGTAAAGGCACAGGCTGATAATAAAGATAGCATGCACCAAAGAGAGAAAGCCCATGGGAGCAAGCCAGACAGAGCTAATTCCCAGGCCAGGCCAGCCCGAGTGGCCACACTCGGGTGGGGTGTCAGGAGACTGGCTCAGAGGGGACACCTGCTTCCTCCAAAGGCCTGGGGGGTCTGAAGCAGAGGCCCAGGCCAGAGGTGGTGTCCCGCCCTGTGGGGTGAAGGCCACACACGCCCTGGGAAGGGAGGCGGTAGCCCCCGTTCACTGAGCCCAGTATTTCAAATAGATCTCAAACGCTGGGGAATTCAAGGCAGATCAAAGGATGCCCAACTCTATGCGGTAGGATGCAATTTATATATAGTCCTCATTTCCCCCAAGAGCTGGGAGAGGCAGGGGCAAAAGTCAGGTTTGAGAAGGTTTTAGATAACTCTTAAATAAGAGCTCCATAAATAGCCATTTTTAAAGGGAAACTAGGCTGTTCAGGGACAGAAGGAGGGTGATATCAGCAAAGACAAGCACCCTTGGCCTCCCGGTCCGCCTCAGGGTTCTGGGCTGGATGGGTGGGTGCTGGGGGCCGCATGCCGCGTGCCCTCACTGCCCACTCCCAGGCACCAGCCAGGCCCCGCCCCAAGGACGGCAGCTCCTCGGGACAGGACCAAAAGAGGCCCCCCCGCCCAACATCTGGCCTCGCCGCTGTTGGTAGGCCCTGTGCCCAGGCTTCAGCTCAGGCCCACCTCTGATCCCACTGTGATCAAACGTGTCAGCCTGGGCACTGAGCACCACCCCCTGACCCAGATCCTGGTGTTCTAGCTCCTAACCTGCCACCACCTGGCAGGGTGACCCTGGGCAGGGCAGGCCTCTGTAAATGAGCCAGATGAGAGGCTCTCTATGAATTCTTCGAGTTCTAATGCTTCGTCCCACTGCAAGGACACCCTGGTTTCCCAGAGGCCTGGGACTGAGGACCGAAGGGCTGCACATCCTGGAGAGGCTCTGCTCCAGCTGGCCGGCCCCAGCCAGCACCCACGAGGTCAGTGGCGACTAGAGGTGGGGAGCCAGCCCAGGTGGGGGCCACCTGACAGTGGAGCCGCTCCCCTGCCCAGGACGCCCAGTCCCCAGATGGTGGCCGCTCTCTGAGGAGGCTGTAAAAGGCTGGCTGTGCAGAAGGAGCAGTTTCTGAGCAGGAGGGAGATGAGAAAGGGGACATATGTGTGTGAGGCTGTGTGTTTAAATGAGTGTATGAGTGTGCACAGGTGTGTGAGCGGGAGTGAGTGTGTGTGGATGAGGGGAGCGTGTGAGTGGGTTGCATGAGTGTGTGGGTGGGTGAGGGTGTACACAACGTGTGTGTGTGTGTGTACTAGTGTGTGTGTGTATATGAGGGGAGTGTGTGCACGCACAAGCACGTGAGGGTAGTGAGGGTATGTGTATGTCAGTGTGCAAATATGTACAGGTGCGTGAGTGTGTTTGGAGGGAGTGTGCATGTGCGTGGAAGGGGCCTGTGAATGTGTTTATGGATGTGTGTCGAAGGGATACGTAATGTGTGTGTAAATGTGTTCCAGTGTGTGAGTGTGTCCGATAGGAGTGTGTAAAGATGTACACGTGGGTGTGGGTACGTACATGAGTGTGTGGTTATGTACAAGTGTGAGTGTGTGGATAAGTGTGTGAAGGTGCACGCGCGTGTGGGTGTAGGTGTGACTGTGTACCCGTGTGTGAGTGTGGACACGTGAGGGGACCGCGTGGTGTGTGTGGATGAGTGTGTGAGGGCATGCGCATGTGCACAAATCCCAGCGGAATCTTACTGGGTGGGAGAAAGGGAGATTCGTTTCGGGGAAGGTCTTACATACAAATAACTCTAGAAAACAGCTCTCCTCCCGGAAGTAACCCCGAATCTCTGCAGCCAGCCCCAGACACTAAGACGCCAGCCAGCGTGTCCCATGACACGTCTGAAGCCACCCATCCAAATCAAATTTATTTCCCCTCCCACCTGTTCCTCCACCTGTCTTACCCCTTGGGGTACACAGAACCCATCTGGACCCATGGCCAGGGCAGGGGCCTGGGAACCTTCCCAGGGTCACCCCTTGTTCCCTCTCTCTCTCTCTCTAGCACCCTTTCAGTCCAATCCTGCACCCACTTCTCTTGTTTCTGCCACCTCCCACCGATACCCCAGCCCCCTGCCTCAGCTGTGCCTGCGGCCCTCACGGTCCCTCCCTGGGCCACCACCGTACCCCTCACCCACCCCACCACCTGCCTGGTGGGCCCCACCCTGCGCTCTCTGGGTGTCAGCCCGCCGGCTCGCAGAACTCCGCGGCTCCCACGAGCTGCCTGCCTGCCTCCCTGGCCGTAGGCACCTCCCTCGGCCACTGCTATTCCTGGGGAGCCCTCCGAGCTGAAAAACCTGGCCTCTCAGCTGCCCCCACGGCTAAAAATTCTCTGGGATACTGAACAATCACTCGACCTCCCTGTGTCCCAGAGAGAGAGGCTGCCACACTGCCCACGATAGATGTGTTTGAAATAGTCAACTCGTTTCATGAATCAGATCCTATGTAAAAAAAGAATTACATGATGAACTTCATCTCTCTGAACATTTGAGTTTGGCCATATTATACTCGCTGTAAGTTAAGCGCATCCTGGAGCACAGTGGAAAGAGCACAGACTTTGAGGCTGAATGGAGCTGGATGTGGAGTCTGCAGATATCACACAGACATTCCAGCCACGTGACGTAACTTCTCTGAACTTCTCAGTTTCCCCAACTCAGAACCAGGGCTGATAATCTCCCCTTCATCGAGTTGGAGGAAGGTGGAATCATATAATGAATGCCGAATGCATTGCATATCTGACACAAAACAAGTGCTTACTATTAGCTTCCTTCCGTCGCCCTTTCTCCTGTCCTTGACCTACATCCACCAAATTACTTAGAATTCATTAGAGTTAGAAGTTAAGAAGAGTAAGGCAGCCAGTTGTTCAGCACATTCACTGGACACATGTCTCTTAACTCTGTTAAATTGTAGTGCGGCATGGGGAAAGGACTTGCAGACGAGACCACAGACCTGCTGAGCAATTTTGGAGGAATCACACATAGCAGCAGAGGGCCAGACATTTCCGACCATGAATTGTGTTTAAATTTTCCCACAAGGAAAAACGATGAAGTCTAGAAACTTTAAATTGGAATCTCAAACACCTTGACAAATTTTTAATGGGTTTCGAAATGGTTTGTGATCCCTTAAAAAGGGAAGGGGGAGCAAGAGGAGACTGACAATCACTAGGGGCCAGTAGAGTTCCCTAAAGAACGAGCCTTTCTGATGGGGTTACCTCGGTTGGGAGATGTAATGGATCTGATTTTCACCAGGCATCTGGCACATGGCACAAGGAGGCGTTCTAAAAATATTCCCTGCAATGAATGAATCAGAAAATGGAAGAAGACTGTTATAAAATGTTTGTAGATGAAATGAGAAATGTAGTCTGGGTAATAGACACTACACTCAGGTAAGCTGGCCCAGTGAGTGTTGGTTAATGTCAGCCTACAGGAAGTGGGGAAGGGAAGGCTGTCATCAGGGGCACACCAAAGATGTCAGTGCTTAGCCTTGGCCAGGTCCCCGTTTTCACCAACTACTTGACTGTAGATCTACCAGTCAGGCTTATCACGTCTGAATATACTCTAACCTGGGAGGGATAGACTTTTTTGTTGGGCTACACACTCTGGATTCCAATGACCCAGAAGCATGGACAAATCAACGAGGTGAAAGAACACGGGCAGAGATGAAGGAGCCAAGACAGTTCAAAAACGCCTGAAGGCTGGAGGGGAAGACTGCCTAATGGCACCCAAGTAAATGAGGTCAACAGAGGCCATGAACGTGACTCGAAAAGGCTAGCACGATCTTAACATCAGTAATTAAATTCACGACAGGGAGACCAGAGGAGGTGCTGTGCAGCACCCTAAAACCCCAGGAAGGTTCAGAACATCAGGGAACGCTGAGATTTGTCTTCAAACACCAGAAGGGCTGCTCCTTGACAGAGGGAACACACGAATTCTATACAACACAAGAGGCTAGAGCTTGGGGTGAGCAAATAAAAATACAGGATGCCCAGTTAAATTAGAATTTCAGGTAAGCAACAAATGGTTTTTAGTATAAATATGTCATGTGCAGTATTAGTAGAAGTATGTCACATGCAATACTTGGGACATACTTATACCAAAAAAAAAAAAAAAAAAAAAAAAAGCCCTATTCATCATCTATCTGTGATTCGAATTTAACTGATCATCCTGTGTTTTATCTGGCCACCTAATGAAACTGGGGTTGGAGAGTAGAATTTAGAGGGAATATAAGTTTGCAAAAGCCCATGGCATGGAGGGTGTTCTCAAGGAGCAGCTGATCTAATAAATGAATTAGTCGAGAAGAACCAACCAGCAGGGAACAGATGCTTTCACAGGTATATACACGTGGCAAAACTCATCAGACTTTACACTTTAAATACATGCAGTTTGGGGCGCCTGGGTGGCGCAGTCGGTTAAGCGTCCGACTTCAACCAGGTCACGATCTCGCGGTCTGTGAGTTCGAGCCCCGCGTCAGGCTCTGGGCTGATGGCTCAGAGCCTGGAGCCTGTTTCCGATTCTGTGTCTCCCTCTCTCTCTGCCCCTCCCCCGTTCATGCTCTGTCTCTCTCTGTCCCAAAAATAAAGAAACGTTGAAAAAAAAAAAATTAAAAAAAAAAAAATAAATACATGCAGTTTATGGAGCATCACCTATACCTCGACAAGTCTTTCTGTAATAGAGGAGGAGACCTCCTGCAGAGAAAGCTAAGTCCAAAGCCTCCCGCTGGGAATCGAGGAAGGGTTTTGTGAATCTGCATCAGATCTGCAGTTTCCAATTCTTCTCTGCGTAAATAGATCTCGCTGAGAGTCCTCCCTCCCCCAACCCGCCCCACAAAGAGCAGACCAAGGCAGGCGGCCCCTCCCACAGTGCAAAACCCCTACTGTGGTGGGAGATGCGTGCTGTCAGCTAGACTCCGGAACCTGGATGTGCGTCCTGCCCCCTCATCCCCCCCACCCCCGCCTATTTGAGGAGCAGGAGGAGACACTTCCAAAACCTCCTCAACTCAAAGGCCCATGGCACCGGGAAGCCCCCTGGAGGGGCTTGAGCCTCGAGGGCTGATGCCGGTGGTTTGCAAGGGCAGCCCAGAAGGCGGTGGACGTCTCTTAAGGCTGGTTTAGTGGGAAGATGGCTGGAGAGAGGGAGAGCCAGCTGCCTTTGTGTGTTCCTTTGCTCCATCCTCTGACCCTGGCATGGCCCAGGAGGAACAAGGCCCTGAGTAGCTGGGTGACCATGGGCAAGTCACTCGGCCTGTCCAAAAGAGGATAAGGGTTTTGCTAAGTTCCTTTCATGCCTTCATGCTCTTGGATCCATTACAGAATGTAAATACATGGCATCTTCATTCTTAATTGAATGACACGGAGAGGTCAGAAAAATTCCGTAATAAGGAAACAGTGTCCTTGCCTGACGGCGGTGGCTGCAGAAATGGAGGTGGGGTGCAATGCTGCGTGCCGCCCTGACTTCGACTGGGATGTGGGCCGCTGACCTGCTGAGTTTGGTGTGGCCTGTCCAGCCGGCCGGCTGCTGGGAGACCCTGGGCCACGCCGAGGCCAGCATGGCAGGTAAAGTGGCTCCCCGGGTAACGGACCCACTGGCCCAGGACCTCTCCCTCAGACAGAGCCCAGAGGAGCACTGGGTGAGCCTTTGTCCTCACCTCTGCGCAGGGCTGAGTAGGGAGGGCCCTGGGGACCCAGGCCTGGGCTTCCCGTGCCCTCACCTGCCACGTCACATGGCCCTGAGGCTCTCGGCCTGCATGCAAAGTCCCTCCATCCTTGCGGGAGGGCCAGGCCTCCCAGCATTTCCAGTACAAGACTTAGCTTTGATGGTGGCCATCTCTGCCTCTGGCAGCTTTGGCCTCGCTGTATCCCATCCCCATCCCCATTCCTTCCACCTGCCCATCTAGAACCTGCTCTCCCCAGTAGACCCAGAAGGGCTGAGTTGTAAATGCCTCCATGAGCCCTGATCCCGAGCCCTCACCAGCACATTTCATTCTAGCAGAAGACCAAGGAGGGAAAAATGCAAACAGAGAAAACAGGATTTGGCCCTCAGGAGCACGGTGACAGGGCTGCTGAAAGCTGGCACAATTCAGGCTGTGTTCAGACCTAGGAAGACGACAGAGCATCCCCGACAGACTGTCTGACTCGGCCCACCACACTAAGAGGCACATTGACGCGTCAGGGAATGTTCTGAACAGCTGGGGACTTGTGAGAACAGGGAGGCGTTCTGACTGCAGAGAAACGACAGTGCATAGGCAAGGTTCTTCCCCCATTTCTGCGGGTCACACAATCTTACAAACTGCCCATTAACAGACTGAGGGTCCCCGTTCGATCTGAGCCTGTCGGAGAGGGGACGAAGGCCATAACAGCACTCTTTTAACAGGCCAGGAAGAAGCCATTGGAGTCCCTAATGAAGCCACATCTATTCACCGGGAACCTGCTGGGTGCCCAGCCCCTCTCCCAGGGAACACAGAGAAGCGAGCAGTCAGGACCCTGCCCTCGATGTACTGGCCAAGCCCAAGTACAAAGAAGGCACCCAGAGACTGCCCATATGGTCCAAGCAAGAGGCTCAGAAGAGAGGAGCCGACGAGAGGGGTGATCAAGGAGGGTCAGAAAGGCCCAGCCCATTTTTAGAAGTCTGAGCTGGAGAGGGACACCAGGACATCCAAGCCCCGGGAAATGAAACCAGGGGAAGGCTAGGAGGTGGGGTGAGGGTCCAGACGTGAGCATGGGGTGCTCTCTCTGAGAGTCAGAGTGTCCAACACCGAGGGCCTGAAGATCAGAACAGCCAGGGTCTGGTCCCATATCTGCATTCCACTAACCCGGTGGCTCAGTTTACTCATCTGTAAAGTGGGTTGCTTGCCCCGATCACCTTTCAGGGTGTTGTACACAAAAGTGCTTTGGAAAAGCCAATCACAATGTAGAATACAAGGGCTCAGCATCAGGGAATTGGAGAGAAAACCAGAGAAACAGTCCAAGATGAGACAGAAGAACAAGAGTAGATCCTGGACAAGAAAGGAGGTGAGTTGACGAGTGCCTGTTGAATCTGGAACCATCTAAGCGTGTGCCCTTGTCTGCCGTTAATGAGGGCGTCACCCTAGTCCACTATGATTAGTTATTGCGTGAGCCATTTCCGGTCTCTGCATCTCAGTTTCTCACCTATAAAATGAGATGCCTTCTGTTTTATAACAGTCCATGATTCTGGAGCTCTCCAGGAGCCCTCCAACGGCGAGAATGGGAAGAGCCAATATTTGCCTCTAGGACTGGCTAGGACTGGTCTGAAGCAGCATGGGACACTGTCATTGCCAGCTGACCCTTCCTTTCGTTGCCTCCCCTTTTCTGCCTGTCAAAGCCTGTCCATCCTGTGTCCCAGTGCCCCCCGGACTCTGTTCTCTGCCACTAGTCAGCAACCACAGCACATTAGGTAACCAGATAAAACAGGCTTTTCCTGGGGAGTCACATGTCTTTGCCCAGTTCAAGTGCACACATTCCCAGGAGGCCTCGCTGCCTGGCCCCGTCTAGCGAGGAGTATTTGATGGAAAAGGGCATCCCAGTTCTACCATCCATTCCCGCATGCCCCTGGGCAAATGCTTCTTTTCAGGAGTTCCTTTGTCCCCATCCGGGAAATGGGCACAGCTATCCCTGCTCAGCCAATATAATAGGGCAAAAGGGAGTTGTGGGGAAAACCCTGTAGTTGAAGGTATTTCACAATCATAATACATGGAAGCGTAGTAGGCACCCACCCCACCCAAGAGCATCAAGCAGAGGAGCGGGGTCACTGCATCTGGGGTATTTGGCCTCTCCTGCCATAGGCACCGGAGACCGCGACGGCAGGTATCAGGCTACTGGTCTCCACGGAGCTCCAGCGCTGGACTGTGTGCTCTGGGTCACACAGATCACACAACGATCCGTGTCCAACGATCACAGTGGACCCCCACCATTCCAGACCCGCCAGCCCACTGTGCCACCACAGCTCACGCTCTTCTCCAAGCTTTCCCCACCCGCCCTCGCTGTCCCCCAGCCCCGGTGTCCCGGCTGCACGATCTGACTGTCCATCCCTGCTGGCTAGCAGTCTCACCTGTGCCAGGTTCTTGTCCCCACTCACAAGGGGACCTTGGAGACGAAGGGCTGCATTTCTTCTCCGGGCCATCCACAGCTGCTAGCAAAGGCTCAGGCCACCACATGCACACTCAACATATAACACCTGGTCTCCTGGTATTTGTTCTTCCTTCTACCTGTCCCCTCTCTCCCACCCTGCCACCTCCCCGTGACCTGACACACACTCACACACACACACACACACACACACCCCTGCCACTTCTCCATAACCACACACACACACACACACACGCACACACACACCTGTCTCCTCCCTGAAACCACACACACCTGCCTCCTCCCTGTGACCACACACACACACACACACACACACATTCCACACCGCCTGACCTAAGTGACTGATATGGTAATCTCCACTCTCAGTCACCACTGAGAAACCACACACACCGGCCTGATTTACTTCCCAATCTGGAAGGAATCCCACTTTACCTCCTGCCCTAGGCCCTACTCCTGAGATGTGGGTGGAGATGAGAGGGAGGACTGATATCTCATTAAGACCCCTTCCTTCCTCCTCCAAGCTGGAGAGCAGGAAGAGGGGACGCCTCAGGCACAGGCCCGCTCGGGCCAAACGAAGCCAGGACTCCGGGCCTGCCCCGGGGGAGGCTAACCTCGTTGACTCCTGGCAGAAGGCAGCTTCCTGTTTCTAAGAATCTGGGGCTTTGAAAGTCTGTCCCATCCCGGCTGCCCTTACACAGACAGCATTGTGGTAAATCTCGTGCACAGTCTCAGATTTCCCTTCCAAAGCTCTGAGGCTTTCAAAGGAAAAGGGAAGCCAGCAGGCTGCCGAGACACCCGCTGGATTTGGCTAAACTGAACCACTTGGAAAAATCAGCAGAAAATCCACCCAACCCACATGGTGCCGAGAACTTGGGAAGAGTTTCCAGAGACCCGGGCCTCTGCATGCCCTTCCGTGGGTGGCCCAGGCTGTCGCGACATGGGTGTGGTTTGTAAGGCCAGCACTTCCGAGGCTGAATGGATGCCTTCTCAGTCACGTCCCCCATGAGTCACGTCCAGCCCTCGGTCTGTGGTGGAGACCTGGGCAGATCTGACTCTCAGAGTAAGTAGGGCTAAGCTCAATAGACAGCAGGGACAGAACAAAGACCACTGAAATCAGGTTATGTGATTTCAGTGAGGTGAATTCGTTGAATTAATCTCACGCTCAACAACGGAGAACCTACTGTGTGTCAGGCACATGCTAGATGCTCAGAACTCAGGGGTGAACAGAGGCCATATCCTCAAGAAGCTCGCCATCCGGAGGGGTGACAGGAGATCTGCTCTGCCTCCAGGCAGCCACAATTTCTCTGCAGAAGCCTGAACCTGCTGACATTTCCCTTTCCTCGCTCACTAGCAGGGCCTGGGCTTCCCGTGGCCTTCCAGAAAGCCAGATGAACTCTCTGAGAGAAAGAACACAAAAAAGGCCTCAGCTGTCCCCTCTCTTACACTGTGACTCTGCAGTCACTCCATTAGAGGCAGAGTCTATGTCCGCACCCTAGAATCTGTGACTTGTGGCCGATAGAATGAGGCAGAAGTGACTGTTCTAGTCGCAAGCCTAGGCCTCACAGGGCCCTGCACATTTCCTTTTCCGTTTCCCTCTCTCGGATTCCTGCCCCACCATGTGAGCAAGTTAAAACTAACCTCCCGCACAATGAGACCAAACAGAACAGAGCCAGGACAGCCCCGGTGGCCAGGCAGGAGCACAGACGTGGGACAGAGCCCAGCCAAGGGCGGCAAACCGCATGCGCACACGTGGGCCTCCCTGAGACTTCATGAGGCCGGGTGCACTACAGGGGAATCGTGAGCTCCAGCAAATGATTCCGGTGCGCGGCTACTGGTGTTGGGCGACTTAGTACGCAGCGTGGTTGCGGCACTCGAGATCGACACAAGGTCCAAAGCTAGCCAGCCCCACTGCAGAAGGAAAGTAGGTTTACCACTCGGCTACTTCTTCCCATCCCTGCCTGGCCCCAGAAAGCCTCTGAAGGAAGAGAATTCAGGGCTGGGACCCTTGCAGTGAACCTGTTAGCTCACTTTTCTCACACCCCAAACTTGAGTATTTTCCCAGGTGACCCCTGGCTCCTTGGAGCTTCAGAGAGTGAACAAGATCTCATCTCACCCCCTGCAGCAGGAATCATGGCTAGAATCACGGTTAAAGTCATTGACTTTGGGGCAGCTGGGTGGCTCAGTCAGTTAATCGCCTGACTCTTGATTTCGGCTCAGGTCATGATCTCACGGTTCATCAGTTAGAGCTCTGCATCGGGCTTTGTGCTGACAGTGCAGAGCCTGCTTGGGATTCTCTCTCTCCTTCTCTCTCTGCCCCTCCCCTGCTCGGTCTCTCTCTCTTTCTCTCTCTCTCTGTCTCTCTCAAAAACTAAACTGAAAAAAATTAGAAAGCAATAAAATCGACCTTGGTGTCAGCAGACTCAGGTTTGGGTCCTGGCTTTGCCATTGAGCAGCTGCAGAAATGTTGCTTAACTCAGCCTCAGTGAATTCATCTGTAAAGTGGAGGTGATCATCCAAGTTGGTCCCTCAAGGGGCTACGTGTGATGATATGTAATGCCACAAGTTCTCAAGTGGAGGCGATCTAGCCCCTCAGGGGACACTTGGCAATATCTGGAGACATTTTTAGTTGTCACAAAGTTGGGGGGACAGGTTCTGCTACTGGCGTCCAGTAGGAGAGGCCAAGGATGTTGGAAAACATCTTAATGACGCCCGGGGTAGCCCCCACTATAAGGAATTATGCAGCCTCAAATGTCAACAGTGAAACCCCAAGGTGTCCAGCCCCAGTCCCTGCACACACCAAACAGCAGTGGAGATGGTCACACAGCCCCTGGGGAAGCGGGGTCCAAGGTCCCCTGTATTCCTGGGACGTTCCTGGCAAAGCGGCAGTAGCAAATTGGGTGCGGATGATAGTTATCCCACCTTCCATCTTTGAGTCCATCTACCCCGTGTGTCTATAACATGGGATCCCAGCCAGTCTGGACGGAGTTTAGGTTTCAGCTTGAGTTCCAACAGGGGGAGGACATTTCTCAGTTTCTGGCCGTCTGTGACCAAAAGGTAGCTGTCTTCACAAACTAAGTGAGAGGTTGTGCATGGGATTTATAGCACTCTTGAGCAAAGTCCCACATGAAAGTTAATGCTAACTGAATGTTGCGGGTTCCCAGAGATACCTTGTACGCTCTGCTAGAGCATCTGTTTTTAAAGAACTAGTCTGTAATGAAATACACTGGAATCTTCCTTTGCTGATTAAGAAGGCCTTTGGCTCCTGCAGGAATAATCGTGGGACCACTTATTAGGATCCACAGTTGTCCTTGCACAGGGTCAGGGACGTGAAGGGAAAACTCTGCCTCCGGGGACTCCTGCTTTTTGGATTTGGGTGGGCAATGGAGGGTCCATTAAACCCCAAATAGAAGTAAGTAGGAAAACGCCCCCAGGATAGTTAGTTGTGGATACACGTCGAGCCACCTGAGAGACTGCATTCTATCTGATCAATCTGAAGCCTCCCCCACTGTAACCATGTGAGGAGATGAGCTGGGAGCCGAATGGGGAAGTGGATGGGGGGGTGGGGTGCAGGGAAGGATGGGGACTCAGGACCCACAGAAGTGAAAGTCCGGAAGAGTCATTAGGGTGTCAGCCAGCAGACAGAGGGAAGGGGAGAGCCCTTCCCAGCAGAGACCAATCCAATGTCAGGGACACCAGGCAAGCCAGAAGGAAGGAGCCCTCTCGGTGTGGGGCAGTGAGCTGGTGTGGGGGGCTGGGACACACGAAGGATGCCAGGTCAGGGCCCAGAAAGATGACCTCCTGTGGTGAAATCAGGACATGCACTTGATCACCTGAGGTTCATATTCTCACCCCATTTAGAGTCTGTCTTTCTGCAGGAGCCTCTTCATCATGTCAACATCCCTAGTCATTTGCACCTAAGTGAGAAGAAGGTTCTGGAGGAAGGAAATGAGTGCGAGTCTGGTTTGCAGTAGGGTGTGCCCTCCCCATGCCCTGGGGATGCTTCTAGGCAGCAGAAAGCTACAGGGAAAGGTGGGGGCACCTAAGGCCACTCTCCCCGCCTCCCATAATGCCTGGAGCCAGCGCCTGGAGACGCCTACAACCCCACCAGGCGGCAGGCACCGTATCTTTTCTAAGCCTTGCACCAACCAAGATTCAGAGGCTTAACTAACAGCACAGCTAGCATGTGGCAGAGACAGGCTTTGAACCCAGGTCTGTCAGACTCCAGAGCCCTTCCAGTTTCCAAACTGCAAGTCTACCCTGTTTTCTACTTACTGGGCCATCGCCCTGTAGACCTCTGCAGAGTAGCTGACGCTCCCAGGAATTGGGAAATGGTTTCACTGGGTGGGAGGTTTTAGAAACTGCAGGTCACATCAGGGTTGGACAATCACTTGGAGTGGGGTGACAGCAGGTCTGAGACCTCACACTTGGGTGAATTCAACAGCACACGGGCCAGCTCCAGTCCTACCCGGTGGGTAGAGGAGGGGCCCGTGGCGGGCAGGGCATGAGGCCACCACGGAAGGAGGAAGCCTCCCAGCTCTGAGGACTGTGTTTCTAAAACCCTGGGGAGAAGGGAGAACAGGGCGCCCTGGGGGCTGCCCTCTGGAAGGCTCTGGTTAGGCATCCTACCTCCTAGAGAGAGCTGTCGGCAAGGAGGAAGGTCACCTGGTCAGGTGCTGCCTGGTCAATGGCCCGGGGCCCCGGGGCAGCCCTGTCACCGGCAGAAGGCCCGCCACAGCCCAGAACTGTCCGAGAAGATTCACACCATGAAGCGCTCCTCAAATTTAACTGGATGTTGTCAGAATGAAACCAGTGGGCGTATCCTCTTGACAAATACGAGAATTCATAACACAATGCCCTTTTGTGCTTCTGCTTTTAACTTCAGAGGCACAATTTAAGCAAACCTGACCCATGAAAAATCTGAATCTGTGAGGCCGACAGAGAGGACGTAGCTCCCCACGTTGGAAAGGGCTCATCCTGCGCCTTTGCTGTGCGGCGGGGGGGGGGGGGGGGGGGGTGAGTTTGGGGGCCCCTGGGTCTCTGTGCCAGTGATGTGAGGAAGCTGCTTCGGGGATTCCATTTTCCCTCGAGCTCTCAGGGAGCTCGAACATGGTGGTTCTCAGTTCCTGGGGCTGGACCCAGATGGAAACAGGACCAGGAGTCACCACCTAAAGGCCAGGGCCGTGCATCTCGCTTCACTTCAGCTCCACGGAGGCTCCCTGCTCTCCTGCTCACGGCGTGATGATGCTGGGGGCTGTTCCTCACATAGGCCCCGTCCCAAGCTGGGTGCCCGGCAGGGGCATAACGGAGTATTGAATCGAGGGCCCTGGCGGTCAGAAGGGAGAGAACCAAGTGGCCGGGGACAGTGTCTCCATCAGCCCCGAGGCTGCCCGGGCACCTGCCCGCCTTGACCTCATCCCGTGGGTCCTCCCCTGTGAACTGACCCAGCCCCCCCACGCACGGGCTCCCTCGGGCAGCTTCTGCCAAGTCTGTGTTCACGGGCCCAGCAGGACAGGGCTACGGCCACAGACGGCTTCGCACGTGCCAAGGGTGGCTTTCAGGACCCAGCAAACAATACCATACTGAGTGTTGTCCCCTCCCACCAAGTATGGTCAACAAGGGACAGCTGGAGGGCACTGAGGGCCCTATTGTGGGATGGACACGTAGGGCCATTCCCGACAGCAAGGAGTCCCTGGCTGAACCCAGTCAGATGCCCCACTGAGCGGTCAGGAAGGAGAGAGGTGAGCGCGGGCCCGTGTGAGCCCAGCCTCTTTAGGGAAGAGGCAGGCTGAAGGTGAAGTCCAGTGAGGTGAGGGGCTGAGAGGGCAATGGCGTGGAGGCAGGAACGAAAGGAGGGATGTGTGTATGTGTGGGTGTGGGTGTGGGTGTGGGTGTGGTATATGTGGGTGGGGGGCAGGTGTGTGTTGGGGGCCAGGCTGGCGGAGGGAAGCGAGCAGCGGACACTGTTGGAGATGGACACGGCCAGGCCCGCAGCCGGTGGCCCCAGTCGGTGCTGTGCAAACTTATTTTAAACTCCGACAGACCAAACGGGGCCGCTTAGGTCGCAGGGCAGGTGGGAGAGTCGGGCTGTGCCAACCACCTCTGCCCCCCTGCGGGGCCTGCCCAGGAGGCTCCCGGGAGCCCCGTGTCTCCCCAGGGCACAGGTGGGGACGCATGGAGTAGGTTCAATACACGTCGCATGTGAAGACACCGGGGCTGGAGTAACGGCAGCAACGTGAGCGCCGTCGTTTCTGAGGGCATGAGCGCGCGGTGAGCCTCGTCTCTACCTCTCACGACCCGCGGTCACGGCCGTGTCATTCCCCAACAGAGACACAGCCCGCAGCGCGGAGCAGGGACCCGACTTGCTCCAGGATCCATGGCGCTAGGAAGGCGCGAAGTCTAGAACCCCAGTCTCCCGCCTCCAGACTAAAGAATGTAACTCACGTGAAACACACCCCACGAGGAAGTGCTAGTGAGCGGCGAGCTGGAAATGACCAAGGAGCGTCGGTCCCCCCACTGAGGGAGCCACGACCAGCCCCGTGTTTTGTCCTCGGCCCTGTGAGGCAGCAGCTCTCGTCCGCAGCCCCCCAGCTGGCAAAAGCAGATTCAAAGCCAGCCCGTCACGCTTGGAGACCGTTATGAAACGTGAAGTGTGCACATTGTGCTCACTGCTTTCAAGAATTCCAGCGACGGCTCTCATGAATGGCAAGTCGGTCAAAATCAGTCAAAATCCCCCTGCAAGCAATAGTCTGCCATTCACCACGGGCTCCCTAAATGATTCATAGCCATCACCGCTATGAGGCATCATATGCCCATTCCACAGATGAGGCAAACGAGCTACCGAGACCGAGGGCTCCCGGCTCAGCAGTGATGCAACAGGAACCTGAGCCCAGGCTAGCCTGGAATTCTGAGTCCCGTTCTCCCGCCTTTCCTTCGTCTCTCCTTAAGTGCTTAAGTCCACACCAGAAGTGCTCGTGAATGGGGGCGGATGGATTCATCGTCCTATAGTGAAAAAAATAGAAGAAACTGGCCTATTTCCATCCCTCAGAGAAGGGTTAGTGTTCCGTTTCACAGGAAGCCAGAAGTCCACAAGCTTTAAAATCAAGCTCCACTGAAAATAGAATCTATATGCCAGAGCCTTGTGAAACCAGCCCCACCACCTGAGGACACAGATGCAGTGACCCGGCTCCAACCTCTGTCACTTGCCGTCAGACCAGTGATGACGAACGCAGTTGGTTTCCTAAGAGACCCCCACCCTGGCTGAATCTCCCACTATGCCCCATTCCTATGTCAAGTCCACCCTAAGGGGCGTGGGGGAGGGGCAGGAAGAAGAACGAATCATAGGGTCTGGAGATGTTAGGGAAGGCTAGGGGGCTTAATCCCAGGGAAGAAAGACAGGGGAGAGTTACACTATCCCTCCCTCCACCAGCTGTGGGCGTCTAACTGGGTGGCTCCTGTCCACCCCACCTCCCTTTCTGTGCCTCCAGAATGAAGGGCTTGAACCAGATGACTCTGACATGCTCTGCTTCCTATACATAGTATGTGTCTGTCCCAGGAGAAATGTATCTAGAGCATTTAGAATTTACAGTGACGTTTCATTTATCAGCCTTGTTGAGAAAGATTCACACAAGTGAATTTTCCCCATGACACAAACTTACCCATTGAATCCCCATCATTTAGCATGGAAATCTTTCCTAAATGCTCACTTAGTTTCCTAGTTCCTTCTAGTGGCTAAATATAACGTATCCTCCCCTATTTCCTAGTGGTCAGAATTACCCAGTGGTGAGTTGTGATAAGGATGAGGGTATACACAGTTGTCTCCGTGATAGGTTCTGCCGTCCCCAAGCCTGTCCTTCCCCTTCCAACTGGTTGCTTTCAATCTATTGTTGACTGAGCACCAAGACTGGTAGAACTCTTTGTAAACTAAGAGTCAATAAACTATGAGAGAAATCTAAGACCCTATGCCCCAGAGTTAAGCACGTGAGCTCCATGAATGCTATTTCAGTGTTTTGTGCCTTTTTTTTTCTTTTTTTATCTCTGTGTTCTTAGATCTGTTTTTGACCGCCCCTAAGTGGGGTGTTAAATTTTCACACCCACCTCCTCCACACAAACATGTCTCTGGGTTCTCCAGGTTTACCCCTCACTCTGGGAAAATGACATTTTCTTTGATTCATCCTAAAACCACCTTCCAAAAGAGCCGCTTTTTCATGACTCGGATCTGGTGAGCAGGCTGTTGCCCACCCCACCACCCACGCCCACCTGAGGAGCCGACACCCCCAGAGCAAAACGAAGCCATGACGTCGATGACCCCCGCAGACCCCAACTGAGGGCAACGCCAATTAGTGCCAACCCGCGTCCTCCTGTGTCCTTGTTCATGGCTGAGGCAGACCCTGAAACCAGAGTGCAGGCATCTTGCCCCCCCCCCCTCCCGTGTCTTTCTGCTCATCTCGTATGTCCCAAAGTGTGTTTCAGGAACATATTGTGCGGCAGGACTCAGCGGCTTGTATGTCGCTGAAAGGGTCCTAAGACCAAATGTGTCCAGGAAACAGGGGTAAAAGAAAAGTTCCCGGATATTCAAGCCTGTAACGTAACAGGTGAGTGGTGAATTCTTCCAGGTAGAGGGGACATTGCATACAGGATATGTCAAACTTACCCAGCCAGGACCCAAGCGTCCCTTGACAAGGCCACCTTATCATGCAGCTACCCTCCTTCACCTCCCCGCAATAATTCCAAATAACCATCGAGCAAGCCTCTCTCAGCCTCCTGGTCCTCATGGGGCAAATGGGGGAGTTCATCTAGATTGGGAATGGCAAGGAGGCATGCGTGGGACGCTAAGTGGTGCATACGTGGCAGATGCCAACAAGAATCTGGGAACATCCTGGGCTGCCGTGCGGTCGGAAGAATTCTAAAGCTGTCTCCAGGCTCAGGAGGAATACCCACCTGGCCACCGAGGATGTCTGCCCCCACCCCAGGAGCTGGGCTGGCAGCTGGCGTGCCCCCTATTGGCTGTCCCTGTAACTAGAACCTAAGGACACGTAAGAGTCTGTTTTGGGGGGACCTGAACTTGGGATTTCAGAAGCCCTCAATGGCAGAGACTGGAAGCCTCTCCAGTCACGGAGGCCGCCTGGGGTTTCTGTCTGTTCCCATTTGGTGGGTCCTTGCACCCCTCACTCAACCTGCTTGCTCAGCTCCAGACCTCCTCCCGTTCTGATGTCCTTCCTTCCCACCTTCTGGACCCGCACTCGGGTGGAGTTGGAAGCACACAGTTTCCACATTTTACACAACCTCAAGAGGACCTAGCACAAGTCTCTCCGCTAGAAGCCCTGAATACTGCAAGTCCTATACAAATGCCCCGTCCGCAGAGGTAAGCGCTATTTTCATGCCAGACTCACTCCCAAAGCCTCCACTGTCTTGAGGAGAGCTGCTTCCCCAACTTCAGGGTAGCCCCCGGGGCACTGGAATCATGGCATTGAGGTCAGAGGGAGCAACTTGGTTTAATGCAGGAGCTTATTTTAATTTCCCACACCCACTGTGGAACTCTCCAGAGGTGGGTTCTGGTAATCTTTTTCACATGTGCCCTGGCTGGACACTGAAGTTGAGAACCACAGTCATCAAGAAACTTGTCTGCTGAGCTGGCCAGACCAGAGCCCTGCGCTAAAAAGGCACATCAGGGGGCGCCTGGGTGGCTCAGTCGGTTGAGCGTCCGACTTTGGCTCAGGTCATGATCTCGTGGTTGTGAGTTTGAGCCCCCATGTCGACAGAGCCTGGAGCCTGCTTCAGATACCGTGTCTCCCTCTCTCTGCCTCTCCCCACCTCACACTCTTTCTCTCAAAAATAAATAAATATAAAAAAAAATTTTTTTAAAGGCACATCAGGATCTCACTGCAGCGAGACCACCAGAAATCACTGTTTCTCTGACCTGACCCACTCTTCCTTGGGGATTTTGCAAGAAATGAATTAGATGAGATGTGTTTGCAAAATGCCTGGTCAACACCAGCACCCAACAGGACCCATAAACATCAGTGTCCTTGCTCCCCTCGGCTAGTGCTTAGCTGCTCTGTTGTTTCTCAAGCCCTGCTCACCGTGCCAAAGGTTCTAGAAATCAGAAGGTGGAGGGCTCCCAAAAACTGGTCTGCTGGGGGTAGAAGGCAGGAGGAAGTGGTAGGAGGGGAAAACAAAATCTTCCTCTGAGAGCTTCATGCCCAGGCTTTCACTCTACACCCTGGATCTTTCTATCTACAGAAAAGACAATCTCTACTTAACTGACGGCAGCTGGGGACAAGGAACAGGTTTGTTTTTGTCCACCGCTACCTACATGCTTGGCTCTTAGTAATTATCTATTGGATGGATGGATGGAAGGATGGATGGAAGGATAGATGGAGGGATGGATGGATGCATCTGGGGTCAAGTCATAAGATGCCACAGAAAGAGAGTTGGATTCTTGTTCTGGCCCCAACACTTGCTGGCCTTGGAAGAAAATTGATATTAACCCCACTGAGCCACTGCTTCTTGTCAAATAATGGTGGTTATATCTGTCCTGACCTCATCATAGCAGGATGACTACATATATGGTGGCTATTTGGTAAAACACCAGATCATACAAATGCCAGAGGTGATGATGATGACAGTGACAGTGTGGTTGATTCAAGAGGTGTCAGAGTCCACAGGCCCTGGTATGTGGACAGGGGGACTCATTCAGCTTTTGCCTCTCCAACGTGGGCACCGAGGCAGCCAGGAGAAGGAGGACAACCTGTGGGAGCCCATTTCCTTCTCACCCATGAGAACATTCCCCCCCAAACTGATGGGCCAAGGCATTTGCTGCCAAGGCCCATGAGGCTGTGGGTGGAGCCCAATACCTCCTTTTGGCAAACCAACCAAGAGGAAGGCCCAGATGGCCTGGAAGCTTCCTCCGTAGACACGGGGTCTATGTCACCAGAGCCCCAGAGCTGGCAGACACCATCATGATGTCATCCAGCCCTCTCCTCTCAGTTTATGGAGATGCTATGACAGTCTTCTTGGCACGTATTCATAAAAACAACTCCTCCAGCCCCAGGCCCTTCGCTGGGCTCAGCTGAGCCCAGCTGAAACATCTGTCACTTACGGGGGGGGGGGGGGAATCACTTTTCCAGGTCAAAGGCAAACACTGATTTATTCATTAATTACCTCCAGGGGGTCCTGCCAAAACCATAAGAGAGGAGCAAGAGGCTGGGTTGGGGGAGTGGCAGAGAACCTCTGGAAGAAGGTAGTGGGCTCCCAGTTCACACTCCAGAGGGTCAAAGGTGACATGTTCAGATGAAGGGCTGTGGGGCTTGTATTTAGGTTTTCCCTCTGTGCCTTTCCTTGTTCCTCCTTTCACCCGTCAGCAGAGAGGAGAACATCTGGGAATTTAGAAGCTCCAGGCATGGTTCTCTGTCCAGTAGGGTCATCAGAGCCAACATGGAAAGCTCCCAGTCTTGGGCTCAACATCCTTGTACATCACCTTGCTCTTTAGAACCCCTTTCTGTGTTCATGAGCATGCACACAAGTTCCTAGTTCCCAGAGCACCTCCAGGCAAGACGATCTGTCATCAGTCACTTACGCCCAGCTGTGAAGATGCACCCCCCCACTCCCATCTCCCAAAAGAATGTACAACATCTTGGCCTGGCCCTCTGTAAGTCTCATTTCTGTGCAATTTGATTTTGGGCCCAGGAAGAAGCCCTGTAACTCATGAGGTAGAATGGGCTTCTCCTAGCCCCTGACATCACATCACCTGGGCAACCATAGTCTCCAACTCAAGAGACAAGAGCTGGCACCAGTATGGGGAGTAGGATCTCAGAGGACATATGCCAGTGGTGGTTGGACTATCTCCCATCGAGACTTCAAAAGGTTTGCCAACCAAGAGGTTGAAGGGGGCTCTGGAGACTACTCTGGAAATCTCCGAGGGGGAGGGAATGGGGCCGTTACATGTAGATGTGCTGTCTGTGCCAAGCACAAAGATGTCCCGCAAAGGGGGGAGTAGGACCAAAGCAGCAGTGGGTGCAGCCTGGCTCTGGC
This sequence comes from Leopardus geoffroyi, assembly GCF_018350155.1. Lineage (NCBI taxonomy): Eukaryota > Metazoa > Chordata > Mammalia > Carnivora > Felidae > Leopardus > Leopardus geoffroyi. The sequence continues at coordinate 66,475,196 of NC_059339.1, read as the reverse complement.
CACATCTGCCAGCGGGGAGGGGAGCCATTTTCTAATTCACGCAAAGGTGCAGAACGGGCTAGCCTTGGCCCGAAGTGGAAAGACGTGAAAGGTAGAGACAGACCCCTTTTCTATCAGAAAGCCGTGCTCCTTCAGAGCTCCTGAGTGAGTGGGCTCGCTTTCATGGGAGGTGCTGCATGTGGGCCTGTGTGGTGGGGCAGGAATAGGCGAATATATGTCCGTGGGAAAAACTCAAGGAAAGAGCAATGCATTTGGGAGAGTAGAAAATAAGGGCAGAGTTCTTTGAGGAAAGAAGAGGCTTTCAAGGCCCAGTTCTTGGCAGATCCCTAAAGGAGAGGGTCCCTGTGGTAAGGGAGTGGAACCCCACACATACACGCACACCAGCCTGCAGGAAGGTCCCCAGGAAGACTGGGTGCCCACAGGGAGTCCCCATGAGCTCTGGGGCGTCTCCAGAGCCTCTTGGATTCATGTCCATCATAAAGTGTCCAGTCCAGGTTGTTCTAATAACCAGAATGGAATGTTCTAGATGAAGGGAGGGGTCAACCAAGTAGGTGGAACGGGACCAGCAGAGGGGGACAGTGACCTTAGATGGTTAAAAAAAAAAAAAAAAATCCTCTGTGCTATCTCTGTCTTGGGCTCTCTCTGGCTGGAATCCCTTAGTTTCACCTCTGGCTTATTTCTGCCTGCTATTAAGGAAAATACCCAAAACTCTGAAATAAGGCAAAAAAGAGACTACATCCTTTCAAAGTCATACTAGAACACTAACGGCCCTGCCTGAGAGTCATCTGGCTTTCTGGAACAAGGTAACTTTACCTGACTTCCTGGTTACTACTGAGAGAACCCAGTCTCCGTAAAGTTAGATTATCCAAGGTAAGGTGCAAATGATTTTTGTTCAATGGAGAATACCAGTTTTGTATCTAATTTAGCAATCTTATTCCAGCATTCTTTTTTTTGCCTCCCCATTAATATGTGTGTGTGTGTGTGTGTGTGTGTGTGTGTGTGTATCCTGCTGATTCCCTCATTAACAACTTAAATATATCTCTGACTTGTGCTTACCATATATTTGTAAGAGAATTACACTGTTCACCATTTTAAAAATCTGACTTTGACTCTGTCGCGGCCTGACCCTCTGTCTTCAGCCCCAACACCAACCGCTTCCCACAGCTCCGGGGTGCTGACCGTGGCCCGCTCTCGCACAGCCATCCGCCAGAGTCTGTCTCACGCAGCTGGCTCCTGTGCCAGCCTGTGCGGGGCCCTGGGCTCGAACTCGGCCTAGCAGGGGAGAGGACACAGGGCACGACGGAGGGCCACGATCAGGCCGTGCTGGTCAGGCAGCCTGGAGTGTGCGTGAGGTTCCAGCCCCGGGGGGGGGGGGGGGCCATGAGGGGCAGACAGCTCAGCTCTGCCCAGTTCTGCTGCCTCTTCACCGGGAGGGAAGCCTCGGGCCGGCCCTGGCACTCTGTGAGCCCCTCTCCCTGCACACAGAGGAAACACGGCTCCGGGGGCTGTGGCAGCCTAGGCCATAGACGAGCACGGTTAGAAGAACTAGGAACTCACGATACAAAAGTGTTAGCATAACCTGCAGGATTCTAGGCATGAGCAGGGTTTCACCTTCAGTGGGTAGGTAATACAAACAACGGGATGATAAGAGACTGACCCTAGATGAATGCATTACTATTAAAACATTAACTGACACACAAGGGAAGGGATTCCTCTTTGTAAAAATAAAAACTCACATCTCTGAATGCCACAGGCTTGCAGAAACCCAGATGCTGTGGGGGCCGGGCTGGGGGCTCTGTGCTTTGCAGTACGTCTGAGGCCGAGAGCCAGGGAGAAGCACATCTCTCCGTAAAGACCTTCTCTCGGGGGGTCCCTGAAATTCCATCACTAACGTTTTGTTCCTAAGAGTCTGAAAAGATGTGCTTTTTCCCTTCAGAAGGGCTCTGCGGAAATAGGAGGACATTGAGAGGGGCCAAACGTTGATGCAGCTGAGAGCCCTGGGAGCCCTGACGAGGGACAGGGTGCACCTGGTGACTGCAGGGACAGAAGGCCCTGGCAGGAGGGAGGGGGCGGAAAAGCAGAGCACTGCCCTGGCGCAGGCCACTGCTTCCTGTGGCTGGGTCTGCCGCTGTGGCCTGAGCTGGGGGAGCCTAGCTCATCAGAGACCAGAGCCGGAGCGGCAAATCTGGACAGACCCTGGCTTTGGCTGCAGACAACAGAGAATGTGCTAGGCCTTATCTCCGAGCCAGGCTGGAAGTAACAACAATCCCTCCTCCTTCAGGACGACTCTGCTTCCCTTCTCTCATTCCATGGGGGATGGCAGAGTGAGGGCATTGTCCCCATTTTACAGATGGGGAGACTGAGACCTAGTAAAGTGTCGAGCCCGGGCTTTGCCACACTCCCACACATGGCCAGAGGAACCCGAGGATCGAAGATGTTCTCTACGAAGGATTTGTTTCTGAGAGAGAAAGAAACCCAAGCCAGGCTACGGTTGCGTTCTGGGGAAGTCTCCTTCTATCTCTTTCCTTCCTTCTCCACCATGGGGCTGGCTCTGGGGCTGCCCTAAGACTCGGGGGAGCAGGGCTGGGAAGAGTGTGATGATGTGAACCTGACCCAGGAGGGCCCCCCTCGCCTTCCGGTCTCTCTTTCCCCCAGCTAGTGAGGGGCCACACCACAGGGGCCGCCAGCCCAGGGTGCGCAGGCTGCGTTCAGAACTCCAGGACCCCGGAGAGTGTGGGTCGGGGGACCTCAGAAGCCACAGGCTCCCAGCCCCCACCCGCCTGAGCTTCTCCAGGACCCAGTGGTGAGCCCAGCATCTCCCTAAGGCCACCGGTTCAGAAGTTTGGGGATCTGAGGAAAGACAAGCCGTGAGCCAGAGTTCGTGTAGGTGGCCCGTGGAAGCCGCACCCAAGAGCTGCTTGTTACTATTACCCCTGCCGTTGCTCTTGACATTGTGCTTGTCGTCATCATTATTACTACACCTTCCTCTCAGTGAAGCAAGTTCCTCGGGCCTCCTTCAGGCCAGCGGATGCCTCTGCACTCCAGGGTCCACCTCCCGGCCCCCAGCCCCGGCAGGGCCAGACTGGCCACTTGATATGGCAGCCCCCCCCCCCACACACACACACAAAGCCACACGCACAGGCGCTGGCTCAGCTCCCTTCGTGGCCATACTTCCTGTCGGCCCTTCTTCCTTTCCTTGGGGGTCACTGAGTCAGAGACCGGCAGAGACCCTCAGCCCCACTCTCCTGCTTGATGGAGGAAAGCAAGGCCTGGAGGCGGGGGGTGGAGAGGGAGACAACCTGTCAAGGCTCTTCCCCTCTGCCCCTGCCGGGAGGGTGGGGGTGGGGCGAGCTGTTTTTAAAAAGCTGTACAGCACAGCTCCTTGATAGAATTTGAGGACCAGGGCAGGAGGCGTTTCAGGGAAGGGGGTGTCTCTTGCCTTTGGACCCTCATCTTTTGTTCTCTCACATTCCAATTCCATTTGAGATGAGGTCAGCAAGCAGGTCACCCGTTCCTAGTGGCAGGAACTTCCCAGGGGACCAAGGACCCCGGGGGGCAGGACAGGCCCTTCTGCAGTTAGCTCAGTGACAGGTACTGCCGGGGCAACCTCTCTTAAAGCGACCCTGGAATAGACCCTCTGGATCCAGTGCCTCGGCCCCTGTGTGTGTCCTGAAATCACACCCTTTAGGTTTGGAAAGCTGATTGGTTCCCCAGGGTGGCTGGCCTCTCCAGACAGGCCACACCCTTGCAGTTAGCAAGGAGGGGAATGGGCAGGAAGAAAAATCCAGAAGGTGACCCAAAGGAGGAATCTTGCCCAGGGGGGCCTGGTGGAGCTAGAAGGGGTCAGGAGAAAGAGCTGAGGACCAGGGCAGCTGTCCCAGGCCAAAGCACTGTGTGACCTCAGGCAGTTCACTCAACCTCTCTGGGCTTATTCCCGCATCTGTAAACTGGATAGAGGTGGGAGGGGTAGTGAGTAGGGAGGGACCATTTAAGAATCTGGAGGCATGAGGCATAAGCCCTGAAAGGAAACCAGCACTTTGCCCTATGAGATCGGTTTGTTCTCTTAAATTTCAAGCTAAATGTAAAGGAGAAGATGTTGTGTTTGTCAAGGTGGAGACCAATGGGGACAACAAGCTTAAAATCTTCTGTACTAGAAGCCCCCTCAAAAGACAGGGAAGTTGAGTGGTTGAGTGACTCACCGGGACAGTAGCATTTCTACCTCCTCTTATCATGGGGTTGAACGGGGGACGGGTGCAGGCCCGGGAACTTCCAGCAGGGACGTGAGGTCCCAAAGCCATCCCTTTCTTTTCTGCATCCTGGGGACCACACGCCAGCTGCTGTCCTTTGGTGCCGCCCTATCCTCCCCACCCCAGGCCTAACTAGGAGCAGGTGAGCCCCTCTCAGGGCGCTGGGGTCCCTCCCCTTGACAGATGGTTACTTTCAGCCGCTTACTCATCTGAGCCATGCTGGGGAAGGAGGAGGCTTGACATCCACAGTGAAGACCCTTCAGGGCTTCCCCTCAAGCTCCCTGAAGCCTTTCCATCCTTCGTGGTGAGTTATAGAGAGAGGGGTGCAAAAGGCTCCCACTTCTCACCCTGTCCCTCCCCCACACTATGCTCAGAGGGACGAGTGTTCTAGAGGACATGCCCTGGGTACCTGGCCTCTAGCCCTGCCACTGACCGTGACTGCTCTGTGCCTTCAGAAGCCACAAAACAGCCTCAGTTTTCTCCTCCGTGGCAGGGGCAAGGGGAGGACCAGAGCTCGGCCGCCCCAGGGAATGTGTGGGGCCCTTAGCTTGCTTCTGAACCGAACCCTCAAGCTCGCTCCCCCCGTACAAGTTGATAAATGGCTGGGGGTCCCTTGGAGCATTGATGAAAGTCCACATGAGGATCTGGCAGAGTAGTCTGCTCAAGACGCAAAGCCCAGGGCCATCTTCCACGGGCCTCACCTCAACTGTGACTCGTCAGCTGCCAAGACCTGCCGTCCTCTTCCCAAACGCCTCTCTGTTCCTGCACCACCACCCTCATATAGCCCGCCGTCACTTACTAGCAGTCCTACTCCCCAGATCTTTCTCTGAGATGCCTGATCAGGCCAAGTCCCACCTTTTTGTACTCTTCTCCTAGACACGATGGCCTGAGGATCACACTCTAAATATAGCGTGCATTTATCGGCACATGCCTCTCCCTGGGCTCAGAGTGCTCTCAAACTTGGCTCATCACACTCCTACTCATCCCACAATGCCCCAAACACCAGCCCCTCCCTGAAGCCTTTGTCTACCTCCCGTGCCTCTGCCATCAAGCAAATTTAATGACACCCTTCCTTGACTTCCCATATATTTGGTTCTTAGAGCCTCCATACTTGCTTTTCTCTCTACCTGACACCTTCTCCCCACCTCCCACTTCATCCTCCCCTCCTTCACTGGACAAAATGGCGCTGTCCTTCTGGTCACCTTTTCCTCATCCGGGCGCCGCCTGCCCCAGAACGAAGTGAAGTACCCCCCGAAAGGCTCTTGCAGCTCTGCATGCAGGGCCATTCTGGAGCGATGTTGATATTGCCCCTTCTTTTTTTTTCAAGTAGACATTTCCAGAGCAGTTTTAGGTTCGCTATTGCCTTTTCTGTGTCTGCCTCCCTCCCCTCACCATAGCTCCCATAGCTAGAATAAGCCGGTGTGTTTAGCATGTAGCAGGTTCCAACGAATACCTGTTGAAGAGTCGGGAGGGAGGGGAAGAGAAAAGAAAGGAGGGAGGAAGGGGCAGAAAGAGGGAGGAACGACATCATGTCTCAAATACGCAACCTCGGCCTTACGAAACATTATTCTTCTCGTTAAAGGCCATTTACTAAAGATATAACAAAAGGTGATACAATTTACACCTTCCTAAGTCCTTTCCTATACGTATGTCCACAGCTGAAGACACCCCACTGTGCTGCGTGCTAACTTGGAGCTCAGGCGGGGTCCCCACATCTAAACCTCTCTCCCAGTGCTCCCAGTGCAGCTGCCTCCTCCCAGGGGCCAGGGCGCGTCCTGGGGCAGGGGCTGGGTGTCGCGTCTTTGAGCCTCTGCCATCCCCTGCACATAAAACATTCTCACCCGGTGTTTGCTGAATTAACTTCAAATGAACTGAATTGAGGCCCCGAAGGAAATTCTTTTCGAAGTCCCTGGCCCATGACTTTGCAACATCCCACAGAGGCTGGCCTAATACTCCGGTGCACCGGTGGGGTCTGGGGTCCCATCCAGGAGGCTTCAAAAGACCCCTGACAAAATGATCGCCCCACAGAGCTGCACCTTCTGTTTCCTCTACGCCTCTGCCCTCCCCTGACGGGAGCAAAAGGGAATGCTGGACGGGCCAGGGCCACACTGTGTCCTCTGCCGTGTCCTGACCATATTGTCCTCGTCATGCTCCTTCACCACCCTGCACCTCAGTTTCCTTGTCTTCAAAGTGGGCACACTGACCCTTACCTCGCAGAGATTCCTGGCACAGAGAAGGCAGCCAATCAGTGTCAGGTCCCTCCCTGTCGCGCCCTGATGTTAGTCAGGACAGGTGACAGCTTTGCTGCCTAAAAGCCAGGGCTGCAGACAGGAAGCTCGGGGCACACAGCAGGTACAGAGAGGTATCCGTTGGCCCCAGGCCACAGGCGAGGGTGCCACTCAGAGTGGCCAGCGCCTGGTGGCCCTGACCATGCCGGCCCGGCCCGAGCACTCGACAGGCTCTATCTCACCTCACCCCTGGACAGCCCTGGCAGACGTCGTCATCCCATTTTACAGAGAAGGAAAGGGAAGCAAAAGGAGGTGAAGTGACTTGCCTAGACTCACAGTCTCACGGAGGGCAGGGTCTCCGATGCACTTTCCCTGGCACGGGAGGGGTGATCAATCCACAGCAGTGTGCCGGAGGCAGGGATTTACGGGACGCCCAAAGTGGATCCAGGCGGTGTGCTGCTCCCGTCCCCAACTGTCACCCCCCCCTTGCCCGCCTGCCTGCCGTGGGGTCTGAAAGTCCCTGTGCACCTGACTGAGGAAGGAAATTCTGCCACGTGGTAAAACACGGACGAACCGGGAAGACCTCGTTGTGGGTGAAATGAGCCGGTCACAAAAGGACAAATACTGTATTTTTCCACTTACGTGAGGTTCCGAGGGTAGTCAAACCCATAGAGACAGAAGGTAAAATGGAGCTTGCCAGAGGCTGAAGGGAGGTGGAATGGGGTGTCAGTGTCTGTCGGGAACAGTGTCAATTGGGGAAGATGGAAATGCTCTGGAGACGGATGGTAGTGATGTTTGCACAACGTGAATGTACTTCATGCCACTGTGGGCTTCAAATGGTTAAAATTTTATGTTATGTTTATTTGGCCATCATAAAAAATAACCAATTAAAAAAAAACAATTTTTTTTTTTTTTTTGTAAGCTCTATGCCCAATGTGGGGCTTGAACTTAGGACCTCGAGATCAAGAGTTGCACGCCCTACAGACTGACCCAGTCCGGCACCCCTAACACAGCAATTTTAAATTTTTTTTTTTTCAACGTTTATTTATTTTGGGGACAGAGAGAGACAGAGCATGAACGGGGGAGGGGCAGAGAGAGAGGGAGACACAGAATCAGAAACAGGCTCCAGGCTCTGAGCCATCAGCCCAGAGCCCAACGCGGGGCTCGAACTCATGGACCGCGAGATCGTGACCCGGCTGAAGTCGGACGCTTAACCGACTGCGCCACCCAGGCGCCCCATCACAGCAATTTTAAAAGAAAACACAAGCTACCTGGCCGGTGCACAAGTGCCTGGGCCCCAGTTGGTCTGTTTGTGGGAAGGGCTCCAGCCGCGACACTTGGCAGGGAGGGGACCAGGATGACGAGAACGCCCCAGCCTGGCCTCGCTCACACCCAGGGAAAAAAGGAACATCAGGGGTAATTAGAAGCACGAGGCGCCTGAGTTTGCCACGGGAACCGCGGCACGGGCACCACACACCCTCTTTGTGGGAGCAAATGCCCATCTGCCGGGGGAAAGCGGGCAGCACAGGGCTGGGTCAAGGCACGGAGCCACCTGGAGCCCAGCTTCCCTGCGCTCGCGATGCAGATAACGACTCCTTCCTCCCGCTTGGATCCTGGGAAGCATCCTATCCTGGGAAGAACCACACAGGGCCGTTCAAATGTGTCTGCTCTAGCGGATACGGGCAGGCTGTCCTGGGGCCCGTGGAGCTTCTACTGGGGAGCAGCGGCAGCAGGGGTTTATTAAGCCCCCTGTGTCCCTGGCACTGGGCTCTCTCTTGTCCTGAATCACTTTGAATTGGGTCATCAATGGCAAGAGGCACCATCACATTGACACGTTCTCTGGGATGCGTCCAATTAGGCCAGTCATCCCAGCCGAGACACTATGGGCTGCCGGGAAGTCAGGCGGCCTGGATAGAGTCCACCCCTCCCTGGGCCACCCAGCCCAGACCCTCAGCACCGCTGGGCCTCACTTTCTTGTCTTTCTGGACGGGCCAGCCGCTTTCACAGGTGATTGGCAGGAAGAAAGACAAACGCAACCCTAGAAAGCCTGCACGCAGCTCTGTGGAAATGTGCACCGTTATTATCCGTAGCCTTTGACTGGCATCCCCATTCCCCCAGGCTGAGCATTAGCTAGGCTACCCCATGAGCCACGGCATCAAGTTCACGGCCCTGGAGGTCCTGGAAGAGAATGTACCCTCGCAGGAGGCTTGGCCTGAGTAACGAGAAGATGGGAGAGCCCACTGTGCACTTGCTACCTTCGGAGCTGTAAGCCCACCCATTTCACAACCTCCACACACGCCCACACGCATGCACACACACGCATGCACGCACACATGTGCTTCTGGTTCCAAAGCAGGGTTGGCGGTGCCCCCGAAAGGCTGCGGGGCGAGAAGAGAGAGTGCGGGCTGCAGAGGTGAGGAATCTTATTTTCCCTGTGCCCCCAGGAGGCCTCCTGGACGCCACGCAGCCCTTACATAACAGCACTGCAGTGTGGTTAGAATAAAGGAAACGGATTTTGTCCTTCGCAAATGTACAGGATGGGACACGTGGATAAAGCAGCCTGGCCAGAGGCAACAGACCCTTTCGTTCCTGGGGCCAGAGCAAGAGCGGGCGTAGCTGGGGAGCCCAGCCTCTCCTCCACCGTTCCCTGACAGGAGAACCCCTGATCCCTCAGGCCAGCCAGCCCCCAAGACCCGCTCCTGACTGTTGCCACGGAAACGTGGCCCTCGCCTCCAGGACTGAAGCAAGCTGGAATGTGCCGTGAGCTGGGAGTGAGCATAGGTGCCCCACACAGAGACGGTGGAAGGGACAGTGATGCCCTGACACCGCAGAGCACTGTTCGCAGACTGCCCTGTGCACTCTTTTACTGAGTCCTCACAGGACCTCTGGGAGGGACGTTGGCAGGTTTATGGCTCCCAGCACCCACGCAGAAAGCAACCAAGTGCACTGCCTAAGGATGCACGACAAGGGCGGCGCTACAACGGAGCCCCTTCGTTCTTCAACCAGCCTCTCTCTCTAGAAAACTCTGCTTCCGCCCTGATCGGCAGCACCCTCCAAAGGACTCCATGCAGGACCTGGATTCTCTAGTGCCCGTGAACTTGGCATCGCTAAGACACAGCAGACACTGCAACAACCTTCAAGGACCTGCAGCCAACCCACAGCCCAGCAACACTGCCTTCATGGAGCACTCCTATGTAGACATCAGTCCCTTTGTCCCACCCTACAGGAAATCTGCCTCATCCCGGGATGCCTCCTGACATGGTCTGGCCAGGACACTGTACCCAGTTTCCCAGAAATGACGTGGTCAAGTCCAGCTCCCTCAATAAATCGCTATTGGTTGAACGGGTATGAGTCAACAAACATGAGGACGTTGAGGTTCAAGGAGGTTAAGTGACCTGCCCAGAGTCCCACAGCTAGTGAAGGGCAGAGCGGGTTTGCCCCCAAGCACCATGCAGACTCTCGGGGCAGGCTGACCCGCATCTTTATTCACAGCCAGACCTTGGTGCACGGTAAGTGCTCCATGACCCTCCGCGCAACAGAAAAGACCCAGCTCCGTAGCGTTGTCCCGAAGAGAACAGAACTACAGAGCTAATCACCACAGGGGAAGGCCCAGCTGCCTCCTCCTAGACAGCTGGTGAGGCCGGGGACAAAGCCCCTGACATCTTGACCAAGATGACTCGGGTCCCTTTGGCCCACAAGGAAGCCAGGGGCATTCACGGGCTTCCTCCTGTTCCTCTATCCCATGACTAGGCCTGTTCTGGAGTTCTGGCTTCCCATGCAATGTCCCTGGGGGGTTAGGGTGGTGATGTAAGCAGGAGGTTGGGGGCAGGAAAGGAAGAAGATGGGGGAAGAGCAAATGATTTAACCAACATATTTTATTCTCTGTCACACCCCAACCCAGTCTCTAGGGTGTACATCAGCCAGACCCAACCTCCATCTCTAGGGGTGAACCCGCTTAGTGAACTTCCAACAAGCTTCACCTAGGAAGGGTTTCTTCATACGAGCACCAGGGCTTATGGAGACCCAGGGAAGCCGACAAGGCCCGACACACCAGAGTTACCATGGAGGATCTCATTTAGTAGCTCTGGGGAGGGGCCCAGGACACTGCATGTTTTAACAAGCTCCCAGGTGAGGGTGCTGCCCAGGGTGCTGCTCCACTTGGGAGACTCACTGACCTCAAGTAGTGGTTCTCAACCTTAGCTCAGCCATCAAAACCACGTAGGAAGGTGGTTACATGTATAGATACCTGCTCCCAACCCGGAGAAGCTGCCATGAATACAAAGAAGTAGAACCCAGCAGTCAGAACTGTTGAAAGCATTGAAGAGATTCTGACATTCAAGAACTCAGGGGAGCTGGGGTCTGGTCTCCACTAAAGCACGAGTCACAGGCTGCCAGTGGGGGAAAAGCCAAGGCCAGTTTGGTGGCATATGTTGCCAGAGTTTATTCAAACACAACTCGCTCCGTTCTGGGAGTTTTAGACAATGTGGGTTTTAAGGCCCAGGTTGAGGCCAGATTTCATCATGAAGACACTGCCTAACTAGGAAGATACCAGGCAACAGGTCCAACAGACCGGTCTGTCGTTCAAGAACCAATTCAACCCTGCTTCAAAGAGGGTCAGCACAAGGCTTTGGCACAAATGCATGGAACAGAGAGCCACTTTTCTTCCAAGCAAAATCCCACTCACTTTCCAGGTCACTGCTATGGACAAATTGTTCCCCATCACGTATGCTGAACGTTAATACATTTTCTAGTATGAGTTTAGATCCTGAAAATCCCTGAGCTGTTGAATTTTATAGCACATGGAGACCTCAGAGGTCATCTGGTCTATCCAACATCTGGAGAGGGTTGAACCAGTTGAATACAAAGCTGAATCCCAAAACGTCCTTGGAAAACCCCCAAAACTCTGCATCTGTAAGAAGAGATCCCACATCTCCCAGCAGATGGGCAGCCTGGGAGGAGTCTTTCACCCACCTGATCCCAGCGTCTTCCTGTTGTGTTTGCTTTACAAGGCCCACAGTGTTGTTTTGCTTGGCGATTTATTTCCTTTTTCTTAGAAATTAAGTATATGATGAATTTCCTTTTGGTGTGAATCCCAGAAGCCCAACAGGAGGACCGGGCCCTAAGCCAGTTTCAGAAAATCCATTCTTTCCAGCAGGACACAGAAGGCTTTTTGCTAGACTTGCATTTCACTCTCCAGGACTATTTTGTTTGCTCTCATTTCCCTAGCCTCTAGCATAGCACCTGACATATAGTGGATGGTCCACATGTGTGTGTTGAGTAATGAATGAATGAATGAATGAATGAATGAATGAATTCAACCTAATTCCAGGACTATGAAGTGTAGAGAAAAATCTCAAGGCACAGCTATATTTCCCTATATAATCTCAAGGCACAGTCTAGAATTTTTTCAGAAATCCTACTATTCCTCTGTCCTGACTCCTGCATTTACTGACCACTGTGCTTTCGAGAAGTTCTCCTGGAATTCCTGCCAAGGGATTGCCCCACCTTGGCAGCCAAGGCATTGCTGGGCACTCTCATTTACTAAGAGCATAGAGGAAGCTGGGAACAAGTCTCCATGACCCCTCATCAAGTTCTCAGGGGCCCATCATAAAATGACTCACAGCATCTGAGGGGACATTTGAGAAGAACAGATTTGGGGCTGGGCTGGGCTTGAGGAGGAGAGGAGACAACACTGTCAGTTGTTCCCAGCTCATCCCCCACTAATCTTCCAGAGGACTAAAGACCCCAAATTGTATGGCTCACAAGGTATGACATTTCCTTTGCAAATGACTGTAACTTCCCTTGAGGCAACCTTGCTGTATACCTTCCCTGTAATCATTCCTATTCCTCGCTCACACCCTGCACTTTCTGGAAATTCTAGCCAAAAGCTAGAGCTCCCCATTACTGAAGGAGGATGTGGAAGCCCAGAAGTGAAGTGAGACGTCCAAGGTCACAAGATAAGAAGGTACCTGGCCAGATTTCAATGTCAGGACTTTGCATATCAAGAGCCAGCATCTTTGTGAAGAAATAACTATATGTGTTTACTTAACGTAGAAAAGTCTCCTCTAGAAATTTCTGGAGACAGACACCGACACTCCAAGAACAGAACCCCTGAACCCTTGACCTTACGTGGCCCTGAGTCAGGGGTATGGAGTGGGTAATGCAGACAGGGGATTTGCATTTCTTTTTTTTTCTTTTTAATTTTTTAATGTTTACTCAATTTTTTGAGAGAGAGAGAGAGAGAGAGAGAGAGAGATGGAGCGTGAGTGAGGGAGAGGCAGAGAGAGAGGGAGACACAGAATCTGAAGTAAGTTCTGGGCTCTGAGCTGTCATCCCAGAGCCTGACTCAGGGCTTGAACCCATGAACTGCAAAATCATGACCTGAGACAAAGTTGGACAGTTAACCGACTGAGCCACCCAGATGCCCCAGGGACTTGAGTTTCTGAAGAGCCCACCTGGGAGCCTCAAGGCCAGGGTTCGGGCCACCTATCATCTAGGCCCCTGTTGTCCAAGCCCCTCCCCTCCCACCCAAGTCTGGTTACAAAGAGCAACTTCCCTTCCTGTCCTCTAACAAGAAGGCAGGAAGCTTCCTGGAGAGGACGTGGCAGGAGAAGCAAGGGGAGGTGATAAAGTAGGACTACCTGGGAGAACCAGACTCAGAATGTTAGAAGCAAGGGGAGTCCCAGAGACCCCCAACTCACTCGCCCTTCTCTTGCCACAGAGAGAGAAACAGATACCTGGGAGCCCAGGAGGGCCCAGCTCTCCCGAATCTGGGCCAGGGTTCTTTTCCACCACCTAAGCCACCCTGAAGTTCCAGGAAACCTGGCCAACCCGTCAGCTGCTTCCCGGGGCCTCCAGCCCGCAGCCCAGACAGGAGGAGTTCGGAGGAATCCACTGAACCTGGTTCTCCTGGCTTCTAGTCCAGGGCCGTGTGGTCCTCAGCAAAGGCCACCCCCAACCAGCACTCAAGGACAGGTGTCAGAGGGAGCCCCAGGGCAACCTTGTAAAACCACCGAAGGAGATTCCACGCTGCCTCCTCTGTTCTGGGCACTTCGGAAGAAAACAAAATTCAGCTGCGAACCAGTCCTAAAATCTAGGCATGGAGCAGCAGCCGGAGGAGGGCTTCTTGCAGTGAGGGTTGGAAGGTGACCTGAAATCACACGCCCAGGTGCCCACCTCACCTTTGTGTGAGGCAGCCATCACCAAGGGTCCTCGAGCGCTCCAGAGTGAGGCACTCCGCGGTCACTTTAGAGTGTGTGCTCTGTGTCCTTGGAGCTTGCACCCTGATGCTTTGTTCGAACACACCAAGACACCTTCGGGGTAACTCCTGAGGACTTTTGACCCAAGCAAACGTCTGGTTGGGGAGGAAGTGCCTGGATAGGGGGTGGGGAGTGCAAAAAGATCCCAGAAGGTCTTTTTCTGTGGGAAAGGGGTTCCAGGGAGCAGAGACTGGACCGCGGGCCCTCTGAGAGGTGAGTCCGGATGTCACGCACTCACTGGTGGCCCTCACTGTTCTGTGTGAACTTTTCAATTCTACCCAGAAAGTCCAAGGAAACCCAAGACCAAGGGGCAGGTTCCCCGTCCCCAGAGAGCATGCAGCCAGGCTGGGGAGACACGGCCAGCTCACTATGGCAACGAGAGCCCTCCACTTGCCCATAACCCCCCTGTCACCACTACCACGGGCTGGGCTGTGGCTTGACCACCTGCTCTCCCCCACGTGCCCTCCCCTGGGCCCACCACAGGGCTGCACTCAGAGTATGTATCAACTGGCACATGGCGGGGTAGGGCGGGGCGTAGGGGTGAATCGGGGACCCAGACACCAAGGGGTGGATCCTGACTTATGTGTGCCTCAGGCTGAGAAGCGGAGCCAGCCTCCACTCCCAGGCCGGCGTAGCTCCCGTGAGCTTTGCAAACCGGGGCTGATGGGCTGGGGGCACTGCGGCGTGTTCCTTTCCGTCTTCTTCACACCTGGAAGAGAGCGGGTCTGTTCTGCCAGGTGGAAGACGGCCTCTGCCTCCTCTGCAGCTGAAGGAGGTGGAAGAATTCAGCACGCTCATCTCCAGAGCCATATTCGGAGCCCAAAGACCGAGGGATTTTCTCGGCTGACAGCACAGCAAAGCCACATTTATTCAGACCCCGCTGCCTGAGAATGTGTTGCAATTCCCATTCATTTGCTCAACTAATATTTATCGAGCATTTCCTATGTGTCAGTCCTGGGCCAGGCGCTGGGGATACAGTGGTGATCAAATGAGGCAAAACCCATGCCCTCATGAGCTTCCGCGTGGGCAGAAGAGGGGCCAGCCTGGGCTTCACTCTACACGCTTTCTGCAGACGTGGAAAGATCTCTGTGAACTCCACACATGAGCCCTGGGCACTGGCTGGCTCTTTGCCAGTATCTCATCCTCTGATTTTCCCCTCTGAGACAGCCTCCACCTGGGCCAAATGGAGGGCTGGGTGAACACATCTCTGAAGACCTTTCAGCACTAGGGTGCTGTGCTTCTGTCATTTAAAGAAAGGGGTCCAACGGGGACCGTCAGAAAGAAAACCTTGTCAAGCACTTTGAACACACCTACTTCAAACACAGCTGAACTCGGTATGGTTATCAGAGATTCCTCTTGTTGGTTCACCAAAGCATGTTCCCAAACTTTTGTTGGCTGAGGTGGAGTTGCCCGGAGTCTGTAAGTAACAGAGCTTTGAGGCTCTCACTAGTTCAGATGAGTGGGGTGTAGCTGTGTCACCATCTGTTTGGGTGGCTTCTATGATGCTCTTCAGAGTTTTCAAGAATAGAACATGAGTCACAAGGGGGATACCCACGATGGGATTGCAGGCATTGCTAAGGAGTGGGCCTAAGTCCTGGGGCCAGTGGGACCTCTACACACACACACACACACACACACACACACACACACACACACACACACCCCTCCTAAGGCAGGCATCTTGTCAGATGTCTGTTATTCCTTTTAGAAGTGCTCTCAGGGACTCTCCCAGCTGGCTCTCAGACAGTAAACCCAGGTCTAAGGAATCTTGGGTGGAAACCAACTTTCTTGAAGGGAAACATGGTGTCTTCAAGGATCCATCCCATGGGCCTACTGGGGCCCACTTTATGGCCTGGTGGAGAGAAGACTGGCCTCAGAAGGGAAGCCACTGCCTCCAGCCCCTTGTCACCTGGGACCTGTTCCCAAGCCCAGAGCCTGGGGCCTCCCCACTACACCACCCATCTCTGAGTGGAGATGGGGCAGGTGGTGGTGACTTTGGCAGGCCAACCACAGCCGAATTTGAGCTCCATTTTGCTTGTACTCTGTAAATGCTTTGAAATCCTTCAGGGACATAAGTGAGCTATTATCTTCAATGCTGCCCTATTTCTTAATGCCTTTAAGTGGGGAAATGGGGCATGAAGCAGATAAGAGACTCAGGGAAATTTGAGCTGAAAGGCGTCTTGGAGATCTGGCTCCTGGCTTGCTAGTACAGTAGACTAAGGTCCAAGGAGCATCCGAGGGTCATTGTCCCAGGAGCCAGCAGAGGAGGGGCTGGAGGCCCCCAGGGTTGGCTAGCTCACGAGTGGGTAGGGGGCAGGACTTCACACGTGGGCCTCCACGCCCTGTCCTGAGTGGGGCAGGTCCCTTCCTGGACAGTCGGCCAGCTGCCCCTCTCCTTCCATACCATATATACTTAGTAACAACACTGAAACATAACATTAACAGGGATCAAGAAGACCAACCAGAATGAGCATGACAGTCCTTGACAGAGTCCACAGGAATCTCTGGAGGGCCACTGGGGGGCTGGACACAGTGAAGGGAGCCCTACTCTCACTGTGTGCCCCCCCTGCCTTTTGGATATTCTGTCATGTGCCTATGATGCCCAACCAAATATCAATAAACATACATGTGTATATCTATTATGTGTGTGTGTATATATATGTATATGTGTATATACACACACATATACATATATATGTGTATGTATATATATACACACACACATATATGCATGCATATATAATGATTTCCATATCATAATCTATAAATACTATTTTTTCTGTTTTTTACAAGAGCAAGTTTACAGGGATTGGGCTAAAATTTCGCTTTAGAACTCTGTTGTACACCTGAAACTAAAGTAACATTGTTGTCAACTACACTTCAATTAAATATAGATATATCAAAAAATAATAACAATACAAAATTTCACCTCAGAGAGCAAGGATGAGTGTTCAGTTCACCTTTTTGTTTTCCCAGCTGGAGCCGGAGGGAAGCCCCGCTCAAGGTCAAGAAGCTAGTACCTAATCCAACTCGACTGCAGGCAATATGGCGAGCATCGGGAATGGGTGCCCACACCCCAGCTTTGCCGGCCAGCAGCGTGGGTCTCTGGCAAGTCACTGTGCCCTGCCCAGCCCATCTCTCATCAGCTGCTCATTGGGGGACTGGCTGGAGTCCAACTTTTTCTGCAGAGACTTCCTTCAAATGCAATGTCGTGAAAGCCCCCCTGTGAAAGCCAGTGGGAGTGTCCCACTGTGATGGTGAGCCCTGCCCATGGGCTCCTCCCTCTTCCGCAGGGCTGCAGTCCTCATGGTTCCCCAAACGCAACTTGGACAACCCCAGGCTGGACGGCATTCACCTCCCTCCCAGCCTAGTGCCCTGGGACCAGCTTGACCCCTCAGTGCCCGACCTCTGGCAGAACCCCAGACAGAATTCCACAACCCACCTCACGTGCCTGTGACAGGCAGTCCTGGGGGCAGGGAAGGGTTCTCCCATAGCACCCCACCTCCTGGCCCCCAGGGAAGCTCCAATAACTCCCTACTTCTGGGGTCCTTTGTCTGGTGCTGCCTAGTGCTTTGGCCTCAAAAGAGAGCAGGGCAAGGCTGGAAAGCAGGGACTTGCCATGGAAATGTCTTCGAGAACAGGGCACAAGGAGCCTGGGTCTCCAGGTCTGTTTGTGAACGAGGTGAGGGAAATTCCAACTGCATTCTCCTTGGGAGCCCTGGGCTCCCAGGTTAGCCCACGGAAGCAGCAGGACTGCATTCTAGTTGAGCCTGACTACCAGTTTTAGTCCACTCTCTGTAGAATTCGCCCTCTGTTCCTCCATGGCTGGCCACAAATACATCATCCCTCCTCCCAATCTACGCGTCAGAGGGAAGACCTTCAACACTCTCAACACCCTTGTCAGAGAGTGAGGGTTCCACAGGGGAGAGGAAGATGGCCTTTGAATGGACCACATCAGTGGGATGAGGATCGCCCTGTTTGGGGGAGTGACATGGAAGGCACTCAGTGAAGCCAGTGCATGGACCCATGATGCATCTCCTCATTTCCTGGATCCAGAGTGTCCTCATCAACTGAAATACTAAGCATAGTGACTATGGAGCAGGTCGTGAGTTATCTCTAAATATCCATCTTGCTCTTTCCACATTAATAGAAGCCCCCTCCCCCATTTTTAGCTGGCCCATGGCAATCTGGAATAAAGGCTGTTTCCCAACTTGCCCTGAAGCTAAATGCGATTCTGCGTCTACAATCCGCCCAATAGGATTTTACGTGGAAATGGTACATGTAATTTCTAGGAAATGCCTCAGTTTGAGAAGGCATCCTCACCTCTTCCTCCTCTGTATTTGCTGGAATGAAAACCCCAGGGCTGGAGCTTTAGCAGCCATTTTGGGCCATGAGTGACTTCGGGAATGGACGTCACGAATGACAGAGCAATTAGTAGAAAGAGTCTGATTCTCTGACACCATGGGGAGCATCATACCTGCCTTGAATTGCTACCTCCAGACTTCCAGCCAGGTGAGAGAAACAACCTAGATTTTGAACCCAAGCAAATACTAATACAATGGCCTTTCACGTGGGGTCCACCTGGGCCCTGGACTCAGTTCTTATACCCCCTTTGCTCTCTACACTCCCACCATACCAGGCTGCTCTCTATTTCTACGACAAGCCATGAACTGCAGTCTCCCAGATGCTATTCCCTTTGCTGAGAACTCTTCTCCCGCTCTTTGCCTGACTGACCCCTCCTCATTAGTCCACTCCCCTCTTATGTATCACTTGCTTGGGAGGGCTTTACCTGACCCCTGCACCAGCTGAAATCCTGGTTACACCTCCTCCTCCTCCTTATACTGTTCCTCATTTCTGTAAACCCTTTATGCAAGATACGCTTTTCCCAGCAGACAGCCCATAACCTCTGTGGGCAGGGCACAGCCTGCCTTGTCTACCCTGAACCCCCTGGACCTGGCATAGGGCTTGGAGTGCAGAGCAGGAGCCCAGGGTGTCGGGCCGAATCGAAGCGCACAATTCTAGCTCCTGGACAGCTGTGCACATCTCCTCACGTAAGCCCCGTGAAGGCGCTGCTACCACCTACTACTTTACAGGGAGGGCAACTGAGTCCCAGGACGGGGAGGCACCTCACCCAAGCTTCACGTCAGCCCAGCAGCAGTGGCAGGACGTGAGCCACCTGACACAGTGGTTGCATGAAGGGCTGGGGGATCTCGGTCTCTGCAGGGACAAGGTCTGAGGACATCGCCGTCAGGAGCCTCTCGTGTCTCTGTGGTCGTTGTTTAAGTCAAAAGAATATTTCTTCTTTTTTTAATGTTTATTTTTGAGAGAGAGAGAGAGAGAGAGAGCGTGAGTGGGGGAGGGGCAGAGAGAGAGGGAGACACAGAATCTGAAGCGGGCTCCGGGCTCCGAGCGGTCAGCACAGAGCCTGACGCGGGGCTCGAACTCATGAACTGTGAGATCATGACCTGAGACAAAGCCAGACATTTAACCAACTGAGCCACCCAGGCGCCCCCAAAAGAATATTTCTTATGTGCCTCCTCCGAGCAAACCCTTCTCTAGGCAGTGGGGATACAGTGTCATACCCCACCTGCAGGTTTCTCCCGAGAGTGGGAGAAGGGAAAAGATGGGAAAAGGAGCTAGTTGTGTGGGCATATGGTAAGGAAGGGATGGTTTGGAGCCTATCATCAAGGGCTAGAGGCTCTGGGCTCTGGGGACACATGCTGGCTCATCGCAGGAGCCCAAGTGACAGTGACTTCTCCCCTGTCTGCAGCCACCGTATCTGAAGGCCAGAGCTAGCAGCTGGAAAAGGTCACAGAGGACACCCCAGAGCCCCCCCAGAGCCTCCTTCAGGGGAGGAGCGAACAGTGACGTGTGGGATACTCTGCAGGCTTCGTAACTGCCATGGCCTCACTGTACTGGATCACACTTCTAGAAGGCAGCTCTGCAGAGGTCCTTGGAGCCCCTTTCCTGTGGCTGTGTGTGCTCTGTGCCTTCCTGACTCTGCCATCTTTCATTCATTCGCTTGCTCATGCTCCACCCTCCTCCCCGTGTACCTGGACCCTCCCAGACCATCCAGACCTTCCCCTTCCTGAGGCCTGCCCTGGGCTGCCCACCCCAGCCTGCAGGGACCCAGGCCCCCTTCCTTGACCCATCTGGGTCACTCTGGGGCCTGCATGTTTTATCCTCGTTGTGGGTCAAATTGGGTCCTGCCAAAAAGACATATCGACGTCATAACCCCCTGTACCTATGGATGTGATCTTATTTGGAAATAGGGTCTTTGCAGAAATGATCAAGTTAAGATGAAGTCACAGTGAAATAGAGTGGGCCCTAATCCAGAAACTGGGTGTGCTTAGAAGAAGACCGTGTGTGGGCACAGAGACACAGAAGGAGAAGCCCACATGATGACAGAGGCACAGATTGGGGGGATGTGTCTACAAGCCAAGGACTGCGGCCACCATCAGAAGATAGAAGAAGGAAGAAGGATCCTTCCCTAGAGCCTTCAGAGGGAGCATGGTCCTGTCGACATCTTACTTTCAGACCCCTAGCCTCCAGAACTGTGACAAAGTAAATCTCTATTGTTTTACGCCACTCATTTATTTGTTACGGCAGCCTTAGGACAATCCTAAGGCAGCCAGTACAATCCTTATCAAAACCTCTGTCCTGTCTCCCTAACTGGAAGGTGACTCTGAAACATCAGGAGGCATCTTGCTCCCCTCTGTACCCTAGACTTAGAGTAAGAAGTGAGTGGAAACTGGGGCGCCTGGGTGGCTCAGGCAGTTAAGCGTCCGACTTTGGCTCAGGTCATGATCTCACAGTTTGTGGGTTCAAGCCCCACGTCTGGCTCCGTGCTGACAGCAGGGAGCCTGCTCCGGATTCTGTCTCCATCTCTCTCTGTCCTTCCCCAACTCGTGCTCTGTCTCTGTCTCTCAATAATAAATAAACATCCAAAAAATTAAAAGAAGAAGGAGAAGGAGAAGGAGAAGGAGAAGAAGGAGAAGGAGAAGAAGGAGAAGGAGAAGAAGGAGAAGGAGAAGAAGGAGAAGGAGAAGAAGGGAGTGGAAACTGAGGGTTCCACGAAAACCACCTGGCATCCTGGACAGGAAACCAGGGAACCCTCACCCATGCACCACCACCTCCTCCAGCTCAGCCTCCCAAAGCGAGGTCATCCCTGCCGTTCTCCCTCCCGACACCCTGTTCTCTTCCTCCTGACCCTTGTCAGGTCTCACGATAACGTGAACATTTGTGGGCCATTTGTTTCTCCCAGTCACCTCAACTAGACTATGCACTCCAGGAGGGCAGGGACCCAAGGGTTCTGTTCAACACAGGATGTGCCACGTCAGGTGCAGCACTTGCTACTTAATCAAGAATGAGTATTAACAGAGGCACCTGTGGCATAGTCGGGTAAGTGTCTGATTTGGTTCAGGTCATGATCTCATGGTTCATGAGTTCGAGCCCCCACGTTGGGCTCTGTGCTGACAGCTCGGAGCCTGGAGCCTGCTTTGGATTCTGTGTCTCCCTCTCTCTCTGCCCCTCCTCTGTTCACACTCTGTCTCTCTGTCTCAAAAATAAATAAACATTAAAAAATGTTTTTAAAAAAGAATGAGTAATAACAATTGTCAGCTCTGGGGAGAGGTCTGTGGGGCAGGAAAGAAACCTGCTGTTCAGCAATGAGTCTTCCATACTGCTTACATTTTTTTGCACATTTTTCACTTACATTTTTTGGCTTTCATTTTTCACTTACATTTCACTCACATTTTTTGCACTTTCTTCTTCTTTTTTTAAAGTTTCTTTCTTTTAATTAATTTATTTATCTTGAGAGAGACAGAGACAGTGCAAGTGGGGTAAGGTCAGAGAGAGAGAGAGAGAGAGAGAGAGAGAGAGAGAAAATCCCAAGCAAGCTCCAAGCTGCCAGCACAGAGCCCAATGCAGGACTCAAACCCGTGAAACAGATCATGAGCCCAACTGAGCCACCCAGGTGTCCCTTGAACTTTTTTCTTTATTAACAAAACAACTCATTTGCATTTGAAATTCACATATACATGGGGCACCTGGGTGGCTCAGTTGGCTAAGCGTCTGACTTTGGCTTAGGTCATGATTTCACGGTTTGTGGGTTCGAGCCTCACCTCCGGCTCTGTGCTGACAACTCAGAGCCTGGAGCCTGCTTTGGATTCTGTGTCTCCCTCTCTCCCTCTGTCCCTCCCCTGCTTGTGCTCTCTCACTCTCAAATATAAATAAACATTTAAAATAAATAAAATTTTAAAAATAAAATTCACATATACATAAAAATACAGATTCCCCCCTCAGAAAGGTAGCTCTGCTGTGGGGCCTGGGAATATGGATTTTGGCAAGCTCCCCAGGTAACCCTAATGACATGTATGAGAACTGGACAAAGCCAGTTGTCCCCACCTAAAGTCAGTGCTGCAGCTCAAAGGCACAGAATTCCGTCTTCCCAACCAGGGCTCCATCTGGCTCTGGAGGAAGCCTACCCGTCTTTAGGGTCTCAGTTTCCCCTGAGTATAAAACCTATGCTCACCAGATTTGACCACGATCTCAACTGGAGGCAGTGAGCTAGGGGACAAGAGGTGGCACCATGAAAGGAACAGCTAATACCGCCATCGAGAAGGGCCTGGGGAGGCAGGGCCCTGGAAGGGGTGTTTGAGACTCCGGGCACCACTCAGTTTTCAACGGCCTATGTCTGGGCTTGATTCATGGGGGTCCTTAGTGGGACTCTGGTGGGAATACGCCTTCCATGTGCACATGCATACAGGCACACACACTCGTGTGCACACACGCACGCACACACCTGCCTTGTGCTCAGAGATGGTCCTGAGAAGACAGATGGACCCACTGTGCTCCTGCTTCCTCCCAGACTCCCCCTTCCATGGCCCTGCTCTAGCCCTGAAGCTCCCGGAAAGAAATCCGGCAAAGAGGAGGAGGGAGAGGAGACTCTCTGAACGTATTTGGTCATTAATTAGAAGGTGGCTCCAAGCAAGTCACTTTGACTCTCTGGGCCTCAGTTTCCTCACACGTAAGAGGGGACAGGGAGCCATGCACTGAGAGACTCTGAATGCCGTGTTGGGTGCTATACCAACCAGTCGGCACTCCTGCCCTGAGTGACGAGGATGGGAGAGCCAGCTGTCTGTCTGGCTCCGGAGCTCAGAGACCCCACGGGATGCAGGTGTACGGCAGAGACATTCAAGAGCAGTGTAGCAGAGTGGTGACCACTCAGACTCTGGGGTCCCCTGCCTGCATCTGAAGCCCAGCTCAGCCTCTACAAGCTGTGTGCACTCTGGCCACCTCTCTGTGCCTCAGCTTCCCCATCTGTAAACCGGGGATAATGACGGTCTCTAACCACCCCCCCTCGCAGAGTTAGTATGAAGACTGAGTGAGGCAGTGCTCAGAGAGCCTGGGAAGGAGGATGCTCCAGCCCACTGGGGAGGCAGGAAGCAGCCATACTCAGCCACACTCACAAGGGAGGTGAGATCAAACCCCTCACAGCTGCTGGGCCCCTCTCGCACGACCCTCAAGTCAGGCCTCTGGTAGCACCGCACTGACCGCAGAGCTTTTCCCAAGCAAGCGTGGACAGAAAGCACCCCGGCCCCAGCATCACTGTCCCCGTGCCCCGAGCTACTCCACCGCCTACCTCCTGCCACCTTCCATCTGCTTTTACCTGCTTACTTAGTTGCTGTCTGCCAGCCCCCACTAGAGCGTAAGCTCCGTGAAGTCAGGGTGGAAGGTTCTGACTCACCGCTGCATCCTCAGTGCCTAGAACACACCTGGAATGAGGCTGGCCGCCCAATCAACATTTGGGAATGAGTGAATGATTGGATAGAAGGAAGGAAGGAAGGAAGGAAGGAACGAAGGAAGGAACGAAGGAACGAAGGAAAGACAAGGCAATATCTTTTCCAGTTTCCACAAGTTCCTGGCACAGAGTAGGGACTTCATAAGTATTTCACGAATAAATCAAGGGGGGAATGAGGGAGGAATGGTGGCAGTTTGGACCTGTCCTGAGTCAACCTCATACTGGCCTTGGGCTGAGTGCCATGGGAACTCTGCCAACGAGTGGCCCCATGGCCTTGGCCCAGCAGCCCTGTCATATGGCCGAGCTTCCTCCTGCCACAGAGCCTCTTCATCATCTTCAACATCACCATCCTTATCATCACCATCATCCATGCCCATCAGATCCCCCACATGCTGGGGCCATACTGGGTCTCTCGGTGCTGGGGCCCTGCAAGCATAGTGGGGCCGTGCAAGGCTTTGGCTCACGTGTGCACAGCTGGATTTAGGGACGGTCCTGAGGGGGCAGCTGAGTTCACAAGGGGTGGAGAGAAGGGAGCTGCCAGAAAGCCAGGCAGGCACTGAATTCAGGGATGGCAGAGGCTCGGAAAGGGACATCACAGGACACTGGGAGACAGTGACTGGGGGAGGAAAAGGAGGGGTCAGCACCCCAGAAGGGTCATCTGACCATCTAGGAGATTGGCGGTTCTCTGACAGGCACAGGAAGGGGGCTTAGACAGCTGGTTTGGGGAAAGAGGGAAAGTCAAGGAAGTTCGCATTTTTCCTAGCTCTGGGGCACGTCTGTCCTTTGCAAAGCTATTTAGACAGCAAGTATGCCCTGTGGGTCCTCACCAGCCCCTGAAGAGTAAGGCAGAAAGAGGATGCTCCTCCCTTTGGACCAGCAAAGAGCCCAAGGCCCCCCCAAAATGGTAACAAAGCTGGTCCCCATCAGAGGGGTCCCAGGAATTTTGTCTCCCGATTCGCCCACTTCTGGCCCTCCCCAATGTGTTCATCGTCCTGAGTCCTTGGGTTCTCGTGAAATGTTAAAAACAAGATGAAGGAGGATAGTCCCTATTGCAAAAGAAACCTAGATATTATGAATCACAAACTTGGCACTGATGTTTGTCTCTGAGGGTTTTACAGACTTATTTGTGGCCCCCAAAGCTTTGTGCATGGGGAGCATAAAAAAGCTGCCGAATTTTATCAGTTCTAAGAGGCCATCGATTGCACAGTGAACCATCCTTTATCAACCACTAAAAGATTTTTTAAGGGCAATTAAACTAGAACGCATGGATACTTCACAGGTGCCCTCCAGTTTCGGAGATGTGAACTGCGGAAATGTGTGCAGCTCGGAAGCTTACTGATGGCTGAACAGTGGAATGTTCTGTGAAAACCCGGAAGTGTCAGGCAGAGACCCTGCAAGCATTCTAACCAACTACGGACACTCTTGTAAAAACTTCTCTCGTTTCTCCTGCTTACCAATAGCACAGTTAGATCTCGGTGCCCACGCATCCTTACCATGCTTCTTCCCTTCCTGGGCCCTGTGCCCGAGGAACCTCATCTTTACAGCCTAAATGGACAGAAGCCCTCGAATCTGAATGGCCCCTCACGGTTACAAACCTGTGTCGATGAATCTCCACCCTGACCCCAACAGGCAAGTCCGACGGTGCCCGCTCTTGCCCTTTGGCACACACAGGTGAGTCTCGGAGCTGGCGGCCAGGGCCCGGCCCCCAGCCCCTGACGCTGCAATGCCCCCTCCCCATCACAGCTGCTTCCCCAAGAGATTGTCCCCTGCCCCCCTCCCTGCAGTGCCTCTGCTAATGTGCTTGCCCCTCCCTGGGCCTTCCCCAGACAGGTGACTGCACCATGGGAAGAAACGGACTAATTCCTAACTGCAGGCAGAAGGCAGAGGAGAGGAAAGAGGAGTGGGGGAGGGGGCACAGAGGCTTGTGGCTCTGGCCCTCCCAGGTCAGGAGCAAGAATGGAGACTGAGAGGTGGGTCTGGGTCTTCACCGTGGCTGAGGGTCCTTGGCCAAGCCCTTTCCTCTCTCTGGGCTCTGTTTCCTGTAAAATGAGGGGTGGGGGTAATAAGCTGGATATCTCTGAGTCCCCTCCTGCCCTGCTATTCCAGGCTTCCAGTAAGAACCCAGAAAGCTGAGTCTTGGTGGACAGGAAGACAGAATCTTCTGTCACAGCCAGGCCATCGCCAGGAGCCCGGGGAACCACATGCCCCCAGCCTTCAACATGGGAAGTCTGTGTCTAGTTACTGTTCCTGGAGGCACATCTCATTTCCCCCAGCAGAGGATCTGAGGCAGAAACAGGGGACAGTGGGCATGACACTGGTCTAAGGCGCCAGAACCCCAGTCTTCTCCTCACCAGCAGCTCCTTGGCCCCATCACTTCTGCTCTGATTCTCAGAGACCCACCCCGCCCCCCTTCTTGTCTCCACGGAGTGTCTACCGAGGGAGGGGGAGGGATCCAGGGATTGGCATCCAAGGTCCCCCACCAGTGGCAGTGAGGTAGGCATAGGGAGCAAACTAGTATTCATTGAACACCCACTGCTTACCAGGCACCTGTACTGAAATCTCACTGGATCCCATTTCACTCACACAACTTCTCGGGAGGTTAGAGCCTCACTCACGCTCACCCGGCAGCCTGACCCAGAGCCTGCTCTCCGGACCCCCAGGCCAGCCTGCCTCTGTGGCAGCTTCCACTCCCTGCGCCAGCCACTGCATGGTGCTCCCTGTGGACTCTCACTGAATCCCCCCAGCCACCCAGGGGCCGGCCATGATTATATCCCCATTTCTCAGATGAGTAAACAGAAGCCCCGAGAGGTTAAGTGCCTTGCCCAAGGACGCACAGCGTTTATTGAGGGTCTACTGTACACACGCCCCGGGCCGGGCACTCCACGACCATCATCTCAGTCTCCACTCCAACATCTTACTGTATTCTCGGGGACAAGATGCCAAATGAGAGCTAGTCAACAGGACAACAAGGAGAATCTGCAACTAGATGAATGAGCACATCCCATCAATACAGCGCAGGGTTTGATACCAGCTTGGAGGGTGGCTTCCCCCTTCCCACCTTGGGGCTTTGTCCTTGCCTAGTGGGGAAGCCATAGAAGGCATGCTAGCCCACCCACCATAACGCTAAATGGAAAAGGGCACACACAGGACGTCAGTGTAAGGCCCGGTGTACGGGTCGGAGAACCAACGGAGGCAGAGCTGACTTCTCTGCCAATATCCATTCTCTCCTTCTGTGGTAACAGAACTCCCGGATTTAGCTAGCACGTGGCCTTCCAGAATGAAGACCACATTTCCCAGCCTCCTTTGCAGCCACACAAGGTCATGTGGGCCAGTTCTGGCCAATGGGATATGAGTGGGTGACGGCAGCTTGTGTCATGCTCCTTCTACCCTTTCTTTCCTTCCTCCATCCCACTGCTTGGAAAGTGGACACGGGGGTGAAACCACTCTGGACCACGCAGAAAGGGGCCACGCCCTAGGGAGGGGTGCAGCAGCAAGAGAGGAGGTATCTGATGTTTGACATCGAGTACCCACCTACCAGGCCTGACCAGGAACACTAACTCCAGGCTGTGCCAGAGAGCTGGTAGCCCCTTTGAGCCACCTTCACTTTGTGTCTCTGTCACCAGAGCCAAACTTACACCCTACCAAATAAACCAGTTCAAATAAGCTAAGGCAGAAGAGCCTCCGTAGCAGGTGTTGGCAGTTTGAGGGTTCTGGTCCACCTGAATTAAGCTCAATACAAGGGTGCTGTGTGCTCAGAACATCTGGTGCAAAATCAGGCTGCATTAACAGAAGCGTGGATTCTCGACTAGGGGAAGGCATCTGCTGGAGTCCATACTGGCTGCCTTCCCATTTTATGGGCTTTAACCAGCTGGGGCTCATCAAAGCAAGCGTCCTGGATGGGACCAGAGACACCCAAGGAGAAGGAAACGGGGGTGTTTGGCCTGAAGAACCGTCAGAAGTCTCCAGCAGAGCCCCGCAAAAGCTGCCAAGAGCCGGTGGCAGGGCAGGAAAGGCCAAGGCCTGGGAGGCAGGGGACACGAAGCAGCCATCCCGGAGACAGGCCCAGGAAATGCAAGGGGAAACGCCAGGAGCAAGCTCACCACCCACGGGCCACTGCCGTCCATCAGGACACGATGGAGTTCCGTGTGTGAGTCAGGTAGGCCCTCCTCCTCCACAACCCATCTCCCCCACTGACCTGTAATAGTGTCTGCCAGGCCACCTGTGGAGAAAGATCCATTGCATTCTGTTCCAGAGGCCCCCAGGAAAACAGACGCAGCTCTTGGAGGAAGGCTGCGTAGGTCCATGAGCCATGAGGGCTCCTCGAATAGCTCGAGTTCCTACAGACCCCTACCCCAACACACGCAGCTGTCTTACTCCCTGCTGAGCGACGCGGTGTCAGTGTGCGTGCGCTGATTCAGGGCTGGGCCCTGCCTCCAGGCTGGGGATACTGCCTCCGGTCCTGGAAAGGACATCAACGTCCAAGTTGCCTTTAAACCCAGGCCTCAGTTTCTAGGCCATGACATTCAAAACCACTGCTTGCAACACCTCAGTTTTCTTATTGTTCAGTTGGCTTTAGTAAAAGCTAACCCAAGAGCAACATGGGATGATCGGCAGGGGGTGCCTATAAAGCCCCCAGTGGGACAACATTCCGGGACTAATGCTTCTCTCCCACCAGGCCGGAGGCTCCCACAGCCAGCTGAGGGTCCACAGTGCTGGGAGCCTCCCAAGATGCAAGGAGACAGCCTCTGCAAACTTGACCATTTTGCTCAAGACACAACCTCATTCTTGGCCAGCCCTTCTCCTGTCCTTTTCTTCTTCAGAAATCCAGGGAAGGGAAGCCACTGTTTGGAGCAGGGGGACTAGCGTGGCCTGTCCACAGGCAACAATGCACCAGGCAGGCCTCCTCGGAGAACACTCCAGACCCTTTTCCAGACTGGGGCAAGTCCCAAACCCTGCCCCTAGGCTAGGGCAATCTGCATTCTAATAAGCTTCCAGATGATTCTTACTTGATGTAGACTTGAGTTTGAAGCTCCTTGGCTGGGCGATCCCCAGTGTCTCTCTCCCACACAGGTGGTGGGCTTCCCCACCCAGCTTGCTGGGCCTGCGGACCTGCACACCCGCCAGGACATCCCTTTCCCTCCCGCACTCCGCCGGCTCGGGGAGCTCCCCGGCCTCCAGTCTCAGCGCTGCTGTTCCCTTCCATGATTTATGACTGTGACTCCCACACACACTCCGGAGCAGGAAAACCCAGCGCACTGTTCACAAATTAAATCCAGCCCTCCTCTCCTCCCAGGTAATGGGCCCATCTGATGATAGAAGAGCTTATAAATGGCTATCATCAAATTAATCTCCATGTCAGAGAAATAATAGCAGCTGTAAATAAGACTGAGTGTGCCTGGCTTACCAGCTTGTTAGGACACTTTATAAAACAAGGCAGCAACATTAATACTGCATGGTCTCTTTAATTCCCCCAACCACCTGGGTGCAGAAGCTGAGCACTGAGTGAGGAGTCTCCTGGGCAGCAGGAGGAAACCCCAGCAGAGCAGGGCTACTGACTGCTTCCTGGCCCCACTGCTTCTTCTCCCATCTCTGCTCAAACTGTCCCCACAATCATCACTGGGGCTCTCTGGGTTAGGGGGCCACCAGCCATGCTCACTGCTCCCCATGCCCTTCGTGTGACTTCCCCGCCTCCACGTCCTCCCCTCTCTCACCTCCTGCTGACATGGTCCTCATCCTTCACCCCAGCTCGAGACCCACCTCTTCCATGAAGCCCTCCAGGCCACTTGACATCCAAAAGGGGCTGTCGATGTTTGTTTTATCCATCACCAGGCGGCTATAGTGGATACCATAGCAAATCAGCTGTGCCTCCCGCATTAGCCCACCTAGCCACTGCCCCTCCTGGGCCTCAGCAAGGCCCGGTGGAGAAAGCAGAGTCCTGAGGATGGGAACAACGGGATGCCACAGGCCCCGGCTCTGAGGCAGGTGTGGGCCCCTTACCTTGGCCAGCCTGACCAGGGGATATGGAGACGCTCAGGCCTCGTGGCTTTAGCCTGGCTGAAGGTCTCCATCTGTTTGTTGGAATTTTAACGGTGTGACTTCATTGATGGTGGGATGGGGGCCTCATTGGGCACAGGTGGCATGTCAGTGACAAGAAGGAGAAGGAGGTCCCCATCTGGAGACATTTAAGCCTGTATGTTGCGAGGTGAGGAGGTGTCACCGGTATACCTGTGTGCACGCGTGTGCGTGGCTGCACGTGCATAGGTGTGCATTTATTTGCATCTGTGAATGTGTGTACCACACATTCCGATCCCGCACAGGTGTTAACGAGTGTGAATGAGTGTATGTGCTGACATTCTGACTGCGTGTGGATTGTGTACGAACGTGTATTACACGGGGACCATGTGGGGTTGAGTGCGTGCGTGCGTGCTGGGGTTGAGCACCTGAGTGCATTATTAGGTGAATGTCAAGAGCTGTGTGGACCGTGTGCAGCGTGTCAAATATAGCTATGGGCACAGGGGCATGGGGGCTCCCAGCTGGGTAGGGAGAAAGCCCACCCCGTGGCATCTGGACAAGGTCAAAAATATAAAAGGTGGGAGGAAAGTCTTAAGCAGAGCAGGGCTTTGTACAAGGCCCGTCCCTCCAGGGGCCGAGAGCTCCCTCCAGGGTCTCCTCCGCTCCCTGGCTGGAGCTCCCCCAGGCTGGCCAGCAAGGGTGTCGCTGGGAGGGGGTGACCTGCTCACCACTGACCTCCTGATCTTAGAGTCTTCTCTTCAGCAGGTAAAGATGGCCCTCCTGGGAGGAAGAGTGGGCTGGAGGGGTGAGGGGGGGAACTTCGAGACAGGCAGTCACCAACCGATAGGCCACCTTTCATGGCCTTTCTTAGCCTCTACTTCCCCTCACATAAGGAGCTGCTTTGGGCCAGCCTTGAGGTAGATGACCCAGCTCCCAGGCTGTCATTTCCCAAACGGTCTCCGTGCGCCAAGTTCAAGGGATGTTTTAGGACTCACCATACACACACACAGTTCTGTGGTCAGAGAGTATGGGGAAGTGCTACTGAAACAGAACCAAAGGGCATTCAGTACTGTGCAAGCTACCAGAACCTTCAGTGTGCTTACATGCATGGGGACCTCCATGACAGGGGTGTCGCGTGCAGCATTTTCCCAAATGGCGGAACGTGTAACTTTTCTGCAGAAACAACATTTAACAGCTCAAGGGGTCCTAGTGTTTGGGTGAAAAATGCTGCCCCGGGGCCCTAGTTCAAGGGTCAGTCAGCTCAAGGCCCATGTCCTCCAAGACTCCTGGACACCACGTCCCCCTCATCTCGCCCTCGTCTGGCCTCCTCCCCCTCCTCCCAGCAGTCAGCCATGATAACCCTTGGAAGGTGGGGGGAGGTTATCCCGTCCCCTCATTGCTTCCTGGGCTGGGCGAGGAGGGGGTCTGTCGAGATGTTAACCTTGTTTCCTAGGCCTTCAAGGGCAGTGCCCTGGTCCCGCCCTCAGCCCGAGGCTCAGAACATGCCATCTCTGGGTAGGGCGTGTGCACTTCGTTCTTGACACAAGCCAGTCAACCAGCAGCCACGCTGATGGACGGGCAACACTGCTGTGCTGACAACTAGGAGTGACAAAGCCCCGGCTGCCCCGCAGGACATCAGCCTCACCTCCAGGCCCCACGGGCAGCATTCTGCTTCTCAGCCCGCCTGGTGCCCCTGCAGCCCCTCTGCCTGCGAGACGTTGCCCCGGCCCAATCCCCTGGTCAAGCCCACGCACGCTCCAAGACCCAGCTCCGCACCAGCTCCCCCGGGCACTGCCTTCCCCGGGACGTCCCCGCGCAGGCTGACAGAGCACCTGGTACATACCTGGGCCCTCACTTCTGACTGCTCACGCACCTGTTTCCCACCACACGGAGTCTGTTTAGGGTAAGGCGCTTAGGAAAGCGGCTGGCACGGACAAGTGCCCCGTGAGCATATGCTATAGTACTCCTGTTGTCGTTGTTACCCTTGTGTCTCCGGTGCCCGGGACAACGCCTGGGCCAGGGCACATGCTCAGTGCACACCTGTCAGATGAGCTGCACAAAACCACCATCGGATCTGAGCCTCATGATAAGGGGGGGCCAGTGGGGGTGGGGGCATGGGTTTACCAGGATTGTTCCCATTTTACCGATGAGGGCACTTTGGCTCCAAGAAGTCTTGGCTCCTTGCCTTTGTTCCCCTTACCAAATTCAAAGTGCCTCCTAGAAGCAGGCAGGGGATTCTGTATGTGGCACGTCCCTAGTGGACAGCCACATGGAACAAAAATAGCCCCATACTCTGTGCCGGGCATCATGGGGGGCCCATTTAAACCCCACGCAGCCTGGAACGTCAGGATGAGGACCCCATGCTGCAGAGAACAGAACCAATGCCCCGAGAGGGGTACCTGCTCCAGAGGGAGGTCACGAAAGCCCCAGCTCCCCTAGGGCAGCCTCGCCCTCCGCAGGCTCTCCCGAGGGGACGGCACGCTGACCCACTGGAGCGCTCAGGCAGGGGGTGGGAGAGGAGGCAGAGAGTTATAAGGAAGATGGCTGGGGGTGGGGCAGGGGAGAGAGCAGGGAGAGCGGGGCTGGAATGGGTGGGATGACAATGAAATGAGAGGGCCCAATGCTCCAGAAAAGAAAAAGAAAACTCAGACAAGGATGACAGCCACAGGACTCGGAACATTCACCTCTTGGATCGGATGTGGGCCTAGTGGGAGGGGGCGTGGGAGGCAGGCTGACCTCACAGCTCCCCCAGGCAGCAAAGGGCAGATCTCTCTCCCTCCTGGGGAACAGCTCCAGCTCTGCCTCTTCCGGGAGGCCCTCCTGGCTTCTCCAGGCCTCAGCGACCTCTCCCCATCCCGTGTGCCAACCCTGACCAGTTGCCTCCAGGCTCCATTTCTAGCCAGATCACCATCGGCTTTGCCCTCTGTGTCGCCCAGTCTGGGTTTTCCACCCACTTCCGGGGTGCTCGGGGGTCTCCCCAGCACCCTAGGTTCTCATGAACTGCGTATGCAATGACACGGGAACGTGTCCAGCCCCTTCTGGTCTGCCCCTAGACTGTCCCAGGGTTCCAGGCCCAAACAAACAGGATGCATGTTCAGAGGAGGCAGCGGGAGCTGGGAATGACCATCTTTTGCTAAGCACCTCCAAGGTGCCTTGTACCTGATATGTAATTCCTTCATCCTCGCTGCTCCTGACGCTGATACCAATAACAATTACCTCCATTTTTTGTTATGAAGAGAGAAGGCTCAGAGGGACGCAAAGTACCTGGCTAGTAGGTGCCAAAGTCAAGAATTGAACCCGAGATTTCCCGATGCCAAAATCTGTGTACTTCCTGCTACCACTTAGTCTCCCCCAGTGGTCCTCAAGGAGACCCAGCAGGCACAGCCGTGCCCTGCCCAGGAGCAGGCCTCAAGGTCAAGGGGGCCCTTAGTTTCTCTTTGGGGCCATCCACAAGTTTTAAAAATAGAAAGTGGTGATGGTGGCATAGCACTGTGAATATACTCCATGCCCATGAACTGCTCACCTTAAAGTGGTGAAAACAGCAAATTTTATGCTATCCAGCAGCTCCCCCTTATCCACAGGAAATATGTTCCAAGACCCACAGTGGATGCCTGACACCAGAGACAGCACCAAACCCCCATATATACTATGTTTTTTTCCTATACACACCTACCTGCAATAAATGTAATTTATAAATAAAGCACAGGAAGAGATTATCAATAACTAATAATAAATTGCAACAATTGTACCAATATGCTGTACGATACGCCGTACAAATAAAAGTTACGTGGACGTGGTCTTCCTCTCAGAACATCTCACTGTCCTGTACTCAGCCTGCCCATGATGACGCGTGGTGACAAAATGCGTCCATGATTGTGGGGGGGACGACCAGGCACTGTGACGTAGGTTAGGCTGCTACTGACCTTCTGATGATGCGTCAGAAAGAGGATCATCTGTTTCTGGACTATAGCTGGCGGTGGGTAACTGACACCGTGGAAATCAAAACTGCAGAGGTAAGGGGGAGCCACTGTATGTATTTTACTACAGTAAAAATGAGAGTCCTGGGGGAAGCCCTGCTAGACACCCCCCACAGGAAAGCCTCCCTCCCTTGCTTCTTCCTGGGATTCGTCTCCACCTCCCGGCCTCCCCCACTCAGACCCTCGCTCCCAGTCCTCGCCCTGGCTCTCCAGACTTCGGAGGCAATACGGCAGATGAGGCACCATATTGAAATACCATCCTTCTCTCTCTCTGCCTAAACCCCACACTGTCTTTAGCCTCACCCAGTTGTGCCCCTGACAGAGCTTCACTCGACCACCCCTGTGAGGGCTCCTGGAGCTCAGGCCGCTTCCAACTGTCCTTGAATCTGGACCAGGAAGAACACTGGCCCCTCAGAATCAGGACACCCAGGTCCCGATCCTGACCGGGGCGCTCGGGAGCTGGCTTTGCAACTCCAGCCACTGGACAGGCTTGGGTTTCCGGTTCTGTGACGAGAACTTGCTTCACCCAGCACCCCTCATACTCTTCCCCGGGAGCACCCCAATGTCAATGTAAAAGAACAAGCTCCCCAGCCATGGGGGTACAGTCTGACCTGCCCACATGAAATGTGTCATCCAAGTCTTCTATTTTCACTCAAAAGTTCACGCAACCTTTGCAATTGATGACTTAAGAGATCCTTGTCTAGTTTAATATAAAAACCTCTTTTTCCCCAGATTTGGTAGTAAAACTGGAAACCACGCTATGTTTCCATGGCATGGGGCATGGAAGGGCCGTTTTTGGCCTGGAGTCACGGGTTCTGCTGTCTGTCCCTTGCACACCTCTCCCAACTCCCCGCTAGTCTAGATGCTCCCAGAGGGCAGGTCTGGACCACCCGGCCATGGTGAGCACAAGAGGGACTCCGAAAAGACTTAGTGAGTATTGCGGGAGACGGTGAGTGCCACCTGCTGAAGAGCAGGGGGGACTGTGACAACACGTCTCTAACTTCCTCCTTCCCATCCTTCATGTCGTGCTCCTTCTTTCCTCCACCTGTCTCCTGGGGGGAGCTCGGACTGGTCAAGGACCCTTCAGGATGAGGTGGGGATAGAATGCGAAAATGCCGCCCAGGTTCCTGTCTGGGGTCCTTCTCCACCTTCTCCATCACTCTCCCAGTTCACCTGCCCAGGTGAGGGCTGGTTGGCTGTTGTTCCCTTCACCACCTGCGACCTCTCTTCCCCTCCCCCCTCCCCACAGCTGCCTCTTACTGCCCTTCCCCTCTGGCTCGGCTCCAGCCCTGCCTCCCGGGCACCCCTGCCTGTGGCAGCCTCAGTATCTGTCCCCTCAGCAGAAAGGAGTCCAGGAGGCACTGCCTCCCAAGCCCAGCTTCCACCCAGACCAGCCGCTGAGCTCCCGGCTCAGGCCGGACTTGCACCTGTGCCACAGTCTACCCAACCTGGTGTCCAAGCGCAGCTCCAGCGAGTTCCAACTAAATCAAGGCCGAGGCTCTGTCCAGCTACCTCTTTTGTCTCCCTCACCTGGACACACAGGCTCCCAAGCCAGGCGTGACCGTTAGTGCAGGGAGCCCTGTAGAAGGGGACAGCCCTGTGGACCCAAGCCTTCCCCTCATGTCTCACCTTCCCCAGGGTTGGATTTCTCAACTCTGATCACGAGGACCATGTCTCCTAGGTGGAGGTGGAGGCCTGGACAGGCCAGCCGCTCTTTCCCCGGCCAGTCCATTCCAGCTCGCCTGCAGGGAATGCCCCCCACCCCCCACCAGTCCGAGGAGCTCCACCCTCCGGCTTAAGGAACGCTACCAGGATCTCCAGTCCTGGGGGGAAGCATTCATCCATTCCTGCCCACAGAGTTTGGGGACGGGAGCAACTGCTCCAGGAGGCGGGTGCCTGGGGAACACGGGGAGAGGGTGGCACGGAGGCCCCGGCAGCTGGGGGAGCAGAGCCGCGGCGACACTGGCTGTGGGGGAGGGGCAGACTCGAGCGCGCCTCCGCCCCCTTCCCTCCCACTCTCAGCCCCAGACTGCGAGCGGCAGCTGTGCCAGAGCTTCCTGCCCTTCCTTGAGACAGGTGTTGGCCCAGTGCTCACTTCCTCCCAGCCTCTCCTCCACCCCCTCTCCACGTGGCAGGCTGGTGCTGAGTCAGCAGCCGCCACTTCCTGTCCCCGCCGCACCGCGGCTACCTGGGGGAGCGCTGAGCCCCGACGGGCCAGGCCACCCACTGGGTGACTTCCCGAGCGCTGTCTCCCCTGCCCGCGCTGGCTCGCCTGGGGGGGGGGGGGGGCGGGTAGGTTTCAAGGAAAGGATGCCTTAGGAAAGTACGGGAATTTCCCGCTCTGAGGCCGAACCAGGGCAGCTGCGCCGGCAAGCCGCCCCACCCTGAGCTCGGCCCGCGTCGGGTCGGCGTTCAGGGCCTCTGCGGGCCCCTGGCTGCCGTCCCGCGGCGCGGAGAGCCGGCCAGCGGAAGTGGCCTATGAAGGTGGCACTAAGGAAAGGCAAAGAGTGATGCAAGTGATTCTCATCTGGGGGAAATCCCAGTTTTTGAAGGCAGGAAGGGGCCATTCGGCCAATCATCTCCAGTAGCAGACAGCAAAGAGGGCACCGAGCAGTCGGATGTGACCCACAGGTCACACCCTCGCTAATTGGCGGAGCAGGACCCCGCGTCCGGGCTGTCCCCACTGCACTGTCCCGCCTGTCTGAGGACCACCACTAGGGAATGCCAGTCAGTGCCACTACCCTGGCCTTTGGCTGACTTCTCGTTTTGTTTCATATGTGTCACTTTCTGTGGCAAGTCCTTCCCCGTGAGACAGACACGATGGACCTATCATCCCCATTTGACTGACCGGCCAACTGAGGCCCAGTGGGGGAAGCTGACCTGCTCATGATCACAGGAGTTTGTGGCAGAAAAAAAGACCAGCACCCAGATCTCAGAAGTTTATGCAAACCTTCCTGCTTCCAAGCCCTCTCTTACCCGCCCTCCTCTCCACCTATTTGGACCTGTTGATGGAAGAGGCCGACGGTGAGCAGAGAGGCTTTGGAGCTGTCAGACCCATCCCGATGACCTCTCCTCCCATGTGGCTCACAGCAGCCCTCAACCCAGTGCCCTGTGAGTGCGATGGACTCCACCAGCCCAAGGGCAGAGCCACCATTCGAGGGGAATATTGCGCAGCCATTAAAAGTGATGCTCATGGGGACAACATAGGAAAGCATGAAAAGGCTTGTGACATGTGACGTAAAAAAAATGGAGAATGCAGGAGTGTATGTTACTGTGTTTACAGCTCTCCGCAATATATACATGTATGTGTGCACGAACACGTGGAAGGAATTTCACTAACATGATCGGAGGGGGTGGACATCCAAAAGATTTCTTTTCCCTTTGGTCTATTTTCTAAACCTTCCAAAATGTCATTCCACTACTTCCATGATAGAACACAGATAGAAGTTGTCGAAACACCAAGCTCTCCCTCCTCACGTGGGTAAAGTCAACCTTTCCGCAAACGTGTGGAGGCAAGAATCCTGGCACTTGCCTGCCTTGGAGTCTCTCTTCTCAAAAACGGTGAAGTTTGATGAAAACCATTCAAACTGAGACATCAGGGCACAGCGGGGCACAGCTCCCCAGGGGTCTGTGTCGTAAGGGAGGCTATGGAGAGAATGGCCTACTGACTAAAGATGCGTGCATATAACCGAAGAAGGGGATTTCAAGACTGCAGAGAGAGGGTTTTGAGGAGTTGCCATGTAAACATGAGGAATTTTTATTGAAGTGAATTTCCTAACCGCGCTGGGTACAGAAGTCTTAAACCACAGGACACTGTCACAGTCCCCTTTCCTCTGTCACTCTTGGCATCTCAAACTCACTGAACTCAGCTCTCCCTGAAACTGACTACTGCTCCCATCTCCCAGTTTGTCTTCATGGCCGTACACACTCCCAGGCACTTCACCCAGGCTCAGTTCTGCTCACTTCCTCTTATGGTAAGGCCCCTTGTGGGAACTGTCCTTCCCATCCCCCAGACCTTTGGTTTAGGCTTCCATCACCCCTGGAAGCCTGCCATGGCCTCCTCCCCGGCCTCGGCCCCTTGGCTCACCCCTCTGTCATCAGCTGCCAGAATGAGTTGTCGAAATACCACTCTCCCCAAAGAGCTCCCAATGGCTAAAGGAGCAAGTTCAAACTCTGCTGAAGCTTCCCGAGGCCTTCAAAAACTGGCTTCAAAATATCTTCCAGGGTTTCCTCCCACATTCTCCAGACCACGTGCTGCTTAACCCCTGGAGCTGTGCACTAGGGAGAAGCAGTGACAATGACCCCAGGGCCTCCTGTGGCCATGCAAGGCGACAGACCTGCACACACACCCTTATACACATGCACACACGCATACACGTGCATACACACACACCCTTCCTCATAGGCACATCCTGGTCTTGCCAAATCAGCGGAGCCTCTTGGCCTTAGCCAAAGTCTCACTTCTACCCTACCCCAACCTGCAGCCCTTCTTCCTCTTCCTCCCTCCTGTATTTATATGACCCTTTGAGGCACATCTTAACTCCACTTCCTCAGCAAGGTCAGCTCTGAGACTTTATTTGATCCCTCACGAATAAATGCCTCCAGTTATGGGGGATGGAGGGGCAACCATCTAGCGGACCCTAGGCACCTGCTGCGTGCCAGGTGCCTTTGAATAGTCTAGACACATCCTATCAGGTATGATGGTGGTCACTGTTTAGAGGATGCTCAGAGCAGCGGTCTAAGTTCACCCTTCCAGGTCAAGACTGAGCTAGGACTCAACCCCGGGACTGCTTCAGGCTCTTCCCACTTCGCCCAGTCAGGATGTTCTGCCATCACAGAACATCTGAGACAGCATCTCGTTTCCTAAGCATTCATCTCCCAGCCTCAGCATAAACCTCAGGAGGGCAGACACCCAGGCCCTACCTTGCTTTAGTATCCCCCTTAGCTTGGTCCCAAGTAGGTATTCAATAAACGCTCAATAACTAAATGAACAAACAGATGAGTGGATGAATGAATGACTGAGTACATGAAGGCACAGGCATTGCAAGCAGCTGTGCTTCAGGGTTATGAACATTTGCTTTTAGTTCTCGAAGCATCCAGAAAATCTGATTCTCTCCAAAGCAAGCTCTCCCCATGACTCTCCCCCCAACTCTCTTGGAAATATATTGGCTCATCCGTGGCCAAGCCGTACCGGAAACTAATAAAAACTCATTCACATTCATACAGTGTTAAGCCAGGAATTTTTAAAGAGCTATTTAGATCCATAGGAAAACAAACGCACAAATGTCTGGCACATTTGTGCAAACAGTAGTCAGGTAGGATTGAGAGATCCAGAGTCATACTCTGAATTGGAGTCAAGGGTGTGTGTCTCCTGGCCAGGAAAGGGGCTTCACACTGCACTTGGGTCCAGCTCAGAGCTGCTGCTTCCCTCACTCAGGAAACCAGGAAATGAGTAAGTTTTCCAATGGGACACTTTAGGCTGCTTATTTAAAGATGGGAGAGATGTGGGGGGAAAGGATGGGACAGGAGGAGAGCAAACTGTAAAGTGAAGAAAAGAGGACCCAGGTCTCTGTCACCTGCATCTTAGAGCATCGAGACTCTTGATGGTTTTCCCCTAGTCTTGAGTGATGAATTGTATTTGCTGGTTTATAGGTAACTATTATTTAAGAAAACTCATCAATTAAGTGGTCCTTATCTGATGCTAGTTTCAAAAGAGTTCTTTTGTTTGAAAAGAAGACTGGTAAACAAGATCTGTGTTTCATCTCATTACAAAGTCTGTGCTGTAGGATCTAAGTAACAGATGGCTTTTCCAAAATCCTGGAGTCAAAAGTTATTAAAACGGATATGTGTCAGATGGTTGAGAGAGTAGATGTAAAGTACAATGGCTTTGTAATGATTGGATCATCCAGTCAGGGGAAAAGGCTTCTTCATCTGAATGTGTTTCTTCTGACAATCTGGGTGAAAATAGAGTATGCATTTGATCAATTGCTAAAGCATGACTTCCCACTAACCCCACTAGCTTTCTATATTATTACTAGGTTATGAGACCATCCTTGCAATGTATTGTTCAACAAATTCTGACACACGTAATCTAGAGAAATAGGATCTTAGCATTGGTTAACATCAATCTAATAAAAGCCACTGCTCTCTAGGACAAAAATGAGGGTCATCACCTGATTTAGGGTACTTTTACCATTGTTGAGGATGGGTTGGGGAATGGTTGATTTTGCTTTCTCAAGCTAGGAACAAAATTAAAAGTTTCATGTAAGCCAAAATAAAAGAAGAAAAGGAAGGAGGAGGAGAAGCAAAAAAAGAAAAAAAAAATCCTTGAAGGCCTGCATACTCTTCTTGTACCAACTACAGCATGAGCCTCTGCTGGGAACTTCCATGTGTGTCCATGTGTCACAGTAAATCAGCTCAGCTTTCCCACCCAGGCTGGGGAGAGCATGAGAACAAAGGCCCAGAGCAGAAAGGGCAGTAATGGGAGGAGAGGAGAGTCCTACCAAGCCACAAAGAAGCCAAGGAAGCACTGTGGTCAGGCAGGGTGCACCTCCGTGGGGAAGGAATGCCAGCAGAGGGGCAGAGGGACCCCAGGAGACAGCCCAGAGAAGGAAGGAGAAGGTACAGCCCAAGGAAGAGCGGCTCCAAAATGATGACCCTTTGTAGAAACCGTGAATTTCTTTAATGAACTGATTTCCTGGGTGTCTAAAATGTTCATTTAGCAAGACTTCTTCTGGGCTGAAATTGAATAGGTGTAATTGACAAATGCTTGAATTTGGGTTCCACTCTGGGGGAAAAATACCTCTCCACTGGCTTCTCAAATGTAATTATGGAAAAAAGATACACGATAAGGGCTTTTCTTCCAATTCAATTTGGGGGAAGTTTCCCTCCTGATCCGCACCCCACCTCCTACACACATGCGCGCGCCCACACACACACACACACACACACACACACAGAGCGACAATGGCAAGAGATCGGGCTTTCTTTCTCAAGAGAGGCAGTAGGGCCACAGATGAGGCAGCTGTCAGGGAACCAGGCTATAATCAGCTTTAACTGGCTTACAGCCTACAGAGGACACAGACCCTCTTATTTCTACGGTAACAGGTCAGGCTGCTGACCCTGGGATAAATGTGGGGGTGGTCTGGGTTGGTTTCTGTTGCCAACATCTTCCTTATGCAGGATCTCAATGCAAAACTTACACTGCAGGTCCCAAGAACTTAAAGATGCACATGGAAGAGGGTACTTTAAAATTCTAGACCATGGTTTCCACTGCATGTAACATGTTGCCCCCAGCATGATTTATAAGGACAGTAAATCAATGAGACAGTAAAAGGAAAAGTTCAAACACAACCAAAAATGGGTTTTTCAGGCGAGTCTGAAATGCTACAAGATTGCTAGTTAAGAACAGTATCCCTTTTCTCAACCTAAGTGTTATACCCCTCCCTCTTCCCCAGCATCACAAACTGAGTGCCATGTAACTTAGAAACTATGATGAAATGTGCAGGCTATTAGGTACACAGGTGGCCAAAGGCAGGGTCCCTACGCAGTTGAGCGTTTTGGTGTGGCAGGGCAGCTGACCCTTCCCATGGTCCCAGGTGTCTACTGTAAAAAGATACGGACTAGATCTGTACCACAAAAATAAATAAATAAATAAGAAAGAAAGAAAAAAAGAAAGGAAAGGAAAAAAACAAGGCATTCACTCGAATCTTACAATGGGAGGTGGGAGTGGTGGGTGGGTGAGGGTGGGGATAGAAAAGCAAGGGAAAAAATCTAAACAGCAGGATACGACAATAAATGGGAAAACAGCAAGAGAAAAAGCACACTAGGTTAATATAGGAAAACTAGTTCTTTATTGAGAGATTGTATATTAGTATTAGTGGATTCTGTGTGTAACAATGTCATCATGCACACGATACAAAAAAAAAAAAGGCTGGGCCCACCATGCTTCGGAAGGGCAACAGAACAAAAGCAGCGTACAATGAGCAGATGGCCGGGGCTACACGACCACAGTACGTTTCAGCAGGGTGACATCTCTAACCGAGCGCTGTACATTGTCAACTGGGGGATGTAAAAAAATACAGATCATGCTTTAGTTTTAGTACAAGAAAAGGTGAAAAAGATACACAACCAAAAGGATATTTGATACAGAAAAAATTACCCACAAAATAAGAACAAGAAGTAATTCAGCACAGCAGAACACGCTATCCCTGTTTAATGGAAAACCATTTTGCTGGGGATTCTTTTTTCTTCTTCATTTTTTTTTTTTTTTCTCTTTCTTTTCAGATTGCCAAATGGCAATCTGGGGCAGCCACTTGGGACTTTATTTTGGAAGGGCCCTCGAAGTAGGGGCCTTATTCTTTCATTATTGCCGCTGTTTTGTTTCAGTTTTCAAGCAGGTCTGGCTGGTGAGGCAGCAGAAGGGAGCCGGCTGTTAAAGGGGCAGCTCTGAGGGCCAGGGCGGATGTCCAAAGATGCTCTTGACATTGTACAATTAAACAATTAAGACACCACGGCCCCGGCTCCCCCTTAAGCCAGGGACCTTGCTGCACCAAATTTTCAGAGGCTATGGAGTGGAAGCAACTGCCATTTCATCAAAGATTTTCAGAGATGTGTAGATACACTCATTATTTTTGGCCTCCGACTAAATGTAATCTCTTCACTTATTCCTGGGTGTTGCCAAGAAGCTAGCTGATGGCCACCCAGATAAGCGGGAAATGGGGTGCTACAGCCTCCAAGCCAAGGCAAAAGGAATCCACTTAACAGGGATTTACAGTGCAATGTACTCAGCTAAACAAGATGAAGATACAAAAATGGTTATTTCTCTACATCTATTCTGAAATGGCCTACATCCTACACTACTACAATGGAAACTAAAAAGAACAGACTTAAGCTGGCAAGCTATCTAATAGTTTTACAAGAAGATTGTGGTGTAGGACCTTGTTGGGTTAAGCATTAGTATCCTCTATCAAAAGGTCATGAATTCTTATCTCATGGTGCTAAATTTTACCCACAGCCCCACTCACCCTCAGCCCTTGAATTTCCTGTGGGCGTGTTTGCCATGAAAGTAAACTTTGACTGATGGGCAGAATTTGTTTT
Organism: Leopardus geoffroyi; assembly: GCF_018350155.1. Taxonomy (NCBI): domain Eukaryota; kingdom Metazoa; phylum Chordata; class Mammalia; order Carnivora; family Felidae; genus Leopardus; species Leopardus geoffroyi. The sequence continues at coordinate 66,432,572 of NC_059339.1, read as the reverse complement.
GTTGGGGTTTTTTTTGGGGGGGGGGGGTGTATTAAAAATAAAATTTAAAGGCAGCTGAGCAATTTGAATTTCAAAACGTAAAATCGGCATCCTGCAATGGTATTTAGAGATCCGTGGTATTAATGAGGATGATAATGATTTAATCAGGATAATTATACTTTCAGGCTCAACATCCTTCTTAATCATTTTTGAATTTCTGCCTAGTGTAATGTTCCACACCCGCTTTAAGAGGAAATGCCAAGTAATAAGACATAATTGTGTGTTGGGGGAGGGGGTTGGCATTTCAAGGGAGATCTCGCCCAGCCCCCGCCCCACTCCTATTCCTCACACACCCACCCCACACCCCCTCCACCGGCCTGAGATAGGGATACTGCCGCTTAAATAGCAATGCCTTCCTCAGATGGAGACAGGAGATGGTTAAGAGGGGTGTCACAATACAGCTAAATGCGGAGGCAGAAGGGTCACAGCGCACACAGCAGCGAGTTGACCATTCACTGAGCTACACAATGAAGAAAAAAAAAGATTTGATAAATGCAGAATGTCATCATTCTATCATCACACAAAAAAACTGCGGTTCAAACAGGCCTAAGGGGGCCAACCTTGCCTTTTAGGTTCTGGGGAGAGGCGTGGGGCTGGGGACAGCTGGGCTGGAAGAAAGAGGGCTGGGCTTTCATTTTCTTGCCCAATCGGGCCCCTGGGGCGCACTAAAGCGCTGGCCCCGCGACCCCACCCCCTGCTCTGACTCGGTGGAGCGGCCCTGGTCGCAAAGGGAAGACATCATTCTGTGCGTGAGGAAGGGGGGAGGAGGGAGGGCCTTAGCCAGCAGGGATTTAAGCAGACTTGGAGTGGGAGAGGGTAGCAGAAACATTTCCAAGAAGAGAAATGTGAGTCCAGAGGCAGAATACAAAAAGAAAAAAAAAAAAAAAAATGAATCTAAATGCATCCCGGATTTGCTTTGGGAGGTGGGAATTTTTGATTAAAAGAAAATGGAAGAAATGTAGGGGGGGGGGGAGAAGAGGGGGAAACCAAGCTATTGTTGGAGCAGAATGTAAGGGAAAGGGGATGTGGGGAAGGGGACCGTGCAAACACACCCCATATATCACAGTTAAAAACAAAGCCGGCGCCGGCCTGCTGCTTTGTCAACGCCCGCCCGGGGCAAAGGCCTGGCGTGGAGGCAGCTTTCCACCTCATCCTCACACACAGCGCGACACCCAAGGGCCGGGCACCCCGCTCCGGCCGGGACCAGGGGTGCACGGCAGGGCACGTCTGACTCCTAAGCGCGCACACACTTACACACACGCTCACATACACACACACACCCAAGCATACTGAACCCATAAATGCAACTGTCATACAAAGACAATGGTGGGGGTTGGGGGGGATAGCACAAGGGAGATGCAAAAAAGGGTTACAGGGGAGAAAAGGATGGGACGGGACGGGAAATCATGCAAGTGCCCACCAGAGGGTGGGGGCTGGGGCACGGGATAGGGCAGATGCCAGATCCCAGCTAACCAGCCTTCGGTATCAATGACCAAAGAGATAAAGAAATACAAACACAACACAAAAACATATATGCCTCAACACACACACACACACACACACACACACACACACACACACACACACCAGAAAACCAAGTATGCTTGCACACACACACACACGCACACGCACACGCACACGGTCATGTACCTCTCGCCTTCTTTCGATCATACAGGGCTAGGTATTAGGGAAGGGGCTGTGATTTGGGGGAACCGCGTCCGCCGCAAAGAATAAAAAATGGGGCTGGGGAGGGAGGGACCCAAATTCGCCAAACCCTAACTTCACTACAAAAGCTCCCACGAGGGCGGCCACCCCCACACTGGGGGTCCCCCAAAAGGGAGAGGGGAGAAGCCACCGCTCGCCCTGCGTCCCCGCGGGTGTGCCCTGAGCCCCCGGCCGCCCGCGGCGCCCGCCCCCGCCCCGCTGCCTGCGGCGATCCACGCTCCGAAGCGGACCCCGAAAGGAAAAAGCGATACCTCTGTTTCGCACAGAGCCAAACACTGGAAGCACGAGATAGCCGACGTGGACCAGGACCATCCTGGCTCCTCGCGCGGCGGCGGCGGCGGCGGCGGCGGCGGCTGCGCGCGGGCCCTTTGTGGCGCGGCTCCGGGGCGCGGGCGCGGGCGGCGGCGGGGCTGCGGGAGCCGCCGGGGCGGGAGGCGGAGCGCGGGGCGCGGGCGGCGGTGGGGCGGCGGCTGGCGGGGAGACAGATGGCCCATGGAAAGGCTCCCTTCCCGGCCCCTCTCGACATTCAAAGGCGCTGGGGCCGCAGCTGCCGCCACACAAAGGCGCGCGCAGCCAATGGGAGCGGAGCGCAGCGCGGCGCGGCCTCGCCGGAACCGCGGGGGACAGCGGGGACCGCGGGCGCGCGGGTGGCGGGGGGAGGGAGGGGTGACGGCTGCGAGGGCGCGGGCGGCCAATCGCGGAGGCCCGCGGCCGGGCGCGGGGAGGGGTGGGGGGGAGGTCAGCCCCGCGGGGCGCGTGGAGCCTGGCGCGGGTCCCTGGCCGCCCGCAGGCCCGAGCGCGCGCGTGAAGCGCCCTGCACACAGACACGGGCGGCGTGCACACGGAACGTGCACACACCGAGGGGGACGTGCACCCAGACATGTGGAAGTGCGTTCGTGCGTGCGGAGAGAAAGGCACGAGCGCACCAAGTGCACACGACCCGGAGGTCCTTGCACACCGCGCACAGGTCACTCGGGGACGTGCGCATGGGGGCTGGCGCACGTGCAGAGCCTGACTGCGGGCACAAGTGAAGGTGGAAAGCGAGCAAGCAGCAGCACACAGGACCCAGGCACCGACACACAGACATGCACACACCGAAAGCCTTGTTAAGGCAGGACACGTGCCAAGAGCACATTCCCAAAGACACACAGAGGGGACACACAATGCAGACATGTACACTCCCAGGCTCCCTGCCCGTGGCAACGCTTTGTTGCTTTGGCAGAGCACAAAGCTCACAATAATTATTTGCTGAATTGAAATCCACTCATAACACTGAAGTATGTGCACGCCGAAAACCCAGAGCCACCTGGCCACCATTCACCCTGCTCTGACACAGGCACAAGCAGCCATGTGCACAGACACGCCCACTTCCTCAGCCGGCGGGGAGGGGGGTGGGGGGATGGCACACATGACATCAAGGCTAGGAGGCTCCTCAGATTTACACGTGGAGGCACAGCTGGGGTGTCACGTGTGGCCTGTGGCCGGCCTGCCAGGTACAAGCAAGACAGAAGTGAAGAGCCTTCACCCCACAGCCCTGATGTCAGGTGCATTGCTAAGACTGTGTCCATGCACGCTCAGCCCGCGGGCTGTGAAAGTTCCCCGCACAACCCTCAGACCAAGCTCTTAGCCCACACCAAGGCCAGAGTGTGCCCAGAGCCCATCCACAGGCACCAAGGTGGAAGACATTTCCTACATTGGGACTTGTCTTCAAATCCCAATGCCTCCTTTATTTAACAAGTCTGGTAAAAAAAAAAAAAAAAAAATTACATGGTGAAATCATAGTATACGCAGCTAAAAGGAATCTAATACAACCCAACCTTCCCCCATTTTAGAGACAAGGCAAAAGAAGATCATTCATTGAACACATGATAAGCTTGTGTCCGGGCATAGGGAGGCCATGCAGGATCCCTTGACATTCCAACCCTTGCGGGCAGAGGGGCCTCAGGCAAGTAAAGGCAGTCACCCAAAAGCCTGCTAGGGGCTGAGATGGAACTTAGCATAGGGTGCTGGGTAAGGGGACACCTGGGGGGCACACCTAGCCCAGTGGGCGAGAAGCGGGGTGGGGGCAATTGGCTTGACTCCAGGAAAGTGACTTCTTCTTTTTTTTTTTTCAACGTTTATTTATTTTTGGGACAGAGAGAGACAGAGCATGAACGGGGGAGGGGCAGAGAGAGAGGGAGACACAGAATCGGAAACAGGCTCCAGGCTCTGAGCCGTCAGCACAGAGCCCGACGCGGGGCTGGAACTCACGGACCGCGAGATCGTGACCTGGCTGAAGTCGGAGGCTTAACCGACTGCGCCACCCAGGCACCCCCAGGAAAGTGACTTCTGAGACAAAGCATGAAGAGTGGCAGGGGTGAGGCGAGGCAAAGAAGGAGACAGTAAAGGGAAAACCATGGCCTGGCTTTGCCAAGACAACTACCATGTTCCCGGTGGCAGCAGTAGGGCGGGATCCCAGGGCACAGCGTTCTCTCCCTCCCAAGCACATATATCCCTCCGACTTCTTCCCCACCAACCACCTGTGGCTGCCCCACAGGGGTGAACTGGGGGAGGACATCTCCCGCCAGGCCCAAGCCCCACTCTGGAGGGTCATTTCAACAAGCTTCTGCCACCAGCTCTTTCCTGTTTTCATAATCTGTCAAATAAACACAATGCCACCGCTAATAAAAATTCTTGAAAAAATGAGAAGACCTGGGACACCTGGGTGGCTCAGTTAAGCAACTGACTTTGGCTCAGGTCATGATCTCACCGTTGGTGGGTTCAAGCCCCGTGTCAGGCTCTGTGCTGACAGCTCAGAGCCTGGAGCCTGTTTGGGATTCTGTGTCTCCCTCGCTCTCTGCCCCTCCCCCACTCATGCTCTGTCTCTGTCTCTGTCTCTCTCAAAAATAAATAAAACATTTTTAAAAACATTTTTTTAAATGAGAAGACCTTAACAAACACTTAACTACTAGAATTTTTCTCCTGTTCCATTTCAGGCTTTGCCAATATGCATATAAACCAGATTTGTCATCATAATCTACATATTTTTTATTCTGCGTTTTAATCTTAACATTTTATCAGAGACATTTCCCCATCCTTTGACATAATTATCTTCATAACTTTCATTTTAAATGTTTTCATAGTATCCAACAAGTGAAGGTACTGTGAAATTACTCAATCATACTCTATTCTTGGGCATGTAATTCACTCCCACTTTTCCCTTACTGGAGATCACACGATAAACTTCGTGCCTATAGCTTGTTGCTTTTGTTAAACTGTAAGCTTAGAGCAAACTTCTAGGGTTGGCATTCTTGAGTTGACAGATATGGAAAAACTTTATGGCTCTTGCCATACATGGCTTATGAAAAGATTAAACTCACAGTCAGTACTCCCAGCAGTATATAGCGTCCCAATTTCTCCGCAACCTTCCTCGCTTGAGTAGCTCTTCTTTTTTTTTTTTTAATCCTACTTTATACCAGAGCAGCTCACAAAGGCTGATGACTACCCGACCTGCCCTCGTCAGCGGGGTGGTTGGGCTACAAACTCTGAAATCGGATTGCCTGGCTTCACAGGCTGGCTCTTGGACAAGTTCCTTAACTTCTCTAGGCCTTGGTTTCAGTATCTGTAAAATGGGTGTGATTATAGTTCCTCATGGGGTTAATGTGAAGGTCAAGAGACCTCTGTCTGCACTTGCGCAGTACATACAATAGTGGTGGCAATTCAGCTCTTCGTTCTTGCCCCTTTACTTCTCCGTCTCCCCTTGCCCACTACCCTTTGTCCTCCTGTCACTATTTATTTTTGCCTAAAGCATTTAGCGTAAATTATACTGTAACACGGAACATTCGTCAGACAAAGGCAAACATCCAGGAATAGACCAAGAATGATACCATGACATGGAATATCCATCAGACAAAGCGGAAATCATGAGTCCAATTACAAGCTGCACCCTTCTTACTCAAACATCAGAGAAACATGACAGACAGATGACCACATTCACCAATACGCCCACATGCACACAGACGTGAGCCTCCTGCTAAGAAGGAAGTATTTCGCATTACGAGAAGGGGTTTCATTTTGAATGAAACCTTGGGTGTTTACCATTCCGCAGCCTCAATGCAACCATCTGTCCAATGGGAATAATAATAACCCCTGTCAGACTACCTTAAAGGTTTACTGTGAGGATCAAATGAGCAGAGAGCCATGGAGCCACGGCTAAATTCTAGAAGCATAGAACACGGAAAATTCTAGAAGCATAAAATAGTGGTATCTCCAAGAATGAAATTTGATTATTGTTTTGCCCATCTCCTTGTCTCATGGATAAGGACACTGAGGCTCAGAAATGGGGTTATGAACAAGGGCACCACCATTCCTGGATGAGTCAGAACGAGGATCCTTGTTTCCTGGCACATAGCCTAGTATTGCTGCCACTTCCCACTGGTTCTCCATCACACCAGGATGGCTGTCTTCCACTCTTCCTCACATTAGTTAATGTCCACAGGATACAATAAAGCAGATTCCTGAGAAGAGGAATATTTGCGGAAACATTCCATTCATCGGGGTTTATCTTTATGTGTGCTTCCTGCCCCCTGCCAAGGTCAATACCTAGAGCATGTTTGCAGGCTTAGCATGTAACATTCAGGAAGAAATATTTAAAAACTGAAAGGTGAAGAAATATTTTAAAAATGAAATCTGTAATTCCTGATCCAAACTAGAGAAACATCACCCTATAAGGTAGAAATAGCACTGTCACCTTGAACCTTGGCTCATGCTTGGATTCCTCACTCTCTTTTGTCTCCACCTTGGCTACCTGCAGAAGGGGTTCTACAGAGCTTCTTGATTCTGGGGCCCAGACGCATCTGTTTTGAGAATTACTCCTTTGGAGCCCAACATTAGATCTGGGTTATGACCTCCACTGCCCTTTAGTCAACAAACGGAAACAAACCTAGCACATCAGCCACGTAGACATCCACAGTTTTCCAAAACAGACGACAGAATTCCTGTTCATCTCCAGGTTGGGTTGGCATCAGGTAGACACAGCTTTCAAAATCTGTGCGAAACAGCTGGACTTCAGTAGACGCCCCCTCCACGACTGGCGTCACAACAGCCTCTGTGCTGAACATGGCGGGGTTCTAGATGCAGCCTGCCACAGGAAGAGGCACGGCCCGGGGCGCTGACGGTCACTGGGGAGTCAGGACATAACTGCAAGAAAATAAAGAGGGATCCAAGAGAAGCTGCCCCAAACCAGGGATGATGGTGAGTCAGGCGGAAGTCAAGATGGGCTTGAGCACTCAAGAAATCCTTCAGGACAGAGCAGGGTAGGAGAGGACCCTCAAGGGTGGGGTCATTTGCAACAAGCTAAGAAAAAAGAGGGAGGTAAAACATGAACCAAGGCCCAGAGGCAAACAGAGGAGAAGAGAAGGAGCTGAAGGGGTGAAAGAGAGAGAAGGAAGGGGAAGAAAGGGAGGAGGAGAGTGGAGAGAGGAAAGAAGAAGGGGGAGGAGAGGGAGGAGAAGGAAAGGCAGCAGCAGCAGCATCTTGGGAAAAGTGAGGCTACAGGAGAGAGCTCTGTGCTCTGCACTGACCTGGGACATGGGGTGGATGGAGCAGGCAGGAGGGGACTGCTGACCCATGTATGCCACGCACAGGCACTGACCAGGGCTCCAGGTGCCAGGAGTTGGCCGAAGTCCTCAACCAGAGATGGACCAAAAGGAAACGAAGCAGGACCCGGGGTCCATGATCCCCTTCTCCATTGTAATAGGGAAATTATTTGAGCCCCTGCCTGTCCAGGCTGGCAGTGAGGTGGGGTCCTGTGGCTACATCCTGGGGAAAGGCATGGAAGCAGGAATTTTATGGGATGGCCTTCTTAGAAAATAGAGCTGTTTTGGAGGATGTCAGGAAATCGTTTAAAACAAACAAACAAACAAACAAACAAACAAACAACTGGTAAATAGAATCAAGCATGTATCCTGCCTTTCCTCTATGAACTCTATTTCAGGTTAATGAAATATTTGATGAGGGGAAGTTTCTCTTTATAGAAGTATTGGCTAATAAATGAAGAAGAAATGAGATGATGAGAATATCATCGTAATGAAATAATAGTTCTAGGCAATGGCCATTAATAGCTGTTAGTGTCTCCAAAAGAGAGACAGTGCGAGGTGACATGTGTCCTAATAGGACAGCCGGCCACCTCTGAAGTGGTCTTTCCAGAAAAATGGAACCTGCACCTAATGAAACTTCTTGATCTTAATTCCAAATTGATTGGAAGCACAGGAAATAGAAACATATTAAAAGATACCATGGGATACAACGAGCAGAGTCCAAATTGTGGAAATGCTACAGGACAAACCAGCCGTGTTTCTCACAAATGAATGGATTATAAAGGGGAGAAAAAGAGACAGAGGGGCAACCTATAGAGACAGAAGGGATATATCAATCAAATGCAACATTTAGACTTTTGTGAAACACGATTAGAACAAAAAAAAAATAATTGGGGAAATGCAGACAATGGATATTAGGATATTAATTTTTTCAGATGAGATCATGGTATTGTGGTTACGTTTACACAAAGTGTCCTTGTATTTCCAAATGCTTTGCAGATGATATTAACTGATGTTTGGGGGCTCAGTCAGTAGAACATGCCAGTCTTGATCTTGGGGTTATAGGTTTAAGCTCCATGTTGGGTGTAGAGATTACTTTTAATTAATTAATTAATTAATTAATTTATTTATTTATTTATTTATGGAAGGAAGGAAGGAAGGGAGGAAGGAAAGAAGGAAGGAAGGGAGGGAGGAAGGGAGGAAGGAAGGAAGGAAGGAAGGAAGAAAGGAAGGAAGGAAGGAAGGAAAGAAGGAAGGAAGGAAGGAAGGAAGGAAGGAAGGAAGGAAAGAAGGAAGGAAGGAAGAAAGGAAGGAAGGAAGGAAAGAAGGAAAGAAGGAAGGAAGAAAGGAAGGAAGGAAGGAAGGAAAGAAGGAAGGAAGGAAGAAAGGAAGGAAGGAAGGAAGGAAGGAAGGAAGGAAAGAAGGAAGGAAGGAAGAAAGGAAGGAAGGAAGGAAAGAAGGAAAGAAGGAAGGAAGGAAGGAAGGAAGGAAGGAAGGAAAGAAGGAAGGAAGGAAGAAAGGAAGGAAGGAAGGAAGGAAGGAAGGAAGGAAAGAAGGAAGGAAGGAAGGAAGGGAGGAAGGGAGGAAAGAAGGAAGGAAGGAAGAAAGGAAGGAAGGAAGGAAGGAAGGAAGGAAGGAAAGAAGGAAGGAAGGAAGGAAGGGAGGAAGGGAGGAAAGAAGGAAGGAAGGAAGGAAGGAAGGAAGGAAGGAAGGAAGGGAGGAAGGGAGGAAGGAAGGAAGGAAGGAAGGAAGGAAGGAAGGAAGGAAGGAAAGAAGGAAGGAAGAAAGGAAGGAAGGAAAGGAAGGAAGGAAGGAAGGAAGAAAGGTAGAGAGGAAGAAAGGAAGAGTGGAAGGTTCTTACCTCTTGGTGGGGGAGGAGTATAGGTGAAACCAGAATGGCACTGAGTTGATAATTGTTGAAACTGAACGATAGATATGTGGGGATTCATTCTACTATTCTCTCTACTTTTCTTTATGTGATGGTTAATTTTGTGTGTCAACCTGACTGATCTAAGGGATGCCCAGAGAGCTGGGGAGACATGATTTCTGGGTGTGCCTGTGAGGGTGACTCTGGAAGAGATAAGCATTTGAATTGGTGAACTGAGTAAAGGACTTCCTGTTACCAGTGTGGGTGGGCCTCACCCAAGGCACTGAGGGCCTCCATAGAACAAGAGGGTGGAGAAAGGGTGGGATTTGCTGTCTTTAACTGGAACGTCCAACTTCTCTTGCCCTCAGACATAAATGCTCCTCGTTCCCGGGCCTTCAGACTTCCACTGGGACCTGTACCATTGGCTCCCCTGGTTGTCGGGCCTTGGGTTTGGACTGGAACTTTCACCACCGGGTTTTCTTGCTCTGCAGCTTGCAGACAGCAGATCGTGGGACATCTCAGTCTCAATAACCATGGAAGCCAAACTCTTACAATAAATCTCCTTCTATGTATCTATATACATCCTATTGGTTCCGTGTCTCTGGAGAACCCTGACTAATACGGTTTATATTTAAAATTTTTCAAAAGTAAAAATAAAAACTAAAACACACAGAAAATAGCCAGCACACATCCTCGTACTCTGCAAGCACACGAAAAGATGTTTCCTCAGGTTGGGCAAGTTAGGAAACAGTGCCTGTTTCTCATATTGGTCACAGGCCTAGGCTGGGAGCTAAGGCTGATTGTTAGTTCCTGCTCACTGCCTTGGACTGTCCCTGCTCTGCTGTGTGACACGCTCAGCAAAGCGGACGGCTGGCTCACCGTTCAGTTCACCACGACGGCTTACCTGCTTCACAGCCTTCATATGAGAGAGAAATAAACTCCAATCTTATTTTCACCACTGTTTCTTTGGGTGTCTGTGTTCATATCCAAACCCAATCGCAACTGAAGGTAGAAGGGACTCATACTCTAAAAGACACACAGAAAATACTGCAGGGGTTCAGATACGGAAGAGCATATGTAGTCAGGTAGATCAGTTAGCAATTGCTGCAAAGATATTACATAATAAATAGCTGTAAAATCACAGTGACATACAACAATAAGCATTTATTCTCACAGATCCCAGGGCTGGCCAGCTCCAGCTCTGCCCTGAGGCATCTGGAGTGGCTCCGCTTCTCACAACCAGCGGTGGGTTGTGGGATGGTCCTGCTCCACCTGCCTCTCATCCTCCGTCAGCTAGCCCGGACATGTTCTTCTCTGGCAGGAGCCAGTGGAACCAGGCAAAGCCTCATAAGGAAGGCCAGTGGTGACCAAATTCAGAGCCCCAAAGAAGCCAAGGCAGATGGTGAATTAGGGAGACAGCCAGTGTTTTCATTTGATAGGAATAGAGTGTGTGTGTGTGTGTGTGTGTGTGTGTGTGTGTGTGCCTGAGGAAAATAAGAATATATTTGGTAATCTATGGGCAACCCTGGAGGTTTCTGAGCAGAGGGGTGAACTGATCATGAAAAGAAATCTATTTATGCACAAAATGAATGGGGATGGGGGTAGGTTCTAGGGACCGGGAAATCATGGAGATAAAGGGGTGAGGTTGAAAGTCAGACGTAGGAACTGCCCATCAATCCTGAGCGCAGGAGTATAAAGGAAGAACAGAAGACACCCCTGACATTTTTAACCAGGGAAAGAATGTTTTATGAGCACTCCTCCCCTTATGAGGATGTAAGACTCCAACGGTGGTTCCCAAGTCCCATCGCTCCCAAATCCAAAGTGATTACATATACTTGTCTCTGAAAAGTTATGCTTTACTTTCATTCCCTTTGTAATTATCTGATTCTCTTACTATCTTTTCCACATTGTCTCTGATTTTATTCTTATTAGACATGAGGCAGTTTTTTACTTTCACAAATCAACTCAAATGTAAGGATCACCATAGAAAACATGCCTCAGATCGAGGAAGACTACGGGGGTGGGCAGAGTGCTGGCAGGCAGTCCCTGTTATACATTCCCCCCTTTTTCCTTGATGATATGCGTGACTTTTAATCAGACAGCTGGCCACCCAGAATAATGGCTACGTTTCCCAGGTTCCTTTGCAGCCGGGTGTGACTGTGTAACTAAGTTCTGACTGCTGGGCTGAAAGCTGAAGTTCATGTATTCCTCCCAGAAAGTGTTCTTAAAGGCAAAAAGATGTGTCTTTCTTCTCCTCTTTATCAATTGTGCTAACTGGAAGATGGATGTAAGGGCTGGAGCTAGAGCAGCCGTCTAGGACCATAAAATGGAAAGTGAATCTCATGCAGCTGGTGGAGAAGCAAGTTTGAAAGAGTATGAACACTGGATGATTTCATAAAGCCAATCTGTAAGCCCCAGATGCCCTCTCGTGACTTCTTCCTTTTTTTTTTTTTTTTTTCTCTCCTAAGAATCCCTGACTTCTTTAAAATAGAAAAGAATTACATGTCTATTTCATTGAAGCCATTGTTACTTGGTAACCTTCTCTCACTGTCTCCCACTTGTAGGCAGGTGGAAAATCACCACAGGAACACTGACCCCTGTGTATGTGTCTGTGTGAGTACTGGATAGAGGCGACATGCAAGGCTTTGTTCAAACTTATGGACACGTATAAGTTCTAAGTTCCTAAACAGAGGCACTACTTTCATGCACATCAAGAGGCAATGAGGAAGAGAAAAGCAGGGAGAATGTGGCCAAATGTAATCAGCAAATGTTAAGGGCCGCTGGAACAAATTAGGTGTGACAAGATGAATGGCTTAGCCTGTCTTGGCGGGCAATGGGGGCATTATGACTTTATCTTATTCCTTAGTCCCCTCATTCTTTTTTCTTGGTTGGTGGGGCTGAGTGAGGGGTGGAAATCCATGTTGGGGGCAGAAGGCAGTCCTTAGATCCACTATCCTTGGGGACTGGTTCTCGTACCTCAGTGTGCAAAAGACTCTAATGGAGAACTTGCTTCAGAGGTCCCAGCCCCTGAGAGTCTGACCAGGAGGGCCCAGAGCGGGACCTGGGAGTCTGCATTTTAGTGAGCCCTGCCTCCTCCCTGGTGAATCTCATGCAGATGGTGAAGGGCTATCTGGAAGCAACCCAGCTGTGAGGTCTAGATTGTCAGCCCCAAGGACAGCTTCTGCTGCGTCTGCTTTGTGCAGCACGTTGCGGCTCGGGCGGCCGTTCGATGCCTACCTATCGGCATTGGGGAGCCACAGTGCCGTCTCGAGCAAGAGAGTGACTTTAAAAACACTTCCACTTCTGGCCCTGCTGCTCTGGGCCTGCTGAGGGAGAACAAAAGAATTTCTAATCCAACAGGAGCAGAGGATTTTCTTTTTTTAAAAAATCAGACTCTCAGGCCAACATTTGGATCCTCAACCCACTTTCTGACTGGGCGGCCAGTGTCTAACCGGCCCCCGGCGAGCTCTGTGTTAGTATTGGGCGGTCCGTCCCTTTGGAGATGGGGCCTGGGAGGGCGCTGAGGGAAGAGACGGGGTGTGGAGATGAGACGGTTTGGGGCCCGAGGCCTCACATTTGCAGAGCCTCCCGAGGCCGTCCTCATGCCTTCCCCACGGTGCCCCTCACCCTTCCCTGCAGTGGGCATGGGGAGGAAACTGAGGCTCCGAGAAGTTAGGTCCCTTTGTCCAAGTCCAGGCCACCAAATTTACACTTGGGCTTGCCCCCTAGGCCTGGTCGCTCCAACTACAGGACACTGCATGTTGCTGGCATGGGCATCCTGTCACTCTAGGTCCCAACGCCCAGAAACCAGGGTGGCCCCTCACCACGTTGGAGGCGTTGGCCTCACGTTACAGTGGAACTTGAGGGGCCTAGGCTTCTTGGCCCATCTCCTCCACATTTGTCCCCAAATCAGCCACAACACCGTCAAACACCACTACCCTTCACTCAGTGGCTTAAAAATGAGGCCTTAGGAAAAAGCAGTGAGTGCTCAAGTAAATTTATCCAAGTGCCCCTCTCTGACCTGTCGGCCCTTGACGCTGAATCTTCCCACAGCTCAGGAAGTACACGCTCAGCCCTTCTTAGTGTGTTCACCACATCTGCCAGACTGACCTGCAGAGGCTCTGTCTCTCTTTCCCTTCTCCTGGGTCTCCTGTCCCTGCTTCGCTGGGTACTATGTGTGCCCCGGGTCAAGCTCCAAAGATAGGAGTTTCAGGTTTGGGCCTGGCGGGGGGTGGATTTGGGAGGCCCCCAGAGGCTGGTCCTCAAGACAAGGAGGGGCTTAGGGCAGAGGCCCAGCCTCTACCCCCTAAAGGGCCCAGAGGGAGGTAAGAAGAAGTCCGAGGCCAGCTAGACCTGGGGATGTCCCCTGCGAGGCAGCTGGGGTCCAGGCTTGACACCCCACAATGCGTTCAGGTTACATCATTAGGGCTGAATTGATGTTGATGACAAATAATAACTGCTCCAAAGCAAAGCCAGATGGGGAGTGTTCAAATTGAACGAAGAAGGAAATGAGCTGCCATCCACAGGGAGAAGGGCTTCGTGGGGGGCCTTGGATCAGGGACTCTCAGACACGGAAGGGAAAGTTTACAAAATCCAGTCTGTCCCCCGACTCAGGGAGGGAATTTTCGCTGTACCATCACCCGTGAGTGGTCACTCAGCAGGAATGCTTCCCGCGACAAGGGGCTCCTTCCTCATGTGTCTGTCCTTCTGGGTCCCATCCACCCATCTGTATATCGAGGGGCTCACCTGGATGTTCTTCAGAGCCCCTGCCTGTGCTGACACTCGTCCCTGACCCTTGGACTCTTAAACCCTTTTGGGCTTCTGACTTGGCCTTACGTGAGGTTACAGTGGTAACGGCTGATGGGAGTCTGAAGCGTACAGCCAAGGGTCCGTGGCTCGTTCATCCTAGATGCTTCTATCCAAGGCTGAGAGAGTGAGTCCCAGGTCCCTGCACAGCCCAGGGGGTCGGGGGACCGTGAGACACCTGGAAACCCACTGAGGTGAGAGTACAGGGCACCACAGCATTTCTCGGCCGGCCAGGACGAGCCAGCCCAGGACATATGGGGCAGCAGAGGTGAGGGCTTTGCGGGTGTGACTGCTTAGCCAGCAGAATGCTGGGTGTGTTTGATTTTTATTTCAAGGCTTCTCATTCCGCCACATAACCCCTCTCCCTGTGATCTACTCCCTATACCGGCTAGTGCATCTTATAGCATTACCTGCCTGTCCCCGAAGCATTTAAATTTGCCATTCCTGGTTCACCCCTCTGCCAGGACGCCCTCCCAGATGAACACCTCTGACCCCTGCTCACCCTGGCCATGCCCTCTCCTCGGCCCCAGCACGGGCCTGAACGAACCCTGCGTTATTTTGCCTGTGTTCTCGAATCCCCTCATCTGCCCTGCTTCCTCCAGGCACCGACGATGTCTGAGTCATTTTTGTTTCTCCACGTTGCCTAATGGGAGGTACAAACAGTCTCAACGTGGGCAAAATCTGAGCCTCACTTTTTGGTTTGGTTTTGTTTTATTATGGTAAAATACACGTAACATTAAATTCACCACTTCGACCATTTTTAGTGTAAATTTATATCAAGTGCATTTGCGTTAGCACTAAGTGCCTTCAGATATAATGCTGTACAATCATCACCACTATTTCCAGAACTTTTCCATCACCCCAAACAGAAACTCTGTACCCATTAAGCACCCCATTCCCCCTCCCCCTGGCCCCTGGGCGCCTCTAACCTGCTTTCTGTCTCTATGCATTTGCTTCTTCTACATACCTCATGTAAGTGGAATCATGCAACATTTGTCCTGTTGTGACTGGCTTATCTCACCATTGTCAAGGCTTCTCCGTGCCGTAGCCTGTGTCAGAACTTCATTCCTTTTTAGGGCGGACTATTTTTCCAGTGTATGGATAGACCACATTTTGTTTTTCCAGTCATCTGTGAATGGACTCTTGGGACGTTTCCACCTTTTGGCTATTGTGGCTATTGCTACGATGAATGCTGGTGTACCAGCATCTTCTGAGTCCCTGTTTTCAGTGCTTTGGGGTGTAAGCCTAGGAGTGGAATTGCTAGGTCATATGGTCATTCTACGCTTACCTTTGTGAGCTTTTTTCCTGAGCCTTGCTTTGAAATCCACGAACTGTGCCCTCCACTGGGACGCTTCTGTCTCCAGCTCTCTGCCCATGTCCTAAACCAAGATCAACCGGGAGGCAACTGTGCATGACAAACTCAACCTTGTCTCGTTGGCCTCGGCCTCTCTCCATCTGTCTGCTGGCGCCTAGGCTGTAAGTGCCCCGAGGGCAAGGGCAGGGTCTTCCCTACGCTCACGCCCCCCGGAAATCACGTGCTCTGGGCTCAGGGTGAGCCAGTCAAGACACGAACCCATGTTTGCTTGACTGACAGGGTGATCAGTTGTTCACCCACCACTGACCAGCCGTCTGTTGACTGACTGAACAACATAGCACTCTCCCTACTCTCTCTGCCAAATTACAACCTTTTATTCTTGGCTGGAAAACAGACATTCATTTCCTGTCCCACCTATGAAGTGATTAAGTGTGGGCTCAGGGATCCGAGGCTGACTAGTTATGTTACCACGGACAAATTTTTGAAGCTCTCTGAGCCTCAGTTCCCTCATCTGTATAATGGGGGTACTACCACTACCTACCATGGGTGTCGGCACGCAGATGAACATACAATGCTGCGCACAGGGTGGGCCACAGCAAAGCCCTGTACATGCCCTGATATACACTGAGGCATCCTGTTTTTTCTCTTTCTGGCTGATGCCTCCTACATAATCCTGGTTCTGTTTTGGATTTCAAATCCAGTACCTAAATCAGGGCCTGGCACAGAGTAGGCACTCAATAAATATTGAATGAATAAATTTCTGGCTTACCTTTAACCCCAGTAAGTCATAGCTTTTGTTACAGTGGAATGCTTGTGTCTTCCCCAAATTCTCACCTCCATGTGATGGTATTTAGGATGTGGAGCCTTTGGGAGGCGACTGGATGAGATGGGGTCATGAGGGTGGAGCCCCCGAATGGGACTAGTGCCCTTGGAAGAGTCATAGAAAGTTTGCTTCCCCTCTGCTCTCTGTCCTGGGAGGACATGGTGAGAATGTGGCATTCTGCAACCCGGAAGAAGGTCCCCACCAGAACTTGACCATGTCGGCACCCTGATCTCAGACTTCCAGGCTCCAGGACTGAGAGAAATAAATATCTGTTGTTCTTAAGCCACTCAGTCTGTGGTACTTTGTTATAGAAAAGTACTAAACTAAGACCACTTTTTTCCCAGGCACCAGAAGAATCCGAGACCAGAGACGGTCCGTGAGTGTTATTAGTCAGGCTGCTTTTAACTATAATGAAAAGAAAACCTGATTTACAGAAGCGTAAACCACAAGTTCATTTATTATTGACTTGGCAAGTCCTACAGTGGGAGTAAGTGTGCTTTCAGAATGGGTTCAGGTACTCCCGGGTGATTCAGTCGGTTGGGCGTCCAACTTCGGCTCAGGTCATGATCTCACGGTTTGTGAGTTTGAGCCCCGCATTGGGCTCTGTGCTGACAGCTCAGAGCCTGGAGCCTGCTTCGGATTCTGTGTCTCCCCTTCTCTCTGCCCCTCCCCTGCTCATGCTCTCTCTTTCAATAATGAATAAATATTTTTTAAAAATTAAAAAAAAAAAAGAATGGGTTCAGAGGCTTAACAATGAAATCAAGTCCCCATTCTCTTTCTTTCTACCTTTTGACTCCACTAATCACAGCATATGGACTTTCATTTTCTGGTTTATTGCCTCATGGTCACAAGATGGCTGCCTAGCTCAGGCATCATGTCCTCACATGAGAGCATCCAAAACAGGAAGAAAAACAGGGCGAAAAAGGCTCCTCTCTCTTTTAGCAGAAAGGGACATCTTGGGGGTGCATGAGTAGCTCAGTTGGTTAAGCGTCAGACTATTGATTTCAGCTCTGGTCATGATCTCATGGTTTGTGGGTTTGAGCCCTGCATCAGGTACTGACAGTGCAGAGCCTGCTTGGAATTCTCTCTCTTCCTCTCTCTCTTTCCCTCCCCTGCTCTTTCTCTCTCTCTCTCTCTCAAAAAATAAACTAAAAAAAAGAGAGAAAGAAAGAAAGAGGAAAGGAAGGAAAGAAGGAAGGAAGGAAGGAAGGAAGGAAGGAAGGAAGGAAGGGAGGAAAATCTCTCCCAGAAGGTACACCACACACTATATCACCCCCAACCCAGGCGCACATCTCACTGGCCAGAACCAGATGGCAGACTCATCCCTGAACCAGTCATGACACAGAGGAACAGGATAGCTATGACTGGCTTTGACCACTCCTCACTCATCCTGGGGTTGGCCTAACCCCAGTCGTACCAATCAAAATTCTTTTAGGCAGGAGGAGGGGCCATGGTTGTTGGGCGAGCATCAGCAGTGCCCCACAATGACACTGTCCTTCCAGGAGAAACATGGGCTGCAGCTCCCCACCCAGAGGCAAGGGTTGCCAACACATGGGAGGACACATCATCACCAGGGAGGAGTTAGCCTGACCAAGAGTCAGCCCTGGTTCTGAAAAGAAGGGTCCTAGGCCCCCAAAATGATCAGGCTTCAGAAGGCAAGCATTTGAATGAAGCCCAGAAGGAAAAATGTCAGCATCTTTCCAGCGTGTGGTCCATCCTCCCTGCCATCCACAGCATCCGGCCACGTGGACACAAAGACAACTGTGCTGCCCACCCAGGCCGATGGGTTGGGTCATCCTTGGCCGTGCCTGGCTGGACTCCATCCCTTCTCAGCAAAGTAATACCCACTAGCCGTTGCTTCCCTTCCTCTGAGCTCTCTGTGAAGGGTCTGCAGGTGTGGGGGCTCTGAGAGACCAGAGAGGTTGGGGCTCTGGGGCTCTGTCCCACAGGCACCTGTCTCTGCTTCCTAGCTGCAGCAATTTGAGAAGCAGCTGGTGGGGGCCTGGCCGAACTGCCAGGAGGCAGAGAGATGAAGTCAGCAGGACAGAGCCTCTGCAAGGAATGGATAGACCGGTTATAGCATAGCGACAGAGCAGGTAAAATGGCAGATCGAACACGCACATCGAGGTTTGCTCCCTTCCAAAACTCACTAAAACTAGTAAAAAGATTTTTTTAAAAACATAAACCTACGAGGACAGAAATGACAAGAGAGGAGAGTGCAGTGACAAGTCTGGAAGTGTTGGAAGGGGACAAGTGGTAACTGGACATGAGCAGGCACAAGGGAGTGAAATCCTAAATCAGTTGGTGGGGGACGGGGCGGGGGGGGGCTCAGAATGGATCCAATTCCACCGCAGAGTTCTCAGTGCACTCAAGAGCTAACGCTGGGGTGCCCTTGGAACTAAGAGTAAGGGTCTGGTAGAGATTGGGAGACCTGTGAAGAAGCGGGTCCCCCAGGCCCCTCCCCAGCTCCGCAGTGCTGGGTACCTGCCTTCTCCCTCAGGGCAGGGCTGGAGCTTTCTTCTCTGCAGAAGGTAAAGCAGAGAAGTGAGTCTGCGGGCAGGGATTCATTTTCATCCCATCTGCCCTCGGGGTCTCCTTTCCAACCCAACCCCCTCAGGACGGGCACCAGTCTCGCTCCTGAGGCAGTAGATCAGAAGACAGCTCTCTGGGCATTTGACCACCCAAAAGGAAAGCCCTAAACGAAGACATTGACCCAGAAGTTTCCCAACAGAAGGTCCATCAAGATCATCCTACAGTGGGGACTCAGAGTCAAAGTGCCCCCAGTTTCCAATCAGCGTTTTGGTTCCTCCCCACTCACCACTATACTTAATTACAAGCAGACAACCAAAGGTTCCCAGACTGCCTAGAAAAAACCTCTAATAAGGAATCCAGAGGCCAAATGACCTGAGGCAGCCAAAAAGAGAAAAAGAACGATTTTTAAAAGATCATTAATCTCCCCAGAGAAATAAGAGACGTTGCATCCCAAGAACAGAATGTTGGTTTTTTTTAATGGCCATTTAGAGAACAACAACAACAAAATACTTCTTGGAAATCAAAAACTTGTGAACAGACATGGGAAACCCAATGGAAGCACCTGAATCTCCCATGAGTCCCCAGAAAGGCATGCTGGGGTCGGGAATGCAGCTGGGATGTAGTGTAGGTCTGGTTCCAGGGGAGGGATCTCATCATCACTGGGAGTCTCCCTGCTACAGGCAACTGGAGGGAAGCAGCTTTGCCAAGGGAGTAGTAATAAGCTATTGGGCACCAGGCAGACTGGATTCAGTGTTCCCGAGGTTTGCAGCTGCTGGGGAACACCAGCTGCTTTACATCTGGTGACCTTGGAGTCTGTGGAGATTTACAGGTCTACCTCGAGACCCCCACTGCAGAAGTAGGGGAGAGAAAGCTATTGGTCTTAAAAGAAGCTAAGCTTCGGTGTAGCTCCTCCTACCCAGACCTTGGCTTAGGTCTAGGCACCCCAGAGTTAGGTTTCCAGGGTCTTCTTAATAGTTCTGCACCACAAAGACTGAATAGCCCACTGATCTTCCAGCATAGTGGCTAAAAACAATCCCAATTCCAATGCACATCACTGGGAATTTTCAGAACACTGAGGACAGGAGAAAATCTTGTCCACTTCCAGGGAGAAAATTATGGGTCACACAGGAGGGGGTCAGTGCTTCTAATGGATTTGAGCCTCTCAGCAGCCAGGCCATACTGGCAAAGAAGATGATGCAGCAAGACCCTCAGGTAGGAGAGGAGTATTTTTCAGCCATGCAAAGTCTCCAAAAATCAGTAGTCCAAACCCCTTCTCAGGAAGCTACTAGAAGTTGTTCACCACTAAAACCAAAAAAGACAGATGCAGGAAACAAGAGATCCAACCAAAAGAAAAGTCAAAGGCATTTCCTGGAAAGCAATGGAGGGAGATGCTGGAGGGCAGCCAGACCAGACTGGAGCAGTCATTATCATGCCCTCTCCTGCTATACACATCGTTCACCAGATAAGGTGCATTACCAGAGCAAGAGAGTGAAAACCAAGCAAGAGAAAGCCATGAGATCCAGGCACATAGACCCCCAATTCCAGAGAGAGGCAAAGGGAATTTTAAGGATGAAAGCAAAAGAAAATCCCAAGACAACAACTGATGGGCAACCCCAGAGAAGAGCAAGTCCAAACTGAAGGAAAACGAAGGTCTCCAGGAAGGACAGCTCCGGGGAAAAAACTGAAAATGATAGATTACCTCCTATGATTGACTTTATGGACCAGTGTACTTCTCTGGTCTGATTTGTAAACACTGTACAAAGACTCACGTGTATACACGACTGTAAAGAAAGTTAAGCAAATCGAAACAACAAAGCAATTATTAACTTTGGGAAAAACAAAAACCAAAAAACCAGAAAGAAAACAATAGCACGAATTACAAAGCTCAGTTGTGAATAATTTTTGCATAGGCGTGAATGATACTGTAGACTCTGAATGTTGACTTAAGGAAAAATTGTAAATTAATCATATTGGAAGGATGGGGGAGGGGAGGAGAGAGGCTATTAGTGTCAGAGCATTAACCCTCATCTATCATAATGAGCAATCAATCAATAATGCCTATAATTAAGTAATTGAAAGATAGCAGCATAGGCATATTCTTTAGACATATAGAAATGGGTGAATTCCAGAAGAAATAGGAACAGAGTTTGGTGGGTGCCTTTAAGGAAGAGAACAGAGAAAGTGGGGAAGGGTGGAACAGGGAACCACCACACTGTCATAAGCCTTTTTAGCACTATTTGACTTTCCAAATGTGTGTATACATCATATTGGCTTTCCATATTAATTAAACAAATAAAAGTACAGCAATATTGGAAGGCTCTGACTTGGAAATTGTTCCAATGTCTGATTTGTAAGCACTGCACAAAGACTCACGCGTTTGCTCTTACTTAATAGCTTTGGGTCTGAGCTTCTTCCCAAGACGGTGAGTATTTCCAAGATATACAATAAGCATTTGTGGAGTGAACAAATGCACCAGCAGATGAGCTAACAAGCCAGACAGCCACCAGAAGTAAAGCAGAACACACAAGAACTCATAAGATGCCAGTGTCGTGTGGATGGATGCCGTCTGCGAGGGGCCATGGCAAAGATGGCTGCACACAACCAGGCAGCCTCTGGGTGAGGGATCCCCATTCTCCACAGGAGGCCTGGTGGTCCCAATCCCAGACACACATGGGACAACTAACCCCACGGCCTGGGCGCCTGTGTCCACAGGAGCTTGGGCTTTGTTAGTAGGACTCCTTTGGTAGAAAGAAATCAAGACTCACCTAAACCACCTTCAGAAAGGAAGACATAATGGTCAGAAAAAGGGACGACTGAATTGGAACAGGACAGGGCAAACTGGGAAGGTCACCAGAGTCAGCCCTGGGGACCTGCTCCTCTCTGGTCCCACTCCTCCCTCCACGTTCTTCCCTCTCCATTTCTCTCGCTTCTCTGGGAGGCCGACACCGTTGAATGTTCTGGCTAGGTTTGGGGGCATGTCCACCCTTGTGAACGCTCCTCCCCACTGCTGAGCCCAGAAACCTGACCTCTGCAGCCTCCTGGCAATAAAGCTCCAGGCAAGTGACCTAGACTCCATATTGAGGTCTCACCCAGACTTAGGCCAGACATGAGCACTGGAAGAAGAAAGTGCCACATGGCACAGGCATCTAGCTTTGGGACAGTGGCACCATCTTCTCCTAGGCAGGGGCCATCCTTCCTGGGAGCTGAGCTTCAAGCCTGGTTCCCAGTTCTCCAGATGATTCTGTGTGGCTCTTGGCTTACATTCCCCCAGAGTAGACAATGGTTGAAATATTCAAGTGTAACTTTTGGGGTTGAGGGCGGGGGGGAGTCCCAGGAAACACTGGTAGAAGAGAGGAAGCGAGGGAAGGAAGCTAACTCAGTATGTGCTACCGGGTGTGGTGGGCTATTTCATGGCCCCCATTCCTCCCCTCCAGTATCCAGTACCCATGCTCCCTGGGAATGTGACTTTACCACGCTTCCCATTCAGGTGGGGAGTGTATTTCTGCATCCCGTGGATCTGCCCAGGCTTGGGCCTTGTTTGGCCCAAGAGAATAGAGATAGAAGTGGCATTGAGTGAGTTCTGGAGCCTAACAAAGCCCTGCAGCTTCTGCCTGTGTCCTTTCAGAACACTGCCCTGAGACCGCCTCACAAGGAAGCTGGTCTAGCCTGCTGGAGGATGAGGGGTCACTTGGAGGGAAACTGAGGCACGCAGCCAACTGCCAGACATGTGAGAGAGGCTATCTTGGACTTTCTTTCCTGCTGAATGCAGCTGCACGAGATGACACCCGCATTAGAGTCGCCATCCAACCCACATGAGAAACAATTCATCATTACTGTTTTACGCCACACAAGTTTTGGATGGTTTGCGCCACAGCAATAGATAACTGTTGTATCAAGCCAGTTGCCAGTCAGGACACCTGGAGTTCAATCCTGCTGGGGAGCTCTGGGAGACAGTGGGGAACAGGCCTCAGAGTTAGCTCCGTTGAAGGAAGGGGGTGTTTTTTGACCTACACCTCATCTGTCATTGGTTCAGGCTGCTTCCAGGGACATGAACTGGCCAGCACTTCTGGTTTGCCTGGCACACAGGCCAAGCGTGCTCCCTGCGGTCAGAGATCTTGTACGGTGTCACAGTAAGTAGACTTGGCATGTGGCAGTGAATGCAAGGGGGCCTGGGCAGGGCACTGGCAGGGCCTGCTATAGTGGGTATCCCAACGTGCTTTTCAGAAACTTCTTTTCTGATTTAATCAGCTAGAGCCAGTGTCTGATGTTGCATCCTGGAGCCCTCCTGACTGATGAATGTGCATCTCCATTCCAGTCCTTCCTGGCTACCAGCTGACCTCATCCCTCTCTAATTCATAGTCCAAATTCTGGAGGCAGCCAAGTGGATTGGCTCTGCGCACCTCCACGGCCCCTGATGGACAGAGTTCTTCCAGCCAGATGGTCACCAAGTGACCTGCACATGGGCCGCCTGCAGTCAGGGGCCCGCCTGGACCAGTCAGGGTTCAGTTACTTCCCTGAGCAGGGCCATTGAGTATGTGCAGGCACCATGACTGATCTGTTCCAACAAGGTGGGGACAGCCATTTGTGTCTGAATTCCTGCCCCTGCCCTATCTCACTGCAGGGACATGGCCCATTGTTCTGCAATTCAGAACTTCTGGGGCATGGAGCTCTCTGTCTACTGTGGGGGGAAAATTAAGGACTCTCTGGTGCCCAAAACACTTGCCACCCCCCCCCCCGGCCCCTTGATGCCACTTAGAAGTAAGATGCACGTCTGCATTCCCAACTGGAACCTGAAATGCATTTTCTCACCATACCAAGACCGTCAAAGGTGACCGAGGGCAGTTAACGTTGTACTGTTAATGATAAACTTCAGGAACACTATGAGTTAAAGAGAAATTTGTGGACTGGAGTGAAAAACCAACCACCATTTATAACTTGGTTTCTATGGGAAAAATGCATTCTGAGTTTCCAAACAACTGGCTCACATGGAGATTTCTGGAACATAGCCTGGTCCCAACGTTGGGAACTGTAGGTGGCTTCTCAGTATTCTCCATTAACGTGGTCACTGTGGGTAGTTTGTAGCGGGCTCTTGCGCCAGGCTCAGAGAGCCCGGAGGAAAGCTGTGGGATACTCCGGACAACCTTGTGGAGTACCTAAACCTGTCCTTCTGAAGCTGGACAGGACCTCTGAGCTGACAGGGATAGCAGACGGCATCTGATCCCACGTGCTCCCCAGGGTCACATTCCTGACAGTCTCTGCTTACATGCTCACTGCTACACAGTGATCTTGTAGGGCCAACTGTCACTGGTCAACAGCTCTTTCTTCTATTGAGCTGAAATCTGCCTTCCCACCCCGATTCCACCACTGCAATTTCTGCTCAGCCTTAAAGCCTTTCTCAGGTTTTAACATCTCTGTGAAGCTTTCCCTAACCCCTCATCGTCCTGCACATTAGTTAGAGCACTACTAGCTGTGGCAACGAACAAACCTGAAACACTGTGGAATATATCACCCCTTATCAAATAGTGAGTGTCTTAGCTCGGGCTGTTCTAACAAAATACCATAGACAAACACCTATATCTCACAGTTCTGGGGCTACAAGGTCCTGCAATCTAGGTGCCGGCAGCTTCAGCGTCTGGTGAAGACCCGCTTTCCGGTTCCTGGATAGCCATCGTCCCGCTGTGTGCTCACATGGCAGAGAGAGATGGTCTCTCTCGGGTCTTTACTCGGAAGGCCACTAATCCCGTTCGTGAGAGCCCCACCCACCTTCATGACCTACTTACCTCCCAAAGGACCCACCTCCAGCTACCACCACTTTGGAGATCAGGGCTTCAACATATGAATATAGAGGTGGGGGACACAAACATTCAGTTCACAGCAGTAGTGCTCCTGGCTGGCAAGCAGGCAGTATTTCCCATTTGGTGATTTAGGGTCCCGGGCTCCCGTCACCCTGCCAGCCTGCCGTCGGCAGGTAGGAAGGAGAGCGGTGAGAAGTCATACCTGCTTCTTAACAGCCGACACTTCTTGTCTTGGAATTGATCCATCACTTCGACTCAGTGCCTTTGGCAAGGATTAGGCACACGGCCCCACCCAGATGAAGACAGAGGAGAGGCCGAGAAATGTCATCCATAGTTGGACAGGCATTTGTAGTGACAGCTCTAGACAGAGGAAGCAGAAGCACAAAGATAGACATGGAGTTCAATCCCTCTCTCTCTCTCTCTTTCTCTCTCTCTCTCTCTCTCTCTCTCACACACACACACACACACACACACACACACACTCCAAGTCTGTTCTCAGCTGGTACATGATTCCGAGCTAATCTGCATGTGTTAAGCAATACACTGAGCTCAGTCTTATTGAAGCAAAAGACAGGACCAATCCCCCTGCCCTAAACTCATCCATGTGTCCCCTGAGGTCACAGGACACCAAGGGGGTTAGAAGGCAATGCTCAGAGAAATCCTTCCTCCAGCTGGAGACATAATGGGAATGGAAGCCCGTCTGACCGGGCCTGGGCCTCCCTGCACATGTACTGACTCAAGAGAGGCTACAGTCCCCTGTGGGCAGATGCCGGCAATATTGCCATCTGAGCAGTAGGCCTGAGGCCTAAGGCACTTTTCTGGGAAGATAGGCAACTGAAAGCAATTGCTCACATTTCTTGGGGACTTAGTACGTACCAGCATTGTTCTGAGAACTTGACACTGTAACTCAGCTTTCTTTCATGCTGTTACTGAGTTCTATTATTATGCTGTATATTACAGACAGGCATGTTGAGGCACTGAGGCTGTCACTTACCCAAGGTCACAGAACTAGAATGTGGTGGAACTAAGCCACCGTCCCAAACTCTGGCTGCAGAGCCAGGTTCTAGGAACCTCTGACCCTACTGCCCAGCTCCAATAGTGTAGGGGGTCCCGTCCCCCGCCCCCGGGGCTTTTGCACTTCTTTATAAAGCCAGCCCACCTCCCTTCTGTTAAGGGCAAGGTGGAGAGGGGAGGGAGCATGAAGACTCCAGGCTAGAGGCTAGGATGAGTTCCTCCTTCGGTCCTCCCCACCCCCACCCCCTACCCCCTGGGGCGAGAGTCCCAGTCTGCCACCTGTCACCCCCAGCACCACAGAGCAGCTGTGCCCAGGAGGCGGGCTCCTGACCTCGCAGCAGAGGGGA
Source organism: Leopardus geoffroyi (assembly GCF_018350155.1). NCBI lineage: Eukaryota > Metazoa > Chordata > Mammalia > Carnivora > Felidae > Leopardus > Leopardus geoffroyi. The sequence continues at coordinate 66,406,733 of NC_059339.1, read as the reverse complement.
GGCTCCAGGGGAGGGGGGGGGGGGGCAGGGAGGAGAGGCCGCCAGGACCCTTCGTGGACTTTTCTGCTGGGCTTGCAGCAAATCTGTTGCCCAAGCTCTTTACAGGGAGAAGTTCCCTTTCCCAGCCCGGAGCCCCTACCCTCCTTCCCGTGCCCCCCCCCCACCCCAGGATCCTCCTTCCCAGTCCTGCAGCAGCCCCAGGTGGCTGGGAGGCCAGGGCTGGGGTAAGAGACTGCAGGAGCCTAGTTCCCACTGTCCCAATGGTGGGAGGACCCTCAAGGAAGCCACCTCCCAGAGACAACTCCTCACACACGTGGTGAAAGCTGGGAACCCTTGCATTTCAGTCTCCTCTGTCAATAAGTGGAAAATAGCTTAGAGGGCGTATCCCCATTTGGAGTCTTAGTTTCCTCATCTATTAAATGGGCTTAGTACCCTCAGTCATTGCCTTCCTGGGGCTTTGCAGGGTGTCAGGTCCTTACTAAACTGGTGCCTCCGTGGCAGGCACCCTTAAAATGGTTTGCTTCTCTAGCAAAAAAAAAAAAAAAAAAATTCCCATGGGTGATATTCTGCAGCCATGAAAATGAATGTCAAAGAAAAAATGCTTCATATCTGTTGTGTCCGTTTCCATCAGATGGGGGTCCCCAAATGTGGAGCGACAAGAGGTGGAAGCTGGCAGCCTGGGGCGGGGTGTGCGGGGGTGGGTGGTGAAAGGATTCACCCAAGGCTGAACAAAGAAGATAGAAGTTTATTGAATATACCACAAGAGGCAAAGGATCTGTCTGCCGGAGGCCCTGATGGGCGCCGTTATTAAAAGGGGAAGGTGAGGAGGTATGGGGACAATGGAATTTTCCCTTTTTTGGTAGTTGTGCCTGGTAGCAAGCAGCCCACTGGTCAGGTAGGGCCTAAGGATACTTTGAGGCGGGTGCCTGATGGACCGGTCTGGATTCAGCCAGGTGTTCGCTGTGGGCCCTTTTGCCTTGATGAAGTTTCCATCGCTTGAGGCTGTTGTCTAAAAGTGGCCTCTACAACATCTATACCTAAAAATGAGAAGCCACCATAATGCTAATAATGTGGAATAATTATGGGGAAGTTTTAATTTTGGGCTGTGTGTGCATGTGCTTTCAGCTTTTTAAAACACACTTTCTATGAGTATTTGCTACCAGATCAAATTTTTTTTTCAGGTACCTAAAGCCCTAATTTTACTTGTTCATTCCCCTATCACTGAAGGCTCTTTCCAGCCCACATAATACGGTCAGTGAGAGACTTTTCATTCTAGAAGCATCTGGGGCAGTGATTTTTAACTCTTCGAAAGCCACACATCTCTTAGAGAGTCTGATGGAAGTTGTGGGCCAGTCTCAAACACGCACGCACACACACACACACACACACACACACATAGATGCAACTCTTATGTGATTTGGCAGGATGTTCTTGGACTCCATGAAGTCTGTCCCTGAACTTCAGGTTAGAAGCTTCTGATTTGAGTAAATCCCCAGGCTTACGGGGTCCCTGAGAAAATTCCCAGGCCAAGGGGTCTCCAGGCCAGGGGAGAGGCTTACTGAAGGTTACCATAGGCTAGTGGCACAGTCTGGGTTTTAAGGCCTCCCCAATCTGGCTCCCGGCAGGCAGCCTTCCCAGCTATGGCTCCACTAAGCCCCCGCACAGACAAGCTGGCCTCCACTCATGCTTGGCCTTCTCCAGGCTCTCCTCCAGCCACCGCTCTCCACCCCTCTGCTGAATGCCCAAGTCTTCTTCATCAGTTTGCAGATTGCCTTTAGCTGCGTGTAAATGACCCCCAGGTCCCCACAGGAAGAGTGGCTCAAACACCCTAGGGTATATTCTATCTGGGCAAAGTCTAAAGGTGAGCAATCCACGGCGGGTATGCTAACTCCATAGAGGCATCAGGAACACAGGCTCCTTCCACCTTTTTCGCTCTGCCATCGTCAGAGTGCAGAGTCCACGCCCAAGGTTGCCTCATGGACCAAGACATATACCAGGAAGCAGAAGGAAGGAAGGTGGAAGGAGCAATAAAGGCACACCTCCCACAAGAGTCGTTTTCCTCTGAGGAGTCTTCTAGAAAGTCCTGCATACCACCTCTGCTGCATCTCACTGATAGGGGGAGGCTCCTTGGCCACATTCCACTGCAAAGGAGGCTGGGAAATGGAGTCTTTGCAACGAGGCCCTCTGCTCAGAGTTTGGTTACTAGGGAAGAAGGGTGGAGTGGATACTGGCCAGGCAAGCTTCAGCTTCTTCTGTGTCATGTCTACAGCCCACTGCCGACTGTCAGGGTCTCAGCTTCCTGTGCAACCTTCTGGTCTATGTCTAAGCCTGTTAGTTTCCAAGTCCCATCTCCAGATATTATTTTTTTTTTTAATTTTTTTTTAATGTTTATTTTTGAGACAGAGAGAGACACAGCATGAGCAGGGAAGGGGCACAGAGAGAGGGAGACACAGAATGTGAAGCAGGCTCCAGGCTCTGAGCTGTCAGCACAGAGCCCGACGCGGGGCTCGAACTCACGAACTGTGAGATCATGACCTGAGCCGAAGTCAGATGCTTAACCGACTGAGCCACCCAGGTGCCCCTCCAGATATTATTTAAATATGTCATTGCTATCAAATTTGGGGGGGGGGGGTTGATACATTATAAATATGACTTACTTTTTAACAATGATACAATTCTTTTTTTAAACCAAAATCTATATTCCAGTTTGATCAGTTGGCTCGATAATATTCTTTACACCACTACAAAAAGCAAGCTTACGAAGAGATCAAGACTTATTTCTGATTCTTTTTCTCTGTAGATTGAAGGACAAACGACTGTGTTTAAAACATTACACAGATTAGGGGCGCCTGGGTGACTTGGTGGGTGAAGCGTCCAACTCTTGATTTCAACTGAGGTCATGATCTCACAGTTTGTGAGTTCAAGCCCTGCTTCAGCTCCGCACTGACAGGTGGCAGCTGCTTGGGATTCTCTCTCTGTGTCTCTGCCACTCTCTCTCTCTCTCTCTCAAAATAAATAAATAGGGGTGCCTGGGTGGCTCAGTCAGTTGAGCGTCCGACTTCAGCTCAGGTCATGATCTCACGGTTTGTGAGTTTGAGCCCCGCATCGGGCTCTGTGCTGACAGCTCAGAGCCTGGAGCCTGCGTTGGATTCTGTGTCTCCCTCTCTCTCTGTCCCTCCCCTCCTCATGCTCATGCTCTTTCTGTCTCTCAATACTAAATAAACTTAAAAAAATTTTTTTAATAAATAAATAAACTTAAAAAACATTACATGGATTCCTCGTTTTTTCTTTCAGTATGGCTATTTTGCTCCTATGAAATATGGTTGAATTCATTTATTTCCATCTGAACACAACTTTAGGGGTCACTCCCATCCTTGCTGACCTAATATTCAGTTTTAAATATATAGTATATTGACATAATTCCAAAGGTCGAAACTACATAAAAATGTATGCTTAGAGAAGTGTTGCTCTTATAAACCTTCCCCAGCCTCCTTCCCCCTGAACCCCTCATGCATAACCAATTTCTTTAGTTTCCAGTCTAATCCCTTCTCTTATGCTTCTTTTGGAAATAAGCAGATATACATGTGTTTTCTTATTTTCTCTTCTTTCTCCTATAAAAGATAATATGTACAGTACATGTTCCTTTTTCCTTTTTTTTTCCCATTTTTCATTTAACAGCGTATCCTGAAAGTCACGTCATATCAGTTCAAAGAGATCGTCCTCATTGACTTCATAGATGCACAGTATTCCCCGGGGTGGGGATGTTCCCCGGTTTATTCAACCAGCCCCTTGTGCTGTGACACGTAGGCAATTTCCCACGTTTTGCAATCACAAGTTATGCTGCCATGAACCATGTGTGCTTACGTATTTCCACCCTGTTGAGGTATGTCTTCAGGGTAAGCCCCTGCAACAGGTTACCAAGTCGAAGGGTAAATGTGTCCATGGCTTTGTTAGGTCTTGACGAGGTCTTCTCCAAGGATTGTGCCAGTTTGCACTCCCACCAGCAGTGTGCAAGATGGCCTATTTCTCCACAGCCATGCCAACAGAGAGGATTGCCAAGCAATTGAATTTTTGCCAGTCTGCTGAGTGAGAAATGGTATTTCAGGGTAGTTTTGTTTGTAAGTAGGCTCCACACCCAGCACGGAGCCCAACTGTGGGGCTTGAACTCACAAGCCTGAAATCAAAACCTGAGCTGAGATCAAGAGTCAGACACTTAACTGACCGAGCCACCCAGGCGCCCCTAGCTGTAATTTTAGTTAGCATTTTTCTTAATATTTTTATATTTGAGGGCTATTTTCTTTCTTTATTTTTTTTTGTTTATTTGTTTTTGAGACAGAGAGAGACAGAGCATGAGTGGGGGGGAGGGCAGAGGGAGAGGGAGACACAGAATCCGAAGCAGGCTCCAGGCTCTGAGCTGTCGGCACAGAGCCCAGCACGGGGCTCGAACTCACGGACCATGAGATCGTGACCTGAGCCGAAGTCGGACGCTTAACCGACTGAGCCACCCAGGCGCCCCTATTTGAGGGCTATTTTATATTGTGTTTTATGTATGAATTTTCTGCTCATATCTTTTGTCCATTCTGTAAAGTTTTAAAGGTTTTTTTTCCTTCAAGTTTTAAATATTCTTTCTTAATAGTAGGGATATCTCATATTATTATTATTATTGGGTGACATCTACTTCCTCTGCACGAGGCACCACGCTGGGGACTAGGGATTGCATACCTAGGGCAGTGATAGTTTAGAAAAAGAGAAGAATTCCACACAATGTCCTGAGAGTTGTAATAGAAACAAGAAAAAGATGGAAGGAACTTCGGTGCCTGATGGAATCTGGGAAGACTTCACAGAGAAGGTGACTTTTAGAAAGCTATCAAAACTATAAAAACATAGAAAGGCAAACAGATACAGGTGAAGAAAAGGTAGGGGAGAGGAGGGCATGGCCTGGACTCCAGGGCCCTTTCCGGCACCTTCTGACCCCTAGACTTGGAGGTGGAGCTCTGACCCCTCCACTCATCCCTCTTCCTGGACCATCCCAGGGTCCTTCCACGGAGTCATAGTTCTGCCTGGTCAAGCTCGCCAGCTGTCATAGCTCCCCTCACTTACCTTAGATGGTTAGACTAGTGGGGGGCAGTGGGTTCTCTTCTCTCTTACCGTGGACTCAACGGCTCAGCTGTTTCAGGCACAAGTGGCCTTGTAGTCTTGTTTGTGGGCCTGAAAACGTGTGTGTGTGTGTGTGTGTGTGTGTGTGTGTGTGAGAGAGAGAGAGAGAGAGAGAGAGAGAGAGAGAGAGAGAGAGAATGCACAGCGCATGGGGCACATGCCCAGGAACACCCAGGAGAAATGCAATCCATTACCGAGGGGAGAGGTCGTGTTTCCCACATATGCCTACAACCTGTGGGTTTGGTTGAAATTAGCACTCGCTGTCCCTGTGCCACCTGAGACTGCCGTCCTCAGCTATCTCCCCACCTGCCCAGCCAGGAAAGGGAGGGACAGAGCTCTCAGAGGCCTGGCCTCAGGGGCTCAGGGAGGGCCTCCAGGCAGACATGGGGTGTGAACTAGACTGTGCATGTTGCAGGGGGGTGGGGCGGGAATTCAAAGAAGGTGGAGGCCAGTGGGGAGTGTGAGCAACCCAAGGAGAAGACAAGGATCCCGCACCCAGCCTGGCTCACACATCCTGGAGTGTCTGTGGAGCAGCCATGGAGATGTTAGTGAAGACAGACCCAACAGGGGTAAAGAGGCGTGTGTGCGCAAGCCTGGTAACACGGGGAGGGTTACCAGGGAAGGTGCCGTGATATAGAGAGGCTTGATCCCAATAGAAATCCATGTCTCAGGTTTTAGGCCAAGGCACAATCCCAAGGCTGGTCAGGGGACAGCCCTCTTTCACGTAGAGGTTCAGGTACCCAGGCCCATTCCCTTCAGTGTTTCTGCCATCCCAGCCCTAAGGCAGTGTTGTCTGCAGCTGCCTGGTGTAAGCAGACCTTGGAGGAGGTGTGCCCACTCCTCCAAAGCCCCAGCCAGAAGTGACACCCATCATCTCCCTTCATACCCTGGGAGGGGTGGCCACTTTTCCAGGTACCTGGGACCCTGAGCCCTTTTCCTTTAATAGGCCCTGCTGGAGTGAGAGACCCCAGGCCCCTCCCCAGCTGACCATGGCCTCTGCAAACCTGAGCCTGCTCTCCTGTGTCCCCGTCCTGGGATCTGCTGGCCTGGTTCTCCATGTTCTCTGGTGACCTAAACTGCAGCCTTGGGCTCTCTTTGCTGGATGAGTTTGGACCCTGACACCTCCTGTGCACACGTGTGCGTGCACACGCACGCACACGGGCCGGCCTCGCCAGCTCAACAGGAAGCCCCAGCCTGCCCTCAACACTTGTCCCTAGAGGAGCCTCCACAGGGGATCTGACACCCACAGAGCGTGAAGAATGATGCCCAGCTCCAGGTTCAGACTGAGCCCTTGGCCTCATACCCTTTCACAAGTAGTAAGAAAGGCTAATTAAGGGAGTGTGCCTGGGAAGATGGTCTCCATTGTCTCCTTGCAGATCAAGGGGTCCAAATCAGCCATCCTTGCTTCCAGAGTCCAGCCAGATCAGCCTCTGGCTTCTAGCACTCACCTCCTCCGGGGAGCCTCCTGGATTAACACTCCTACTACAACCTAACCATGCAAAGCCTCAGTGAAGGTTCATATATTTGACCACATTTGATCTGATCTGTGATCAGAGTCATTTAGGCTACGAGAACCCTCTCCCTCATTATAGTTCTCTGGAGCAGATGTACACAATTCTCCATTCTCGTTTCTTCTTTTTTCCACCTGGTTCACGTTCCACTATTCTGTACCTGCACATGTTCAAAGTCTAAATCTCACTAGTAGGACTTGTAAATGGCACTGATACCAGTGGTCCCGACAGGCTCCTCGATGAACCATTCCCTCCATTTACCCAGAGAGATACTTCTTTTTCTGTTTTAAACTACATTTTAAAGACAACATTGCACCTGTCCTTTGTCCTTTGTTCTGCAAGCTTTAAAATGGCTTTTGGACAAACGGGGGGAAAAGTATGTCCTTAAGAAATTATAAATCAATGCATTTCCCATTTTTGAAAATTGAACAGGCTTAATGTTTTTACGTGGAAAAATATGCATGTTAAGTAAATCCAAACTTTATTCCCAGAAAAAAACATTTAGAGGTGATTTGTAAAGAGTGTTCCTTCCCCCCCTCCTTCCCTCTCTCCCTCCCTCCTTCTGCCTCCTTTCTTCCCTGCCTCCCTCTCCCTATCTCCCTTTTCTCCTTCCCTCTCCTTCCCTCCCCCTCCCTCCCTCTCTTCAGCCTTCCCTTCCTCCCTTTCCTTCTATCTCCCTGCCTCCCTTCCTCCCCTCTCTGTTCTCCCATCTCCTGTGGGCCCCACTCCCTCATCTTTCTTCTTTTTTCCACCTGGTTCAGGTGGAACCTGAAGGGCCCCTTCCTAACAGGTTTTGTAGTTTTGACACATGTACGTTCTTGTTTGGGCCACATGTAATTTTAATTAATGTAACTGGGTTGTGTTACGGATCTCATTCTGACTTCTTTTCTCTTGGCTCTGTTTTAAGCTCCTCCATTTGGTCATATGTACATCAAATCTGTTTCTTCTGACTGCTTGCAAGGAGCCATCAGACAGACCTGAGGGGAGAGCAAGAGAATACCGCAAGCAGGACTGTTTGGGTCCAATGGCTTAAATTACCGGAAGGGGCTCAGCCAGGGCCTTCAAACTTTGGATTTGTTTGATCTAATCTTGGGCAGGGCCATCTCCTTAGCGGCACTTACCAAATGGCTGCTGTGGCGTCCCTGTGTCCCATCCAGTTAGGCTGGGACTAATTTCAGAGGTGCTGGCCTCTGTCAGGAGTGGGGGCAGCATGGGGGGACGCCTAGGGGGCATTCCACTAGAAGAGAGGGAGGGAGTGAGGGTAGGGACATCATCAGCTCCCTCATCAGCTCAGTGGGGCTCTGGGAGCTGCCTCAAAAGCACTCCCTGTGTATCCTGATCCCTGGGCTGGGGAAGTAGGAGAGCTGGGGTCAGACTTTCATCTTTGTTCCCATCCCCCCAGCTCCCAGGACCAGAGAACAAAAACTTCCAGAGAAGGAGCCCAGGGTTTGGCGCAGACAGGCTGTGGCGCTCAGCCCTTGCCCAAGCATCCTGGAGGGCCCTGCAGGCCAGAAGCCTGCCTGGTGGCGTGGGCTTCGAGGAAGGCCTTTCCCAAGTCCCCACTGCCCATTTGCCAAGAGCCTAATAGGAGTTGGGGGACAGAGTACTGAGTTCTAGTGCTGACTCTGCCTTGACTGGCTTCAGGAGGAAAAGGCAGTAGACCAAGCCTCCAGCTGAGGAAGCCCTCCCTTGTCGAATGGCTGGGCTTCTTGAACAGGCTTCCCTGGCCCTGACGGCCACAGGGGTCCTTGAGGAGGAGGCGAAGACCTCAGCCTCTCTCCAGTCTGAGCCTGAGCCCTTTGTAAGAACGTCTGAAGAGAGTCACTATAGGGCATTGCCCTGAAATGAAATGCGTTCGGTCCTCAAAACCTTCATGAAAATGAGTTTACTAGTAGTGTGAGGGCCTGAGCACCCTGGGGATCGGGGTGGCCAGAGAGGAGGGAAAGGGGAGGCCAGGGAGCCTGCGGAGAATGGCCTCCTTCACAGCGGTGCTATCCCAGCCCCCAGCCCTTCCCCGTCCTTCGCTAGTCCAGCTGCCCACCTGTTCCTGCTGAAAAAGCAAGCTGGTCTGCAGGCTCCCTCCTTCCCAGGACAACCCTCCCCCCCATCCCCCCAGCTGCCTGAAGAAGGGGCTGGGAATGGGGGATACCAGAGACTATTTCCCCAAACCGGTCTCCCCAGTCCCAGACAAAAGAGGGTGGTCCGGGCTGCCTGCCGGGCTGCTGAGCCAAAAGGAGATACTGCTGGCCTGGGCTGGATTTCAGGATGAGTCCCTGGGGTTTGGCGGCTGGCCTCCAGCCTCCTCCCTAGCCTCCTCCGTGTGGAGGAGGGAAGGAAGCCTGTCACCAGCTCGGGCCTTGGATAAGGGAACACTGTCTACCTCTCCCTTCCCGCTTGGTTGATGTCAGTGTAGGAAGTAACCACGGTGGCTGACATTTCTGAGCCATATGCATCAATTCTGTGCTAGGGGCATCACCCGCATGGTCACATCTCAGGTAAGGTGCCCCAGTTATTTCCGTATCACAGAGAAGCAGGCAGATTCCAGGGTCAAGTGACTTGCCAGGGTCAAAAGACTAGGGTGGGTCAGGGACTCAGCCCAGGAAGTCTGGCTCCACGCTCCCCTAGGAGCAGATGGCTCTGTACAGCGGTGAGCAGACCTGGGCCTCCGTGGGCTCCCGGTTACTCTCACGAGCCCCTCTGGCCTAGTTCCCACCCTGAAATTGGGTGGGTATCAGATTTGCCTGGAAGTTTCCCAAACGTGCCTGTCCTGTCTGTCCTCCAGCTGGTATCAGAATAGGCTGGGAGAGGTGCACAGAACATGACTGGGGAAAGAACTCCCCCAGCGATTCTGATGCCGCCCCTGCCAGCCCCCAGGCCTGCCTTCCAGGAGGAAGGAGGCCCCAGGAGAGGTAGCCGAGGTCCCATTTCATATTCTGAGGCTGTTCCAACCCGGCCCCGCCCGTGGGTTGGACGCTCTGCCCATCTTCCAGCCTGGCGGAAGGGTGCGGACATGACCACATAATCATAGCGTCAAACGTCCTCAAGAAGCATGGGGGCAGCATGGAGAAAGGATTCGGACTGCAGAGACTTACCTTCTGGCTCCTCCATTGCCCAGCCCAGAGCCACCAGACCTCACCAAGCCTGCCCTAGAGGCTGTGGTTATGTCACCTATTTTCGTGTAAATTTCAACATTCCCATCATAAAAATACTGGGTTTTTTCCCCTCATGGTTTGCAGTAAGGATCAAATGTAATAACGGATGCTTTGCCTCTCTGCAGGCAGGAGGGATGATGGCAGGATTAACCAGCTCACCTCTAATACTCCTTGGAAGAAAGGCTGGTGGAAGGTCAGGGGACCAACCCTGACTGGGAGGAAAGACACAGAGGCCCAAAGAGAGTGAGCGAGTCATAGAGGCGCAGGACAGGGACAGAGGGGCCTGAAGCTTATGCTGCGTTTGGGGTGGGGGTGGGGGGGTGGAAGCAGGGTGAGGTGGGCAGGGACTATGTAAAAAGAAGAATACAAGCAGAGGGGGGTATAGCTCAGGGGTAGAGCATTTGACTGAAGAAGAAGAATACAAAATGACAAACACAAAATTAGTCCAAATCTGAAAATCTATCTACAAAGAGATAAGAAAGCACAGCAAATTACAAATGTTAAAAAGCTAAGAAATACCAAAAATATCACAAAGTCCAGAAAAATAACATAACATCTTAATGAATGTGGAGCCCAACCCACCTTTACTGTATTTTTCTTCTACATATTTTTTGGCTGCATACTCTTTGATTGCCTCCACTTGGGACAGTTCTGTGATGTTTTTCCATAGAGAAAATGGAAGACTATTCTAGTATTTCCTCTAATATAGTTGATCCAAATTTGTGTCTCTATTATGGTTAGTTTAGAAAATGTTCCCGGTCATAAATTACTATTGCTATTGTCATGTAAATGTTTAGGATTGTTGGGCAATCCGGGAAAATTTTTATCAGTTTCCTTTTGTACGTGAGCTATGAAAATTCAAGGCATCACAAGTTTTCTTGTCCAAATCGGCGAGAAATGTAAACACAAAAATTCTAATAAATTCAGTTTCATGGGACTCCCACTTTAATACAAAAGTACAGTGTGTATTATGTTAAAAAAATTAGGGGTGCCTATGTGGCTCAGTTGGTTAAGCATCTGACTCTTTTTGGCTCAGGTCATGATCTCATGGTTCATGAGATTCATGAGTCTCACATCAGTGAACTCAAGCTCTGCTTCATGTGAGCTTGAGCCCTGCATCAGGTAAACCCTGTTCCTCTCTCTGTCTTTCCCTCTCCCCCTCTTTCTCTCTCCTTCCCTCAGCCCCTCCTGGGATTCTCTCTCTTTCTCTGTCCTTTGCCCACTTGTGCCCTCTCTCTCTCTAAAAAGGGGGTTTTACAATGGAGTTCTGAGGTAGAGGAGATAGATCGAGCAGGATGACGGTCAGTGAGTGGAAAATCATTCAGAAGAAACATCAAGGGTGAGAAGGGATTCTGGCTAAGCTGACCTCACAGGACTTGCTGAGGGCAGGTCAGGGTGATCACACATCACCCGGGTGCTAGCAGATGATGAGGGCGACCAGATCTGGAGGCTGGGGCATTCTGGCTCAATAGACTAAGCAGGATTCTTGGACCATGCTCAAAAGTCAGGGCCCCGTTGAGGCTGAGTAGAGTTCGAGCAAGGAGAGAACTTTTGTCGATTATAGGATTGCAATTCCATTTTGAATAGGAATTAATAAAACCAAAAAGTTTCTAATTTTATGTATTTGATGACCAGAAGAACCCATCGTTTCAAACCTTATTTCTCCTGAATTACCCACACGTGCATAGGCCAGCTTCAGAGGACAGGCTCACATTGCAATATCACCTCGGGTCCTGTACCCACGCGTCTTGATGCTCATAGCGAGCCATTTCTACACAAACTAGAGTGTAAGTGGCTGAAAATCACATAAATAAATCCCACTTAATCCTAACTAAATGCACCTTCAACTCGACTTCCCCTTAGCTAGATCCCCAAACGCCCAGAGCCACTCCAACACCATCCATCATGAGAAGGAGTGACAGAGGGGGCTCAGAAAGGAAAGAGATAGTAGACTTAACTAATTACATTGAAAATTATCTTACTTCTGCAAATTTTATAAAAACATATGGCCTTGTGCCTACATTGCTAGGGCCTCCCCCAGGGCTCCATAACTCTCAAATTCACATTGACAGCAAGAGGCCAAGGAGACTGGTCGCGGGATCTAGTGTCCCAACTCCAAATTCCCAGGAAGAACTCTGAGTGGTCCAGTTTGGTCACAGTCCATCCCTGGACCAATCAACTCCAGCCTGATGGGCAGATATGTATGTCTTGTTGTAATTTAGATGGGGGTAGAGCAGTTCTGAGAGAAGGGCAAGACCGGTTCAGCACCAGCCCTACAGATTTGTACGGCTGCCCTGTAGGGATGGACAGAAGTAAATGCACTCATAAAGCAGGCTGAGAAGGACCTTGCCATTCCTGGACTGTACCTTGTACCTTAATATTTTTCCATATGCTAGGAATTCCTTCCACTCCATTCCCACCCGGACCATCCTAGAACTCAAATGCCATTTCCTCTTTAGTGGTGCCTTTGACTAATTAGCTTCTAATTATGCCTAAAGGTACTAATTATACCTTTATCTAGATTCACCTTATATTGGTCTCATATAAGCACTTTCACTGGTTACAGTTGTGTCTCTCTCCCCAGTCAGACTGTCACGTTGTGAATTCCTCTAGGATGAAAACTATGTCTCGGGGCACCCGAGTGGCTCACTTATAGTGCAGAGCCTGCTTGGGATTCTCTCTCTTCCTCTTTCTGCCCCTCCCGTGCTCTCATGAGCTCTCTCTCTCTCAAAAGAAATAAATAAACTTAAAACAACAACAACAACAACAACTATGTCTCATCTTGGCAGCTTCAGCTCAGAGCAGTAGGGCTGGCACATGGTCAACATTCAGGGTATACTTACTGCAATGGAGAGTTTGCAAAGTCAATAAATAAATAACTATCCATCGTCTGGGGTTCGGTTCAAGCCCTCCTCCCACCATAGTAACATTCCCTCCCGTTAACTACCAAATGTCTGTTGAGTGCCTCCTGTGTTCTCTGCCCTGTTTAGGGTGCTGAAAAAGACCCATAGTGTAACTGTGAAGCAAGCAAAGACAATCTGGAAATACCACTGGAATTTCCATTCTCACCACTCCTATTTCTGAGACTCAGAGCCTCTCACCTGGATGTGCTGGGACCCACTAACTGGCCATTTTACCTTCATCTTGTGGCATGTCCTGTACCCAGCTCCCCCAAAGACCCGCTTGCCTCAGGTACACAGCACAGTGTGCCATATGGCAAGAGCTTAAGAAATGTCACACAACTAAATGAATGAATGAATGAATGAATGAGCGAGCAAATGAATGCCAATCCCTTGAGAATCCTGTGAGTCTCCCTGTTGTAACACTGATTCTGTAGGAACGCTGCATCTTTGATTACAGCATTGTGTCCTCTTGGCCCCACAAATATGCTGTTATCTGTCAGATTATCAGTCCTGAGTTTGGGTCAGCAAATAAGGTCACTATCATTGCTATTGCAATGGGTAAACCAACCTAAACAGTTCCTCCTGACGTTCAATTCCTCCACAATCAACCCCACCCTACATAGCTGTCTAGACGATGCTCCAACCACCCCCCCCCCCCAACTCCCTGGTCTATTGTTTCAGTAAAAAAAAGTATCCTCACTCGCAAGACACATTTACTTTACTATGACATTAATTGGATTTTAAAATAAGTCAATTGTAGAAAACTTGGAAAAATCAAAAGAGCCTAAAAGATGAAAAGCATCTCCCACAGGAGCTTTAATATTTTCTTGCCATTACTTTTCAATGAATTTATGCTTAACTGTATACTTCTAACAAAATCGAGAGCACGCTGTTTTGCAACATGCTCATTTCCCTTGGCAGTGACTGAATGCACTTCTTTTTGCCTCCACGTCTGCACAGCCAGATAGATGAATCTTTGAGTGGAAAGGAACCATAGCAGGGCAGGGGGCGTCTTCAGTCACATTCGGAGAGGAGAGGAAACAGGCTAAGAACCAGCTTGCTCTCCAACGCTCCAGGTGAATGGGAGCCCCTCCCCTCCAGGGCTGGGAGTCCGTCGGTGGGCGGAGCTACTTCCTTCTCGGGGAGCTAAGATCGACCCGCAGGGCCTCTGAGCGCTGGCTCTACTGCCCGAGCAACGTGGGCCAGCCTCCAGTCTTCCTGACAGCCTGTCCACCTGGCAAAGACTGATACAGCACAAACCCTTTTCTAGGTGCGACAGTCCTGAACTGACCATCTTAAACATCACCTGAATTCCATTCTCATCCTTCTCCTTGCTCACGCTATTAAACTGTGCCATTCGGGGAGAAGTACAGGTGTCTGTTAGTTACTTCTTTATGGTCTTTTATGTTTTCCAAGTTTTCTACCATGAGTTTATTTTACTTCCATTGTAAGAAAAAAAAAATTTACTGTATGACTTCCCTGCTATCCTATTATGTTTTGCTCTTAAACTTTTTTAATGTTTATTCATTTTTGAGAGAGAGAGAGACAGAGAGTGAGCAGGGGAGGAGCAGAGAGAGAGGGAGACACAGAATCCGAAGCAGGCTCCAGGCCCTGAGCTGTCCACACAGAGCCTGATGGGGGCTCAAACCCACGAACCGCGAGATCATGACCTGGGCCCAGTCGGACGCTTTACCGACTGAGCTCCTTAGGCGCCCCGATTATGTTTTGCTCTTAATTAGCTGAATCCTGAAGTGCCAGCTATGTACTCTATCGGCCCATCGTCCCCACCGTGTGTGCCTCTGACACTTCAGTGACTGGACGAGAGCCCTGGGGCCTGCCAGCCGGGCCGGCTCTCCAGGGTGATGTCCAGCCACTCATCCAGCTCTTGGGGGGAAATGTTCATATCGCTATAGACCTCACTAACCAGCCACCACCCTGCTCACATTCCTCTCCCATGTCCACATGGAAAGCATGGGAAACCTCATTCAGTGCCTTGCCAAGATATGCTGTGCTTTTCCTAACAGGCTGACAATAAATATGTTGAGTGAATGAAAAAAAAAAAAAAAAAAAAAAAAAAGAATCCTTTGGTAATTAAAGTCACTGAGAGTTTGGTTTGACGTGATTTAATGAATTAGTTCTGGAAAAGCATGGTTTTTTGTAAAGTGCTCCCAACCCATCTGTTTAATAATTCTAGAATGCTGCTGAGTGACATTAAACTTACATCCCAACAACCACGTTCCTTTCTTTTAGACAATCAGAACATTTTGCTCCCTCCCACTGGTTAGTCCTTCCTCTCTCTTGGCTAACCCATCCTCCGAGTCCCATCTCAGGCCATTCGGGATCATTCAGCAGATTCACCTTTTCCTGAATTGTAACCATTCACGACCAAGCAAAACAGCAACAATAGTAACAGTTTCCACCTCTTAGAGCTTGCTCTGTGCCAGACGCTTTGCTAAAGGGCTCTACATACTTGATCACTTATATCACTTAATCACTGTATCATATATTTGAATCTATATAACTGAAGTTTTTTTTTTTTTAACGTTTATTTATTTTTGAGACGGAGAGAGACAGAGCATGAACGGGGGAGGGTCAGAGAGAGAGGGAGACACAGAATTTGAAACAGGCTCCAGGCTCTGAGCGGTCAGCACAGAGCCCGAGGCGGGGCTCGAACTCACAGACCATGAGATCATGACCTGAGCCGAAGTCGGATGCTTAACTGACTGAGCCACCCAGGCGCCCCTATAACTGAAGTTTTAATCACTTGAGTAACAGGTACTATTGTGACCCTACTTAGCAGATGAGGAAACTGAGATCTAGAGAGGTTCAGTTGCCTGCATTGCTCACTACCCTCAGCTGGTGAACAAACCTGGGGTTTGTCTGGGTCTGAGCTCTCAGTCCTTACGGCCCCACCCCACCCCTAGGCATCAGCATCTGTGTGACACAATTCAGTCCTATTGCTTCTGGGGCTTTCATCTTGATATTTCTGGTGCCTCTTGGGCAGCACCCCATGACCCCAGGCACACAGCCTCCTTAGAGGCTAAGTGGTCTTACTTGAGCTGCCCCTGGTCCTGCCCTTCACTCGGTGCTGGCCGCACCAGGTGCTGGGGAAGCCGCCTCAGCAGGCCTGGGCAAGGGTGCAGAGAGGGCCCCACTGTCACCACCCCTCACTGAAGGATGAAGGAGGGACCCCATCACAGAAAGGAGAGGGATGCACCTAACCCCCTTGAGACCCCAGGGAGGTCGACACTGTGAGAAGTTTCCGCCCTCTCTTCTTGCCCGCTGAACCCCCTCAGGGGCCCAGGCCCCAGCTGACAATTCTGATCATCTAATTCTCAGATTGAATTCAGTGTTTCCCTCCCAACCCAGTGAGGGAGAGGCTTACCCCCCATATCTTCTCGGCCAAACACTGGGCCAGGCATCCTGGGAGGGGCAGAGGCATGGAGACCCTCTTCAGCCTCCTTGGGAGCTTGTATTTCAGCTGCTACAGTACGGCTCAGCACTGATGACAGAGTGAGTAAACCGCCGTCCTTCCCAGGACAGTAGCTGTGGTCAGGACGCTTCAAGCAGGCGAGGCTTGGAGTGTGTGTGTGGAGAAGGGGGTGGATGGAAGGCAGAATTCTGAGAGATGGGAGAAAGGCGGAGGCGTGGGCAAGGCCTGGAGGTGGGAACACGCATGACACATTTGAGTGCCAGGAGTGCGCCTCCCTGGATGGGCCTTCAAGGCCCTCAACCAAGCAATGGCTCCAAAATGCAAACCGCTCAGCTATTCCCAGGAAGAGTGCGCTTGTGGGGAAGGGGGCGGTGGGAAGAGGAGCAGGGAAAGGCCCCCCTCAGGACCCCTCACCCACCAGGTCTACAGAATGACAAGAAAACCTGGGGCTGGAGCTGGGTGTGAAGAGGGGGGCGCCCCAACTCAGCACACAGACCACCCACTTTGGCCCAGAATGGGACACGTCCTCACCTCCAGGTCCGTTTCACCATCTCGGTAGCCCCCCCATCGCCCCTCTCTCCCAGGCAGGCCACCATCACTCTGACCTGCCTCAGGGCGACGCATCCCCTCCCTGCCCACACTCCTCTAGCCATGCTGTTCTCCAGTACATTCCCCACACACATCTCCACATGGCTCCCCAGAGCCTTCAGACCCAGAGGGTGGAGGTAAAACCCCCATGGCCTTGTCCCCCCATCTCTCTAGTGTCATCTCCTGAGATACCCTGGCTAGTGTCTGGGCCTCTAGCTCAACTTATAATTATAGCCCCATCCCAACAGTAATAAGGAACATTTCTTGTGTTTGTTTTTTTATAAGGAACATTTCTTATATGTGTGCTTAATCCTCACAAAACCCCATGTGGATAAGGTACAGCGAGGTTAAAGGACTTGTCTGCAGCCCCACTAGAGAGTCTGGGTGCAGCATGATTCACACCCAGATGGCTTGCGTCCAGAGCCCAGCTTCTACAACACTGGATTAAAGTCCTTTAGAACCTTCTGTGGGCACCAGCAACCCCCTCACCCTCCACATTCCCCTCTAACCCATGTTGGCTCACAGCCCCCATTGCATTTAAGGTTTCTGCCTATCTGACACCACCTCCAGGAAGTTTTCTCAGATGCCCCCTCCTCTGCCCTCCGCCCAGGTGTGGGTTGGGGCAGTGGTTCCCCTACTTTGCTGCACCCTGGAATCATCTGGGAATCTTTTTAAAAACTTGTGATGCCTGGCTCCCACTCCCAGCCATTGTGGTGACACTGGCAGTGGGTGTCCCCAGACAACTCTCAAGTGCGGCAGTCTGGTAGCTGCTGGCAGTCATTCCCAAACTGGGTGTGCACCAGCATCACTGGGAGGGCTTATTAAAACAGATAGCCAGGGGATCCAGTGGGGTGGGGAGCAACTGGGTGGCTCAGCTGGTTAAGCGTCCAACTTTGGCTCAGGTCACAATCTCACGGTTCGTGGGTTCAAGCCCCTCATCAGGCTCTGTGCTAGGAGCCTGGAGCCCGCTTCGGGTTCTGTGTCTCCCCCGCCCTTTCTTCCCCTCCCCCGCTCACGTTCTGTCTCTCAAAAACGAATGAACATTTAAAAAATTGTTTTTAATTAAAAAAAATAGCCGGGCCCACCTTCAGTTTCTGATTTTATACACCTGGGCTAAGGCCCAAGACTTTGCATTTCTTTGTTTATTCTTGAGAGAGATACAGCACAAGTGGGGGTGGGGGCAGAGGATCCAAGTGGGCTTTGCACCGTGGGGCTTGAACTGGAACGCTGTGAGATCATGACCTGAGGCGAAGTCAGGCGTTCAACCAACTGAGCCACCCGGGTGCCCTGGAGACTTTGCGTTTCTAACAAGTTTCCAGAAGTTTCCAGGTTCTGTTGCTGCTGATGCTGCTGAAGCTGCCGCTGCCGGTCTGGGGACCATAATTGGAGGGCTGCTGAGCTAAGGAGTCCTCTGGGTACCCATGTGCTCCCAGAGGGCACGGCACTAATCACCACCTACGCCCTTGTCACATCTGTTGTAACCGGCTGTGTGCTTCTCAACCACCTCTGCCAGGCCCGGAGCCTTCTGCTCAGTTATCTTCAGTAACCCGTGTCAACACATGTTGGGTGAGTGAATCCACCAGACGCTAAAAACATCCTCGTTTCCGCATGGATAAGGAGCTGTGATTATAACAGGAGCTGTCCTTTACTGAGCACCGAGGGGTGGAGTATGTGGTCCTGGCCACAGATGGAAAGGGCAGAGCTGGGATTCCACGCGGCAGCCTGGCTCCCAAACCCACACCTTTAACCACTGTACTGAGAGATCCTATCCTAGGGGTCCCCAAATCTCCCCCATCCCATCCCCACTCCCCAGGACTAGCCTCCCCGTGGGTCTCAGAGTACAGATCTCCATCTATTGGTGGGTGTGAGCAGCATTTTTAAAATGACCAAATCTCCAGCAGAACTGAACAAACTAGAAATAGATCAGAGTGCACCCATGTAGTAAGGGGAAGTATTGCTTAGCAAATTATACATGTGTGCAACCCTATACTGATGTAAAAACGCATGGCCAACGTGGGTCACGGTCAAGAGTCTGCCAAACCCTAGAAATCTCCAGGCAGCAGCCAGCCCTTCACCACCAAGAGGGAGACGGAGAAGAGCTAGGCTGCCCCCTGCTGGGAGCTTCCAAAATTGCATCAGGAGCCCTAAAATCGTCCCTTTGGTGAGAGAGGGTCTGGCCCTGATTGGTGTGTGGGTTGCGGGGAGGCAGCAGCAATTTCCTCATGACAGATAAAAATACAAAAAAGTTTGTTGATGAAATATGAATTCATTTTAACTTCCAAAATAAATACAGACCACATGGCAAGGGACGGTACGGGCTGCGGACTGACCAACCAGCACCGAAGGAACTATGGAGGGCCACCAAACGTTTCACTGATTCTGAGCACCCAGACAAGAATCAAGACTCACATCTTTTTCTTGTTGCAGAAGTGGAGGGAATGTGGCATCCAGAACAGTAGCTACTCTGAGGCACGTATGCACAGATCCTCTTTCATTAAATCTGTTGCTCCCTCATTCTCCTTGAGAACATGGAGGCCAAAGATCACAAGGTTGACAAGCAGAGGAACAAGTCCCAGTCGCTGGGACTTCTGACCTCTCAGCTGGCCCTCAGGAGACAAAATGAGGAGGGGGTGGGTTGGGACACTGTCCCAGTTGGGCCTTCTATACACCTCTAGCTTAACTCTGCCTTTTCGCTCCTCCCCACACTCTCCCTGGAGGAGCTAATACCTTGCAAGGTGAGTCTAAGACCTCAGAGAGGGGGGCCTTCTGGTTTCTAGTGAGTAGCTGCACCGGGTTTGTGCACCCAAACCCTAGCTGCCGAATCTGTAGTCTTATGGGAAAAGCACATTTTCATGCAGTTCAACCAGAACCACCTTCTGTTAGAGGATGATTCTAACAGCCTTCTTGTCTGCGGTGCACCATGACGGTCTGGGTCAGGGGTGGGGAGCTTGGGAGGGCTGAGTAAACAGGGGGAGGATGCGGACGATTTGCAGGGAACACATGAGGGGCAGGGAAGGGAAGAGGAAGAGGGCTCACAACATGGCTTGAGGGTGGGCACTGCATGACCACAGGCCCGGCCACAAGCCAAACGTTTGGCGTGAGGTGGTTCTGCAGAACTGAGAGAAGGGCTTCACGTCCAAGTTTGAAGCCGTGGCAGAGAGAGCCCATACAGACACAGAAACCAGGAGGCAGAGGTGACCCCAACGCTTCAATGCCCCAAGTCCACAAACCTCTCGGGAGAGAACTCTGGATCTCCGCAGGCATTCTGCAGAGGAGTGGCCGCTAATGTCTCAGGGGAGACCTGAGTGTCCACAATAGCCTCAGGAACACACCAGGCAATAAAAAGGACAGACTTCCCAAAGAGACTCTTTCGGGAGAGCAGAGCGATACCAATCGCAATACGATCAACAACCATACATAATCTATCATCAGGGAGTCCTTTAAAAGGTTCCCACCCTGCACCTCTCCCCTCACACCCTGCAGACAGCTTTTCCTAGACTTTGGGAGAACCAAAAGGCCCGGGGTTAACCCCTGGACAGTCTACACTCTCTCCCCCACAGCTGCCTGTGTAACTGCTCCCATGCCCTCCCGCGTCCAGCTTCAGAGGAAGGTTTTCCTTACCTGACCCGAGTTAGTGCGCCTGTGTTCTGGGGTTCGGCAGCACGGATGTCCAGGGGCTCTATCTACCATCAGTTGTCCCCGTCCCTGTGTCCCCATGGTTCCTGATCATCAAATACAGATGACGTTTGTCTTTCCAGGATCTTTTCAAACTCTTCCTCCACTCTACTGCTCCTTCCAGCCAGTCTCAGCAGCCCTTCCTTTCGTTCACCTCCGAGCTCCTGAGGAAGGTCTGTCCTTGTCCTCACTGCCTTTCCCTCATGCCTTCCTCCACACCAACAGACTCGTGCACCTCGGCTGAGGAAACTGCCTGGACGAAGGTCCTATCTAAACTAGATAGGCAATTATTGGTCCCTCCCTCCCCTGACCGCCTGCAGCATTGGCCGGCTGGCCCTTCTAGCCCCTGTGCAACTCTGGCTGTCACCACTCCCTCCCAGTTTTCTTCCTGCTGCTTCGGCTGCTCCTTTGCAATCTCCTTAGAACACTATTGACAACTGGGGCTGGGTCGTTCTTTGTTATGAGAACTTGACTTGTACATTGTTGGATGTTTAGCAGCATCCCTGACCTCTACTCACTAAATGCCTGGAGCAGCATCTGACTTCTCTCTACCCCTCCCCACCCATCATTGTGACAACCAAAACGTCCTCGGGCTTTGTCAAATGGCCCCTATGGGCAAAATGGCCCTGGCTGAAAACCACTGCCTTAAAAGGGTGCTTCTCTTCCACTGGTCACTTTAGACGTGGGTTTTCTATATACATCTACATCTCCAATAGTCATGTGGTCACTGCCTGGAAACAAAATGTCTCTTCAGCCTGTTAAGTGCAGAGTGAACTCTAGACTCTCTTCTGGTCTTAGTTTGGATTCTCCCAGAAGCAGAGCGTGAGACAAGGACTCAGGTGCAGGTGATTTAACTGGGAGGTGGTCTCAGGAAATAGGAATGAGGAATGGAGGACTGTGAGAGAGCAAAGGAGGAAAATCAATATGAGGTCCAACATCAAAGTCACCGCTGTGAGCAGTGGGGGCTCCCTTACACTGGGAATCTCCTGAGAGGCACAGGGAATGCCTCCCAGAATTGTCCAACCAAAAGATGTAAGGCTGGGCATTTATCCCTCGGGTAGGGCACGTGCAGTGGGGGCATCTATCCAATGGCTCCCCATCCTTCATTGTTGAGGATTGTCCCAGGGCCATTAAACTCCCCTAACTTTGGGCTGCATTTGAGCCATGCAAGCCAAACAGACCTCTGTGGCTTTGAAGAAGGCCCTAGAAAAGACATCAGGATGATGCACTCCCTGTGCTGCAATTGGGGGTGCCGTCAAAATGAGTCAAAGCTCACAAAGAACATCTCCCATGGCTGCAGCTGAAATCAGAGGGTGACAAGGAGGATGCGATGCAGGGCACCCAAATAGTCTACCCTGGTCTGCCCCTTGCACCTCTCCAACCCACTTCTGCCCCACAGTAAGTCCATTCTGTCACACAGTCTTCAAGGTAGTGGCCAGCCGTGAGCTAGTGAAAGGACACAGGACAGAGGGATGAGCCACCACCCTTCACCGGTACAGCAAGTCGGGGCTGAAATTACTGCTCGTTACCTTCCTTCTCCACCACCTATTCTAGATTTTCCTGCCGGCTAGTCTAGGTTGTGTGCCTGATGGGTTGGGTCAGACCCACATCCGAGGGCTCTGGGCCCTCAGTTGACTTGGCCTTGTCAGGCCACGGTTGCTGCAAGGGCCCATTTTCTGACATTGCCAGGCTTGAGTTCCAGACCTCCTCTCACCTGATGCGAGGGGAGCACTGAGAGTGGTGGTCAAAGGGACTGAGCCCACACACACACCCCCCCCCCGATTCCTGTGTATTCTAGTAACTGGGGACACAGCACCAAGGTCGGCTACATTCCGGTGACCGCGCCCAGCCTGAGCATCATCCTCGAGCTGGGGCCTTAGCTGAGCTTTTGCAAAGCAACCCATCAGTCTATGAAGCCAGATGCTTCCCGTGATTTGGTACATGCCAGACCAGTGGGTCCCATTGTCATGCACCCAATGTTGCAGCACTTCCTTTGCCATAAAACGGGCCTCTTGATCTGAGGTGATGTTACAAGGCAGCCCATGTAAATACATCGGGCACTCTGTAAACCCTCAGATTAACACTAGAGTAGGGAAAAAGCCCCAGAGGGAGGATTCGCTCCTCCTTCCAGCATGGGGGGGCCCAATGTAATCAACTTCTGGCCAGCAGCTGGCTGGTCAAGGGCTCAGGGCCTGTATCAGTCAGCAGTGGCAGTGGCCAGACCGTCCTGAGAGGGAGCTCGCACTGGTGGGCTCCTGCCTAGCCTCCATCCATCACCACGGCTACCCTGCACAGGCGCTCACCATGCAAGCCCCGGGATGGCTGAGGAGGAGGCTGACCTCCACAGGGCATCATGCTGTCCACCTGGTTGTCGAGTGCATCCTCTGTGGTGGGTGCTGACAAGCATGAGTGTGAACATAAAAGATCCACACACTTTGCGTCCACTCCCATAAAACAATCCGCACACCCCTAGCTCAGGCGTCCCTTGTTTCCCTTCTTCTTAGCACTTTCTTTTCAGGCACCTGACCAACCAAATCCCTGGCCGGTGCACAAGATACATACTCTTTTTAAAAAAAAAAATTTTTTTTTAACATTTATTTATTTTTGAGACAGAGAGACAGAGCATGAACAGGGGAGGGGCAGAGAGAGAGGGAGACACAGAATCTGAAACAGGCTTCAGGCTCTGAGCTGTCAGCACAAAGCCTGACGCGGGGCTCGAACTCACGGACCGTGAGATCATGACCTGAGCCGAAGTCGGACGCTTAACCGACCAAGCCACCCAGGCACCCCTCAAGATACATATTCTTATAAAATACACACATCTTCCACTGAACCATGTTGACTTACAGGTATAGTGCCTGAAGTTCTGCTCATGGGGACTAACCAGTAGGCACTGTCTTTCAGGGCTACCTCACCTGGGGCTTTAGTGACACCTGCAGTCCGGCTACTTCCTCCCTCGGCTGATCACAAGAAAATGCTTGGCGAGAACTGAGGGAGAGTCATCGATGCAACAGCGGGGGTGCCTTGGAGGTGGGGAAGAGGCACGTGCCGTGAGTCTATTTGCGCAGCTTGCTTGTGCCCCCCGGCCCTGCTAACGCCCGATCCTAGATGTTGCCACTTCCATCTTAGAGACGACTGCTACGGGGCCTGCCTGGATTTGTGACACGAACAGTACAAAACCCAGCTCATGATGAGAAGTTCTGAGGTCTTGGCCAAATGATGTCCCGTAGTCAGGACCCAAGAGCATTCTGGAAGCTGCTTTTCAAATGGGGACTAGAAAGCATAGTCCTGTTCCCAAACCCATAGGGTCCACGATGCACCTCCCCTACTGGGGCTTGCCAGACTCCATGCTGCATCCTTACCCACCATGAATATCTCTAGCACCACTGCACTTGCTGGCCACGTGGTCCACGCAGAGTCAGATCATTCAATGGACGGACTGGAGCAGTTATTTCCCAATATGCTAGGTATTGTGTCCCAAAGCCAAAGAGGTCCATCAAGTGCTATGTCTCCTTCCTAACGGCAGAGTACAAAGGGCAGTAACGTGTCCTCATTTTAGAGGAGTGACATGGTACACCCCAAAGCCTCTGCTACATTCTCCAAACTTGACCCCTTTTCTGCATTTCCCACTCAGTGTACAATAACCTGAGTCCCTCTCTTCCTTTCTTCCTCACTCACGTGCTCTGCACCCTTTAACCCTCTGTTGCCAAGTCCTAAAGAATCAACCGCTTACATTTATTTCTTCGTTCAGATCTTGCTTCCCTGCTCTCCTTCCCACCAACTTGATGCAGCCTTCTTCATTTACCTGTTCAACTCCCACAGGAGCTTCCTAATTGAACTCCCCATTTCCAGTCTCAATTCTCTTCTACCTCATTCACCCATTTTACCGCAAGGGAGAGCTGCTCTCATTCTGCCCCTCCACACAATACCTTAGTGCTCCCATCATTTCAGACATCCACCTTTATTGCACTGATGCTTTTAAGTGCGGGCTTGTTGAGGGTAACGTGCATGTTCTACTGGTCGAGACCAATATCCAGAAGTGTCTGTGGGATGTTAGTGAGGTGTTCAAGGCTGTTTACCGCAAGGCCACGGACCTCTGGCTTACTCCCCAGCACTCACCCCATTTCTCCCAACCAGCAGCTCATTATTAAACCACACTTGCTCTCTCTCCCTTTCATGCTTCACCTGAGCTTTGTGCCTGGAACGACACCCACCACACCCTCCACTCTACTTCCTCTGACCCCACAGTCCTTACCCGTGCTGTGAACTTAGCTCAGCTGTCACCTACAGGAGCTCTTCCCTTCCTTGTTCATTCCACCCCAACACTGGCCTAGGGAGCATTCCTTCTGTTCCCACTGCACAGAGCTCTGTCTTAGCACTTGTCAGACTTCGTGACAATGATTTGTTACACCACAGCAAGTTACTTCAGAATGAGGACTGGCCTCCAGTCACCTTCATGTCTCTGGGGACTGGCGCAGTGCTTAGCATAGAGCAAGTATGTACTTAGTGTTTGCTGAACCAGGGGAATTTGCATGGTATGGGGGTAGCAAACTGGCAGCCTACAGGCTAAATCACACCTGCAGACAAGTTCTCTTTGGCCCACACACTTCCTGGCTGAGTGAGGTCAATTAGGATTGATCCAGGTTACGGGGCTGATGACATGGAATTGGCCTCTACTCCCTTTGGCTGACCATCTGGCCAACGAGACATGTATGCAGGAAATACACCAGACCAAGAATGCAAACGACCACAGCCCCCTAGGGTGCAGTGTCCCTTACAGCTTGAAAAGTCTCTGCAACCTGTACAGAATGAGGATCAGAGCGCCTGACTTACCCTGACTCACTGCTTTTTATCCCAGGCCAAAAGGACGGGAGGGGGAGGCAGGAAGAGTGGGAGAGGTGGGTGTGGGACAGATCCACCATACTTTTATTTCTTCCTGTACCAGCACATCTACTCAGGTTGTCTATTCACCAGGTCTGACCATGGCCACTCAAGAACATACACAAATCAGAAATGTCACATTTACATTTTAAAAACCCAGATTCGGGGCGCCTGGGTGGCGCAGTCGGTTAAGCGTCCGACTTCAGCCAGGTCACGATCTCGCGGTCCGTGAGTTCGAGCCCCGCATCAGGCTCGGGGCTGATGGCTCAGAGCCTGGAGCCTGTTTCCGATTCTGTGTCTCCCTCTCTCTCTGCCCCTCCCCCGTTCATGCTCTGTCTCTCTCTGTCCCAAAAATAAATAAACGTTGAAAAAAAAAAAAATTTAAAAAAAAAAAAACAAAAAAAAAAAACCCAGATTCCCTTTTTCTCTTGAAGAAAATCCATAGATCCGGCGACATCAAGCCTGCACTCTCATGACAAGAGATGTGGCTTTCCCCTCAAAGCACAGGCTCCTTGCTCTCGGCCACAGGCCCCACTTGTCTGGCCCAATGCACCGCTTCCATCACCAGCCCTGCTTTGTTGCCATTCTGAAGTGCTCTGAATCATCCCATACTGTTATCTATCTTATTTGATTGCTGCCCCTCCCTGCCCCATGGTGTGCACACAAGTCCCCTCCTTTCACGGATGCAGAGGTTGGGATCCAGGGACGTGGCTGATGTTGGCAGGTCACACAGCTCTTTAGCAGTGAAGGCGGGACTCAAACCCAGATCTTGGGACTTTATTTTTCACCGTCCCACGCCAGTTATCACACGCTGGAACTGTTGCTAAAGTACTTCACTTGTTTCAAGAATATGCTGAAGATTTAGCCTTGCTGCTATGAAACTGTTAGTGGCCTAAAGGCTTGTTTTATTTGATCTACACACTTCCTGGCTGAGTTAACCAGACAGCTGGGGCAGTGCTGACAAGATGGAGGGCCCGGCTTGGCCTTCATTCACTTACTCCTCATGACAAGCCCCTACAGCAGGTACTATTGTCCCCATTTTATGGGTGGCACAGAGAGGTCGGGTGAATGCAAGACTGATATTCTGACGATACACTGGTTTGGTTCTATCCATTGTTTAAATGCCATACTTCAAT
Source organism: Leopardus geoffroyi (assembly GCF_018350155.1). Taxonomy (NCBI): domain Eukaryota; kingdom Metazoa; phylum Chordata; class Mammalia; order Carnivora; family Felidae; genus Leopardus; species Leopardus geoffroyi. Next base: position 66,380,297 of record NC_059339.1, on the reverse strand, counting down.
TATATTTGGCCGACTGCCCCTGCCCTGAGCCACCTGAGTGCCTCCCCCACTGCCCTGGCCACTTTGTGGGGATCTGCAGATTAGCAATGATCCCACATGTGGCACAGCAGTCAGTGGCCATAGTACTTCCAGAGCTGACAGGCTGATGCCTAGGCCAAAAGGATTCGGACTACTTCGTGACAGTGGGTTCACGTTTAGTGTCACAAACTAATGTGCTCTGCCAAGAGCCCAAAGAGCCCATTGGTAGAATTTAGCCATCCACTATGGGGTGCGGAAGACTACTAAAGGGATGAAAGAGGACAGGTACTATCCAGCACAGCCTAAAAGCCAAGGTCCCAACACATGTTCTGCCTCAACCCCTCTAGGGAACACCAGACTCTCAGCCGAACAGTCACAGAGACTTGGAGCAGGTCACAACCAGGAGGGGTGGGGGCTGCTGCAGCAGGATCTCTGGGGGCAGGGACATGTTATGGGTAGTGAGAAACTGCCCCTACCCCCAGCTCCGGCCCTGCAGCTCACTGCCCAAAGGACGCAGCTGCGGCCACTCGGGCAGAGTGTCAGAAATGGTGTCTTAAGGTGGCCGTCAATTTTATGGTCCATGCAGGCTACCGTCCTGACCTTGCCCCAGGAGCAAGCACTCGCATTTCAGTGGGGGAACAACTGGTTTCTTTCACGATAACCTTCATCCCCTGGTGGCAGATTTGACCTACACAGAAATCTCACCAACTCTCTTCAGAGGGCAGGTCTCTCTTCCTAAAGTTGCTCTCAGGAAGCCTGCACTCAGTGAGAAAGCTGGGCATGCTTGCCTTTGATTCCTGTCACGTTGGTCTCCTAAGTCCCAGTTTCCTAACTGGGTTGCAACTTACCTAAATTTGCCCATTCTGGATACTTCCTGTAAATTAAAGAATATGTGAGCTTTTGTGACTGGCTTTTGTAACTTCTTTCATTTGACAGGTCTTCAAGGTTCATCCACATAGGACACTGCATCAGGGCTTCATTCCTATTTATGGCTGAATAATACTCAACTGTACAGCTAGATGACACTTTGCTTATCCATTCATCTGCTGGTGGCCATTTGGATTGTTGCCCTTTCGGCTACTATGAACAATGGTGCTGTTAATACTTGGGTACCAGTTTTCGTGGGGACTTAGGTGTTCATTTCTTTCGGGTGTATACTTAGCATAGGAGTGGCTGAGTCATGTGACAACTTTTAACAGTCAACCCATTTTCCAAAGTGGATGCACCACTTTACATTCCTACCAGCAATGTAGGAGAGTTCTTTCTGATTTCTCTGCATCTTCATGTTATTATTATTTTTTTAATGATTATTTTGAGGGGGCGGGGAGGGCAGAGAGAGAATACCAAGCAGGCTCTGTGCTGCCAGCATGAAGCCCGACACAGGGCTTGATCTCCTGAACTGTGAGATCATGACCTGAGCCAAAGCCAGATGCTCAACCAACTGAGCCATCCAGATGTCCCTCTCACTGTGGTTTTGAGGTGCATTTCCCTGATGATTAATGATATTTAACATGTTTTCATGTGTTAATGAACCAACTATATGTCTCTCTTGGAGACATATCTATTCAGATCCTTTGTCCATTTATTAATTTGTTTCTCTTTATATTATTGACTTGTAAGAGCTCTTTATTTATTCTAGATACAAGTCCCTTACCAGATAAAGGTTTGCAAATAGTTTCTCCCATTCTGTGAATTGTTGTTTTGCTTTCTTGATGGTGTCCTCTGAAGCATAAAATTTACCAGTTTTATTTGTTTGTTGTTGCTTGTACTTTTGGTGACATATACAAAAAGTGTTGAGAGGAAAAAAAAAAGTGTTGAGGACATCTAAAAGGAATTCAGCTTCAGATCTTACCCATGCCCACTAGTATCATCTGGGAAGTCATAAAAAGCTTTTGTTCTTTCTACTTGAGACAAAGAAAATTTAATTTTATTATGAAATATTTAAGATATACATAAAAGTGTAAAGAACATATACCTGTGTCCCCCCTTTACCCAACTTAAGAAATTTTGCCCATAAAGTTGAAGTCCCTGTGTCCCCTCCTTCCCTTCTGGCAGTAACCATTACCCTGAATTTGGTATTTATTATTCTCATGAATTTCTTTATACTCTTACTGCACGTGTATGCATCTTTTATCAAAATATGGTATTTTTTAAGCTTCATATAAGCAGCATCATGTAACACATATTCTGAAATTTGCTTTTTCTCCACTCCACACTGATTTAACTATGTTGATAAAACTGCTCTATGAACAGAGATCTAGTTCATTAATTTCCACAGTGACTAAACATTGTATAAATACACTGTTTGTCCATCCCATAGATGAACATCCATGTTGAAATAGCCAAAAACTGGGGAAAATGACACTAAAAATTTTTGAACACATGAGACAGCTTCTCTAGAACCATGGCTTTCCTTATCTTTTTTACTGCAACCCACAGTAAAAGAAATACATCTTATATCTTGACCCTATACAGACATATATTTGTGTGTAGGTGTGATCAGCATGTAACAAAAGCTTCATATAAGAATACTATCTGTTAACTGCTGTGTTGTTATATTCCCTTAAATAAACAAAAGATGGCTTACAGACACTAAATTGATTTCATGACTTCCCTGTATAGGTTTTCAACATGGTTTAAAACCTGTTCAAGAGAATAGCCCAAGGAGTGAATTTTGTGGGTCCTGACATGTCTTAGCTCAGGATGCTATAGCAAAATACTACAGAGTGGGTGGCTTAAATAACAAACATTTTTTCTCACAGTTCTGGAGGCTGGACATCCAAGACCAGGGTACTAAACATGGTCAGATTCAGCTAAGAGCCTTCTTCCTGCATACAGACAGCTAGCTGCCTTCTTACTGTGTCCTCTAGCATGCAAAGCTCAGGTCTCCTGTCTTCTTATAAGAGCACTAATCCTATCATGGGCACTTCCCTATTATCTAAACTTAATTACTGCCCAAGGGCTCCATCTCCAAACATCAGACTGGGGAGCAGGGTTTCAACATATGAATTGGGGGGTGGGGGGGAACACAAACATTCAGTCCATACATGAGGCATACACATATTCAGCTTTACTAGACAACTCCACTGTTTTCCAAAGTAGCCGTAGCAAATTATGCTTGCACAAAAAGACAGGTTGTCACTGTTCTGCCTCCTGGTTGGATTTAAATGTACTCCTGATTTGCCTACATGAAATAGCATCCTGTAAAGTTTGTGTTTCCATAATTAGTGGTGCGCCCAAGCATCTTTCCTGTTTACTGGCCATCTGTATTTTCCTGTTCCACCAACTATGAGACAGGGAATCTATCCGTGGAAAGAGAATCAATCAAACATTACCTTCTCAGGAAAACTTCCAATTCTTCTCAGGCCAGAGCAAAGTAGAATCAACAGCAAAAAGAATAAAGGAAAACTAGGTGGAGAAAAGACGTTTTGTTTTTCTTAGAGCTAAAAGCCCTAATTTGGCCCACAGGAAAAACCTGCTCTTGCAAAGTCTAGCCATGCAAATCTGGGTAAGTTGTTATTCTTCTGTTCTCGGTCTTCCAATCTGCAAAATTAGGATAACAATCTGTACCACTTCTTACTCCCATGTGGAAATTCTGAACTAAACATTCTTTTAAAACTTTGAAAACTAAGAGTTTGTAGAAAGTCAAGGTTCTATAGTGTTAGTCATCCAGTGCCTTCCAAAAGCCTCAGTAAGATGATGGAACCATAGTCCTTTGAACAGCTTCCTAGAATGAGCTGCTGCCCTGAATTCTTGCCTGAGAAGCCCGACAATTCCACAGAACATCAAATTATTACCTAAAATAATACAGTCCTACCTTTCAGTCTCAGAAAAGAGATCTAAAAAATTCTTCATTTTATAGGTGCGGAAGTTAACTCCCCTTGGTCAGATGGCCTTTCTGGGGTCTCCTAGTCTCTGGTTCAGGCTTTTCATACACTAGCCACCACACCCTCTGGTCGAATGGCCCTTGTGCTGCAGATGCCAAGATCCATCCTACCGTCGGACTTGCCTGCTTGCGTCAGACTCCATTACAGGAGTGAGGGTTCAACAGTGAACAATACTCCACACCTTCCTGCTCTCAGGAGGGAGCCATCATGGAAAGGAAACAGAAACTGCAGGTGTCAATTATCAAAAGCACAAAAGAAAAAGCTGGTTATCATAGAGCTTCTTTCACCAAAGAATAAGAAGCTGGACCGATACAATTTACAAGCAAGGGGCCATGATCTATGAGATCACGTGGATTGTTGCTGCCATATCCCCCTTCTGAGGTTTGACTCCACAGCCGGCACTCGTTCTGACCCTTCACTCACCCACCCCACACCAAATGGGATCTCAAGGCTAGGCGGAAACAAAGAAACAGTGAATGCTCTTCACAACAGCAGTGCTGAACTGAACAGCAAATGGGTGCTCTTTCCACATCACTATAATGCGTACAATCATCATTTGCATCTTTGTCTGAACTAACTGTTCCTTCCAGTATTTTCGATTGCCGCCTTCTGCTCCAAGTGGATTCTCCCAGCCAAAGCTCCACGGTAGCCCAGGAACTTCTCAGATTCTGTGACTCGGTGCTCTCAAACATGGAGTCAAGGAAGTCAAGAAAATCATACCTACCAATGACCCAGGAAGATCACTCCTTCATAGATCAGTAATGTAGTTAAGACAAGTCCTAGAAGAAATTCACTTTACTTCGGCTGCAAAATTGGAGCTGAAGAGAGATATGCATATATTTGGTCAAAGACTTATCTAGAATTTTTCTCCAGAGTGAAGTTATAAATAGCTGCCACCTACCATGAAAAACATACCAATAAGGCAAGGCAAGGCCAAAAGCTAGCCAAGAACAAAAGAAGGAAGGCAGAATGAGAGTAAGTACTTAGCCACAAATTATTTTACCTACTCGTTCTACAAATGCAGCATCGAAGGGCAAAAAGGTTAAAAGCAAGGGCCTAGATAAACAATTTTCTTCTAGAGTCCAAGAAAAGAAGAGTTTCTCACAGGCACTACTACATCTAAGTCTCAGATACAAGGTAGTACAACAGAACCATTCCAAAAACCTGAAAACATTTCCCCGACTGTTCACAGTGTATTTTCTAATTGTTACCAGGCCCCTTTCCAGTGCAAGTAGAACTAAAAAAATTCTTGAGGAACAATAAGAGATCCAGAAGTGGTATTTTAGGAAATAAAGGCCTCATTCTCCCCACCTCCCCATTCCCCTTTACATGAAGATAAGTTACAAAAGTCATGAGATGCTAATATGGAAGTTCCTCTCATTTGTAGAACCAAATAATGAAACCAGAAAGTAGAATCAAATTAAAAGAAAAGTTCTTTAGGCTGTTTTTGAAACACCATACATTTGATTCAATGTTCAACCACGTACAAGGTACATACAGTCACGGCGCCCTGTCCTGGTGCACTGGTCTCTTGAGAAGTTAACTGTCAGCTGACCTTCAGTTCCCAGGAGCAAAGGTGCCTAGCACTAGGAGGCTTTCTGCTCTCTTTAGAATCTCACTGGTCCTAGCTGGAAAGGGATGCAGGGGCTACAGGACAGCCAGAGCAAAGCTACTTTTATCGAGAGCTAACACCAACGGTCACTTGCAAAATATCTGGGGAGTAGGGCACAGCTACTGCTTGGAAAAAGTTGGCACATCGATAAGATCTGTTAACAAAATATAATCCGCTTTCACATCCAAAAGCTAACTTAGGAGCTGCTCCAGGCACCATCTAATTAACTGAAGCAGATAGAAAAAAAATCCTCAGAAATTATGATTGTTTAAATACACTCTATTTTATTTTGTCTTAAAATAGTTTAACCTTTATGCTACAGACTTATTTCAAAAAACAGAAAATCTTATCTTGCACCAAAAAATATATATATAACACTCTGTTTTATTATTATTTTTTCTCCAAAGACCATTAAATACTAAATGGAAACAAAAACTAAATAATGAATGTAAAGAAGAACCAAATTTTGTTTTAAAAACTAGAGTTGCACATTTTAAAACATTAATTCTAAGCAATGATTTGTCGTCACTGCATCAAGTCCACACTCACACTCCAGCAACAGCAGATCTGTTAACCACCAAGTGCATTGGTTCCTAGCCATACAATGGCTAACATTTCATTTTCATGGTAAGAGGAGCAAAAGGCTTCATATGACCTTTGTACTCTTTAAAAAACAAAACAAAACAAAACAACAACAAAAATATTTCCTAGTTATCCAGTGATTTCTCTTTTAAGATCACTACCCTTTAAAATTTGTTAAAAGAATAAGAAGTATGTAGTGTTTTAAATAAAATGAAAAATACAACAGCAATGGACTAAAATACGTGATTATTTTAAACAAACAGTGCACAATCTGAGGAAGTTTGGTTAGGGCGCAATCATTTTTATATATACATGGAAGTCACATCATACACATACTGGAAAACAGAGATTAGGGGGCTCATTGCATTTAAAAAAAGAGTTTAAACTAAAAGACAACATTGTGTCCCCAGCTCTTTCAAAAACTTTGTGACACAGTATAAAAAGCAGGCAACAAATTCATTTTGAAGTTACCTATGGTGGTGCTATTCTGCTAAAAGGAACAGTGAACAATGGACTAAGTTAGAAAATCAGACAGTTCATATTCACAACTGATGATGATAAAAGCAGAATTTATGCAATGCTCAACTGTAATAAATCCTGGAGTCCACTCAGTCTGGCCCCTTCCATCAGAATGGAAAGACAACTACTGGTGAGTAGATGTATACGCTCTAGGGCAGCCAGGATGACCTGAGAGCTAGTTACTGCTCTGTGGTTTCACACTGGAGGGGAGGGGAGGGAGGAGCTTAACTAAATTGGTGCCACAATCCAACCCGTGACCCAAGTGCACCACTTGAGCAGAGACACTACTTTGAATAATGTTCTGTGGAGCATAAAGAAGTACTGATGCTACCAAATGCCAACACTTTAGTTAAAAAACAATTCCTTTAAAAGAAATTTCAAATGTCATTGGACTTGTTTCCCACAGAATTCTATCAGTAAAATACCTTGCCAGAAGCCACACCCTCACTCTTCTGGATCTGGCAATGAAAGAAGAGCTCAAACAGTCTCTCTACAGTTAGTAGGTGGAAAAATCCCAACCCTGTAGGGGGAAAAAAGCTGAGTGTTTCTACCATCCCTCTCTCTCCCCTTTTTGCATGTTAACTTCTAAATCGCTGTTCTGGCAACCAGTCGGGTAGTCAGGATGCTGAAACAGGGGCAGGTGTGGGAAAAGTGCAACCTGGTGTAAAAACACAAGGCCACAGCGCTCTGCTCCCAATCCACTGTGCATATAGCACACCAGAAGAATTCTCTTTAGAAGATGACTATTGGGGGCTAAAGAAAGTGTGTCATGGGAAATCACCTGCTGTGTGGAATCAAACAAAACACACTATTAACATAAGAATAGGTAATGCGAAAACATTCTTTAAAATGGGGCTCTGCCCTGATACTGGGGAAAAAATAAGCTGCAAAAACTTCAAGTCATATAATCCACTCTATTCTTGTCCCAATGATTTTCCTGGAAAACACAGACCAGAAATTGTACATTTCTGCTTTGTCTAGCATTTTAATTCAAGTCAAAAACAATGTGTAACAGTAAAATTCAATAAATTAATCCTAAAGTAAAATGTGAAGGTCCAAGGATACACCAGTAGTGAATCTGCAGAAGGTCCTATTTAGCTCTGGCCTCTGGATCTTTGGTTTTTGTCTAGAACTGTGGCCATGTGAGAGATCTGATATATGAGGTGCTAAAACTTGAGGTTCATGATCTTTTAAAAGCCTGATTAAAACTAGATTGGCAGAAAAATATTAGTTGATGAAGAACAGAGGCCAGATCAAATGAGACGCTACCAGAGAAGACCAAAGAACACATGCTCATACCCACTCCCATGGAAGAGGTATATGGAATAACTAAAGCAGCAGGAAGAAGGGTAAAGGGATAAATGAGTCTTTATAGAAAAACTGGAGAAAAGGCCAGGCAGGTGGAGCCAGGCAGACTCTGACGCATGCGCTCGCAAGGGTGTCCCATTTGTCTCGGTGGCCACGCCACACCTACCCTGCACAGTACCATGTGCAGAACAGGCGCTTGGTACATTTAGTATGTCCACTAAATGACAACTGAAAATGGTACTTCTCGTGCTCTTAAGGAAGAGCCACCAAGGCATTTGGGGAGGGAGGCAAGGGCTACAGCAATGTTATATAGTAAATATGGAAACAACAACAACAAAAAGCAAACAAAAACCATGGAAAAACAAAAAGATGAGGTCTTCTAAGCCAATAGTACTTCACTCCTCCCCGTGCACAGTACATAGTGTTCTAACTAGGTATTGCTTGTAAAAGAATTCACTAGTAACTACAACATGTTATAGGAAAAAAGGTAGTAACTAATGCCACAAAACTCCAACACTGGCATTTCCTGAATTCCCTGAAGCTCCTAACCACCCTTTGCTTATTTAGATACTGTAAAACCTACAGTGTCATTTATGTGCTTTGCATCTGGTTTCTTATGGTTCATTTTGATTTTTCCACTTTTAGATGGTAGAGGAGAAAAATACCCAAATATAGCATCAGGTCTATTTCAGCTCAAGCGTTACTTAAAACAGTTGTTGTACACCCTTTACAGAGAGACCAGCTATGAAAGAAGGCACTGCCTTCTCAGACTTGTAAGTGCCCACAGTCTTAGAGACGAAGACAACTTTTCATATTCTACTTAAGTAATAGGTTTCTGTGTTCTCCTGTTATGTAAACAAACCAGGAAAAAAAAGCTGAGGGACAGATTTTCTTACTGATCTCTCAATGCTCTCCTTACATGCCCAGAAAACCTCATGGGTATCTAACTGAAATGCCTCTGCCCCAAAAGGAGACATTTTCCAAAAAATTATGAATTATTGCAACAAGGAGACCAACTAAGTCACCTTAGCAGTATTTATAAACACAAAGGGGCATATCAATTATTTGTGCTGTGGGAAATCAGCCAGGAGCAAAATCAGGAAAGAAGGCAGAAGACTCAAGCTAAAAGAAAAGTAATACTTCTGTCTTCTATTTTTAAGGACAGGTTTTCAAATGCACATGCCCTACTAGGTGCCAATAAGGACCTGACTAAATGTGTGCAAATGCCCTAAGGTAGGAGTGCCAATGGGTGGGCTGACAGTGGTCAAGGCTAGATATTAATTTTATTACACAGAAAAATAAATACAAGATTCAAAAACTGAAATCCATTTCACCTGGTAGTTAAAATATTATTCTAAAAGGAAGGCAGAGTTTCCTAAGATTGAAAGTCACCAAGTAAAATGAAGTTGTCTAAGTTGTCTAATAAAATTCATCATTCTCCTATTCCTACTGAGGGAAAGAAGAAATTCTTTTCTCTGTGCTAAGTTATTTTCCTAAGTGACTTCTTTTAATTAAAAAAAAAAAAAAAAAAAAAAGGAAGGGGGGGCAATTTTCCATGAGTTGGGATTATACAAATGCCACAAACAGCTTCTGAGGCTGAAGCTATGACAATGAACTTCCATGTCACAAAGAGGAGGAGGAAAAGGAAGGGAACAGTGCAGAGGAGACACAGTGACATCGTATTACAGTAGGTATTTACGTCTGCTATCCTCATCCAAGGTAAGATCAACAACCTCCGCAGGTGAAGCCCAAGTCTGCTGGGGAGTCACAGCAGTCCATGACTGTGTTTGCCGGGTGCTGACATACTGCGTGCCCGAGCCATGCTTCCATGAAGAAACACTCTGAATCACACCTCCTCGAGGATGAACACACCTGCAATTGAAACGAAGAATAAAAGTATAAGCACGATTAATCCCACTGTAGGAAAAATATAAGGCAATATGGCTTCACTAGCACTGAATGATACCTTCACAAAGATAAGCCTATATGAGTCTGTGAAATGTGAGTCTGTGAAACTTCCAACCAATATCCTTCCCTTTTTCCTATTTGTCTCCCTCCTTGCCTTTTGTCAAGTTTAGTCTAAAAGTGTCAGAAACTCCTGAGTTATGTCTAGATCTGTTACTGACAATGCATAGGTAACATGATGTTTCTCTGAACACATTTAAACCTCTGGGGTCTTCAGGACAGGGCAGAATACGAATCCAGAGCAAAACTGGCATACCCAAACAATCTAATCTAACCAAACGACATGGTAAGAAATGTAAGTACAAGCTGTTTTAAAATAAGTCCTATGCCATACTGGGAAGAATACCTTCAAAGACAGTAATAGTAAGACTCTTTTACAGATTGGATTTCTAGAAGTCTGTAAGTACTAGGTCATGCATAAAGGATCAATTTTCCTTATCCTGACGGTCACAACAGAACACTTGGCTCATCCATCTGAAATGCTTACGTGCTTTAGTTCAGTGAAAGTAGCAAGGTTGAAGTACTCAGTTAAGGTTCTTTAAAAGTGCTTTATCAGAGGGACAGAACTGCCTTGGTGATAAATCTCACCAAAAGTTCACTGGAAGAAAAAGGTTTCGAAACACTGACATAATGAATTCCACATTCCAGTCAAATGATAAAACTGAGCCTCCAGGATGAATCACTGAGTAACTGGATTCAGATGAGAGGAACGCAGGCACTCAAGCTATCATTGCTACTTTTGTTCTCACATCCATCACATCCCTATGTAATATATGTAAGAAGTGACAGCTGGCAGGATTCTAGTCACATTAACTACTACAGTGGATCTTGAACAGCTGTTTAACAACCTGTGTACAATAAGCGATGCTGGGTCACTTGAGAATTCCAGCTTTGATACACTGCTACCTGCACTGCCAGGTTCAAAAGAACATTAGGGTAACAATGGACAAATTTTAGCTGCAGAACTGCCCAAGGACCCCTAAGCTCCTGGAAAGAGGTCCTGTTCTTACAAAGGTAGCT